>NW_011495032.1:15612313-15616821 GCF_000754665.1 Bison bison bison
AATGTTGAGCTTTAAGCCAACTTTTTCACTCTCCACTTTCACTTTCATCAAGAGGCTTTTGAGTTCCTCTTCACTTTCTGCCATAAGGGTGGTGTCATCTGCATATCTGAGTTTATTGATATTTCTCCCGGCAATCTTGATTCCAGCTTGTGTTTCTTCCAGTCCAGCGTTTCTCATGATGTACTCTGTATATAAGTTAAATAAGCAGGGTGACAATATACAGCCTTGACATACTCCTTTTCCTATTTGGAACTAGTCTGTTTCTTGTCCAGTTCTAACTGTTGCTTCCAACCTGCATATAGGTTTCTCAAGAGGGCAGTCAGGTGGTCTGGTATTCCCATCTCTTTCAGAATTTTCCACAGTTTATTGTGATCTGCACAGTCAAAGGCTTTGGTATAGTCAATAAAGCAGAAATAGATGTTTTTCTGGAACTCCCTTGCTTTTTCCATGATCCAGCGGATGTTGGCAATTTGATCTCTGATTCCTCTGCCTTTTCTAAAAACCATAGCTTTGACTAGATGTACCTTTGTTGGTAAAGTAATGTCTCTGCTTTTGAATATGCTGTCTAGGTTGGTCATAGTGCAGTTGGTAGTTTGAACATTCTTGGCATTGCCTTTCTTTGGTATTTACCTCTCTAAAATATGACTGAAAAATAGCTTATAATTCTACTTCATAGTAATAGGTTATGATGTTATAAAGATGTTGTTTCCTCATCTCCTAAGTTTCCCTCTCATAGATCACAGCCTTGTCATGGAGAAGAAGCTTGTGTAACTCAATGAAGCTATGACTCATGCCATGCAGGGGCACCAAGGCATACAAATCATAGAGAAGAGTTCTGACCAAACATGGTCCACTGGAGAAGGGAATGGCAAACCACTCCAGTATTCTTGCTTTGAGAATCCCATGAACAGTATGAAAAGGCCAAAAGATATGACACTGAAAGATGACTAGGTTGGTAGGTGTCCAGTATGCTACTGGGGAAGAGGGGAGAAATATCTTCAGAAAGAATGAAGAGGCTGGGCCAAAGCAGAAATGACTCTCAGTTGTGGATGTATCTGGTTGGGAAAGTAAAGTCCAATGCTGTAAATAACAATATTGCATAGGAACCTGGAATGTCTGGTCCATGAATCAAGGTAAATTGGACATCGTCATGCTGGAGATGGCAAGAGTGAACATCAACATATTAGGAATTATTGAACTAAATTGTACAGGTTTGGGTGAAGTTAATTCAGATGCCCGTCATATCAAGTATTATGAGAAAAAATCCCTTAGAAAAAATGGAGCAGCCCTCTTAGTCAATGAGAGTCCAAAGCGTGGTACTTGGGCACAATCTCAAAAATGACGGAATAATCTCAGTTTGTTTCCAAGGCAAATCATTCAGTATCACGGTAATCCAAGTCTATGCCCCAGCCACGAATGCTAAAGTTGAATGGTTCTATGAAGACCTATAAAATATCCTAGAACTAACACCAAAAAAGATGTTCTTTACCTCATAGGGGATTTGAATGCAAAACTGGGAAGTCAAGAGATACCTGGAGTAACAGGCAAATTTAGCCTTAAAGTACAAAATGAAGCAGGGAAATGGTTAACAGAGTTTATCAAGAAAACACACCTGTCATTACAAATCAATTTCTTGCAATAACATGAGTCAGTTTTCATTAAAATCCCAAAAAAGGCCAAAGAATGTTCAAAGTACCATATATTTGTGCCCATTTCACATTTAGCAAGATGATACTCAAAACCCTTTAAGCTAAGCTTCAGCAGTACATGAACTGAGACCTTCCAGATGTACCAGCTGGGTTGAGAAAAGGCAGAGGAACTAGAGGCCGTGTTGTCAACATCCATTGGACCATAGAAAAATAAATGAAATTCCAGGAAAACATCTGCTTCATTGACTATGCTAAAGCTTTTGACTGTGGATCACAACAAACTGGAAAATTCTTAAAGGAAGTAGCAGACCACCTAACCTGTCTCCTGGGAAACCTATATGCAGACAAGAAACAACAGTTAGAACTGGACATAGGGTTGCAGACTGAGAAATTGGGAAAGGAGTATGTAAAGGCTGTATATTGTCACCCTGCCTATTGAACTTCTATGCACAGTACATCATGTGAAATGCCTGAATAGATGAATCAC
This sequence comes from Bison bison bison, assembly GCF_000754665.1. Lineage (NCBI taxonomy): Eukaryota > Metazoa > Chordata > Mammalia > Artiodactyla > Bovidae > Bison > Bison bison. The sequence goes on from NW_011495032.1 coordinate 15,614,450, forward strand.
AAGCTGGAATCAAGATTGCTGGGAGAATTATCAACAACCTCATGTATGCAGATGATACTACTCTAATGGCAGAAAGTGAAGAGGAACTAAAAAGCCTATTGATGAGGATGAAGGAGTGAAAAAGCTGGGTTATACCTCAAACTTCAAAAAATTAAGATCATGGCATCAAGTGTTAGTTAGTTGTGTCTGACTCTTTGCAACATAATGAACTATAGCCAGTCAGGCTCCTCTGTCCATAGAATTCTCCAGGCTAGTATACTGGAATGAGTAGCCATTTCCTTCTCCAGGGGATCTTCCTGACCCAGGGGTGGAACCTGGGTCTTCTGCATTGCAGGCAGATTCTTTACTGTCTAAGCCACCAGGGAAACCCATCCAGTCCCATTGCTCCTTAGTAAATAGAAGGGGAAAATGTGAAAACAGTGACAAATTTTATTTTCTTGGGCTCCAAAATCCCTGCAGACTGTGACTACAGCCATGTAATTAAAAACCTCTTCCTCCTTGGAAAGAAAACTATGACAGACCTAGACAGTATATCAAAAAAACAGATATCACTTTGCTGACAAAGGTCCCTATAGTCAAAGCTATAATTTTTCCAGTAGTCATAGAATGTGAAAATTGGACCATAAAGAAAGCTGAGTACCTTCTTTATGAAAATTGATGCTTTCAAAATATGGTGCTGGAGAAGACCATTGAGAGTCCCTTGGACTGCAAGGAGATCAAACCAGTCAATCCTAAAGGAAATCAGCCCTGATTATTCATTGGAAGGACTCATGCTGAAGCCAAAGCTCTAGTACTTTGGCCACCTAATGCAAATAGCTGAGTAGCTGACTCATTGGAAAATACCCTGATGCTGGGAAAGACTGAAGGCAGGAGGAAAAGGGGGTGACAGAGCATATGTTTGTTGGATAGCATCATTGACTCAAAAGACATGAATTTGAGCAAACTCTGAGTGATAATAAAGGACAGAGCTGGCATACTGCATTCTGTGGGACTGCAAGGTTTGGAAATGACTTAGTGACTGAACAACAACAATATGTGATCAGTGTGAAATTTTTGGAATTCATAGAAAATGTAAAATTAAAAAAAAAAAAAACACTCTATTCTTAACTTCACCAATTGAATGGAAATCACTATTAAGATTTTCTTCTTTAGTTTTTTCAGGTGATATTGATGTATATACAGTTTTTATTATATTCATGTTTTCCACTAATGATATGTCCAAGGTATTTTTGACTCTTTAATTATTTTTTAATCCATGCCTCTTAACAATTTTCAATTGCATTCATTGGCCACAGTTTAACTTAAACATTCCCCTTAGTGATATTGCAGATTTAGAAATTTTTCATTGTTTTATTATTCAGTTTATTCAGTTCAGTCCCTCAGTCGTGTCCAACTATTCGTGACCCCATCAACCGTAGCATGCCAGCCCTCCCTGTCCATCATCAACTCCCAGAGTTTACCCAAACTTATGTCCATTGAGTCAGTGATGCCATCTAACCAATTCATCCTCTGTCGTCCCCTTCTCATCCTGCCTTCAATCTTTCCCAACATCAGGGTCTTTTCAAATGAGTCAGCTCTTCACATCAGATGGCCAAAATATTGCAGTTTCAGATTCAATATCACTGCTTCCAAAGACCACCCAGAGCTGATCTCCTTCAGAATGGACTGGTTGGATCTCCTTGTAGTCCAAGGGACTCTCAAGAGTCTTCTCCAACACCACAGTTCAAAACCATCAGTTATTGGATGCTCAGCTTTCTTCACAGTCCAACTCTTGCATCCATACATGGCCACTGGAAAAACCATAGCCTTGACTAGATGGACTTTTGTTGGTAAAGTAATGTCTCTGCTTTTCAATGTGCTATCTAGGTTGGTCATAACTTTCCTTCCAAAGTTTAATTTCATGGCTACAGTCACCATCTGCAGTGGTTTTGGAGCCCAGAAAAATAAAGTCTGACACAGTTTCCACTGTTTCCCCATCTATTTCCCATGAAGTGATGAGACCAGATACCATGATCATAGTTTTCTGAATGTTGAGTTTTAAGCCAACTTTTTCACTCTCCTCTTTCACTCTCATCAATAGGCTTTTTAGTTCCTCTTCACTTTCTGCCATAAGGGTGTGCCATCTGTATATCTGAGGTTATTGATATTTCTCCGGGCAATCTTGATTCCAGCTTGTGCTTCTTCCAGCCCAGCGTTTCTCATGATCTACTCTGCATGGAAGTTAAATAAGCAGGGTGACAATATACAGCCTTGACGTACTTCTTTTCCTATTTGGAACCAGTCTGTTGTTCCATGTCCAGTTCTAACTGTTGCTTCCTGACCTGCATACAAATTTCTCAAGAGGCAGATCAGGTGGTCTGATATTCCCATCT
>NW_011495032.1:15617067-15620675 GCF_000754665.1 Bison bison bison
GTGCAATTGTGCAGTAGTTTGAGCATTCTTTGATATTGCCTTTCTTTGGGATTGGAATGAAAACTGACCTTTTCCAGTCCTGTGGCCACTGCTGAGTTTTCCAAATTTGCTGGCATGTTGAGTGCAGCACTTTCACAGCATTATCTTTCAGGATTTCATTCCTTAATTTTTTTATCAATCAAAATTTTTCAAAGTGGTATTATATATAATGGAATTGTAAACATGTATAACACTCAATATAAATTGCCAAATTACTTTTCAGTGAAAGTATACCAGTTATACTAGCATGGATAGCAATTGTGCCCTGTCAGCACTTTCTCTTTACAATATATGTACTTGCTTTAAGTCTTAGTAGATGAAAGGGTTTTATATTTAACATGTATATTTAGACTTTTCAACTTTTGTTCCCTATCTGTGTTTTATAAAAATAAATATATTTTTCATAAATGTAAATAATTGTGCTTTCAAAAGTTGAACTTGGGCCATTTGGAAATCTGTATATCTTTCCTCTGTATTTGTAATATTAGATTTTGATTTTTAACTTCTTGAAAGTAATTTTTTCATTCATCTACTAATTTTTGCTTTTCATGCCTGTGTTTCATAGTAAAAGGAATTTATTTCTTTGACAGAAGGAAAAACTGTATTTTATCTTCTATAGTAGTTTTAATGCCCTCATTAACACTGTATACAAAACAATAATGACTTAGTAAATTAAATGGAGAAAAGTCCAGTGAAATGTATTATTTTTTATTGGTTTTAGTTTATTTTATAAATATTTACAATTCAGTGGTTATGTTATTCACTAAATTGTGCAGCCATTATCAGTAGTATATATCATTATAGTACATTCTAAAAGACGTTGAATGAGTGACCTGAAATCCTGAAATGTGAGATCTACATTAAAAGACTAAATGGCAAGTGTGAAAGGCGAGATGCTCTAGATAATATACTATCAAAAATTGCTCTCAGAATTTGCTTCATTTCTTTATAATCTACTGTCAAAAATGATGTATTACTTATTATTTTAAAAGATTCCTCAATTAACCCAAAAAGTGATGAACAGCTTTTTTGACCTTAGATTCAGAAATAATTATGACAATATGCAGTGTGTAGCTTGAAAAGAATCAGACAGTGTTCATGGTCAGTTACTTCTACTATGATATTTGATAATCTATGCATACAAGTCAGTGAAGGTCACTCAACCTTAGAGTGCTTCAAATGGACTTAGTCTTAAGTGAATAGTCAAGTGTGCATGCTGCTCTTATCCACCTGTCTTATACCCACCTAAAGTATTCATTCTTAAAAGATAAACATGTTGATTTTATCTGCCACTGACAAAGTTTAAAAGTATACAGTTATTTTGGACTTATAAATATATTTTATTGAGTAGAATATTAGAATAGAAAATATGTAGATACTTTATACTATAGATTTTTGCTATCAAATTGAAACTATCATATTTCATAATAACTGTCATTTGTTCTGTTATCTTGTTTGGGGCAAGCAATATGTTATGGTTTTAAAAATAATAGAACATTTTCTATTATTCAAATAGCATTAATGTGGATGTTAAAAATGTGAAAACAAACCATGTTGAAATATAGATGCATGTGCTATCACATGAACTTGCAAATGCTGTATTATATAATAGATACATTAAGAAAGTCCTTAAATAATAATTTTACATATTCAATGCACAGTTATCTTTATTCCTATGAAATCTGTTTCTCTCTGTCACTTTCTGTAATTTATCCATTTTCTCACTGAAAACATAAAGGTTTAAAACTGTGTCTCCAGATTCTGAGGTTACCATAAGATTTTACATTATATTTATTATACTTTAGTTTATTACACTAAATGTTACACTTTAGTATATTACTAGTGTGTTACACTTTATTTAATTTCTAATAAAGGCAGAAATCATGGTAAATTTTATATTGTGGATACTTTTAATTCATACTGGTGAAAAGAGGTGGCAATAAGGATGGTAAACCCTTCTTTTAAATGTCAGAAACAAATGAAGCAGCCATATCCATAACTATCATCCACATGTCTGGGCTAAAGCAATTGTGTTTTATTCTCCAAATTAACAGAATGAAGAAAAAAGAAGGCTACATATCAGGATATTTAGATTGAAGCATTAAAATTCTCTCCTGTTGATCTAGGTTAATTTCATGTAGTAATACATCAATAATCAGTTGGCTCATTTCCCAATCCTTACTTAACAAATAGGGGAATAATTTAGTCAAAACATTGTGGATGGGAAAAGTAGGCTTAAGATAAAAGAGAAAATGCACTATGACCACCATTTGGAAGCAATTAATGGTCAATATTAATATTAATATTAATATTTGACCACCACTGTGATCAGTGTGCACTCTTTAAAGCCATATAAAGGAACAGTGTGACAGATTAACCAGATAAATTGCTCTTGTTCTATATATGCTTCCCATGCTCTGACAGAATACTAGTTATGATCAGGGATTGAGTTGATAAGGAGCAGTGGTTTGGAAGTCATATTTCCTAATTTGAATTCTTACTTTAGTCAAAACTATGTTTTTTCCAGTAGTCATGTACAGATGTGAGAGTTAGAACACAAAGAAGGCTGTGAGAGTGAAAGTGAAAGTTGCTCAGCCGTGTCCTACTCTTTGTGACCCCATGGACTATATAGTCCATGGCTGAGCACCTAAGAATTCATGATTTTGAACTGTGGTGCTGGAGAAAACTCTTGAGAGTAACTTGGACTGCAAGGAGATCAAACAAGTCAATCCTAAAGTAAATCAATCCTGAATATTCTTTGGAAGGACTGATGCTGAAGCTCCAATACTTAGGCCACCTGATGCGAATAGCCAACTCATTGGGAAAGAACGTGATGTTGGGAAAGATTGAGGGAAGGAGGAGAATATGGCAACAGAGGATGAGATGGTTGGAATGCATCACTGACTCAATGGAGATGGATTTGGCAAGCTCCAGGAGATGGTGAACATGGAAGCTTAGCGTGCTGCGTATAGTTCATGGAGTCTCAAAGTCAGACCCGACTGAACGACTGAACAACAAAAACTACTTCCCAAGTGAGTTATTTGACCTGTCAGTATTCCAGCTTTTTTATTTTTAAAATTGAGAAAAAACATCATATTATTTTACAGGTAGAATGTGAGGATTAGGTTAGCTATACATGTAAGATCCATGTGCCTGGCACATAATAAACTCTCATGTATGTTAGTCATTTTTGATATATGAGTTGTTTGTGGCTTTGCTATTTCATTGCAACCACATCAAATTACCATATAATTACTCAGTTGTGCCTGACTCTTTGTGATCTCATAGACTGTAGTGCATCAGGCTCCTTTGTCCATACAGTTGGCCAGGCAAGAATATTGGAGCACTTAGTCATTGCCTTCTTCAGGGGATCTTCCCAAAACAGGGATCAAACCCAGGTCTTGTGCATTTCAGGCAGATTTTTTACCTTCGAGCCACCAGGAAAGCCCGTCAGATATAAAGTTAAAGACAAAGTTATTAGTTGTCTTGTTCAGTTCAGTTCAGTTCAGTTTAGTTGCTCAGTCATGTCCGACTATTTGCAAACCCATGAACCACAGCACGCCAGGCCT
>NW_011495032.1:15620775-15621411 GCF_000754665.1 Bison bison bison
GGCTGATCTCCTTCAGAATGGATTGGTTGGATCTTCTTGCAGTCCAAGGGACTCTCAAGAGTCTTCTCCAACACCACAGTTCAAAAGCATCATTCTTCGGCGCTCAGTCTTTTTCACAGTCCAACTCTCACATCCATACATGGCCACTGGAAAAACCATAGCCTTGACTAGACAGACCTTTGTTGGCAAAGTAATGTCTCTGCTTTTTAACATGCTGTCTAGGTTGGTCATAACTTTCTTTCCAAGGAGTAAGCGTCTTTAATCTTCATGGCTGGAATCACCATCTGCAGTGATTTAGGAGCCCCAAAAAATAGTCAGCCACTATTTCTGATGTTTCTACTATTCCACTGTTTCTGCATCTATTTGCCATGAAGTGATGGGACCGGACACCATGATCTTCGTTTTCTGAATGTTGAGCTTTAAGCCAACTTTTTCACTCTCCTCTTTCACTTTCATCAAGAGGCTCTTTAGTTCTTCTTCACTTTCTGCCATAAGGGTGGTGTCTCTGCATATCTAAAGTTATTGGTATTTCTCCCAGCAATCTTGATTCCAGCTTGTGCTTCATCCAGCCCAGCATTTCTCATGATGTACTCTGCATGGAAGTTAAATAAGCAGGGTGACAATATACAGCCTTGA
>NW_011495032.1:15623410-15652027 GCF_000754665.1 Bison bison bison
TCTCCCAGCAATCTTGATTCCAGCTTGTGCTTCATCCAGCCCAGCATTTCTCATGATGTACTCTGCATGGAAGTTAAATAAGCAGGGTGACAATATACAGCCTTGATGTCCTGCTTTCCCGATTTGGAACCATTCTGTTTTTCCATGTCCAGTTCTAACTGTTGCTTCCTGACTTGGATACGGGTTTCTCAAGAGGCAGATCAGGTGGTCTTATATTTCCATCTCTTTCAGAATTTTCCACAGTTTATTGCGATCCACACAGTCAAAGGCTTTGGAATAGTTAATAAAGCAGAAATAGTTGTACTTCTGGAAATCTCTTGCTTTTTCCATAATCCAGCGAATCATTACAATTTGATGTCTAATTCTTCTGCCTTTCCTGAAACCTGCTTAAATATCTGGAAGTTCATGGTTCTGTAGTGCTGAATCCTGGCTTGGAGAATTTTAAGCATCACTTTACTAGTGTGTGAGATGAGTGCAATTGTGTGGTATTTTGAGCATTTTTTGGCATTGCCTTTCTTTGGGATTGGAATTAAAACTGACCTTTTCCAGTCCCATGGCCACTGCTGAGTTTTCCAAATTTGCTGGCATATTGAGTGAAGCACTTTCACAGCATCATATTTCAGGATTTGAAATAGCTCAACTGGAATTCTATCACCTCTACTAGTTTTTTTTTTTTTTTTTAATTGAAATTTATTTAATTAGAAAAACACCAATACAGTATACTAACGCATATATATGGAATTTAGAAAGATAGTAACGATAATCCACTACCTTTGTTCATAGTGATGCTTCCTAAGGCCCACTTGACTTCACATTCCAGGATGTCTGACTGTAGGTGAGTGATCACACTATTATGATTATCTGGGTCATGAAGATCTCTTTTTGTACAGTTCTGTGTATTGTTGCCACCTCTTCTTAATATCTCCTGCTTCTGTTAGGTCCCTACAATTTCTGTCCTTTATTGAGCCCATCTTTCCATGAAATGTTCCCTTGGTATCTCTAATTTTCTTGAAGAGATCTCTAGTCTTTCCCATTGTATTGTTTTCCTCTATTTCTTTTCATTGATCTCTGAGGAAGGCTTTCTTATCTCTCCTTGCTATTCTTTGGAACTCTGCATTCAGATGCTTATATGTTTCCTTTTCTCCTTTGCTTTTCACTTCCCTTTTCCCAGCTATTTGTTTTTTTTTTTTTTTATTTTATTTTTAAACTTTACATAATTGTATTAGTTTTGCCAAATATCAAAATGAATCCACTACAGGTATACATGTGTTCCTCATCCTGAACCCTCCTTCCTCCTCCCTCCCCATACCATCCCTCTGGGTTGTCCCAGTGCACCAGCTCCAAGCATCCAGTATCGTGCATCGAACCTGGACTGACAACTCATTTCATACATGATATTATACATGTTTCAATGCCATTCTCCCAAATCTTCCCACCCTCTCCCTCTCCCACAGAGTCCATAAGACTGTTCTATACATCAGTGTCTCTTTTGCTGTCTCATACACAGGGTTATTGTTACCATCTTTCTAAATTCCATATATATGCATTAGTATACTGTTTGTAAGGCCTCCTCAGACAGCCGTTTTTCTTCTTTGCATTTCTTTTTCTTGGGGATGGTCTTGATTTCTGTCTCTGTACAGTGTCATGAACCTCTGTTCATAGTTCATCAGGCACTCTGTCTATCAGATCTAGTCCCTTAAATCTATTTATCACTTCCACTGTATAGTCATAAGGGATTTGATTTAGGTCATACCTGAATGGTCTAGTGGTTTTCTCCACTTTCTTCAATTTCAGTCTGAATTTGGCAATAAGGAGTTCTGAGCCACAGTTAGCCTCTGGTCTTGTTTTCGCTGACTGTACAGAGCTTCTCCATCTTTGGCTGCAAAGAACATAATCAATCTGATTTCGGTGTTGACCATCTGGTGATGTACATGTGTAGACTCTTCTCTTGTGTTGTTGGATGAGGGTGTTTGCTATGACCAGTGCCTTCTCTTGGAAGAACTCTATTAGCCTTTGCTGTGTTTCATTCTGTACTCCAAGGCCAAATTTACTCCAGATGTTTCTTGACTTTCTAATTTTGCATGCCAGTCCCCTATAATGAAACGGACATGTTTTTTGGGTGTTGTTTAAAGTTAGTTATCCTGTTACTAACTTTATTAATAAAACTGATGATTTTCTTAACAAGAGGCAAGCCTGGTGAGAAAAAAATATTGAATTGTTTAGAGCCTTTAAAACTGAGAATTCTGACGTGTACATGAAACAGCTTTTCAGTGTTAGGTAGGTAGAATAGGGAAAAGGAGTCCAAAATGGCAATGGTTAAAAGACAAGGAAGGTCAAAGGAAGGTCCGAGGACCAGAATGAAGACTTCAGGCAGAACAAACAGCACTCCTGGCTAACCCCAATTTGCATAGGGCAGGCTCAGGTGGAGGAAAAAACACATAAAAGGAGGAGCCAAAGCGCTTTCTGATGGACTCTCTCTCCCGGACGGACTCTCTCTCATGCGTGCGTGTGCTCTTTTCTTTCTCTCTCTCTCTCTCTCTCTCTCACTCTCCTGCTATCTTCTAAATACAATAGAGCTGTAACACTGATTTGCCTAAGAGCTGTAGCATGGTTTATCCAAGACCCTAGAGCTGTGATGCACTGAGGACTTTAACGTCCGTTGCTGCAAATCTTTGTTGTGATGAGACAAAGAACCGAGGAACATACACTCACGTGACATCTATGGTGCCGTGACTTGGATTTAACCTGGCTGAAACAACCTCCGCGTGGAAGAGGCCAAGCACAGCAGGAGCCAAACTCAGCAAAGCTCCCACGCTAGAAGCAGAAGGCCAAGAAACCCAGCTCAGGGGAAGGCCCATCATGCTGGAAACTAGGACAGCGATAAACAAACCCAGCAGAAAGCTCACGTGGCCCAGTCTCAGATTCCAGAAGACTTCCTGTTAAGGTAAGAGGTCCTTGCTCCTACGGCTGGAGGGACCTTTACAATCTTTCGTTTCTTGTTTCCTCGAACCTCCCGCGAACAGGCGGGTGGCAGGGGCACAACTGAGGGACTCTGGAGAGGCTACTCCTCAGCATGTCCCAAAGGCACTATCTGCTGAGCCCCAGTAGCTGTTACCCAAGCCGGTGGGGGTTCTTCTGTCCTTTCTCTTCTCTGTGCCAAAGATCAGACCAATGAAACTGTGAGCACTGGTCAGATATTTAGCAAATTTTCCAGCGGGCTATGAAGGAGATTCCTTGGCACGTTTTCCCCACTGCTTTTTCCTCCTGTCCTTCAGCTCTCTCCCGGGACTCAAGCCCGGCCAAAACTAATGAAACTCAGGCTCTGATGTCTCATTGCAAAAATTCATTGAGAGACAAAGCAATAAGAGGTAGATTTGTTAGGATCCAGAGAGAAGCCACTCTTCAGGGTGTGAACCATTGCTGAGGGCAAGGGCTGCGGCCATGGAATTAGGCCTGGCTAGGTTTTGTGAGGGGATGGAATTCACATGTTAATGAGTGAGAGGATCATCCCAGCCATTGGGGAATCACCCACTCCTCCCTCTTTTGCCTTGGAGCTGCCCTGCCTCCTCTGGGTGTGTCTGTTGGAATTATAGATTGGGGATTAAGGTTTACTTGAATTTGACTTGTCATCCTGGACCCAATTGATTTTAATTGGTTTACATTATACCCTTGTGCTATGTCATTCTTTCAAAGGTTGTGCTCTGCCCCCTTCCCTCCTGTTTCATGCTCTTTTCCTGAGCCCCATCCAGACCCACAAGGTTGCCTCTACAGTCTTCTGGAGAGACAACCAGAAAATAGCTGACCTTGGGAGGGTAATACTCTATAATATTCAACCCCCTAATCCTACCCAATACTGGTCACGCTGGAGACCTTGGGGACGCCCAAACTCCAGTCCAGGGGGTCCCAGGAGGTCATCACGCCTTGACCTGCCCAGGGATTGGTCTTCGAGGGGTTGTCATGCCTCAACCTGTTTGGGGATCCTCTAGTCCCAGGGGTCCCAGGAGGTCATCACGCCTCAACCTGCCCAGGGATCCAATCTCTAGGAGGCTGTCATGCCTCAGCCTGCCTGGGGATCTGCACCCTGGCCCGGAGACGCCTGGCTCTCAGGTTGCAACAGTTCTGGGTAGGATAAGCTTCAGAAAGACTCACCCCTAAGGAAGTCGAAAGAAGTCTTTTTCTTTTCTCCCTGTCATGATAACCAATCCACTTCCTGGCAGACGCCCTTGAGATGCATCCTTGATAACTGGAAGCTGTTCGACCCTCTATCTATAAGAAGTCGTTTGAAATTCTTTTGTGCCACTGCGTGGCCACAGTATCCACTGGGGGACGAGGAACACTGGCCTGAGGATGGAACTTTAAATTACAATACCATCCTGCAATTAGAGTTATTCTGCAAAAGACAAGGGAAATGGACAGAGATCCCCTATGTCCAAATTTTCTTCCAACTAAGAGATATGAAGGAACTCTGTCTTAAGTATGGGATTGTAGTACGCCCTAAAAGTGAGCCCACTAGACAAATGGTGTTAGGCACAGGCAACCAAGAAAAGGAACCCCCTCATGAAAGCTCACCTTCCACAGCTCCCGAGTTGCCTGGTGCTCCTTCCTCGTACCCAAACGTGCCCCCATATCTGGGAGCACCTCCTCCACAAAAACCAGCTCGAATATGTCCCTTAGTTGAAACTGGAGGAGAATTTGGACCAACCCGTGTCCATAAGCCCTTCTCCCTCTTAGAACTAAGGCAGATCAAACAAGACCTGGGAAGCTATACAGATAACCTTGGCAAATATATAGATACATTCCCACATATTACCTTGGCCTTTGACTTGACATGGAAAGACATCATGGTCATATTTAGTCAAACTTTATCTGATCCTGAACATACCAGGGTCTTAAAGGAAGCCCGGAGGTATGCAACAGGGCTCCACATGTACAGTGATAAATACCCAGTAGGGGAAACTGCAGTCCCCTCCTCTGGTTCTAATTGGAATTATAATGACCCTGAGCACATCTGGGAAAGAGATCATTTTCTAATCTGTTTGAAGGCAGGACTGAAAGCAGCCCAACAAAAAGTAATTAGCTATGCCCGGGTCTCAGCAATAACTCAGGAGCCCAACGAGAACCCCATTGCCTTTCTGGAGAGGCTAAAAGAGGCACTTCAAAAGTTTACCAACCTGGACTTAGACTCTTATGAGGGACGGGTGATTTTAAAGGACAAATTCCTGTCCCAAGTTACAGCAGTTACAACAGCAGGACCCTGCTGCCTCTTTAGATGAGATGGTCCAGATAGCCACCAATACCTTTTATAACAGAGAACAGGACAAGAAGGCCAAGGCCCAGGAGAAGGAGAGAAAGAGACAAGGCATGCCCAGATGCTGGCTGCCCTCCAGAGAAGCCCTATGGCAAATCCCGAGTCCTTGAGGGACAAGGCAAGAGACAAATGCCTGATCTGTAGACAGGCGGGGCATTAGGCCAAAGAGTGTCCAAACTGTGACAAGTCTCCTAGAATGGCTTGCCACAAATGCCATCAACTGGGACATTGGGCGGCACTCTGCCCTTGAGACCCAAAAGCCTCAAGGTCAAGCACAAAGCCTACCCTCACGATGGTTCAAGAGGACTGAAGCGGACTGCTCCAGCCAGCCCACCTGTCACAGATAACCATCACGGGGCTGGAGCCAAGGGTGCAACTGGATGTGGCAGGTCAGTCCGAGAATTTCTTAATTGACACAGGGGCTACCTACTCTTTCTTGATTTCCTACTCTGGAGCCTTCTCCTCCCAAACCTGTACCATTTTGGGTGCTACAGGAAAAGCAACTACTAAAAGATTCACCCAAGCACTTCATTGTTGCTGGGATGAACATATGTTTTCCCAACAGTTTCTGGTGGTCCCTGAGTGCCCTACCCCCTTACTGGGAAGAGATATACTCACTAAACTGGGGACCACCCTTGTGATGGGAAGTTTTTCAGCCCCTAGAGCTCTACAGCTCCTGGTTACTACTGAAGAACCCATTACACCTTCAATAGAGAGGGACCAAAAACTATGGGAAGACAAAATTAACCCCCAGGTGTAGGACCAGGGGATTCCTGAACGAGCCCACCAAGCTGAACCAGTCATCATTGTCCTCCGAGATCCCACTCGGTTTCCTAACTGGAAACAATATCCTCTCAAAAGAGAGGCTCGGGAGGGACTACAGCCTTTAATAAATAAGTTCCTTGCTTATGGGCTATTGGTCCCCACCAGTTCGCCATGTAACACCCCAATCCTCTCAGTAAAGAAAAAAGACAGAACCTGGTGACTGGTTCAAGATCTCCAGATCATATATGAAGCTGTAGTCCCCCTCCATCCAACAGTACCCAATCCCTATGTAATCTTAGGAAAATCCCACCCAGTGCCAAGTGGTTTACAGTCTTGGATCTCAAAGATGCATTATTTTTGCATACCACTGGCTAAAGAATCCCAATACCTTTTTGCCTTTGAGTGGGAGGCCCTAGGAGAAAAACACCAACAGATGACTTGGACACCAGGTACTTCAGCCCAATTAGCTGAGCTCATAGCCCTGACTCGAGCTTTAGAGCTGGGAAAATGAAAAAGAATAGCCATTTACACTGACTCCAAATATGCCTTTCTGGTGCTACATGCACATGCAGCTATTTGGAAAGAAAGGGGCCACTTGACCACTCGAGGGTCCCCAGTCAAATATGGTGATCAGATTCTTCAACTCTTGGAGGCAGTCCATCTTCCCACTGAGGTTTCAGTCTCCCACTGTAAATGACATAAAAAAGGGAACACAGAAGTGGCACGAGGGAACCAAGCAGCTGATCAGGCAGCTAGGAGAGCAGCATTACAGAACCATGACCTAATAGGGATTGCCACCTTAGTTCCACAGACTAATTTGCCAGAAACTCCTTCATATACTGAAGGTGAGACTCTTAAAGCTAAGAGCAAGGGCTTTCAAGAAGATCATATGGGGTGGTTCTAAAAGGAGAGACTCCTTTTTCTGCCTGGAAACCTCCAATGGAAGTTGGTTAACTCCTTACATGCCACTACTCATTTAGGAGAAAAGGCCCTCCAAAGATTACTGCTGCTGCTGCTAAGGCGCTTCAGTCGTGTCTGACTCTGTGTGACCCCATAGATGGTGGCCCACCAAGCTCCCCTGTCCCTGGGATTCTCCAGGCAAGAACACTGGATTGGGTTGCCATTTCCTTCTCCAATGCATGAAAGGGTAAAGTGAAAGTGAAGTCCCTCAGTCCTGTCCGACTCTTCACGATCCCATGGTCTGCAGCCTACCAGGCTCCTCTGTCCATGGGATTTTCCAGGCTAGAGTACTGGAGTGGGGTGCCATTGCCTTCTCCACCAAAGATTCCTAGAAATGTCTTTCAGAGGAGCAGGCCTCCAAACAACTCTAAGACAGATGGTCTCCTCTTGTCCCACTTGCCAATTAAATAACCCCCAAGGAGCTCGAAGACCCCAGCTGGCCCAGCCCATCCAACGATGTGGGGCCTACCCGGGAGAGGACTGGCAGATAGACTTCACCCAGATGCCAGTTTCTCAAGGGTATAAATACCTATTAGTTATGATAGATACATTCACAGGATGGATTAACGGCTTTCCCACCCGGACTGAGAAGGCTGAGGAGGTGGTAAAAAAACTGCTCCATGAAATCATTCCAAGATTTGGTCTGCCCAGGTCATTACAAAGTGACAATGGGACATCATTTACTTCTAAGGTCACCCAAGGAGTCTCGAAAGCATTGGGCATTACTTATTATCTCCATTGTGCCTGGAGGCCTCAATCTTCAGGAAAAGTAGAAAGAGCCAATCAATTCTTAAAATCAGCAATAAAAAAGATAACCCAGGAGACCTCCCTGGGATGGAAGGAGGCTTTACCAATAGCTCTCCTCTGCACCCACATTGCCCCTAAAGAACAGGTTGGTCTTAGTCCTTATAAGATGCTATATGGGAGGCCTTTTGTTTATGTCAATGACCTCTTCCTAGATCCAGAGGTTCAGACCCTCCAGTCTTATACCATGGCCATTGGGCAGTTCCAACAGGATATATGCTTGTGGGGTATGAACCAGGACCCAAAAGATTCTAAAGAGTCACCACTATATGCTCCAGGAACTCAAGTCCTAATTAAAGTTTGGAAAGATGGGTCCCCAAAGGCTCAACTCCAGCCCACATGGAAGGGCCCCTACCCTGTAATACTTTCTACCCCCAAAGCAGTCAAGGTACCAGGACATGACTCCTGGATTCATTACTCATGAGTCAAGCTGTGGAAGAAAACAGAAGAGGACACTCAAAACACCTGTGAGCCCCTGGGAGATCTCAGATAACTATTCAGGGCTACCAATGAGTGTCATTCTAATGAACACCCCCAAAATCTGGTTTCTGGGCATAAGATTTCTCAGGAGAACTCTAAAGAGCCAACACAACTTGACAGAGACTGTACTCCAAAACAGACAGGAGATAGATCTTCTGATCCCTGAACAAGGAGGGACTTGAGCCATCCTGGCGGTGTGAATTTAAAATTGACCAATGTCCTTACTAGTCCTTGTTATGCTACATTGATGATGCTTATGATTATTCCATGTACTGTCAATTGTCTAACCTGTTTTGTCTCTGCCCAGGTCAACCAGCTACAACATGCAGTGCCAGTTCAACAAAGATATAAAACTACAACTGACCACAGAAAATATCACACACCCTTGGACACTCCTATAAGGACCCTGAGGATTGAGACTAGCAAGAGGGGGAGGCCCAATAGCCCTCACCATCCCAGTTCAGCAGGAAGTAGCCAGAAAGACCTCGATGCCCCTATTCCCAAAGAATTGGGCCTCCCATCTCTTGAGGGGGGAATGTTAGGTAGGTAGAAGAGGGAAAAGGAGTCCAAAATGGCGATGGTTAAAAGACAAGGAAGGTCAAAGGAAGGTCAGAGGACCAGGGTGAAGACTTCAGGCAGAACAAACAGCACTCCTGGCTAAGCCCAATTTGCATAGGGCAGGCCCAGGTGGAGGAAAAAACATATAAAGGGAGGAGCCAAAGCGTTTTCTGATGGACTCTCTCTCCCGCGTGTGTGCGCTCTTTTCTTTCTCTCTCTCTCACTCTCCTGCCATCTTCTAAATCTGTAACACTGATTTGCCTAAAGAGCTGTAGCACGGTTTATCCAAGACCCTAGAGCTGTGATGCACTGAGGGCTTTAATGTCCGTTGCTCCAAATATTTGTTGTGACGAGACAAAGAACTGAGGAACATACACTTGTGTGACATCAGGGTAAGACTTTGTAAGTAATAATGCTTGTATTAATGAATTCTCAAGGTATAAATACTATTTGTGCAGCTTTTGCAAGAAACATTAAATAAGATATTATATCCCTATTTTGAGATTGGATCATAAATGGAAAGGTAGAAAATGTGATATTTGTGACATTTCACTTGGGCTTCCCTGGTGGCTAAGATGGTAAAGAATCTTCCTGCAATGCAGGAGACCTAGGTTCTATCCCTGGGTTGGGAGAAGGAATGGCTACCCACTGCAGTATTCTTTCCTGGAGAATTCCACTGACAGAGGAGGCTCGAAGGCTACAGTTCATAAAGTCTCAAAGAGTCAGACACAACTGAAAGACCAACATACAAACTGCTAAGTCGCTTCAGTCATGTTTGACTCTGTGTGACCCCACAGAGAGGTGCCTACCAGGCTCCCCCATCCCTGGGATTCTCCAGGCAAGAACACTGGAATGGGTTGCCATGTCCTTCTCCAATGCATGCAAGTGATAAGTGAAAGTGAAGTCGCTCAGTGGTGTCTGACTCTTAGCGACATCATGGACTACAGCCCACCAGGCCCTCCGTCCATAGGATTTTCCAGGCAAGAGTGCTGGAGTGGGGTGCCATTGCCTTCTCCAACATACATACTAAAGAATTGCAATCAGCAGATTTGTTTTTGTCTATGGCAAAAAAAAAAAAAAAAAAGACAAATAAAGTAAAGATGTATGAATGTCAACTCTCAAACTAAAGATTAAGACTACTTTACATATGTAGCACTTAAAGTATAGCATGAATTTGGGAATTAACCAAAAGTTTTCTCTTTATATCAGAAAATAAAATAACAAGTGGAATTGAAAATCAGTCAATCTGTGACATATTTAAAAAGAAGAAAATGTTGTTCTTTATGCCTCTTTTAGTTTCTTTCTTTTTAACCTCGAAGTATGTTACAAATTCCACATACTCCAGAAAAAATATATTCATTTGAACTAAAGATTTAAGGTGGTTATTTTATGTAGTTAAATCAAAATAAATCAATAAACAATTATTTTTATACAACCTCATCCTCCTTTGAATACCACTATTAATCTTGAATTAATTTTCTCATACAGTTGTTATAACAAGTAGCAACATTATTGGTTTTTATACCCCAAATCCTATTTAAAAAATATATAATAGGCAGGGAAAATATATTGTTTACAAATCAATATTAAAGAAACAGATTAAAGCTATATTTCATTTATACAACCAGATAACAAGATTGACTATTCCTTGTTAGAGTACAAAAAATCTTCTATAAAGAGTAACACAAAAATAGTAAATTTTGCTTCTTTTCATTCTTTCACCCATGACTCCTTTTCTTATATGTTTAATCACTAACTTTCATCTGTAAAAACTGTGTATGTGTACTATGGCGTCTCAAAGCAAGGGAACTATCATTCCATATTGGCTTCTAGTCAATACATATATTTTCCTCAGACTTTGCTACTGCATAATATTCATCCTTCTGTCAGCCCTTAAAAATACAATAGGTCCCAGCCTCTCTAAACTCATTTCTTTTTATGACTTTGTATTAACTTATTTCACCTATTAGTTTTCTGCTACTAGGTCTCAACAGGAAGCTCTAAGTCTATCTTCAGTCTAGTGAGAGAGCTACATCTCATTAGAAGGCCTTACTGCATATGTTCAAAATGAATCTCATATTCTTTTTGTGTAACATTGACCATTACTGAGATAACATGCAAGTCAAACTCCTTACCCATCTATACATTACATTTCACAGTAATTTCCAATTTCTGTAGACATATTTGAGAAATTTGCTTTTTAAAAATAGTTTCTTTTTTTTTAACTTCAGGATTTCTCCTTTTCCTTTTTTTTTTTTCTTTTTTCTTTGTCAGAGTTTTATTTCTTACTTCTAGTCATTTGCAACTTTCCATTCATTGGCCTTCATTTTCATTAGAACTGAGTAAACTTCAGTCAGTAGATGGGGAAAATAGAATAAGGAAGACTAAATACTGTAGTCCAAGTAGTTAATGCATAGACTGAATTTTTTAACTACAGGGGTAGGAATAAACCATGGTTATTCTGAGGGTGGAAATAGAGATTCACAATGTAGATACACATTCCTGGAAGAAAGAACATGGAAGAGAATAAGAACTATCATGGAAATTTCCAAATCAAACCTAAGCTATCTGAAGTATAGGCTCAAGAGATAGGATTGACAGGATTGATGTTCATTTATTAGACAATTGCCAAAGATCTAAAAAGACTAAAAAATGGAATTGAAATGCTTTCATCAGGTGCAGGGGCAAAATCATTTGGAGATTAAAATGCATGAACAAAAACCTGGTCTCTCTTATGAAAGGAATCTTATCTGGTCATTGTTGAAAGCCCTGGGAGAAGTAAGTGGAAGGATATATGACATAAACCCTACTAGTAAATTAAGACTAAGATCCAATTATTGGGGAATTTTAGCTTAAAGCTGAAGTTGAATGTTATAAATCAGAGCAAAAAAGCAGTTATTAAAAAAGAGCTAAACAAATTTAGAGCAAGCATAATAATAATTATTATAGTTCTCATTTATTGAGTAGCTTTTGAGTCAGGAACTGTACATACAATATTTCTCATCTGTGTTAGTTGCTTGGTTGTGTCCTACTCTGTGACCCCATGGACTGTAACCCATCAGGCTCTTCTGTCCATGGGAAGTCTACTGGAGTGGGTAGCCATTCAGTTTGCCATGGGATCTTCCCAACCCAGGTCTCCTGCACTGCGGCAGATTCTTTACCAAATTAGTCACCAGGGAAGCCCCATATCTAAAAATAGATATTATTGATCCTGTTTTGCTGAGGCAAAAGAAAAATGAAAAATTACTTGTAATATAAGCACTGGGCCTGAAATTCAATCCTAGGCTTTCTTAAGTTCTAAATCCACACCACTTTTATTTTTAAATATTACATATCATCAAGCAGTTGAGTACAGGAGAGTGTGCCCAACAAATCCAGTACCATGTTTCCACAAATTCAAATTTAAAATTAGAATTCTGATAGTTGTTACATATAGCTTAAGCTTGTTTTATATAGCACCTTGATGATGTATTAATAGAACATTCCTGTCCATCCTCTATTCACACTATAACTAAAATTAGATATTCCAAAGTATAAAATTCCATACAAGCAACCATGTGTTAAATGTTACCATATTTTCTTTTAGTTAAATCACTTGAACTTCTCACAAGTTCTAGTACCAATTTTATTTAAGTTATTGTAACTCATTTATTATTTGTTGAAAAAGCTGCTTTTTACAAACTAAGGATGGTAACTTAGTTCTTATGGTAAAGATTCTGAATCATCAAGTTTTGTTGTATTGACAGATTGACATGAGGATCACAGGGGATATATTCTTTAGTACTAGGTAATCTCTAGTTCTAAACTGACCTGTTATTTTCTCCCTGTAAAGAGGACTGGACCAATTCATCTTTCCATCTCAAGATAAATTTCATGACCCTTTCTATATAAATGAAAAAAGCAAGGTCAAGTTACTATTTTGGAATCTTTATTATAGGTTTATATGTTTATTTTAGTTATTAAAATCTTGCTATTCTACTTGTCTAAAGGATGTGAAGTGTGAAAGTCGCTCAGTCCTGTCTGACTGTTTGCAACCCCATGGACTGTAGCCTGCCAGGCTTCTCTGTCCATGGAATTCTCTAGGCCAGAATACTGGAGTGGGTAGCTTTTCTCTCCAGGGGATCTTTCGAACCTAGTGATTGAACCCAGGTCTCGGGCACTGCAGCGGATTCTTTACTGTCTGAGGTATGAGGGAAGCCCAAAGATCAAAATATATCCCTCCCTGACAAAGGCATGGGGCAACATTTCATTAAGGAAGAATGAGCACTATTTTTTATTTAGATCACTTTTTAATCCTATTAAATTATGCAAGTCTGTAAGGGATGAGTTGGGCCTAAGGGAGAGCCTCCAGGCCCATCTTATAGATAAATTTCCATGAAATAACAAAAAGATCAGTGTGTACCATGAGGGAGAAAGTTCAAAGTGAGCCAAGATAATTGAGCTGCTTTATTTAGAATCCCCTTAAATTTGCAACTGAAAGCTACCTCTTCTAACATGGAAACCCACTTATGTACTTAACATTGACATTTATCCGCATTCCTGAAGCTTGTGAGTCCTATAACAATATGAATTTGAATGAAAGAAATTAATCTTGAGCTCCCCACAGAGGTTAGACCAATATATTGCTGATGTCATAATTGTTGAAGAAATACTTCTGGATGACTGAATGTTATTTACCTCTCATATATTTATTCTTGTGATTATATGGAAACCATTTTACATGGTTTAGTAATATTGCTGTTGCTGTTTTTCATACTGTTTTCATGAAGGTTTATTATTTGTAGTCAACCAGAAATAAAATTTGAGCTATTTTAGATCCCTTCTATTTAAATTAATTGATAAATGTTTTTTTTTTCTCAGTAATTTGAATTTCTTTTATGCTTTAATTTTTCTTTAAAGTGTTTTACTTTGAACATTAATAGACATTATCCAATGTTATTTGTATCAAACTAAGAATTGGTACTTACCAGTGGAACCTCACTAAATCCATACTCCCCAGTTTTCTAACTCTAATCCACATTATTGATGTCAAAATATTCGGGCATTTCTCTAAATTCTTAATAATCACCTTACATTTAATATACTCTATTGAGATTGGAGGCTTTGTATAATTTACTTTCCTAGAAAGAGGCATGGCAAATGAGAAATGACACAAGACACTAATTAAGGCAGGCTTTCATTTTACTGTCATTGGCAGTTAAATGTGACAGTTACAGTGAATACTTCATAACAAGCCATTCCCTAGATGGTGAGATTGACATTTGTAAATAGTTTAAAGATAGGGAGTAGAGATTTCATGATTGGATGACTGATAAAATAGCAGTAAAACTTACCTTAATGATACCTTATGCCCTCAACAATATCCACTGTGGCATCACTCTTAATTCCCAGTGAAATTCATCTCATACTGTAAATGACTCAGTACTACACTACCTGCCTATAGCCTACAGAACTTCTTTATTTGTTCTTACCATCTCATAATTATCTAAGAATGAAAGCAGATTCAGCCACTATATATAGTTTCTAATATTCAGAGATTAGAAAGATATTATGGATAATTCCTTACCCATGAGGGTTTTTTTTTTTTCCCTCTTCTTATACCCCTGTAACATCAGCATGATTTAGTCTGAAAGAAACAAAATACATATAGAAAAAGTAAAAAGCCCCAAACCTACTCTTTCTGAGCTTGGATATTATGGGAAGGAGAGGAAGGCAGGGATAGAAGAGAAAGTGCTAGAATTCTTAATAAAGAGTATCGAGGAGAGGGAACAAAAACTCTGAAGAATTTACCATAGGATACAGTGTTACTTTAAGTGACTATTTAAGTTATGAAATTGAAATTTGTTAGCATATTTTAAAAATTACTTGTTTATATTTGGATCTGCTGGGTCATCATTACCCCATGGACTTTTCTCTATTTGTGGCGAGCGGGGACTACTCTCTAGTTGCAGTGGGTGGCCTTCCCATTGTGGTAGCTTCTCTTGTGGATCACAGACTCTAGGATGAAGGGGCTTCAGTAGTTGTGGCTCCCAGGCTTAGTTGCTCCACAGCACATGGGATCTTTCCAGATCAGGGATTGAATCTGTATCTCCTGCACTGGCAGGTGGATTCTTTACCACTGAGCCACCAAGGATGCCTGAAATTTGTTAGAATGTCGATTCATTCAACAAATATATATTGAGAGCCCACTCTGTGTCAGATACTGTTTAGATGGTAAAGACACAGCACTTACTAAACAGATCATCTTCTGCCAAGTGATCATAGGGAATTCTCTTTGAGCCCATAGCTATATGTTTAAGTAAGATCAGCAATTTGGCAAGGGCAGGGACATTGCTAGTGGATCAAATTGTTCATACAATGCATCTGTGTCTTTAGGACTTAGGGTGAGAACAAAATTCAGTGATCACACTAGAGGTTGAGCCATTGAGAAAATGCATTGATGTGATTTAAATGGATGAGATAGACTGATTATGAAGCTGAAACAGGTTGCAGGGATACTTAGTAGCTCACTCTTCATCATTTTATCCTCACTAGAGCCTGGTAGCCCACTGGGAGAATAGTTGCTTGCTGGGTTGAGATGTCAAAACTCTGTCAAAAACTCAGAGAGCTCTTATCCTAATGAATTTGCTTCCATAGAGTACTCATATAATCTGAAAAAAAAATCAAATTCCACTGGCTTCTGCTCACAGTGGTCACTGTCAGAGGGATTTGTGCTGTAAATTAGCTGGGGGCTCTATTGCAGCTTTGCTTTTACCTGGTAAGTAGAAGAAAAATTCACATGTAGAAAGTGTGCTTTCCCAATTCAAAATGACTCCTCTGATAGTTTTCCTTCTTAATAGCAGTATATGCTATGCTATGCTATGCCAAGTCACTTCAGTTGTGTCCAACTCTGTGTGACCCCAGAGATGGCAGCACACCAGGCTCCCCCATCCCTGGGATTCTCCAGGCAAGAACACTGGAGTGGGTTGCCATTTCCTTCTCCAATGCATGAAAGTGAAAAGAGAAAGTGAAATCGCTCAGTCGTGTCCGACTCCTAGCGACCCCATGGACTGCAGCCCACCAGGCTCCTCCATCCATGGGATTTTCCAGGCAAGTGTACTGGAGTGGGGTGTAATTGCCTTCTCCGAGAAGTATATGCAGTATGCAGCAAAAAGTATATTATTTTTAGGTCATATTTGGGATCCTAGAATATTACATGTTCACTTGCTATGTGCAATCCCCAGTCATGTCCAACTTTTTGTGACCCATGACTGTAGCCCACCAGGGTCCTCTGTCCATGGACTTTTCCAGGCAAGGATACTGGAGTGGGTTGCCATTTCCTACATACCTCAGTGAATTTTATTTTGTTTCATTCTATAACAGACATACAGACATATAGAAGTAATTACTACTGTCTTCCTTTTAGGTGTTTTGAGGTAAATAAAGGTGATGAATTTGGTAGACTACTATGATATATTTTATTAACAGTGAGGCATCAAGGACCATGTGGCCTGGAGACAGAGAGTGAGATATCCTTAAAATAGAATGGCAAGGGTACTGGTATTTTCACCAGGCAAAATAAACTGCTTTTGGTATGTATCAGATAGGAGGAGAATGCCTTTGGAAGGTAAAGTACATTACAGGTATTAAGACTCCAGCAAGAAAACTACAAGTGGAACAGAAAATCACTATCAGATTCTTCACTTGATTAAAGTAGAAAGAAAGTGAAGTTGCTCAATCGTGTCTGACTCTTTGCGACCCTATGGACTGTAGCCTACCAGGCTCCTCCTTCCATGGGATTCTCCAGGCAAGAGTACTAAAGTGGGTTGCCATTTCCTTCTCCAGGGGATCTTCCTGACCCAGGGATCGAACCCTGGTCTCCCGCATGCCAGGCAGATGCTTTAACCTCTGAGACACCAGGGAAGCCTAATTAAAGTAAGAATGTCTCATATCTAAAGCTCTTTGTTATTTGTTAAGATGGAAAATTGAACATAATGAAAGATATCATACTTGCATGTGTTGTGTTTGATGCTGGCCTTAATCTCTGTAGTTTCTCTAAAAAAGTAATGCATTTTATTTTCTACTTTGAAATTGAGGTTTAGAGCTTCTTCTTACTTATTGTAATAGTCCTAATTCCTTAAATGTGGAACGAAATAGTATTAAGGAAAGAGTACTCAGGCAAACTCGAGGGAGCTGATGAACATTCTAGGTTTCTCTTGTGAAATAATTCACCTGCAAAAAATGCTTCTCTCTCTGTACATCTCCTATTCACTTTTCAAATTCCAAAATATAACCCCATTGATCCCGGTTTGGTCAGTTTCTTCTACATAAATCAATTAGTCATGGCCAAGAGGGAAGAAGAATAAGAGTGAGAAATGCTCAGATAAGAGTCCTTGTTACATATATATGGAATTTAGAAAGATGCTAACAATAACCCTGTGTACGAGACAGCAAAAGAGACACTGATGTATAGAACAGTCTTATGGACTCTGTGGGAGAGGGAGAGGGTGGGAAGATTTGGGAGAATAGCATTGAAACATGTAAAATATCATGTATGAAACGAGATGCCAGTCCAGGTTCGATGCACGATACTGGATGCTTGAGGCTAGTGCACTGGGATGATCCAGAGGGATGGTATGGGGAGGGAGGAGGGAGGAGGGTTCAGGATGGGGAACACATGTATACCTGTGGCGGATTCACTTTGACATTTGGCAAAACTAATACAATTATGTAAAGTTTAAAAAAAAAAAAAAAAAAAAGAGTCCTTGTTAGTCTGGCAGCCAAATGAATTTAAATCCAAATTTATGGCTTACTCACTACACGAAAATAAAAGGAAAAAAAAAAATATGGTTTGAGACTCTAGGTGCATTTAACTAAGCAAGTTAAAGTTATTTCTGAAACAGAGCATCACTTTGTATATGAAGAGGAAAGTGGTAAATTCAAATAGTACATTTATCTTCTTTATTAAAATTTGTAAAATTTAGGTAGCATTGCAGAGTCTTTAGGAATTTGAACTCAGGCCTAGATACCCCTTTTGAATTCTGCCCTCGTTCCATACCAATTAACCTTTTGTGCCTCAAGTTCCTCATCTAAAAATGAAAATAATAGTTCTACTTAATAGGGTTGTTTTGAGGGAGAAATGAGTTAACGTTGGAGTGTATTTAAATATTATATCTGACGTATAGTAATGCACTCTATAAGCTTTGTTAAATAAATACATGAATAAAACTTATAAGAAAAGTGAAAAATTCAGCTGAACAATTTGAAGAAACCATGTTTAGTCCTGAAATCAGCAGGATCATGTGTGTTAACTGAAGACATTCTTTAATAGTAATATAATGCCAAATACAAGTGGAAAAGTTCAAAAGAAGTTATGAAAAATGGCTAAATCACTAGGTAGATTCTACTAAGAAAGGAATATTGGATGTTTAATAACATGCAGAAACTTTAACTGAGAAAAGATACAGGAGGTATAAAATAAATGATTGGTGTTTTACTAAGCATAATACATAATTTAGCCCCTTCCTCTATCTCCCTTCAAGAATTTTTTACTTTCAAAGAGCACACTTTTTTCCACTCTCTGACACATGGTAACAGCTCGCTCTGATCTTTCATAGGTGGGCAAATATGTCTATTTCTAGAGTGAAGCATTTAAAAGCCTGTTGGTGCCACACAATGAAATCATGATTACCAACATTTAATCTCCATCTGTTTGAAAACTTTGTCTATATTCGTATTGGTTCTGAAATCAAGCTGAGAAAGAAGGTGCTCTTTAGCCCCAACATATTAAAACAAGAAGAGGAAATGTCTCCCCTTTTACTATAATACTAGATATTAAGATAGAGCAACAAGTGGCAGCTGCGTGGCACTGGAGGGGCTGATGAGCAGCCCTGAGGAGATCCCCCACATTCAAGGTCAGGAGCATCAGCTACGTTTTGTTGGACTGGCCATGAGGAGATTCCCCACGTCCAAGGTCAGAGAAACCCCAGCAAGGCGGTAGGCACTGGGGCAGCTGTGAGGAGATAACCCACATCCAAGGGCAAAGGAGAAGCCCTGACAAGATGGTAGAAGGGGCGAATTCTCTTATAGAATCAAACCCCATTCCCGCCAGAGACGCTCAGAGGGCTCAAACAAACCTTGTACATACTAGGACCCAGGGGCCCCACAGAAACTGAGACAGAACTGTGTTTGAGTGTCTCCGGTGGAGGTACAAGTCAGCAGTGGACTGCCACAGGGACTGGGGATCTGAGTGCAGCAGACTTGGGTGTGGCATAAGCTCTCTTGGAGGAGGTCACCATTAATCCCACCACAGAACTACCAGAACTTACATAGGACCGGGAAATAGATTATTGGAGGGCACAAACAGAACCTTGTGCACCAGGACCCAGGAGAAAGGAGCAGTGACCCACAGGAGACTGACACAGACTTGCCTGTGAGTGTCCAGGAGTATCCAGTGAAGGTGTGGGTGGGTGGTGGCCAGCTGCAGGGTTGGGGGCACTGAGTGTAGCAGTGTGTGCACAGGACCTTTTGAAGGAGGTCGCCCTTATCTTCATTACCTCCATCATAGTCTGGCTCCAGGTAAATAGCAGAGGTCAGGGGCGGCGGCTGGGAGGAGCTACCCCACGCCCGAGGTCAGGGGCGGAAGCTGAGAGGAGCAACCCCATGTCCAACGAGCGGTGGCTGTGTGGGCGCAGGAGGGCCAAGAGGAGTTACTCCATGTTCAATGTCAGGAGGGGTGGCGGTGAGGAGATACCCCTCGTCCAAGGTAAGGAGCAGCAGCTGTGCTTTGCTGGAGCAGCCGTGAAGACATACCCCACTTCCAAGGTAAGAGAAACCCAAGTAAGACGGTAGGTGTTGCGAGAGGCATCAGAGGGCAGACACACTGAAACCATAATCACAGAAAAGCAGTCAATCTAATCACATGGACCACAGCCTTGTCTAACTCAATGAAACTAAGCCATGCTGTGTGGGGCCACCCAAGACAAGCGGGTCATGTTGGAGAGGTCTGACAGAATGTGGTCCACTGGAGAAGGGAATGACAAACCACTTCAGTATTCTTGCCTTGAGAACCCCATGAACAGTATGAAAAGGCAAAATGATAGGACACTGAAAGAGGAACTCCCCAGGTCAGTAGAGGCCCAATATGCTACTGGAGATCAGTGGAGAAATAACTCCAGAAAGAATGAAGGGATGGAGCCAAAGCAAAAACAAGACCCAGCTGTGGATGTGAGTTGTGATAGAAGCAAGGTCCAATGTTGTAAAGAGCAATATTGCATAGGAACCTGGAATATTAGGTCCATGAATCAAGGCAAATTGGAAGTGGTCAAACAGGAGATGGTAAGAGTGAATGTCAACATTCTAGGAATCAGTGAACTAAAATGGACTGGAATGGGTGAATTTACCTCAAATGACCATTATATGTACTATTGTGGGCAGGAATCCCTCAGAAGAAATGGAATAGCCATCATGGTCAACAAAAGAGTCCAAAATGCAGTACTTGGATGCAATCTCAAAAACGACAGAATGATCTCTGTTCGTTTCCAAGGCAAACCATTCAATATCACAGTAATCAAGTCTATGCCCCAAACAGTAATGCTGAAAGAGCTGAAGTTGAATGATTCTATGAAGACCTAAAAGACCTTCTAGAACTAACACCCGAAAAGGTGTCCTTTTCATTATAGGGGACTGGAATGCAAAAGTAGGAAGTCAAGAAACACCT
Source organism: Bison bison bison (assembly GCF_000754665.1). Taxonomy (NCBI): domain Eukaryota; kingdom Metazoa; phylum Chordata; class Mammalia; order Artiodactyla; family Bovidae; genus Bison; species Bison bison. Next base: position 15,643,984 of record NW_011495032.1, read on the forward strand.
CGAATAACAAACAAATTTTGGCCTTGGATTACAGAATGAAGCAGGACAAAGGCTAATAGAGTTTTGTCAAGAGAATGCACTGGTCATAGCAAACACCCTCTTCATACAACACAAGAGAAGACATCATCAGATGGTCAACACCAAAATCAGATTGATTATATTCTTTGCAGCCAAACATGGAGACGCTCTATACAGTCAGCAAAAATGAGACTTGGACCTGACTGTGGCTCAGATCATAAACGCTTTATTGGTAAATTTAGACTTAAATTGACGGAAGTAGGGAAAGCCATTAGAACATTCAGGTATGACCTAAATCAAACCCCTTAGGATTATACAGTGGAAGTCAGAAATAGATTTAAGGGATTAGATCTGGTAGAGTGCCTAATGAACTATGGACAGAGGTTTGTGCCATTGAACGGGAGACAGGTAGCAAGACTATCCCCAAGGCAAAAAAATGCCAAAAAACCAAAACGGTTATCTGAGGAGGCCCTACAAATAGCTGTGAAAAGAAGAGAAGTGAAAAGCAAAGGAGAAAAGGAAAGATATACCCATTTGAATGCAGAGTTCCAAAGAACAGCAAGGAGAGCTAAGAAAGCCTTCTTCAGTGATCAGTGCAAAGAAATAGGGGAAAACAATAGAATGGGAAAGACTAGAGATCTCTTCAAGAAAATTAGAGATACCAAGGGAACATTTCATGCAAAGATGGGCTCAATAAAGGACAGAAATGGTAGGGACCTAACAGAAGCAGAAGATATTTAGAAAAGGTGGAAAGAATACACAGAAAAACTGTACAAAAACAGTGTCAGCCCCCAGAAAATCACAATGGTTTTATCACTCAGCTAGAGCCAGACATCCTGGAATGTGAAGTCAAGTGCACCTTAGGAAGCATCACTATGAACAAAACTAGTGGAAGTGATGAAATTCCAGTTGAGCCATTTCACATCCTAAAAGATGATACTGTGAAAGTGCTGCACTCAATATGCCAGCAAATTTGGAAAACTCAGCCGTGGCCACAGGACTGGAAAACATCAGTTTTATTTCCAATCCCAAAGAAAGGCAGTGCAAAGAATGCTCAAACTACTGCAATTTGTTCATCTCACACACTAGTAAAGTAATGCTCAAAATTCTCCAAGGCAAGCTTCAACAATATGTGAACCATGAACTTCCAGACGTCTAAGCTGGTTTTAGAAAAGGCAGAGGAACCAGAGATCAAAATGCCAACATTTGCTGTATCATCGAAAAAGCAAGAAAGTTCCAGAAAAATATCTCTTTCTGCTTTATTCACTACGCCAAAGCCTTTGACTGTGTGGATCATGACAAACTGTGGAAACTCCTGAAAGAGATGGGAATACGAGACCACCTGACCTGTCTCTTGAGAAATCTGTATGCAGGTCAGGAAGCAACAGTTAGAACTGGACACGGAACAACAGACTGGTTCCCAATAGGGAAAGGATTACGTCAAGGCTGTATATTGTCACGCTGCTTATTTAACTTTTATGCAGCATACCTCATGAGAAACACTGGTTTGGATGAAGCACAAGCTGGTATCAAGATTAGTGGGAGAAATATCAATAACCTCAGATATGTAGATAACACCACCCTTATGACAGAAAGTAAGAAGAACTAAAGAGCCTCTAGATGAAAGTGAAAGAGGAAAGTGAAAAGTTGGCTTGAGGCACAACATTCAGTAAACTAAGATCATGGCATCCGGTCCCATCACTTCATGGCAAATAGATGGGGAAACAGTGGAAACAGTGGCTCACTTTATTTTGGGGGCTCCAAATTCCCTGTAGATGGTGACTGCAGCCATTAAATTAAAAGATGCTTGCTCCTTGGAAGGAAAGTTATGACCAACCTAGACCACTTAATAAGAAGCAGAAATGTTACATTGCCAACAAATATCCATCTTGTCAAGGCTATAGTTTTTTCTAGTATCCATGTATGAGTGTGAGAGTTGGAATGTAAAGAAAGCTGAGTGTCAAAGAGTTGATGCTTTTGAAATGTGGTGTTGGAGAAGACTCTTGAGAATCCCTTGAACTGCAAGAAAATCCAACCAGTCCATCCTAAAGGAGATCAGTCCTGGTTGTTCATTGGAAAGAGTGATGTTGAAGCTGAAACTCCAGTACTTTGGCCACCTGATGCCAACATCTGACTCATTTGAAAAGACCCTGATGGTAGGAAAAATTGCAGGCGGAAGGAGAAGGGAACCACAGAAGATGAGATGGTTGGATGGCATCACTGATTCAACGGACATGAGTTTGAGTAAACTCCGGGAATTGGTTACGTACAAGGAGGCCTCGCATGCTACTGTCCATGAGGTCACAAAGAGTCAGACAAAGCTGAGCGACTGAACTGAACTGAATTAAGATATTAAAACAAAATCACTCTGCCTATAGTCAGGCATTCACATGTTCACACGTGAGACTTTTTCTCTTGATCAAGTGAAAAATAGAAACAATAGAGGGTAATGACATGGTAGTGGTGATGACCTTCTAGTGTGTTGGTCTGTCTGATGTCTCTGAAGGTCCAGTGGTTGCAGTGATGTACAATTTTGAGACGCTTTTGCTACCTAGCCCATCTGTGTTTCTGCCTTTTTCCTGGGTTTATCTCTTGAGCTTTCCATATTCTGATTCTTCGTTTACAGTTCCTTCTTGTTGAGCTTTAAACGATTCCATGCTATCATAATAGGGTGAAAAGACAAGTGATTCATGAAGAAAATATAATCTTTAAACATACAAATATAGTGTATGTTAGACAGTACAATAGAAAATATTCACATGGTAATTATTTGTGAAATTTCAATTAAAGCAGTTAATCAAAAAGAAGAAAAGAAAATTAACAATTAGTGGAAATTTTGAGCTAAATATCTCTGTTCTGAAATTATTCTCATGAAAGCAATAAAATGAAATATGTAAATTTAATAAATTCACTCTTAAATGAAATTTATTCTATATGTTTTAATGAATTTAGTGATAGAAATTACTCACTTGCTGACAATTGTTACATTTGCATGTAGAGCCTTTTTATTTATAGCAATTTAACTAGGATAAAACATACATGGAAATACATCAGGAAAGTATCATTTCACATTGTTTGACTGAATACATAGACTTTGAAAATTGAAAAGGGTATGATCTAATGTCAGGATTGTATGGTTTTGTTCAATGTCACCTTCAATATGTATAAACAAATACCTTAAAGTATATCTGTAACTTATTTTTTTTCACTTATGTTCCACATTTGTACCTTATCATGTTTCTATCACCATCAAAGAATGTAACAAAATATTATAGATATTTCCAAACTCACAATAAATTTTTCAAAAGAAATTCTTATTTAATTCTTAACTATGGAATATAAGGTGAATTATCAAAGGCACTGGGAAACTTAATGCAGGGAACATATGAAGAACACTCCAAGTTTGTTTTTGAAAATTTTTAGGTAAGTTAAAATCTAAAATAATTCACAAACAGTACCTTAACTTTACTGTACCACACATCATGTAGTACATGCTATATTTATCAAAGCATATTTAATTTTAAACTTAAGTTAAGCATTTATTTCATTATTTTTCTACAAAGCAAATAATACTGAATTCAAATACTCACACCTATACATAGAATTTTTAAAACATTAAGTAATAAACTGAAATGTTATAATATAGATAAAGCAAATAATTTTTCTATATATGAAACATTCATACATGAAATGTGTCACACATTTCATTTCAGTTCAGTTCAGTTCAGTTCAGTCGCTCAGTCGTGTCCGACTCTTTGCAACCCCATGAATCGCAGCACGCCAGGCCTCTCTGTCCATCACCAACTCCCGGAGTTCATTCAAACTCACGTCCATCGAGTCGGTGATGCCATCCAGCATCTCATCCTCTGTTGTCCCCTTCTCCTCCTGCCCCCAATCCCTCCCAGCATCAGAATCTTTTCCAATGAGTCAACTCTTCTCATGAGGTGGCCAAAGTACTGGAGTTTCAGCTTCAGCATCATTCCTTCCAAAGAACACCCAGGACTGATCTCCTTTAGAATGGACTGGTTGGATCTCCTTGCAGTCCAAGGGACTCTCAAGAGTCTTCTCCAACATCACAGTTGTAGCTGTTGCTAAGTCGCTTCAGTCGTGTCCGACTCTGTGTGACCCCAGAGACTGCAGCCCACCAGGCTCCCTTTTCCCTGGGATTCTCCAGGCAAGAACACTGGAGTGGATTGCCATTTCCTTCTCCAATGCATGAAAGTGAAAAGTGAAAGTGAAGTCGCTCAGTCGTGTCCGATTCCTCGCGACCCCATGGACTGCAGCCTACCAGGTTCCTCTGTCCATGGGATTTTCCAGGCAAGAGTACTGGAGTGGGGTGCCATTGCCTTCTCCGAACATCACAGTTAAAAAGCATCAATTCATTGGCGCTCAGCTTTCTTCACAGTCCAACTGTCACATCCATACATGACTACTGGAAAAACCATTATCAGAGATAAAAGCAAATGGAAGAAGCAGAACCCCCTTTCCAGAAAGGAAAACTGAGGAAGGAAGCAAGCAACTTTAAGCAGTTTATGATTATATTAACTTTAGGAGAACAAATAAGGTCCTTTTAGTAATTTACCCATTTGGAGATGTGAAAGGCAAATAACACTCTAGGTACTGTCCTCCTGATTATCCTTCCTAGGTAATCAATCTGATCAGCGCTGATGCATGCATTGGGGCAGGCTATTCTGTACACAAAGGCACCTAGCCAAGGGATTGAAGTTGAGCCCCTGTTTCAATCACCAAGTCATAGACTTTGGCACAGGGCTGTGTCAGTCTGGAGAGACTGCCTTTCTAGAATCAGTCACCATTGGGGCCATGCTGATATACATTATCACAGTCTATCTGACCAACAGCTTTGATACTGGCCATTGGATCATTATAAAGGAAAGAATGGATGTCTGTCCAATGCAGTGATTTCTCTTAGGTTAATTCATCAGTCAAGGGTGCACATACATGCAAATGAGTAACATACATGTGGAAGTTCTACTGTGCATAAACAAGGAGAAAACATTGGTATACTGATGGATTCAAGTACACCAAATATCTATCTCTTATGTTAGAAATTACTCTTGCGATGTATTGATAGAATGGAGTTAAGTTTCACCAGGACTCTTTTGCATCATCCTTACATCTCCAGAAGCCGTATACCATAAGGTATATGGCTTGGGGTAATATAAAATAAGACACTACACTTGCTGGCACAATTTTGTGCCATGGGAATCAAACCTGACTCAGGCACATTGAAACAATAACTTCCAAGCCTCATTACTCCAGTTGTGTGTGTATACATACATATATAATATGATTATACTTTTCTTAAGAAAGAGCAATGTGTCCATATGTGAGTATAACCATCTATATGTAAACTTTTATACTATACCTATATCTATAGAGATAGATATCTGTAATTTTTTATATTAACATAGAGAAACAGATGGAAAGATACAACCCATTGGCTGCTTTAATAATTAGAAGAGAAGAAGGCATGATTAATAATTTTATATAACTCAAAATTGCTTGACTTATTACTAACAGGATTATCTGTGTTAAAAAACAACATAAACAATATCTTGAGTTGGGAGATTAGACTTTTTTTAACTGAGTGCTACTTAGATAAATTTAAAGAAGTATTTTTGTGTTTTTTTGTTTTGCAGTGGAGAGAAAGCAGCTCTATATTAATCTTTTCATAGTACAGAAACCTTTGAAGATTCAGCCAATGTTTGACCACCAACATGCCAAAACTTATCTGATGTATAGAAACTTGGTGTTGATTTTTAGCAGGAGGCCATTACATCTATATCTTGTACTGGTCATTATTTGTATATCTATAGCTTTACATCTATTACTTTGTATATGTTTGTGTCTATATATCACCAAAATATTATTGTTGATGGTGGCTCAGACAGTAGAGTGCCTGCAATGCAGGAGATCTGGGTTTGATCCCTGGGTCAGGAAGATCCTCCAAGGAATGAAAAGGCAATCCACTCCAGTATTCTTGCCTGGAGAATTCCATGGACAGAGAAGCCTGGCAGGCTACTGTCATGAGGTCGCAAAGTCAGACACGACTGAACGACTAACACTCAAAGATTTACATCTATTACTCTGTATATGTCTAAAGGTAGAAAATAGCCAGAATATTTTCTACCATTAGACATATTAAGAATCATCAACAATAGCATTTTGGTGATATATAGACATAAACATATACAGAGTTATAGATGTAAATCTTTGAAAGTGTTAGTTGTATTATGCAAGTAGGGGTATGACCATGAACTCCCACTATGGCACTGATTTTATGAATGTCTGCTAAAATGTATTTATGCCTCTCATTTGAGTCTACCAGTATTTGGGGTCTGCTGTTATTTTTTCCTAGTGGTGTGTAGCCTATCATATCTCACTTAGATGTTAGATGTTTTTCAATGCATATATTCATTTCTAACTATATAAACTTAAAGTTTGAAGGGGGAGCTGGCAACCCCTTTCTTCTAATTTTGCCTATATAAGAACGAAGATCTAAGAAGTTTAACAGAATTGAAACTCATCCATGTTCTTCTTGGGGCAATTGCAGTTCACACATATAATTATGGAAGGTAGGCAATAGGACCTAGCTATTAAGGATTGAGGCACTGTTTTGTGATTTCTTGAGTTGAAATTATATGATCTTTAACAATGGGCAATCTTGAAAAAAATGGCCCATATATTCCTGGTGAAATTAATCAATACCTAATTATTTGGAAGCTATAAATGCTATCTTTGGCTGACATGCTCACAAAATGTGTTTTCTTCTGTCAATAAAGGACCAACAAATCAGAAATCTAGCATAAGGGAGGTTATTACAGAGGACAAAAGACTCACCCTCATTTTTTCACTTAGCTGTTTCATCAATTTAATGGTATTTATGCCACTTAAATAAGAAAAAGAGCGAGCTTGGGCCTTGCAAATGTAATTGGAAAATAGTAACAAACTGATAATACCTGAAACCACAGAAAATGTAATACTCTGAAAATACCTGTAGAATTCAGAACACAGCTAGCAAAGCAACTCCTGAGATACAGAAAATGAGTGTCACTGTGTTGACCTTAAAAATATATTTAAAATGTCATGCATTAGTCTGCTTTGTTTATTTAAGTGCTAATTTTTGAGTCTGAAATCAGATTTCATTAATCATAGTGGATGCTACAAGGCTCCTCTCAGATCAAAGGCATATTCCCTCAGTTCCTGGGAAGTTTGGCTGTAGACGGCTTAGTGCTAAATCCCTCAGACTGAGAGAACCATCTTAATGTCAAATCATCTTCCCAAGAGCAGCCCCTTCAGTGACTGTTATAATGCTGTTTTTTTTTTTTTTTTTTTAATGGTGAAATACATGACAGAATAGTGCCCTCTCTGTTCTTGCATACTCCACCATTTCTTTCTGCCATGACTTAAATCACACACTTTTATTCTTTACTGTAAACTCAGAGACTCTGTCATAGATTTTCTTCATATCAGTAAGAACAATCTGTTAGTAATTAGCCTGTCTTCAATTATTTGCCTTTAAGATCATTGACTTTAGGACTCACTCTTTAGAGATTCTTGCTGCTGCTGCTGCTAAGTCGCTTCAGTCATGTCTGACTCTGTGTGACCCCATAGACAGCAGCCCAGTAGGCTCCTCTGTCCCTGGGATTCTCCAGGCAAGAATACTGGAGTGGGTTGCCATTTCCTTCTCCAATGCATGAAAGTGAAGTCGCTCAGTTGGGCCCGACTCTTAGCGACCCCATGGACTGCAGCCTACCAGGCTCCTCCATCCATGGGAATTTCCAGGCAAGAGTACTGGAGTGGGATGCCATTGCCTTCTCCATTAGAGTCTAGAAAATACTATGATGGATATAAAAGAAAAACTCAATATATTATATTATTGTATTGACTAATAGGCTTAATGGAAAAGCAATCCAATAAAATATTATTCAATGCCCAGATATGTAAAGATGATTACAGGTAGGTAGGTAGGTTGATAGATAAGATAGATAAAAAAAAGCTTGTT
>NW_011495032.1:15652127-15660827 GCF_000754665.1 Bison bison bison
AAAAATAAGCTTTTTTGGTGATTCTTCTCAAATGTAGTTGAATTCATCAGGGTCTCCAAAGATTAAGTCCCAGTTTTTGGAGACCCTGTTGAATTCAACTACATTTGAGAAGAATCACCAAAAAAGCTTATTTTTTATCTATCATCTATCTTATCTATCAACCTACCTACCTACCTGTAATCATCTTTACATATCTGGGCATTGAATAATATTTTATTGGATTGCTTTTCCATTAAGCCTATTAGTCAGTACAATAATATAATATATTGATATTTTGTTTTATATCCATCATAGTATTTTCTAGACTTCAAGTGTTTATACTGAACAAATAACCAACATCTTATTTATACCATTAGAAATTTTATATTAAAAGCTTACATCTGCAAATGAACATCAATATATAAATTTACATGTCTAAGGATGAAACTAGTTTATTAAACTTCTGAAATATAAAGACCATCAACCTATGCTGCTGCTGCTAAACAGTATAATTCTAACTTTATCTTTAAAACTTTTCTTCCACAATAAGGTACCATTTCATGCCAGTCAGAATGGCTGCGATCCAAAAGTCTACAAGCAATAAATGCTGGAGAGGATGTGGAGAAAAGGGAACCCTCTTACACTGTTGGTGGGAATGCAAACTAGTACAGCCACTATGGAGAACACTGTGGAGATTCCTTAAAAACCTGGAAATAGAACTACCATACGACCCAGCAATCCCACTGCTGGGCATACACACCAAGGAAACCAGAATTGAAAGAGACACGTGTACCCCAATATTCATCGCAGTACTGTTTATAATATCCAGGACATGGAAGCAACCTAGATGTCCATCAGCAGACGAATGGATAAGGAAGCTGTGGTACATATACACAATGGAGTATTACTCAGCCATTAAAAAGGATACATTTGAATCAGTTCTAATGAGGTGGATGAAACTGGAGCCTATTATACAGAGTGAAGTAAGCCAGAAAGAAAAACACCAATACAGTATACTAACACATATATATGGAATTTAGAAAGATGGTAATGACAACCCTGTATGCAAGACAGCAAAAGAGACACAGATGTCTAGAACAGTCTTTTGGACTCTGTGGGAGAGGGAGGGGGTATGATTTGGGAGAATGGCATTAAAATATGTATAATATCATATAAGAAACGAATCGCCAGTCCAGGTTCGATGCAGGATACAGGAAGCTTGGGGCTGGTGCATTGGGATGACCCAGAGGGAGGGTATGGGGAGGGAGGTGGGAGGGGGGGTTCAGGATGGGGAACACGTGTACACTCGTGGTGGATGCATGTTATTGTATGGCAAAACCAACACAATATTGTAAAGTGAAAATAATAATAATAAAAAATTTAAAAAATAAAATAAAAAGATGAAAAATAAAAAAAACTTTTCTTCATAACATAATATACAAACTGAAAAATGCATAAGCATAATTATATAGTACCACAAACATCTATAAAGAAAACATTTGTGTAATCTATAATGTGAGCCAAGAAATAGAACAATGTCAGAGACTCAGAAGCACACTTTGGTGTCCTTTCCTGATATTGCACCCCTCCCTTTATCCTAGAAATAACAACTATCTTAGTTTTATAATTTTACCTCTACTCTTTTTCTTTTCTAATGGGAAAAAAGAGTAAACCCCCTCATTTTTCTATATACTGAAGGAAAAGGAAGTGACATATATTTGTGTTTTGGCACCAGATTGCTCTAACATGGAGATATTCTCTTTCCTAGATGAATATTTTTCTAACTTAAGAACTATTATGTGTGCTGTTGCTGTCTCCTTAAGTCCTTTCATTAAATTTGATTGTATAAGACTGCTACTTTATTGTGAAAATTATGACCAACCCTTGCTCATTTTGGAGAAGGAAATGGCAACCCACTCCAGTGTTCTTGCCTGGAGAATCCCAGGGATGAGGGAGCTTGGTGGGCTGCTGTCTATGAGGTGGCACAGAGTCAGACATGACTGAAGCGACTTAGCAGCAGCAGCAGCTTGCTAATTTATAAATTGCTTTTACTAGTTTGGTGTAATTATGCAAATAGTAAAACTCTTAGAAACTAAAATAGTCTTTCAAAATCATCCCTTAGTATCTTTTACTTCGTATAAGATGCAATAATAACGTTTTATGGAAGTAATTGTGATAGTCTGGTCTTGACTTACTGCCGCAGAACCGGTAAATACCTGAGAAATATCTTCAATAGTGTTAAAAGATTGAAATTTGTAATGGTTTACATTTAATGATACTTTGTGTTGTAAAGGGAATATATAGAGAGCAATAGAGTTTTTACCACAGTTTGTGATTTCAGTGAATTCATGGTCACCTAAGGGGACACTTCAGGCAAATGTAAAAGACAAACAGCAATACTTTTGCTAGAGTTGAAACCAATCATGAGGGCTATAGGAACTGGTGTTGTGGGAGAAGATGGAAACTTTCCTTTCACTTTAAAAAAATGTTTCTTTATAGCACTTTTATATATTTTAGCCTGCAGAGTCAAAATAGATTCAACTGTTTTTTCTGGTGATAATTCTGTATCATTGGTTTTCCTTCCTTTCTTCCTTCCCTATTCTCCCTTACTCTCTCCCTCCCCCCCTCTGTCTCTGTTGGCAAACATTTGGGTTGTTTCCACATTTCCCAGAGATTCAGCAGAACTTCCTTTCCAGGCATCATATGGTCTATTGTATGTCTCTACTTGGAATCTCTTGTCCAGAAGGGTTTATAGCCCCCTTATAGCATTTACAAGCAATCCCCATCACTTTTCCTACCTGCATTTAAGTTTTGTGAGTTAGAGATGAGTGAGTCCATCTTCCAGGTATCCTCCAGACAAGTTAGAACAGATGTACACAATAATTTACAAATAAAGTCTGCTTTGTTCCCTCCTTTTGGAGGGAGAAAATGGGACCTTGGGCTGCCACCATTTGGGATCAAGACCAAGACTGCCACTGAGGTTGGTCAGGGGTTGTGGGCAGATGAATAAAATTTCTGAAAACTTTCTATCATTCTGAAGATGGCATTTTTTTTCTTTTTTAAACTTCTTATTTTGTATTGGGGTATAGCCACTTAACAAATGTTAATGTTGTGACAATTTCAGGTGAACAGGGGAGGGACTCAGTCATACACATCCATATATCCATTCTCCCCCAGCACTCACCTCCCATCCTGGAAGCCTCATAACAATGAACAGAGTTCCATGTGCTATACAATAGGACCTTGTTGGTTATTCATTTTAAATGTAGCAATGTGGACATGTCGATCCCAAACTCCGTAACTATCCCTTTACCCCTTCTCTACCCCAGCAATCATAAGCTCCTTCTCTAAGTCTGTGAGTCTGTTTTGTAACTAAGCTGATTTGTATCATTTCTTTTTAGATTCCACATATAACGAATGCCATTGGATAATTGTTCTTCTCTGTCTGACTTACTTCACTCAATATAACACTCTCTAGGTCCATCCGTGTCACTGAAAATGGCATTAGTTTGTTATTTTTAATGATATTCCATCTGTATTATTATCTTCTTTATCTATTCCTCTGTTGATGGACATTTAGGTTGCTTCCGTGTCTTGGTTATTGTAAACAGTGCTAGAATGAAAATTGGGGTGCATGTATCCTTTTGGTCTTGTTTATCTCTGGATATATGCCCAGGAGAGGTATTGCAATATCATATGGTATCTCTATCTTTAGTTTTTTAAGGAACCTCCATAGTGTTCTCCATAATAGCTGTACTGACTTACATTCCCACCAACAGTGTAGGAGGGTTTGCTTCTCTCTACATCTTCTACAGAATTTATTGTTTGTGATTTTTTTTTTTTTTTTAATGATAGCCATTCTGGCTGGTGTGAGGTGATTTATTGTAGTTTTGATTTGCATTTCTCTAATAATTAGTGATGTTGAACATCTTTTCATGTTCCTATTGGCCATCTGTATGTCTTGTCTGGAGCATGGATGGCTTTTTCTTAATTGGAATTCTCTTACTTTCTATAAACCTTTGATTGTTGGACTCCAATAAAGTTGGTTCAAATAGGCTCTATTTTGTTTGATGTTTCTTCCTGCGGGTGAACAAGAGTTTGGCGCTTCCTAGATTGCCATCTTACTCTAGGCTTCATATTTTTTCATCACTGTAATTTACCTCAAGTTCTCCAACCTATAAACTCCAAAGCTTCACATAAAAATTAGGCCATTTCTTCTCAAACATAACATATTCTATTTTTCATTGATTATCTCCCCCCAATCCCTTCAATTAGAAGTGATCTTGTACCTCCCAAAATATTTTTCAAGCTTGAATTATGCATTTTTAAAGACAAATAAATCCTCAGTGATTTTCAGTTTTTTACCTTCATAAATCATTGTTCTCATTTTAAATATATTCAATATGTATAAACTAAAATATATTCCTTTGGTAGAACACTCATACAATTGCTATATTTGAGATATAAATAAAATAAAACAAAACAATAAAAATCACTATTGCCATTCAGTCAGTTCAGTTCAGTCACTCAGTCGTGTCCGACTCTTTGTGACCCCATGAATCGCAGCACACCAAGCCTCCCTGTCCATCACCAACTCCCGGAGTTCACTCAGACTCACATCCATAGAGTCAGTTATGCCATCCAGCCATCTCATCCTCTGTCATCCCCTTCTCCTCCTGCCCCCAATCCCTCCCAGCATCAGTCTTTTCCAATGAGTCAACTCTTCACATGCTGCTATGTTAAAAAGGATAGGATTGTTTTGCTCAAAATTCTGGGATTATTAAAAGAAAAAATTTGTATATTCATTCATTTATAGATTCAACTTAATTTCTATCAAAAGTCCAACTTATTATTATTTATCTTGCAGATATTGACAAGCACATCCTAAAATTTATGTGGAAAGGAAAAGGACCAGAATATTTTAAATAGGCTTAAAAAAAACAAGTTTGGAGCACTGAATATCTCCAATTTCAAAACTTACTACACAGCTACACTGATAAAGATAGTGTGGTGTGGCACAAGAATAGATATATTGATCAATGGAGTAGATTCTAAATTCTAAAAATACACTCATATATCTATGTGAAATGTAGTTTTATAAGATTTTATAAGATTGCTGAGACAATTTGATGAAACAGATTTTTTAACAAATGGTGTTAGGACATCCAGATATCTATGTGTAAAATAATGAAACTGGAACTCTTCTTTATGCCATCTATAAACTTTCTTTCAAAATGGAGTATACACCCAAATTTAAGAGCAAAACTGGATGTGGTCCCAAGATGGAGGAGGAATAAGACAGGGAGACCACTTTCTCCCCCACAAATTCATCAAAAGATCATTTGAATGCTGAGCAACTTCCACAAAACAGCTTCTTAACCCTGGGGGAGAACAACAGGCACCCAGAAAGGTAGCTCATTCTCTTCAAAAGAAGATAAGACAAAATACAAAAGATCATTAGAGACTATGATCAGCAACTATATGACAATAAAATAGACAACTTGGAAGAAATGGACACATTCTTAGAAAAGTATAATCTTCCAAAACTGAACCGGGAAGAAATAGAAAATCTTAACAGATCCATCACAAGCACAGAAATTGAAACTGTAATCAAACATCTTCCAACAAACAAAAGCTCAAGACCAGATGGCTTCACAGGTGAATTCTACCAAAAATCTAGAAAAGAGCTAACACCTATCCTAGTCAAACTCTTCCAGAAAATTGCAGAGGAAGGTAAACTCCCAAACTCATTCAATGAGGCCACCATCACCCTAATACCAAACCTGAAAAAGATGCCACAAAAGAAGAAAACTACAGGCCAGTATCAGTGATGAAAGTGAAAGTGAAGTAGCTCAGTCATGTCCGACTCTTTGCAACCTCATGGACTGTAGCCTACCAGGGTCCTCCCTCCATGGGATTCTCCAAGCAAAAATACTGGAGTGGGTTGCCGTTTCCTTCTCCAGGGGATCTTCCCGACCCAGGGATCGAACCTGGGTGTCCCACATTGCAGGTAGATGCTTTAACCTCTGAGCCACCAGGAAAGCCCTATCAGTGATGAATATAGATGCAAAAATCCTCAACAAAATTCTAGCAAATATAATCCAACAACATATTAAAAAGATTATACACCATGACCAAGTAGGCTTTATTCCAAGGATGCAAGGATTTGTTAATATTTGCAAATTAATCAATGTGACACACCACATTAACGAACTGAAAGATAAAAGCTTTATGATTATCTCATAGATGCAGAGAAAGTCTTTGACAAAATTCAGCATCCATTTATGATAAAAAATCCTCCAGAAAGCAGGCATAGAAGGAACATACCTCAACATAATAAAAGTCATATATGATAAATCCACAGCAATCATTGTTCTCAATGGCAAAAATATTATAGCATTTCCCCAAAAGTCAGGAACAAAACAAGGGTGCCCACTCTCACCACTGCTATTAAACTTAGTTTTGGAAGTTTTAGCCATAGCAATCAGAGAAGAAAAAGAAATAAAAGAATCCAGATTGGAAAAGAAGAAGTAAAGCTCTCACTGTTTGCAGTTGAAATGATCCTCTACATAGAGAACCCTAAAAACCACCAGATAATTACTAGCCCTAATCAATAAATATAGTAAATTTGCAGAAGATAAAATTAATACACAGAAATACCTTGGATTCCTATATAGTAACAGTGAGAAAGCAAAAAAGAGCATTAAGGAAACAATCCCATTCACCATTTGGGATGAAAATAATAAAATAATTAGGTATAAACCTATCTAAAGAAACAAAAGAGCTATATATAGAAAACTATAAAACACTAATGAAAGAAATCAAAGATGACACAAATAAATGAAGAAATACACCACATTCAAGTATTGGAAGTATCAAGATAGTGAAAATGAGTATACTACTCAAAGCAACCTACAAATTCAGTGCCATCCCTATCAAGCTTCCAATGGTATTTTTCAAAGAATTAGAACAAATAACTTCACAATTTGTATGGAATTACAAAGAACCTCAAATAGCCAAAGTAATCTTGATAAATAAGAATGGAACTAGAGGAATCAAACTGCCTGACTTCAGACTATACTACAGACTACACTTCAGACTAATGCTATAGTCATCAAGACAGTATGGCACTTGCACAAAGACAGAAATATATATCAATGGAACAAAATATAAAGCCCAGGGATAAATCCATGCACCTATGGACACCTTATCTTTGATCAAGGAGGCAAGAATATACAATGGAGAAAAGACAATCTCTTGTACAAGCTGTGCTGGAAAAACTGGTGAGCCACCTGTTAAAAGAATGAAACTAGAATACTTTCTAACACCATGCACAAAAATAAACTCAAAATGGATTAAAGATCTAAATATAAAACCAGAAACTATAAAACTACTAGAGGAAAACATAGGCAAAACACTCTCTGACATAAATCACAGCAGGGTCCTCTATGATCCACCTCCCAGAGAAATGGAAATAAAAGCAAAAATAAACAAATGGGATCTAATTAAACTTAAAAGCTTTTGCACAACTAAGGAAACTATGAGCAAGGTGAAAAGACAGCCTTTAAAATGGGAGAAAACAAATTTAACAGAAATATATGGCAAAAGGAAATTTGCAGTATGATTTAGTTAAGGATCTTGAGATAGGGAGATTATATCAGGTAGGCCAGATAATTTATAAGGCTTCCTTTAAAAGGGAAACAGTAGGTCAGAGAGGAGAAAATATGCTACCCTGCTGGCTTTGAAGATTGAGGAAGTGACAAGAACCAAGGTATGTAGGTAGTCTTTAGAAGCTAAAAAAGGCAGGAAAATGGATATCCCATTAAAGCCTTTTGAAAGTACACATCCCTAGGGACCCATTTCAGACTTGTGACTTGCAAAACTAAAAATTAATAAATATTTGCTGATCTGAGTCATCAATAGGTGGAAATTTTATAACAGTAATAGGAAACTAATAAAATTCTCCTAAATAGAGGTCAGCATGTTTGCCAATATATTTACATTGAGTTTAAAAAATTATGCTATGTAGTTAGGAAAACCAGTGGACTTGGTTTTCAAAGTGAGTGAATACATGCTACAAATAAGATGTATAAGTATTTTACATACCTGTTTTACTCTGAAAGAATTAACCAGCAACATAGGAGATATTCACCTGGGAGTTTATTTAACTTGCCTATAAACAGGATTCTGGAAATTATAGTTCCCAGTATCTTGCAATAAGTATAAAAAAGATTTCAGTATAGTAAAGTTAGGCAGGAGAAATCCTGAATTCTGTACTCATTTATCAGTAGGAAAACAAATAATATCCTTTATATGTACATCTTAATTTTATTTAATATCACATTTACAACTATACCTATACATGTTCCTATACAGACTCTTAGAATGTCAGTTTTTATTTTTATTTTTTTGATTAGAAAACAATGCCACCCAAGCTAATTTATACAGTAGAACAACATGGTTTGCAAAGTATAGCTTGTCAGCAATTATTTCTAGATGAAGCTGACAGAGATGAATAAATGAATCATAAAAAATCTTTAAGTGATTTAAATTAATATACATGGTTTACAATATAATGATGGAAATATACTTTAAAAATTAGATATCTAGGATCAATGTGATTAAGTTTAGACAGAATCATAGCCATGCTCCTTTAGTTATAACATTTTTCAAAATTGTAATAGTGCTTTTATATATATATATATATATATATCTGTCTCT
>NW_011495032.1:15660927-15670293 GCF_000754665.1 Bison bison bison
CAGAGTGCCTGAAGAACTATGGACGCAGGTTTGTGACACGTACAGGAGACAGGGATCAAGACCATCTCCAAGAAAAAGAAATACAAAAAAGAAAAATGGCTGTCTGAGGAGGTCTTACAAATACCTGTGAAAAGAAGAGAAGTGAAAAGCAAAGGAGAAAAGGAAAGATATACCCATCTGAATGCAGAGTTCCAAAGCATAGCAAGGAGAGATAAGAACGCCTTCCTCAGTGATCAGTGCAAAGAAATAGAGGAAAACAGAAGAATGGGAAAGACTAGAGATCTCTTCAAGAAAATTAGCGATACCAAAGGAACATTTCATGCAAAGATGGGCTCAATGAAGGACAGAAATGGTAGGGACCTAACAGAAGCAGAAGATATTAAGAAAAGGTGGCAAGAATACACAGAACTGTGCAAAAAAGATCTTCATGATACAGATAATCTATATGGTTTGATCACTCATCTGGAGCCAGACATCCTGGAATGTGAAGTCAAGTAGGCCTTAGGAAGCATCACTATGAACAAAACTATGAGGTGATGGAATTCCAGTTAAGCAATTTCATATCCTAAAATAAGATGCTGTGAAAGTGCTGCACTCAATATCCCAGCAAATTTGTAAAATTCAGCAGTCACCACAGGACTGGAAAAGGTCAGTTTTCATTCCAATCCCAAAGAAAGGCAATGGCAAAGAATGCTCACACTACCGCATATTGCATTAATTTCACATGCTAGTAAAGTAATGCTCAAAATTCTACAAGGCAGGCTTCACCAATATATGAACTGTGAACTTCCAGATGTTTAAACTGGTATTAGAAAAGGCAGAGGAACAGAGATCAAGTTACCAACATCCTCTGAATCATTGAAAAGTCAAGAGAATTCCTGAAAATCATCTACTTCTGCTTTATTGACTATGCTGAATCCTTTGACTGTGTGGATCACAACAAACTCTGAAAAATTCTGAAAGAGATGGGAATACCAGACCACCTGACCTGCCTTTTAAGAAATCTGTATGCAGGTCAGGAAGCAACAATTAGAACTGGACATGGAACATCAGACTGGTTCCAAATCAAGAAAGGACTACGTCAAGGCTGTATATTGTCACCCTGCTTATTTAACCTCCATGCAGAATACATCATGAGAAACGCTGGGCTGGATGAAGCACAAGCTGGAATCAGGATTGCCGAGTAAAATATCATAACATCAGATATTCCGATGACACCACCCTTACAGCAGAAGGTGAAGAAGAACTAAAGAGCCTTTTGATGAAAGTAAAAGAGGAGAATGAAAAAGTTGGCTTAAAGCTCAACATTCAGAAAGCAAAGATCATGGCATCCAGCACCATCACTTCATGGCAAATAGATGGGGAAACAGTGGAAACAGTGGCAGGCTTTATCTTTTTTGACTCCAAAATTACTGTAGACAGTGAGTGCAGCCATGAAATTAAACAATGCTTTCTCCTTGGAAGAAAAGTTATGGCCAACCTAGACAGCATATTAAAAAGCAGAGACATTACTTTGCCAACAAAAGTACGTCTAGTCAAGACTATGGTTTTCCAGTACTTTGCTCGAGCCCCAGCAAATAAAGTGTGTCACTGTTTCCCATCTATTTGCCATGAAGTGATGGAACCAGATGCCATGACCTTTGTTTTTGGAATGTTGAGTTTTAAGCCAATTTCTCACTCTTCTCTTTCACTTTCATCAAGGGGCTCTTTAGTTCTTCTTCACTTTCTGCCATAAGGGTGATGTCATCTGCATAACTGAGGTTATAGATATTTCTCCTGGCAATTCCAGCTTGTGCTTCATTCAGCCCAGCGTTTTGCATGATAAACTCTGCATGGAAGTTAAATAAGCAGGGTGACAATATACAGCTTTGATGTAGTCCTTTTCCTATTTAGAACCAGTCTGTTGTTTCATGTCCAGTTTTAGCTGTTGTTTCCTTACTTGTATACAGATTTCTCAAGAGGCAGATCAGGTGGTTTGTACTCCCATCTCTTTCAAAATTATCCACAGTTTATTGTGGTCCACACAGTCAAAGGCTTTGACATAGTCAATAAAGCAGAAATAGATGTTTTTTCTGGAACTCTTTTGCTTTTTCAATGATCCAGCAGATGTTGACAATTTGATCTGTGGGTTCCTCTGCCTTTTCTAAATCCATCTTGAACATCTGAAAGTTCACAGTTCATATATTGTTAAACCCTGGCTTGGAGAATTTTAAGCATTTCTTTACTAGCATGTGAGATGAGTGCAGTTGTGTGGTAGTTTGAGCATTCTTTGGCATTGCCTTTCTTTGGGATTGGAATGAAAACTGACCTTCTCTAGTCCTGTGGCCACTGTTGAGTTTTCCAAATTTGATGGCATATTGAGTACAGCTCTTTCATATCAAATCTTTTAGGATTTGAAATAGCTCAACTGGAATTCCATCACCTCCTCTAGCTTTGTTCATAGTGATGCTTCCTAAAGCCCACTTGCCTTCACATTCCAGGATGTCTGGCTCTCGGTGACTAATCATGCCAACGTGATTATCTTGGTCATGAAGATCTTTTCTGTACAGTCTTCTGTGTATTCTTGCCACCTCTTCTTAAAAATCTCCTACTTCTGTTACGTCCATACCATTTCTGTCATTTATTGAGCCCATTATTGCATGAAATGTTCCCTTGGTATCTCTAATTTTCTTGAACAGATCTCTAGTCTTTCCCTTTCTATTGTTTTCCTCTATTTCTTTGCAGTGATCATTGAGAAAGACGGTCTTATCTCTGCTGCTATTATTTTGGGACTCTGCATTCAGATGGGTGTATCTTTCCTTTTTTCCTTTGCCTTTTACTTCTCTTCTCTTCTCAGCTATTTCTAAGGTCTCCCTAGACAACCATTTTTCCTTTTGGATTTCTTTTTTGGGGATGCTCTTGATCACTGCTTCCTATACAATGTCATGAACTTCTGTCCATGGTTCTTCAGGCACTCTGTTTATCATATGGAATCCCTTGAATCTAACTATGTAAAGACTAGCTTTTTCCCAGAGGATAGAGTGCTTCATTCCTAATCTCTACCCTCATCTCCTTTCAGGGGGTGTTGAAGGTCAGCTTTGCAGTTGCTCTTTATTTAGTCCTTTTAGGGATAGATGCCAAAGTGCTGATTTGTAGTTTGCAAGAAATTTATTTTTTTAAGCTTTTAAAATAAAATAGTAGATTTTAGTTTTACTATTCTGTTCTCTGTTTTTCTCAATTAACACCATTATTCTAATATTTAAACATCTATAATTTGCTTATTTTCTTTCTGTATGTTATTCCATTTTATACTTTTTAAATTATTCATTGATTCTCTTGTCTGTAGGTATTTTATTATTTCTAGATTTTGCTATTATAGAATAAAGCTTCTATAAATTTTATTTTACATGTCATTTGAAACACATGTACAAGAATTTTTCTAAGGAATGAACTAAGGCAAATTTTTAGGTCATAGGATCATCATCAAATTTACAAGATAATGCATTTTCCAAAGTAATTGTCTTTATTTAGGCTATCACAATCAGTGTATTGTAGCCCATATAACTCCTCATCCTATCTACATTTGGTATAATCAGACTAATTTTTGCCAAGATAATGGGTATAAAGTGTAGTCTCTTATTGTTTGCAAATTTCTTATATTTAACCTTTCATATCTCTGCTTTTGTTGAAATACTTATTATTTTGCCCAGTTCTTCCTTTTGGGTTGTTTTTTCTTTTTCTTCTTATTAGTAAGAATTTTTTATGTTTTTGTTATTAATTTTCATATTATTGCATAGGTTTTCTGCAGTTTGTGGCTTTCCACTTTATGTCTTTACCTTTATATTTCTATACTTTACCTTCCTACTTTATGTCTTAGGGTGAAGTATAATTTTATAATTTTACTGTGTGAATTTATCATTATATTTTACTTTGTATCTCTTGTGATCTTTTAATGAAATTCTTCTTTACATAGATATTGTAAAGGCATTTCCCTAATATTCTTCTAATTGTTGAATACTCATCTTAATTCATTTGATCAGTATATTGTTATAGAATATTTCCTCTATGTTCATGGTTTATATTGCCCAGTAGTCTTATTTCTTGCACAGTTCTTCTTGGGCTTAAGTGTCCATGTCAATCCAGAGTTATTGAATTACTTGGAAAATGTTCTTTTCTATTTTTCTAGTAAAAATTGAATAACACTGAATTGTTTAATATTTAAATTTGATGTCTGAGCTAGACTTTGGTGTGTTCTTTGTGCAACAAAAGTTTTAACTTTATTAATGTATAACTGGTACTCAACTGCAAATTTTGAAAGAGTACAATTTGATGTTTTAATATACATAGACAACCATGAAATCACTATCATGGTGAAGAATTTTTTAAAAATCACCATTAAAGCCTCCTTGATATTCATACCCCACCCCTGCCTCTAGATAATCACTCATCTGTTTTCTATCAAAGTAGAAAAGTTAGCGTTTTTTAGAATTTTACAGTAATGGAATAATACAGTATAACCAACCATATGTACTTTTTTGGTCTGACTTATTTTAGTCAATGGGCTTCCTTTATAGCTCAGTTGGTAAAGAATCTGCCTGCAATGCAGGAGACCTCGATTTGATTCCTGGGTCAGGATGATTTCCTGAAGAAGGGATAGGCTAGCCACTCCAGTATTCTTGGGCTTCCCTGTGGCCCAGCTGGTAAAGAATCTGCCTGCAGTGCGAGAGACCTGAATTTGATCCCTGGGTTGGGAAGATCCCCTGGAGAAGAGAAAGGCTACCCATTCCAGTATTCTGGCCTAGAGAATTGCATAGACTGTATAGTCCATGGATTGCAAAGAGTTGGACACGACTGAGCAACTTTCACGCAGGATTTTAGTTAATAAAATTATTTTGAGATACAACCATATTACTGAGTATATTGTTTGTTATATTTTCTTGCTGAGCAACATTTCATTGTGTATGTTTATCACAATTCGATGTGTCATTTGAACTTTTTCCAGATTGTGGACAATGTAAATAAAGCTGCCACAGACATTTATATACAAATCCTTTATGTACAGGTGGTTTCATGTTTAATTTAGATAAATACCTAGGAATGGAATTTCTGGGATATATTCAGGTGAATTTTTAATGGTTTAAGTGAATGATGAACTGATTTTCAAAGTAACTGTAAGATTGTATATTTCTACTAAGAGTGTAGAACCTACTTTCATGGATTTCATGCTGACCACAGTTATTTATATCATATTTTTCATACACCATCGTTGCTTCATTTTGCTTCTATGTTATAAACTCTACAGTAGTTTTCTTTATTTTCTCTTTAGACAGTCATTTCTCTTATCTGTTCAGTTCAGACACTCAGTCATGATACATTCTTTACCACCCCATGGACTGCAGCACGCCAGGCCTCCCTGTCCATCACCAACTCCAAGAGTTACTCAAACAGATGTTGGCAATTTGATCACTCGTTCCTCTGCCATTTCTAAATCCAACTTGAACATCTGGAAGTTCACGGTTCATATATGTTGAAGCCCGGCTTGGAGAACTTTGAGTATTACTTTACTAGTGTGTGAGATGAAGAAGGCAATGGCAACCCACTCCAGTACTCTGGCCTGGGAAATCCCATGGGCAGAGGAGCCTGGTGGGTTGCAGTACACAGGGTCACGAAGAGTCGGACACGACTGAAGTGACTTAGCAGCAGCAGCAGCAGCATTGAGATGAGTGCAGTTGTGCCGTAGCTTGAGAATTCTTTGACATTGCCTTTCTTTGGGATTAGAATGAAAACTGATGTTTTCCAGTCATGTGGCCACTGCTGAGTTTTCCAAATTTGCTGACGTTTTGAATGCAACACTTTCACAGCATCATCTTTTAAGATTTGAAATAGTTCAGCTGGAATTCCATCACTTCCACTAACTTTGTTAATAGTGAGTGATGCTTCCTAAGGCCCACTTGACTTCACATTCCAGGATGTCTGGCTCTAGGTGAGTGATCACACCATTGTGATTATCTGGGTCATGAAGACCTTTTTTGTTTAGTTCTTCTGTGTATTCTTTCCACCTCTTCTTAGTATCTTCTGCTTCTGTTAGGTCCCTACCATTTCTGTCCTTATTGAGCCCATCTTTGCATGAAATGTTCCTTTGGTATCTTTAATTTTCTTGAAGAGATTTCTAGTCTTTCCCATTCTATTGTTTTCCTCTATTTAATTGCATTGATCACTGAGGAAGGCATTCTTATCACTCCTTGCTATTCTTTGGAACTCTGCATTCAGATGCGTATATCTTTCTGTTTCTCCTCTGCCTTTCGCTTCTTTTCTATTCATAGCTATTTGTAAGGCCTCTTCAGACAGCCATTTTGCCTTTTTGAATTTCTTTTTCTTGGGAATGGTCTTGATCCCTGCCACCTGTACAATGCCACAAACCTCCGTCCATAGTTCTTCAGACACTCTGTCTATCAGATCTAATCCCTTGAATATTTGCCACTTACACTATATAATCATAAGGGATTTGGTTTAGGTCATGCCTGAATGTTCTAGTGGCTTTCCCTGCTTTCTTCAATTTGTCTGAATTTGGCAATAAGGGGTTCATGATCTGAGCCACAGTCAGCTCCCAGTCTCATTTTTCCTGACTGTATAGAGTTTCTCCATCTTTGGCTGCAAAGAATATAATCAATCTGATTTTGGTATTGAATATCTGGTGTTGTCCATGTGTAGAGTCTTCTCTTGTGTTGTCAGAAGAGGGTGTTTATTATGACCAATGTGTTCACTTGGTAAAACTCTATTAGCCTTTGCCCTGCTTCATTCTGTACTTCAAGGCCAAATTTTCCTCTAACTCCAGGTATATCTTGACTTCCTACTTTTGCATTCTAGTCCTGTATAAGGAAAATACATTCTTTTATGTGTTAGTTCTAGAAATTCTTATAGGTCTTCATGGAACGTTCACCTTCAGCATTTTCAGCATTACTCGTCAGGGCATAGACTTGGAATACTGTGATACTGAATGGTTTGCCTTGGAAATGAACAGATTATAGAGCTCCTATAATAAGAAAACAGTCTCTAATTTCATGTTTTTCTATTTTTTTAAGGCTTTTTTTTTCTTTTCTTAGATAACAGATATCCATCTGATATCCTCCTTTTTCTACTTAAATATGCTTTTTGTAATAAAATACACATAACATAAAATTTTCCATTTTAATAATTTTAAGTGTATAATTCTATGGCATTAACATTCAGATTGTTATGCTACCATCACCACCGTCCATCTCCGAAATTTATCCTATGCTTCCAAATTGACTGCTGGACCCAATAAACATTTGTTCAAAATTCTCCCTTTTCTCATCTCTGAAAATCACCATTCTGTTTCCATTTTAAACTTTTATTTATTTGTTTGTTAGTTTTTGGTTATACTGAGTCTTCAGTACTCTGCATGGGCTTTCTCAGGTTGTGGCGATTGGGAATTCCTCCTCATTGCAGTGAATGGACTTCTCATTGTTGCTGAGCACAAGCTCTAGGCTTATGGCTTAATTAGTTGCAGCACTCGGGCTCAGAAGTTGTGGTTCACAGAATGTGGTTCTCAGAATATGTGGTTCACATATTCCACGGAATATGGAATCTTCCTGGATCACAGATCAAATCCCTGTTGCCTGCATTGGCAGGCAGGTTCTCATCCAGTCTACCATTCTGCTTTTGTGTCTTTAAGCATTTGTCTAGGAGAAGGTGATGGCACCCTACTCCACTATTTTGCCTGGAAAATCCCATGGATGGAGGAGCCTGGTGAGGTGCAGTCCATGGGGTCATGAAGAGTCGGATATGACTGAGCGATTTCAATTTCACTTCCCACTTTCATGCACTGGAGAAGGAAATGGCAACCCACTCCAGTGTTCTTGCCTGGAGAATCCCAGGGGCGGGGGAGCCTGGTGGGCTGCCGTCTATGGGGTTGCACACAGTCGGACACGAATGAAGCGACTTAGCAGCAGCAGCAGCAGCATTTGTCTACTGTAGGTACCACTTATAAGTGAAATTATGTTGTATTTGAACTTTTGTGGTTTTCTCACTTCACCCTGTGTACTGTCTTCAAGCATTTATCCATATGTAGGTCAGGAAGCAACAATTAGAACTGGACGTGGAACAACAAACTGTTTCCAAATAGGAAAAGGAGTACGTCCAGGCTGTATATTGTCACCTTGCTTGTTTAATTTATATGTAGAGTACATAATGAGAAACGCTGGGCTGGAAGAAGCACAAGCTGAAATCAAGATTGCCAGAAGAAATATCAATAACCTTAGATATGCAGATGACACCACACTTATGGCAGAAAGTGAAGAAGAACTAAAAGCCTCTTGATGAAAGTGAAAGAGGAGCCTGGAAAAGTTGGCTTAAAGCTCAACATTCAGAAAACGAAGATCATGGCATTTGGTCCCATCACTTCATGGCAAATAGATGGGGAAACAGTGGAAACAATGTCAGACTTTATTTTTCTGGGCTGCAAAATCACTGCAGATGGTGATTGCAGCCATGAAATTAAAAGACGCTTACTCCTTGGAAGGAAAGTTATGACCGACCTAGATCAGATCAGATCAGATCAGTCGCTCAGTCGTGTCCGACTCCTTGCGACCCCATGAATCACAGCACGCCAGGCCTCCCTGTCCATCACCAACTCCCGGAATTCACTCAGACTCACCTACATCGAGTCAGTGATGCCATCCAGCCATCTCATCCTCTGTCATCCCCTTCTCCTCTTGCCCCCAATCCCTCACAGCATCAGGGTCTTTTCCAATGAGTCAACTCTTCGAATGAGGTGGCCAAAGTACTGGAATTTCAGCTTTAGCATCATTCCTTCCAAAGAAATCCCAGGGCTGATCTCCTTCGCAATGGACTGGTTGGATCTCCTTGCAGTCCAAGGGACTCTCAAGAGTCTTCTCCAACACCACACTTCAAAAGCATCAATTCTTCGGCACTCAGCCTTCTTCACAGTCCAACTCTCACATCTATACATGACCACAGGAAGAACCATAGCCTTGACTAGGTGAACCTTTGTTGGCAAAGTAACGTCTCTGCTTTTGAATATGCTATCTAGGTTGGTCATAACTTTCCTTCCAAGGAGTAAGCGTCTTTTAATTTCATGGCTGCAGTCACCATCTGCAGAGATTTTGGAGCCCAGAAAAATAAAGTCTGACACTGTTTCCACTGTTTCCCCATCTATTTCCCATGAAGTGATGGGACCGGATGCCATGATCTTCGTTTTCTGAATGTTGAGCATTAAGCCAACTTTTTCACTCTCCACTTTCACTTTCATCAAGAGGCTTTTTAGTTCCTTTTCACTTTCTGCCATAAGGGTGGTGTCATCTGCATATCTGAGGTTATTGATATTTCTCTCCGCAATCTTGATTC
>NW_011495032.1:15670393-15670607 GCF_000754665.1 Bison bison bison
ATATATATATATATATAGGGAAAACCATTAGACAATTCAGATATGACCTAAATCAGACCCCTTATGATTATAGAGTGGAAGTGAGAAATAGATTTAAGGGACTAGATCTGATAGACAGAGTGCCTGAAGAACTATGGACGCAGGTTTGTGACACTGTACAGGAGACAGGGATCAAGACCATCTCCAAGAAAAAGAAATACAAAAAAGAAAAATG
>NW_011495032.1:15670707-15672561 GCF_000754665.1 Bison bison bison
CATCTATTTCCCATGAAGTGATGGGACCGGATGCCATGATCTTCGTTTTCTGAATGTTGAGCATTAAGCCAACTTTTTCACTCTCCACTTTCACTTTCATCAAGAGGCTTTTTAGTTCCTTTTCACTTTCTGCCATAAGGGTGGTGTCATCTGCATATCTGAGGTTATTGATATTTCTCTCCGCAATCTTGATTCCAGCTTTTGCTTCTTCCAGTCCAGCATTTAGTACTCTGCACAGAAGTTAAATAAACAGGCTGACAATATAAAGCCTTGACGTCCTCCTTTTCCTATTTGAAAGCAGGCTGTTGTTCCATGTCCAGTTCTAACTGTTGCTTCCTGACCTGATACAAATTTCTCAAGAGGCAGATCAGGCGGTCTGGTATTTCCATCACTTTCAGAATTTTCCACTGTTTATTGTGATCCACACAGTCAAAGGCTTTGGCATAGTCAATAAAGCAGAGATAGATGTTTTTCTGGAACTCTCTTGCTTTTCCATGATCCAGCGGATATTGGCAATTTTATTTCTGGTTCCTCTGCATTTTCAAAAACCAGCTTGAACATCAGGAATTTCACGGTTCACATATTGCTGAAGCCTGGCTTGGAGAATTTTGAGCATTACTTTACTAGAGTGTGAGATGAGTGCAATTGTGTGGTAGTTTGAGCATTCTTTGTCATTGCCTTTCTTTGGGATTGGAATGAAAACTGGCCTTTTCCAGTCCTGTGGCCACTGCTGAGTTTTCCACATTTGTTGGCATATTGAGTGCAGCACTTTCACAGCATCATTTTTCAGGATTTCAAATAGCTCAACTGGAATTCTATCACCTCTGCTAGCTTTGTTCATAGTGATGCTTTCTAAGGCCCACTTGACTTCACATTCCAGGATATCTGACTCTAGGTCAGTGATCACACCATCTTGATTATCTGGGTCATGAAGATCTTTTTTGTACAGTTCTTCTGTGTATTCTTGCCATCTCTTCTTAATATCTTCTGATTCTGTTAGGTCCATACCATTTCTCTCCTTTATCGAGCCCATCTTTGCATGAAATGTTCCTTTGGTATCTCTGATTTTCTTGAAGAGATCTCTAGTCTTTCCCATTCTGTTGTTTTCCTCTATTTCTTTGCATTGATCGCTGAGGAAGGCTTTCTTGTCTCTTCTTGCTATTCTTTGGAACTCTGCATTCAGATGTGTATATCTTTCCTTTTCTCCTTTGCTTTTCACTTCTCTTCTTTTCACAGCTATTTGTAAGGCCTCCCCAGACAGCCATTTTGCTTTTTTTGCATTTCTTTTCCATGGGGATTGTCTTGATACCTGTCTCCTGTACAATGTCATGAACCTCATTCCATAGTTCATCAGGCACTCTATCTATCAGATCTAGGCCCTTAAATCTATTTCTCACTTCCACTGTATAATCATAAGGGATTTGACTTAGGTCATACCTGAATAGTCTAGTGGTTTTCCCTACTTTCTTCAATTTAAGTCTGAATTTGGTAATAAGGAGTTCATGATCTGAGCCACAGTCAGCTCCTGGTCTTGTTTTTGTTGACTGTATAGCGCTTCTCCATCTTTGGCTGCCAAGAATATAATCAATCTGATTTCAGTGTTGACCATCTGTTGATGTCCATGTATAGAGTCTTCTCTTGTGACCGACCTAGATAGCATATTCAAAAGCAGAGACATTACTTAGCCAACAAAGGTCCATCTGATCAAGGCTATGGTTTTTCAGTGGTCATGTATGGATGTGAGAGTTGGACTGTGAAGAAAGCTGAGCACTGAAGAATTGGTGCTTTTGAACTGTGGTGTTGGAGAAGCCTCTTGAGAGTCCCTTGGACTGCAAGGAGATCCAGCCAGTCCAT
>NW_011495032.1:15672661-15673565 GCF_000754665.1 Bison bison bison
GGACTGATGCTAAAGCTGAAACCCCAGTACTTTGGCCACCTCATGCAAAGAGTTGACTCATTAGAAAAGACCCTGATGCTTGGAGGGATTGGGGGCAGGAGGAGAAGGGGACGACAGAGGATGAGATGGCTAGATGGTATCACCGACTTGAAGGACATGAGTTTGGGTGAACTCCTTGATTGGTGATGAACAGGGAGGCCTGGTGTGCTACAATTCATGGGGTTGCAAAGAGTCAGATACGACTTAGTGACTGAACTGAGTGTGTGTTAAAATTTCCTTCAAATTAAGGCTAAATAATATTATATTTTATGTGTATCATACATTTTTTAATCCATGCATGCATTAATGGACATTAGGCTAGCTTCAAGCTGTTGACTATTAGAAATAGTGTTGCTATGAACTTGGGCATAAACATATCTGTTTGAGTCCTTGGTTTCAGTAATTTTGGGTTTAAGTCCAGAAGTGGAATTCTCTTCAAAAAGGCATATCCAAAAGTATAATACTAATGCCAAAGAACTTATTGTCTGTGTTTTCTTCAAGAAGTTTTGTGGTTTTAGATCTAACATTTAAATATTTAATCAATTTTGACTTTACTTTTGTGCATATTGTGAGAGAGTCATCCAGTTTGATTATTTTACAGGAGCTGTCCAGGTTTGCCAACACCATTTACTGAAGAGACTGTCTTTTCCCCATTGTATATTCTTGCTTTCTTTGTCATAGACTAATTGCCCATTTAAGTGTAGGTTCACTTCTGGGCTCTCTATTCTGTTGCATTGATCATTGTGTCTATTTTTGTGCCAGTAGCATACTGTTTTGATGCCTAGAGCTTTATGGTATACTTTGAGCTCAGGCAGCATATCACTTCTAGATTTGTTTTTTTCTCAAGATTATTTTGGCTGTTCTT
>NW_011495032.1:15673665-15687746 GCF_000754665.1 Bison bison bison
TAGATTATTTTGGCTGTTCAGGGTCTTTGTGTTTCCATTTAATTTTAGAATTACTTGTTCCAGTCCTGTAAAGAATGCCATTGGTATTTTCATAGGGATTGCACTAAGTCTGTAGTTTACCTTAGCGGGTATGATCATTTTAACAATAGTAATTCCTCCTATCCATAAATGCAGCATATATTTATATCTATTTGTATGGTATTCAGTTTCTTTCATCAGTGTCTTATGATTTTCTGAATATAGCTAGCTTACTTCCTTAGTGACATTTATTCCTAGTTATTTTATTATTTTTTATGTGATAGTAAATGTGATTTTAAAAATTTTCTTTTTCTGAAAGTTAGTATTAGTTGTGTTCTTTCTTTCTTTTTCTGTTGTTAGTGTATAGAAATGAAACAGATTTCTCTATATTAATCTTTCATCCTGCAACTTTAACAAATTCATTGATGAGATAATAGTTTTTTGGTGAGGTCTTTGGGATTTTCTAAGTATAATATTATGTCATCTACATACAGTGATAGTTTTAAATTTTCCTTTCCAATTTGGATTTTTTAAAATATTCTTTTCTTGTATGATTGCTAGAGCTAGGACTTGCAATATTGTGTTGAATAAAAATAGCAAGTGTTGGCATACTTTTCTTGTTACTGAGGAAGTGCTTTCATGTTTTTGTTAGTGTGTCTGATGTTAGCTAAGGGCATGCCATATATGGCCTTTATTAGGTTATATTTCCTCTATACACATTTTGTTGAGTTTTTATTTTAGATTATTGTTGAATTTTGTCAAAGGTTTTTTTGTGCATCTATTGAGATGATCGTATGATTTTCAGTCTTCAGTTTGTTAATGTGATGTATCAATTGATTTTTGGTTATTGAACTATCCTTGTATCTTGGATAAATCCAAATTTATTACAGTGTATGATCCTTTTAGTATCCTGTCGAATTCAGTTTGCCAATATTTCATTGAGAGGTTTTGCATCTCTGTTGACCAGTGATTTTGGCCTGTCATTTTCTTTTTTTGTATGATGCTTTTGTCTGATTTTTTCATCTGGGTGATCCTGGCCTCATAGAATGAATTTAGAGGTTGTCTCTCTTTAGAATATTTCAGAATATTTTTAGATGGATAGATGTTAACTTTTCTTTAAATACTTGCTAAATTTCATTCATGAAGCCATGTGGTCCTAGAGTTTTTTTTGGTCAGGAGTCTTTTTTGTTTGTTTTTGTGGTTTATTTTTGTTTGGTTTTTGTTTTTGTTTTCATGCTGCACTTCCTCCTTGTGGTTTCTGGTGCCCTACACATCTATATGTTATTCAGAGAAACTTCTCTAGTAAGGAAATATAGAAATGATCCCTGAAAGTACAGCCTTAAGAGTTTGTTTTCTAGCTGATTAAATTTTATTACCAGTAATAGATCTGTTAATATTTTCTATTTCTTTCTGTTTCACTCTTGAGACATTGCATATTTCTAGGAATTTACCCATTTCTTCTAGCTTGTGCTTTTTTTGGTATATAATTTTTTTATTAATAGTAGTCCTTTATGATTTGT
Source organism: Bison bison bison (assembly GCF_000754665.1). NCBI lineage: Eukaryota > Metazoa > Chordata > Mammalia > Artiodactyla > Bovidae > Bison > Bison bison. The sequence goes on from NW_011495032.1 coordinate 15,675,204, forward strand.
CATATTTCTGCAGTGACAATTGTAACTTCTCTTTCATTTCTGACTATATTAACATGGACTTTCTCTCTTTTTCATTCATGAGTATGCATAAAGAGTAACCAATTTTTAAAAAATCCCTTCAAAGAATCAGCAGTTGATCTCTTCTGTCATTTTATTTAGTCTTTATTTCATTTATTTCTGCATTGATCTTTATGATTTCTTTCCTTCTGCTTACTTTGGGTTTTGTTTATTATTATTTCTGTTCCTTTTGGTGTAAGACTAGGTGAGATTTTTCTTATTTCCTGAAGCAGGCTATACATTTCCCTCTTACAACTGCTTTTATTGTGTCCCATGGATTTTAGATAATTTTGTTTTCATTTTTCATTTGTCTCAAGAGATTTTTAAATTTAGTTTTAAATTTCTTCAGTGATCTCATGGTTGCTTAGTTGCATATAGTTTAGCCTCCATCTATTTGTGTTTTGGGCATTTTTTCCATTTTAGTTGATTTCTAATCTTGTAATATGTGGTCAGAAGAGATTCTTCATATGATTTCAGTTTCATTGAGTTTATTTAGAATTGTTTTGTGGCCTAGCATGTGCTTATCCTGGAGATTGTCCCATGGGCATTTGAAAAATGTGTATTGGGTCATTGTGTAATTATTATTTCTTAGTAGTAATGAATGTTCATTTGGTTCTGAAATAATGTTTGGTTGACAGTAAACTTTAGGCTTATGTCACTTTTTGAAGTAAGAATCTACTTTTCTACTTTAAATTCTAGTAGTCATTTTTTGTATATATACTCTAATGTTTAAAATAAATATAGTTTAAATTACCTCAGATTAAGAAAGATCCTGCCTTAAAATTTGGCAATGCAGAGGCTGTTCTAATCCTCCTTTAACAGATATATCCATAATCAAATGAACATTTATTAATCTCCATTTTCTTCTGTGGTCTTTTCCTTATTTGCAAAACCTGAGTGTTTAAATATCTGAATGGATAATTTAGACAATACCAGCTACTACACAATAAATTTAAGATTCCAAGAAGCAGAAAGAACTTAATCATCCATATTTGGCTACCTAGGTTGTGTCTGCTTTTTCCTTTGTAGATACTTGCTAGTAATCCTAGTCTGTTATTTCATTTTGGTATTACCCATATTAAGAGTTCAGTAAGAGACACTGGTACATCTAATAGAAGGGATATGTGTTTTAAAATGTACTGTAGCTCTTTTTTGTAATTGATCATGGCATGCTACTGGCCTCTTTGGAGGTTCCATCATACACTTTCCTGAAATCGGTATAAAACTGTGGTTCCCAAAATCTCTCATGTCTTGGCACCTTTAGTGTCTTAATATTTCTTTTCTATTGACAAAAATCAAATACAAACAAAACCAAAAGCCAGTAATTCTATTTATTAAGTATGCATGTTAGCTGCTAAGTTGTGTCTGACTCTTTGTGACCCCATAGACTACAGCCTTCCAGACTCCTCTGTCCAAGGAATTCTCCAGGCTAAAATACTAGAGTGCGTGGCCATTCCCTTCTCCAGGGGGTCTTCCTGACCCAGGAATTGAACCCTGGTTTCCTGCATTGCAGGCAGATTTTTTTACCATCCGAGCTACCTGTATTCAAAGTTAATGGTTGTAATTTGCATGATGTCCAATAGGTGTCACTCTGTTTTCTTCAAAATTTTAAAATATTCCACAGTGATCCCGTTAGTTCATTGTGATGCCCCAGTGTACTTTGGCATTCAGTTTGGGAATTACAGTTTTTAAAAGCCATATACTATATGACAATTCTTTTAGAACTATTTATTTCGACCCTTGAGAGCACTTTTTTTTTTTTTTTCCCCCATTAGGCAGCTCCTTCTTTGCCCTATGCCATAACCTGTGTCTGCAATTTCCTCTAGTTGGGGTGAATAAAAGATTTGTTATGTACATAATAGCTAAGAATTTGGTAATAATGATTTCAATGGTGGTTGCTTTTAACTACTTATGTTTAGTAGAAAAATAAAAATACTTCAAAAAGTTTAATAGTTTTAAAGTAATTAGCAGAGAATAATAAAGTAAATTGATAGGTCAACACAATTTTGTGTAGCTATAAGCAGTGCTTCAAATCTAGCTGCAGAACATGGCTTTTGCAGTCTAGCCCTTATGTAGCTTCCCTGCTGAAGGTTTAATTTATTTGGCCTCTTGAGAAACACATTTGGCATTGTAATATGTTTTGCTTCCAGGGTCTATCTCCAAGAATGATTTGAAGAAATTGCACATAAATTTATTTTCAAGGCAAGCTATTTTCCTTTTAAGGAACTATCTATATTCATCTCACATAGGTAGAGAGTAATATATTAAGCAAATGTATATACTCAGCAAGTTAGGACCTCATAGATCTTATACATGTGGTCATTTCATATTTAATTTTATTAATCACTATCTCTATGAAACAAGAAATTTGAGTAACCTTAACTGGAGAATAAAATGTGTGGATTTATATCACTGAAACATTTAAATATCTTATCCACTGTTAAATACATATATGATGAATCACTGGAAAACATTTTTAAAAATGAAATTTAGAATATACTAAATCTGCAGGTGTTTTTCTTCTTGATTTCTGATTCCCACTAAAAACATGCCTTGAGTTATTTGCAATTTTCATTTCTTGTTAAAATATACAGAATTAATTATTAATGAATTAATTCATAGAACTCTATGATACAATTGGACTGAGATACATTGGGACTCAATGTGACCTTATCAAGTGAGGTGAGTCATTCATTAATTCAGATAATGTAACTTATTATAATAGTCTTTTGCTTATGTATTGTTGAATATAACCACTTTTATTCATATCTGTATATGCATATTGAGATAATATCATTTCAATAATTTTTGAACTGAGTCTTCATCCTTGTAAGAGTATTTTTGAAATTTTTGGTAGTGCCTATTTTTAACTGTGTATTTGTGCACTAACTTCATGTATGCTTGACTAATTTATATACATTTGAAACTTTAAATGTATTCAATTTATTTAAATATCGAGCACAATGTTTAGTATGTAGAGAACATTCTAACTTGCTACGTTGTTTTCCTGTCTTAATTTTTAATAGTTTTATGTTCACCACTTTTTGTGTAATTGTTCTCCCCACTTCTTTTTAATCTCTGCACTTTCTTTTCCATATAGCAACTAGAAGAAAATTTCTCAACATAAACTTGATCATGTTACTCTGCCCCTCAAAATCTTTCCATACTTTCTGTCACAGAATGAAACAAACAAAAACTTATTCAAGAGCTGACTAGGCTCTTGTCAATTTTCTCTTCCTTTCCTTTGAAAGGACTTATCATCACTTGATAGTTTTTCTTATATTTATATGTATATTTTTACATGATTATTTTTTCTGCTTTAGAATTCTGGTGACCATACAATTCAAGGTTCAAATATATGTACTTTAAGAATGACAAGGGGTATTAAAATAACTAGAAGTGTATATTTTTTGAAATATTTGTTAATTGGCAAAAATCAATTTTGCCATATTGTTGAATCTAAAACTAACCCTATTCAGAAATTATTTTCTAAACTATAATTCTTTCTAAAAATAAAAATATCATATATATATATATAAATTAACAACAAAAACTTCTTTATGTTTGTTATTCAGAGATTAATAAAAGCATGAGGAGCAAGTTAATTTAGTACATATTTTAATACTTTAAATCAATTCTAGTAGTGTTATCTGACTTTGATATAATGTCAATGGATTTTTCCCATAGATGGAGATAGTCCAAAGTAAACTTTACAAAATTTCAGGCATAAATTTTGTTCTCCATTTGCACTCATTTCATTTGTTTGATTTTTCATTTACCTTTATAGGGATTTTAATGTCTTCCTATTTGTAAACTATGTTTTCAATATTTTTCATTTGATAAATTTATAAACTTCAAAAGATAAATATTTTGAAAGTTTATTCGTATGTTTTAATTGAAGACATTCAATTAATTTTGAGAAGTGAATAAAAATTAGAAGCCTTTATTATAAATTCAGTATCAGTAAACTACACTTAAGTATATTTAAAGTTGGTTCTTCAAAAATTTGTATGGTAAAAAAAATCCGACTGTTAATGAACAGCAAGGAGAAAAGGCATATACTGTCATTTCAAACTTTTTTTTTTTCTTTCTGAGAAGAGAAAGAAGAATCAGGATTGTCATAAAAATTATTTTGTTTTATTGTGTTTACTGTGAGTAAAATATACAGAGTAAAATATAGAATAAAATATTTGTGTATTTTCACAACTACAGCTGTTTAAGGATGCAATTTTGAACTATGGTGTCTTAATTTAGGAACTTAGTGAAAATAGTTCTATTACCATGAGTGCTACACCAAAATGTGCCTTTGTATTATTAACACAGAAAGAAATAATGTTATGCTTAGGTTTTTACCTGTGTTTGCAATAACATTCACAGTGATGACAAATATTTTACTTTTTATGAAATACATTCCTAAGAGCTCCTTAAATTAACATGTGATACACGTAAATAATGATGCATGTAAAACATGAAGTAGAACCATTTAACTAGTTGAGAAATTTTTTTTTTTTTTTAAGAGAGTCAACATTAACAACATGATATTCAGTTTTAGAAATAAATAAGAAAACTTGGAAGCAAATATTAGTAGATTTAAGTTTGAAGAGCAATCACCTTTTTATATTAAAATTCATGCTGCACAGAAAAATAGACATTATGCTTTCTTTAGATTTGTGCATTCTAGTGTTCTTGTAATTAGTAACATAATTATGGCTTCCATATATGATGGTAACCTGACCTCAATGTAGGAGATTCAGGTTCAATCTATGAGTTGGGAAGATCCTCTGGAGAAGGGAATGTCTACTCACTCCAGTATTCTGGCCTAGAGCATTCCATGGGCAGAGGAGCCTGGTGGGCTCTAGCGCATGGGATTGTAGAGTTGGATATGACTGAGAACCTAACAAATGGTGGTAAATATGGACAAATATATTGTTATATGTTATCTTGATCAGTGTCCCCTAAATAGCTGACCTGACACATAATTCATGAGGTAAAAACTTTATTGGTAATGCAAATTTTGTAGATGCACAAGGCAGGTGGCATGAGAGTGAGGCAGTGAAGGAAGCAAATAAAATATAATGAATTGCATTTTTGAGCAGGTTATGATTTCAGGGCAAACAGTTTCTCTGTTTTGTCAGACGTCTTCAGGGAGGTTCATTCTCTAGCTTGTTTGTCCTGGGTAGTGCAGGGAGAAAAATTTTATTATCTGTATAACATGTTTCCCTCCTTAACCCCAGTAAGTATTAACCTACTTGAATGTATAGTGGTTGCTGAGGAACCTGAGTCTTATACTTCAACAACAACAAGAAACCCAATGGGAGAAAAAGATTAGGTTCGGTTAATCTAGGTTTCAGTGTAGGTTAGAAGTGAGGCACTGATAGTGCATATCCAATGAGCTCCTCAGCCTTTTGGAGGTGAACACAGAATGGTAACATTACCAGGCATGAGCTGTCACTCCACTAAGAAAACAAGGCCAGGGAGAAGAGAGAGCCTAATGCATAGTCTGAAATTGGTACAGTTTATCCTTTGTGCAACTCAGATCTGCTTATACTCTGCTAAGATATTCAATACTCATTTTTAATTCTTCCCTGAGAATAATGATGAAAGCCTAATCTCAAAATTTTTATTGCTAGTTGCTATATCCTTAAACAAACAGACCAACCAATACACAAACTTTAAAAGGTGTTATTATAAGAAACTCCACCTGTTCACCTTCAGCTATATTGTGGGTTCTTTCTGAATAAGGTGACCCAGACCTTGATCTTTAAAGGTTGTGCTTTCTAAATTGCTTTGGTCTTATGGGATTGTGTTTTATATAATTGACATTTTCAGTTTTCATTATCATTGGTTAAAAAAATGTCAAGAGATATTCCAATAAATCACTGAGTTCCAGACATAACAAGGGAGGTAATGTTAGAGTCATCTTGATCTTATTGTATAATATCAGCTATATCTATTAATAATTATCAAGATAGACTATGCCCACCATTATATTCCAGTTTCACCAGAATTAGAAGCTCAACGTAGTCAAGCTCACTTTCTCCTCTTGGGAAGTAGAACTTCTAAGTTGACAAAGTCTAAGATGGGATGGGAAGCACAAATTTTAAAAATGAGTAACTTTTAAAGTGAGAATAATAGTGAAAAGGCAATCCTACTTTTCCTTCTTGCTTTCTGGACCCAATAATCCATTGTTGATTCAGTACACATACTGTATACTGGGGGAATTAACTTTGGATCTTGTATCTGAGCTGGCTCCTAAGTGAAGCCTTCATCCCATCATTTAATATAATGTACTTAGTAAGACCTGTTAATCTTATGGTACTTAGTTCATCATCATGCCTGTTTTGTGATAAATTGGGTACTTTGATCTGAGGCAATGACATTTTCTAAGTCCTTAGATGGTTGTGTTGATAGATGCACTGTGGATATCAAATGTGCAATATTTCTTTTTCTGCACCTGAAAAGGTATAATCACTGTTTTCTCCATGGTAGAAGGGGTCATATTTAACTGACCTGTTACCAAGTGACTGGTTAAACTTTCCAAGAAATGGTGCTAGGTGGAAGATTCTGCAATAATCTTGGCATACAGCAGTAGTAGATCAGTCTCAGTGAGGACAAACTCATCTTGTTAGAGCCATACATAGCCTTATTCACTTCCACTATGCCACTCAGGTCTTGGGCCCATTGTGTAAGCACTTGAATAATCCTGTCTACCTTGTTTAAGAGATCATCCATGGTTCTCTTTGATGGAAATTAACATTATACATATTTACTTTCTTAGTGCCCATTCCCATGGGATCATCCACATACTTCTTCCCAGAACTTCTTACCCCTGATTTATCAGCCTTTTTTTTAATATGAGACCCATGACCAATGGGCTAGATCACTAGCACAATTGAGGACTCAGTATATATCTTAACCTCTTGCTACCTTTCCTTTCATGAGAAATGAATGATTTGGTTCATTTCTCACAACTCGGACCATTGAGAGGAATTGATACTGACTCTAGGGCCAAAATTGAGTGAAGCTGAAATATGGCAGAGGTCTATTTTCAGCTTGCACCAGGATGTTTTTGGGCTGTCTCATTTGTTAATCTTCTGGAGAAGGAAATGGCAACCCACTCCAGTATTCTTGCCTTGGAAGAATCCTAAGGATTCCTGAGGATTCTTGGAGGAGCCTGGCAGGCTGCAGTCCATGGGGGTCGAAAGAGTTGGACACAACTTAGAGACTAAACCACCACCATTTGTTAACCAGGTCAACTTCTTTCCTCCTTTTGTGTTGCATCTGAGGAACCTACCATAATACATTTCACCTTTTGATGTCATGTATTATCTGATCTGATTATTTGCTTATCTATCATTATTGATTTTGGTCTTTACAACATAATTTAATGAGGGATTTTGCATTTTGCTCTTTTTATTTTTAACTGATGGGTGTCACTTGCCTAAAAAGTAACCTGGTTTATAGTACATGTTTCAGTTCAGTTCAGTTCAGTCACTTAGTCGTATCCAACTCTTTAAGAACCCATGAATCGCAGCACACCAGGCCTCCCTGTCCATCACCAACTCCCAGAGCTTACCCAAACTCATGTCCATTGAGTTGGTGATGCCATCCAGCCATCTCATCCTCTGTCATCCCCTTCTCCTCCTGTCCCCAATCCCTCACAGCATCAGAGTCTTTTCCAATGAGTCAACTCTTCACATGAGGCGGCCAAAGTATTGGAGTTTCAGCTTTAGCATCATTCCTTCCAATGAACACCCAGGACTGATCTCCTTTAGAATGGACTGGTTGGATCTCCTTGTACTCCAAGGGACTCTCAAGAGTCTTCTCCAACACCACACTTCAAAAGCATCAATTCTTCAGCCCTCAGCTTTCTTCACAGTCCAAGTCTCACATCCATACACGACCACTGGAAAAACCAAAGCCTTGATTAGACAGATCTTTGTTGACAAAGTAATGTCTCTGCTTTTTAATATGCTATCTAGGTTGGTCATAAATTTCCTTCCAAGGAATAAGCATCTTTTAATTCCATGGCTGCAATCACCATCTGCAGTGATTTTGGAGCCCCCAAAAATCAAGTCTGATAGTATTTCCACTGTTTCCCCATCTATTTACCATGAAGTGATGGGGCCGGATGCCATGATCTTCGTTTTCTGAATGTTGAGCTTTAAGCCAACTTTGTCCCTCTCCACTTTCACTTTCATCAAGAGGCTTTTTAGTTCCTCTTCACTTTCTGCCATAAGGGTGGTGTCATCTGCATATCTGAGGTTATTGATATTTCTCCAAGAAATCTTGATTCCAGCTTGTGCTTCTTCCAGCCCAGCTGGTTTCTCATGATGTACTCTGCATATAAATTAAATAAGTTTAATAACTGTTAAAATAGTGAAGAAACAAAGGAACTCAGATTCATTACTTTGCTTCAACTTTCTTCATAGTGTTTATCATTCCATAACATGTAGTTTTTCTCTATCTTACCCTCCTCCACTAAAATTTAAAATACACAAAGTTTTGTTTACTTTGTTCTGCCAAAAAGTGCCTGGTTAAATAAATTTTTGTTGAATTAATTAGCATTTGTGCTGGGCCCAGTCACTCAGTCAGTGTGTCTGACTCTTTGTGATCCCGTGGACTATAGTCCTCTAGGCTCCTGTCCATGGGGATTCTGCAGGCAAGAATACTGGAGTGGGTTGCCATGCCCTCTTCCTGGGGATCTTCCCAACCCAGGAGTTTTTCCCAGGTCTCCTGCATTGCAGGCAGATTTTTTATTTTCTGAACCACCAGAGAAGTCCAATTAATCGTTAGACCATGCATTTTTTATTCCTTGGCTGTATCATGAAGCAATGCTTAGCACAGCACATGGAATATGTAATAGGCATTCAGTGAATTGTGGTATAGAATGAATGCATCAATTCTAAGTAGCACTTAGACTTAAGGTGGCTTTTCTCAGCACTATTTTTGTCTTACAGCAAGTAGAATTGTATTCAACCTAGAATGATGATGTTGACTCCTTAAATTTATTTCTCAAGAAATTGCAAAGGAAAATTTCAATCATTTATCAGTCTGAAAGACTGGAAAGGGTCATTTATTTGTACACAATTTTAATTTTAATCTTATCAACTTATGCTTTGGGTTTTAAATAATTCTTATTATTTTATTTCTTTGAAAAAATAAAATCTTATGAAATCATATAAAAGGGTAGGAGGTTCCTTTCTTTGCTTTACTTTACCTCACAGTAGGAAAGAATTAAGTTCTAAAACAGGAAAGTTGTTTTATGATTATTATTATGTGCATGTCTGGAAGAGAAAATTGGGCAAGAGGATGGCTATAGACCATTTTTCCTATCATTATTTGAAGGAGGAAAAAGATGTTAATTTTCATTTTTGACAGATTGTATTGCGATTTTGAATCCATTCTTTGCAATTTCAGTTTGAAGGAATCTAATCTCATTATATCATTTGAGGACAGCTCTATGAACATTTGTGACAAATGAATCTTTTATTTGCCTTGAAAATTTTTATTCAATTTGATGAAATGAAAAAAATGTATGGATAATGTTTAATCACTACTATCATATAAGAACTAAACTGTCAGCAGGATGCCATGACACCCAGAGTTAGTCACTTCCAGTTGAGAGGGGAACCACACAGTTTGTAAGAGCTTAAGAAACTTTGACTTTATATTCTGGCTCATTTAATAGATTTTTGTCTTTCATGTTCTATATGGGATTCTATACTTGAAACTAGCTTAGTATTTTGAATATCATAAGCTATTATATACTTTATCCTTTCTAAAGATGAATGCAGAAACACATTGCCAAAAATCTTAAAAAGTTTTAATTATTGATTGAAATGAATATAATTTTAATTATAAATTTTAATGAGATATTGTGTTAAATCTATCAGCATGTGATTATTTGCAGAGACTATATGCCAAAATTTTTCTGAGTACTGCTTTGCTATCAATAACAAGTATGTGGAGCTGTAACAGGGAGCTTATAAATAACAAATGGGATAAGTTTAGCTAGATGTTGAGGACTCCCTGTGGATTGGCTAATTTGAATAATTTCCTGGGCTCTGGAGTATAAGGGCTGTCCTTAATTTTGTGATAACTGGGCCGAGGATGACAAGGGCAGACATATAGTTGCCCCCAGTGTCAGAGCATAAAAAGAAAGTAGTTAATTAGCTGTTTAAGAAGGGGAACTGATTGGTACCTAGTCAAAAACCACAAAACTAGGTCAAGACAACATGAAAAGTACTATATTATACAGGAGTAGGAGTGTTAAAAACAGGTGACATTACATCTAAAGTTATTTATATCTAATTATGATCTAGGCTGAAATGTGTGTGTGTGTGTGTGTGTGTGAGTGAAATTGATATTACTATGTAACAAACACATTTGATCTAAAAATGATGACTGCATCACATTGAGATGTACATTGAGATCTCTTGTTTTGAATAGATTTTATTTTGAAAATATTTTATTATTACCTTTTGTATATTCCATCAAATGGATAACAGACTTTAAATATGCACTATTACAGCCATGTTGAAATGACAACTGACAATAATAGTATGCTTTCAAGACTACTTTGGCCATTTTTAAGTTTTTTGCTTGTTTTCAGCTAGTCCATTCAGTTCTTCACCCCATGTACTATCATCCTTGCAATCAGATCTTTTTGATCTTATAATTTAATAAAGTTCTAAATTTTGGCAATTATTTGAACAAAAATCATCTGTTTTATTAGTTTACACTGAGCTACTTAACATAAATTTATTTATTGCAATATTCAAAATGACTTTGTTATCCCTTTCCATTAATAATCTTTACTTTATTGTTGTTGGTGTTCAGTCACTCTTATGTCCAAATGTTTGTGACCCCATGGACTACAGCACGCGAGGCTTCCCTGTCCTTCACCATCCCTGGAGCTTGCTCAAGTTCATTTCCATTGAATCAGTGAAACCATCCAACCATCTTGTCCTCTGTCATCCTCTCTTCCTCCTGCCTTCAGTCTTTCCCTACATCAGGGTCTTTTCTTAAAAAAAAATTAATTAATTGATTTTAATTGGAGGCTAATTATTTACAATATCATAGTAGTCTGCCTATGGACTTCTAGGTTGCTTCCATATCCTAGCTACTGTAAACAATGCTGAGATGAACATTGGAGCACACCTGTCTCTTCCAATTCTGATTTCCTTGGTGTGTATGCCCAGCAGTGGGATTGCTGACTCGTATGGCAGTTCTGTTTCCAGTTTTTTAAAGTATATTCACGGAGGAGCTAAGATGGCGGAGGAATAGGACTGGGAGAACACTTTCTCCCCCACAAATTCATCAAAAGAACATTTAAACTCTGAGTAAATTCCACAAAACAACTTCTGAATGCCAGCAGAGGACATCAGGCACCCAGAAAAGCAACCCATTGTCTTCGAAAGGAGGTAGGAAAAAATATAAAAGACAAAAAAAAAAAAAAGAGACAAAAGAAGGAGGGACGGAGCTCCATCCTGGGAAGGGAGTCTTAAAAAGAGAGAAGTTTCCAAACACCAGGAAACCTTCTCACTGCGGAATCTGTGCCGAGCCTTGGAAGCACAGAGGGCAACATAACAGGGAGGAAAAATAAATAAACAATTAAAACCCTCAGATTACAAGCCCTACGGTAACTCCCCCAGCGGAGAAGCAGTGCAGATGCCTGCACACGCCACTAGCAGGCGGGGCTGGGCAGGGAGGTGCGGCGCGGGCTGCATCGCTTAGAGTAAGGATCTGGCCTGAATATCCCGAGCGCTATCTGAGTGAAATAATTTGGGCTAGCAAACCAGACTGTGGGATATCTACCACGCGAAAAGCCAGCCCTAACCTAAGACACCGCCAGGCCCGTGCACGGAACAAAGGACTGAACAGAGATAGCCGGCTGCCGACGGTCCCCTCCAGTGACCTGCAGCCAGAGCTGGAAGGGGGCAATCGCAGCCCCAGAGAGACATTATCTACAAAACTGTAAGCAGGCTTCTTTGCTAACTAAAACTTCTTGGGGGTCTGGATGGTCAACATTCGCCTGAGAAGGTGCGCCAGTTGTACACCTAGATAACTGAGCGGCGGGGAGGTGATAAATCGCAGCAACCGCGCTTGCCAAACACGTCATCACCTGAGCTGCTCGGACCTGGGAAGGGCACAAAACCCAGGCCCAACCGAGTCTGCGCCTCTGAGGACTACCCGAGTGCCTGAACCTGAGAGGCTTAGACCTGGGAGGTGCAAGCAGCCCAGGGCCCGCCATGGATGGTTCCTGGCGGAGCAACCTAGAGCCTGAGCAGTGTGGGCAGGGAGGCTACACACGCCGTGAGCAGGGGCAGGCCCAGTGTGGCTGAGGCACTGTGAGCACACGCCAGTGTTATTTGTTTGCAGCGTCCCTCCCTCCCCACAGCACGACTGAACAAGTGAGCCTAAAAAAAAAAGTGTCCACCACCGTTCCCTTTGTGTCAGGGCGGAAACCAGACACTGAAGAGA
>NW_011495032.1:15687846-15690167 GCF_000754665.1 Bison bison bison
AAATGAACTGACCCCACAATACCCACAACAAAACCAGAGAAAGTCCTAGATATATTTTTACTATTTTTATGATCATTCTTTCTTTTTTTTTTAATTTTAAGTCGTCTATTACTCCTTTAATTTTCACTTTTATAACCTACTATTACTTTGCAAAAAAAAAAAGACCCTATTTTTGTTTAAAAAAGCAAACTTCATATATACATTTTTTATAATTTTTGTGACTTGTTTTTTTTTTCTTCTTTTCTTTAACATTGTATTTTTGAAATTCCAAACTCTACTCTAGATTTTAATTTTAGCTTTTTGGTATTTGTTATCAATTTTGTAACTATATATATATTTATAATTTTTGTGACTTTTTTTACCCTCTCTTTCTTTCTCTTCTTCTTTTATATAACATTGTATATCTGAAATTCCAAACTCTACTCTGGATTTTTAATTTATGCTTTTTGATATTTGTTATCAATTTGTACCTATATTTTCTTTATAATTTTTGTGACTTTTTTTTTCTTTTTCTTTCTTTCTTTTCCTCCTTCTTTTCTATAACATTGTATTTTTGAAATTCCAAACTCTACTCTAGATTTTTAATTTTTGCTTTTATGTATTTGTTACCAATTTTGTACCTTTAAGAACTCAATCTTCAGTACCCATTTTTTACCAGGGAGCAGGATTACTGGCTTGACTGCTGTCTCCCACTTTGGACTCTCCTTTTTCTCCACCAGGTCGCCTGTGTCTCCTCCCTAACCCCTCTCTACTCTACCCAACTCTGAATTTCTGTGTGTTCCAGACGGTGGAGAACACTTAGGGAACTGATTACTGGCTGGATCTGTCTCCCTCCTTTTCATTCCCCCCTTTTATCCTCCTGGCCACCTGGGTCTCCTTCCTCCTTCTTCTCTCCTCTGTATAACTCTGTGAACATCTCTGAGCAGTCCAGTTGTGGAGTGCACATAAGGAAGTGAATACTGGCTAGCCCGCTCTCTCCTCTATTGATTCCACCTCATCTCATTCGGGTCACCTCTAACTCCTTCCTCCCTCTTCTCTTCTCCATGTAACGCTGTGAACCTCTCTGGGTGACCCTCACAGTGGAGAAACTTTTGATCTTTAACCTAGGTGTTTTATCAATGGTGCTGTATAGAAGGAGAAGTTTTGAAACTACTGTAAAAATAAGACCGATAACTGGAAGCAGGAGGCTTAAGTCCAAACCCTGACTCCAGGGAACTCCTGACTCCAAGGAACATTAATTGACAGGAGCTCATCAAACATCTCCATACCTACACTGAAACCAAGCACCACACAAGGGCCAACAAGTTCCAGGGCAAGACATACCAAGCAAATTCTCCAGCAACACAGGAACATAGCCCTGAGCTCCAAGATACAGGCTGCCCAGTCACCCCAAAACCATAGACATCTCATAACTCATTACTGGACACTTCATTGCACTCCAGAGAGAAGAAATGCAGCTCCACCCACCAGAACACCGACACAGCTTCCCTAACCAAGAAACCTTGACAAGCCACTTGTACAAACCCACACACAGTGAGGAAACACCACAATAAAGAAAACTCCACAAACTGCCAGAATACAGAAAGGATACCCCAAACTCAGCAATTTAAACAAGATGAAGAGACAGAGGAATACCCAGCAGGTAAAGGAACAGGATAAATGTCCACCAAACCAAACAAAAGAGGAAGAGATAGGGAATCTCCCTGATAAAGAATTCTGAATAATGATAGTGAAATTGATCCAAAATCTTGAAATCAAAATGGAATCACAGATAAATAGCCTGGAGACAAGGATTGAGAAGATGCAAGAAAGGTTTAACAAGGACCTAGAAGAAATAAAAAAGAGTCAATGTATAATGAATAATGCAATAAATGAGATCAGAAACACTCTGGAGGCAACAAATAGTAGAATAACAGAGGCAGAAGATAGGATTAGTGAATTAGAAGATAGAATGGTAGAAATAAATGAATCAGAGAGGAAAAAATAAAAACGAATTAAAAGAAATAAGGACAATCTCAGAGACCTCCAGGACAATATTAAACGCTACAACATTCGAATCATAGGGGTCCCAGAAGAAGACAAAAAGAAAGACCATGAGAAAATACTTGAGGAGATAATAGTTGAAAACTTCCCTAAAATGGGGAAGGAAATAATCACTCAAGTCCAAGAAACCCAGAGAGTCCCAAACAGGATAAACCCAAGGCGAAACACCCCCAAGACACATATTAATCAAATTAACAAAGACCTAACACAAAGAACAAATATTAAAAGCAGCAAGGGAAAAACAACAAATAACACACAAGGGAATTCCCATAAGGATA
>NW_011495032.1:15690267-15693177 GCF_000754665.1 Bison bison bison
AACTCTTCAAACCAGGAGGGAATGGCAAGACATACTTAAAATGATGAAAGAAAATAACCTACAGCCCAGATTATTGTACCCAGCAAGGATCTCATTCAAATATGGAGGAGAAATCAAAAGCTTTTCAGACAAGCAAAAGCTGAGAGAATTCAGCACCACCAAACCAGTTTTTCATCAAATGCTAAAGGATATTCTCTAGACAGGAAATGCAAAAGTGGTGTATAAATTCGAACCCAAAACAATAAAGTAAATGGCAATGGGATCATACTTATCAATAATTACCTTAAACGTAAATGGGTTGAATGCCCCAACCAAAAGACAAAGACTGGCTGAATGGATACAAAAACAAGACCCCTACATATGCTGCCTACAAGAGACCCACCTCAAAATGGGGGACACATACAGACTGAAAGTGAAGGGCTGGAAAAAGATTTTCCATGCAAATAGGGACCAAAAGAAAGCAGGAGTAGCAATACTCAGATCAGATAAAATAGACTTTAAAACAAAGGCTGTGAAAAGAGACAAAGACGGTCACTACATAATGATCAAAGGATCAATCCAAGAAGAACATATAACAATTATAAATATATATGCACCCAACACGGGAGCACTGCAATGTGTAAGGCAAATGCTATCAAGTACGAAAGGAGAAATTAACAATAAAACAATAATAGTGGGAGACCTTAATACCCCACTCACACCTATGGATAGATCAACTAAACAGAAAATTAACAAGGAAACACAAACTTTAAATGATACAATAGAACAGTTAGACCTAATTGATACCTATAGGACATTTCATCCCAAAACAATGAATTTCACCTTTTTCTCAAGCGCACATGGAACCTTCTCCAGGATAGATCACATCCTGGGCCATAAATTTAGCCTTGGTAAATTCAAAAAAATTGAAATCATTCCAAGCATCTTTTCTGACCACAATGCAGTAAGATTAGATCTCAATTACAGGAGGAAAACTATTAAAAATTCCAACATATGGAAGCTGAACAACATGCTGCTGAATAACAAACAAATCACAGAAGAAGTCAAAAAAGAAATCAAAGTTTGCATAGAAACGATGAAAATGAAAACACAACAACCCCAAACCTGTGGGACACTGTAAAAGCAGTCCTAAGGGGAAAGTTCATAGCAATACAGGCATACCTCAAGAAACAAGAAAAAAGTCAAATAAATAACCTAACTCTACACCTAAAGCAACTAGAAAAGGAAGAAATGAAGAACTCCAGGGTTAGTAGAAGGAAAGAAATCTTAAAAATTAGGGCAGAAATAAATGCAAAAGAAACAAAAGAGACCATAGCAAAAGTCAACAAAGCCAAAAGCTGATTCTTTGAAAGGATAAATAAAATTGACAAACCATTAGCCAGACTCATCAAGAAACAAAGGGAGAAAAATCAAATCAATAAAAATAGAAATGAAAACGGAGAGATCACAAGAGAAAACACAGAAATACAAAGGATCATAAGAGACTATTATCAGCAATTATGTGCCAATAAAATGGACAACGTGGAAGAAATGGACAAATTCTTAGAAAAGTACAACTGTCCAAAACTGGACCAGGAAGAAATAGAAAATCTTAACAGACCCATCACAAGCACAGAAATTGAAACTATAATCAAAAATCTTCCAGCAAACAAAAGCCCAGGTCCAGACGGCTTCACAGCTGAATTCTACCAAAAATTTAGAGAAGAGCTAGCACCTATCCTACTCAAACTCTTCCAGAAAATTGCAGAGGAAGGTAAACTTCCAAACTCGTTCTATGAGGCCACCATCACCCTAATACCAAAACCTGACAAAGATGCCACAAAAAAAGAAAACTACAGGTCAATATCACTGATGAACATAGATGCAAGAATCCTTAACAAAATTCTAGCAATCAAAATCCAACAACATATTACAAAGATCATACACCATGACCAAGTGGGCTTTATCCTAGGGATGCAAGGATTCTTCAATATCCACAAATCAATCAATGTATTACACCACATTAACAAATTGAAAAAGAAAAACCATATGATTATCTCAATAGATGCAGAGAAAGCCTTTGACAAAATTCAACATCCATTTATGATAAAAACTCTCCAGAAAGCAGGAAGAGAAGGAACATACCTCAACATAATAAAAGCTATATATGACAAACCCACAGCAAATATTATCCTCAATGGTGAAAAATTGAAAGCATTTCCTCTAAAGTCAGGAACAAGACAAGGGTGCCCACTTTCACCATTACTATTCAACATAGTTTTGGAAGTTTTGGCCACAGCAATCAGAGCAGAAAAAGAAATAAAAGGAAACCAGATTGGAGAAGAAGTGAAACTCTCACTGTTTGCAGATGACATGATCCTCTACATAGAAAACTCTAAAGACTCCACCAGAAAATTACTAGAACTAATCAATGATTATAGTAAAGTTGCAGGATATAAAATCAACACACAGAAATCCCTTACATTCCCACACACTAATAATGAGAAAACAGAAAGAGAAATTAAGGAAACAATTCCATTCACCATTGCAAAGGAAAGAATAAAATACTTACGAATATATCTACCTAAAGAAACTAAAGACCTATATATAGAAAACTATAAAACACTGGTGAAAGAAATCAAAGAGGACACTAATAGATGGAGAAATATACCATGTTCATGGATTGGAAGAATCAATATAGTGAAAATGAGGATACTACCCAAAGCAATGTATAGATTCAATGCAATCCCTATCAAACTACCAACAGTATTCTTCACAGAGCTAGAACAAATAATTTCACAATTTGTATGGAAATACAAAAAACCTCGAATAGCCAAAGCTATCTTGAGAAAGAAGAATGGAACTGGAGGAATCAACCTGCCTGACTTCAGGCTCTACTACAAAGCCACAGTCATCAAGACAGTATCGTAC
>NW_011495032.1:15693277-15695228 GCF_000754665.1 Bison bison bison
AGCAAAAATAAACAAATGGGACCTAATTAAACTTAAACGCTTCTGCACAACAAAGGAAACTATAAGCAAGGTGAAAAGACAGCCTTCAGAATGGGAGAAAATAATAGCAAATGAAGCAACTGACAAACAACGAATCTCAAAAATATACAAGCAACTCCTACAGCTCAATTCCAGAAAAATAAATGACCCAATCAAAAAATGGGCCAAAGAACTAAATAGACATTTCTCCAAAGAAGATATACAGATGGCTAACAAACACATGCAAAGATGCTCAACATCACTCATTATCAGAGAAATGCAAATCAAAACCACTATGAGGTACCATTTCACACCAATCAGAATGGCTGGGATCCAAAAGCCTACAAGCAATAAATGCTGGAGAGGGTGTGGAGAAAAGGGAACCCTCTTACGCTGTTGGTGGGAATGCAAACTAGTACAGCCACTATGGAGAACAGTGTGGAGATTCCTTAAAAAACTGGAAATAGAACTGCCATACGACTCAGCAATCCCACTGCTGGGCATACACACCAAGGAAACCAGAATTGAAAGAGACACGTGTACCCCAATGTTCATAGCAGCATTTATAATATCCAGGACATGGAAGCAACCTAGATGTCCATCAGCAGATGAATGGATAATAAAGCTGTGGTACATACACACAATGGAGTATTACTCAGCCATTAAAAATACATTTGAATCAGTTCTAATGATGTGGATGAAACTGGAGCCTATTATACAGAGTGAAGTAAGCCAGAAAGAAAAACACCAATACAGTATACTAACGCATATACATGGAATTTAGAAAGATGGTAACAATAACCCTGTATATGAGACAGCAAAAGAAACACTGATGTATAGAACGGTCTTTTGGACTCTGTGGGAGAGGGAGAGGGTGCGATGATTTGGGAGAATGACACTGAAATATATATAATATCATATATGAAACGAGTTGCCAGTCCAGGTTCAATGCACAATACTGGATGCTTGGGACTGGTGCACTGGGACGACCCAGAATGATGGTATGGGGAGGGAGAAGGGAGGAGTGTTCAGGGTGGGGAACACATGTAAACCTGTGGCGGATTCATTTTGATATATGGCAAAACCAATACAATATTGTAAAATTAAAAAATAAAATTAAATTAAAAAAAAAAGATTAAATTGAGCATTTGGATGGGGAAAAAAAAAAAAAAAAACAGAGCTGAAAAAAATAAATAAATAAAGTATATTCACACTGTTCTCCATAGTGGCTGTACTAGTTTGCATTCCCACCAACAGTGTAAGAGGGTCCCCTTTTCTCCACACGCTCTCCAGCATTTATTGTTTGTAAACTTTTTGATAGCAGCCATTCTTACCAGCTTGAGGTGGTACCTCATTGTGGTCAAGATTGCCAGGAGAAATATCAATAACCTCAGATATGCAGATGACACCACCCTTATGGCAGAAAGTGAAGAGGAACTAAAAAGCCTCTTGATCAAAGTGAAAGTGGAGAGTGAAAAAGTTGGCTGAAAGCTCAACATTCAGAAAACGAAGATCATGGCATCTGGTCCCATCACTTCATGGCAAATAGATGGGGAAACAGTGGAAACAGTTGCAGACTTTATTTTTTTGGGGCTCCAAAATCACTGCCGATGGTGACTGCAGCCATGAAATTAAAAGACGCTTACTCCTTGGAAGGAAAGTTATGACCAACCTAGATAGCATATTCAAAAGCAGAGACATTACTTGGCCAACAAAGGTTCGTCTGGTAAAGGCTATGGTTTTTCCTGTGGTTATGTATGGATGTGAGAGTTGGACTGTGAAGAAGGCTGAGCACTGAAGAATTGATCCTTTTGAAGTGTGGTGTTGGAGAAGACTCTTGAGAGTCCCTTGGACTGCAAGGAGATCCAACCAGTCCATTCTGAAGGAGATCAGCCCTGGGATTTCTTTGGAGGGAATGATGCTAAAGCTGAAA
>NW_011495032.1:15695328-15716722 GCF_000754665.1 Bison bison bison
ATGCTAAAGCTGAAACTCCAGTACTTTGGCCACCTCATGTGAAGATTTGACTCATTGGAAAAGACTCTGATGCTGGGAGGGATTGCGGGCAGACAAGAAGGGGATGACAGAGGATGAGATGGCTGGATGGCATCACTGACTCAATGGACATGAGTCTCAGTGAACTCCGGAAGTTGGTGATGGACAGGGAGGCCTGGCGTGCTGCCATTCAAGGGGTCGCAAAGAGTCAGACACGACTGAGTGACTGATCTGATAATAAGTGATACTGAACATCTTTTCATGTGTTTGTTAGCCATCTGTATGTCTTCTTTTGAGAAACGTCTGTTTAGTTCTTTGGCCATTTTTTGATTGAGTCATTTATTTTTCTGGAATTGAGTTGCATGTGCTGTTTGTACATTTTTGAGATTGATTATTTTTCAGTTGCTTCATTTGCTATTGTTTTCCCCCATTCTTCAGGCTGTCTTTACACTTTGCTTATAGTTTCCTTCGTTGTGCAGAAGCTTTTAAGCTTAGTTAGGTCCCATTTGTTAATTTTTGCTTTTAGTTCCATTGTTCTGGGAGGTGGGTCATAGAGGATCTTGCTGTGATTTATTTCAGAGGGTGTTTTGCCTATGTTTTCCTCTATGAGTTCTATAGTTTCTGGTCTTACATTTATATCTTTAATCCCTTTTGTTTTTATTTTTGTGTATCTTGTTAGAAAGTGTTCTAGTTTCATTCTTTTACAGGTGGCTCACCAGTTTTCCCAGCATGGCTTGTTAAAGAGATTGTCTTTTCTCCATTGTATATTCTTGCCTCCTTTGTCAAAGATAAGCTGTCCATAGGTGTGTGGATTTATCTCTGGGCTTTCTATTTTGTTCCATTGATCTATATTTCTTTCTTTGTGCCAGTACCATTCTGTTTTGATGACTGTAGCTTTGTAGTATATTCTGATGTCAGGCAGGTTGATTCCTCCATTTCCATTTTTCTTTCTTAAGATTGCTTTGGCTAGTTCTAGGTCTAGCTGGTCTATTGTATCATTTAAAGTTTGTGTTTCCTTGCTAATAATCTGTTTAGTTGACCTATCCATAGGTGTGAATGGGGTATTAAAGTCTCCCACCATTATTGTGTTACTGTTCATTTCCTCTTTCATACTTGTTAGCATTTGCCCTACGTATTGAGGTGCTCCTATGTTGGGTGTATCTATATTTATAATTGTTATATCTTCTTCTTGGACTGATCCTTTGATCATTATGTACTGTCCTTCTTTGTTTCTTTTCATGGCCTTTATTTCAAAGTCTATTTTATCTGATATCAGTATTGCTCCTCCAGCTTTCTTTTGGTCTCCATTTGCATGAAATATCTTTTTCTAGCCATCAGTGTCTTTTCTAATGAGTTGACTCTTTGTATCAGGGGACCAAAGTATTGTATCTTCAGTTTCAGCATCGGTCCTTCTAATGAATATTCAGGACTGATTTCCTTTAGGATGGACTGATTTGATCTTTTCCTGGCCAAGAGACTCTCAGGAGTCTCGAATACCACAGTTCAAAAGCATTACTAGCATTACTTGATTCAGTTCAGTTCAGTTTAATTGCTCAGTCATGTCCGACTCTTTGGGATCCCATGAACCACAGTACGCCAGGCCTCCCTGTCCATCACAAACTCCTGGAGGCCACACAAACACATGTCCATTGAGTCGGTGATGCCATCCAGCCATCTCATCCTCTGTTGTCCCATTCTCCTCCTGCCCTCAATCTTTCCTAGCATCAGGGTCTTTTCAAATGAGTCAGCTCTTTGCTTCAGGTGGCCAAAGTATTGGAGTTTCAGCTTCAGCATCAGTCCTTCCAATGAACACCCAGGATTGATCTCCTTTAGGATGGACTGGTTGGATCTCCCTGCACTCCAAGGGACTCTCAAGAGTTTTCTGCAACACCAAAGTTCAAAAGCATCAATTCTTCGGTGCTCAACTTCCTTGTAGTCCAACTCTCACATCCACACATGACCACTGGAAAAACCATAGCTTTGACTAGACGGACCTTTGTCCTTAGATGGACCTTTGTTGACAAAGTAACGTCTCTGCTTTTTAATATGCTTTCTAGGTTGGTCATAACTTTCCTTCCAAGGAATAAGTGTCTTTTAATTTCATGGCTGGAATCACCATATGCAGTGATTTTGGAGCCCAGAAAAAATAAAGTCAGCCACTGTTTCAACTATTTTCCCATGTATTTGCCATGAAGTGATGGGACAGGTTGGTATGATCTTAGTTTTCTGAATATTGAACTTTAAGCCAACTTTTTCACTCTTCTCTTTCACTTTCATCAAGAGGCTCTTTAGTTCTTCTTCACTTTCTGCCATAAGGGTGGTGTCATCTGCATATCTGAAGTTATTGGTATTTCTCCCAGCAATCTTGATTCCAGCTTGTGCTTCCAGCCCAGCATTTCTCATGATTGCACTCTTTATATAAGTTAAATAAGCAGGGTGACAATATACAGCCTTGACATACTCCTTTTCCTATTTGGAACCAGTCTATTGTTCCGTGTCTAGTTCTAACTGTTTGCTTCCTGACCTGCATATAGTTTTCTCAAGAGGCAGGTCATGTGGTCTGGTATTCCCATCTCTTTCAGAATTTACTTGATTACTTTTTCTTTATTAAGGCTACATAAAATTCTAGGCATTTACTAGAGGCAATTTGAAGACTATTTTATTACATGTATCTATGTTTACTTGTTTCTTATTAAAAAGCACATGAAAGTTGTACTTTCTTTATCATAGTCTATTTTACCATGTGCCAGGAGCCATGTATCCCTTCAGTTCTACCAAAGACAAAGTGAAAGTGAAAATTAAGTCATTTAGTCATGTCCAACTGTTTGCACCCTATGGACTGTAGCCTACCAGGCTCTCCATCCATGGGATTTTCCAGGCATGAGTACCAGAGTGGGTTGCTGTTTCCTTCTCCAGGGGGTCTTTCCAACCCAGGGATCGAACCCAGGTCTCCTGCTTTACTGTCTAAGTCGCCAGGGAAACCCAAAGACAAAGTACTATAAGTCTATTGATGTATCAAAATTACTCATAAGTTCCCCAACACATCCACCAATTTTCAATATCTTATCTATTTTTCTATTTTTAAATAAAATATTGAGTATTTTTCAACCCAAATGAAGCACTTATGTATGCACTGTGAATAAAGAAAATAATGACATACTGGGGACTATGGAAACTTGCAATATATGTATACAGTTGTAGAAATTAGGATGTGATGTTAACATTCCAATTAAAGGCAGAAACTCCATCAACAGAGGAGCCTGGTGGGTCCATGGGGTTGCAAAGAATCGAACATGACTGAACAGTTTAACTTTTCACTGTGCTACCAGCTGATGCCCTTGAACCTCCTTCTGTGTCTTCCTCAATCACAGAAAATTAAGTTGCTCCAGGTCATGCACTTCCATGAGAAGCTCCATTTTGTAAATTAATGAGATAGGATACATACTTTGCCATTTTGGTCTTATATAAAACACTCCCATAGACAATGCACTCTAATTTTCCTGAGGTTTTGTTAGGACTATATCTCAATGTGACTTCTTTCTTAGACTTATACCTCTTTCTGATATCTCTCTTCAGATGTGGGCATCCCTAATATGCCTCATGTATCACAAACTTGGCTTCTGCTTCTGGAGAGTACAATCTATGACAAATATCAAGTAGGAAAATTCCAGAGACAGTGATTATAGTCCTAATTCATATTTTACATCAAATATTAACAATCTTAGGAAACTCAAGTTGGTCATAAAATTTTCACTACAAGTTAAACATGTAGAAATCATGTAGAACCATTGGCTTTATCGAATTAATTTGAAAGTCCAAAGTCTCCTTAAACCAGAGAATTTATCTGTGGTTCTTTATTCATAATATTAAATCATTCATTTATTTAAAAACACGTCACTCACTATAATATGCTAGCTGACATATTAAGTGTAGGGCTTATATACATGAATGTTTTCATGAAGGCATTTAATTTTCTGCTGATGGTTGGAGTTGTGTTCCCTCCTTCTATTGTGCCTGAAGTCAAACTGTGGTAAGGGTAATGGCAGTAATGGCGACCTCCTTCAAAGGGCTTATGTCAGCATTGTGATATGCAATGACCCTAACTATGGACCCATGCCTCAACTCGAGACTCCTGGACACTCACAGGCAAGTCTGTCTCAGTCTTCTTGGGGTCACTGCTCCTTTCTCCTGGGTCCTGGTGTACACAAGGTTTTGGTTGTGCCCTCAAGAGTTTTTTTCCCCAGTCCTGTGGAAGTTCTGTAATCAAATCCCCCTGCCCTACAAAGTCAAATTCCCTGGAGTTCTCAGTCCCTTTGGTGAATCTCCTGGTTGGGAAATTTGTTGTGGGCTCTAGAAACTTTGGAGAAGGCAATGGCACCCCACTCCAGTACCCTTGCCTGGAAAATCCCATGGCGGAGGAGCCTGGTGGGCTACAGTCCATGGGGTCGTGAAGGAAACGGCAATCCACTCCAGTGTTCTTGCCTGGAGAATCCCAGGGATGGGGGAGCCTGGTGGGCTGCCATCTATGGGGTCGCACAGAGTCGGACACGACTTGAGCAGCAGTAGCAGCTAGAACCTTTGCAACATGTGAGAACTTCTTTTGTATAATTGTTCTCCAGTTTGTGGGTCATCTGTTCAGCGGCTCTATGGGGGTGCTGCTAATAATGCCACAATTACCCTCATTTCTCATGCTCAAAGTGATGCTCAAAATTCTCCAAGCTAGACTTCAACAGTATGTGAACTGATAACTTCCAGATATCATGCTGTATTTGGAAAAGGCAGAGAAATCAGAAATCAAATTGCCAACATCTGTTGGATCATCAAAAAAGCAAGAGAGTTTCAGAAAAAAATCTACTTCTGCTTCAATGACTACACCAAAGCCTTTGACTCTGTGGATCACAACAAACTGTGGAAAATTCTTCAGGAGATGGGATTACCAAACCACCTTACCTGTGTCCTGAGAAATCTATATTCAGGCCAAGATGAAACAGTTAGAACCAGACATGGTTCCAAATTGGGAAAGGAGTATTTTAAGGCAGTATAATGTCACCCTGGTTATTTAACTTATATACAGAATACATCATGCAAAATGCCGGGTTGGATGAATCACAAACTGGAATCAAGATTGCTAGTTAGAAATATCAATAACCTTAGATATGCAGATGACACAACCTTTATGGCAAAAAGCAAAGAGAAACCAAAGGAACCTCTTGATGAAAGTGAAAGAGGAGAGTGACAAAGCTTTCTTAAAGCTCAATATTACAAAAAAAACAAAACAAAACAAAACAAAAAAACCTAAGATCATGGCATCTGGTCCAAACACTTCATGGCAAATAGATGGGGAAACAATGAGAAACTTTATTTTCTTGGGCTGCAAAATCACTGCAGATGGTGCCTACAGCCATGAAATTAAAGTCATTTGCTCCTTGGAAGAAAAACCATGACAAACCTAGACAGCATATTAGAAAGCAAAGACAATACTTTGTCAAAAAGGTCCACATAGTCAAAACTATGGTTTTTATTGTAGTCATGTATAGATGTGAGAGTTGGACCATAAAAAAAACTGAGCACCAAAGAATTGATATTTTTGAACTGTGGTGTTAGAGAAGACTCTTGAGAGTCCCTTGGAACTCAAAGAAATCAAACCAGTCAATCCTAAAGGAAATCAATCCTGAATATTCATTGGAAGGACTGATGCTGAAGCTCCAATACTTTGGACACCTGATGAGAAGAGCTGACTCATTAGAAAAGACCCTGATAGTGGGAAAGATTGAAGGCAGGGGGAGAAAGGGACTATAGAGGATGAGTTGGTTGGATGGCATCACCGATTCAATGGACATGAGTTTGAGCAAGCTTCAGGAGATGGTGAAGGACAAGAATGCCTGGCATGCTGCAGTCCATGAGGTCATGAAGAGTCGAACATGACTGAGCGACTAAACAAAGCATTTAACAGTAAGAGAGATTTCAAACTAATTTACCAATGTAAATTAGTTTTATAATAGTTAATGTAACAAATTACCACAAACTTAGTGGCTTAAAATAGCAGTATGTCTTTCAGTTCTGGAGGTAAAAACTCAAAAATCAGTGACAATGGTCTAAAATTAAGGATTTTGAAAGAGCTATTTTTTTTTTTTTTTCCTGAGATCGCCAAGGGAAGAATCTATCTCTTTGTCTTTTCTTTTGTCTTTGGTTTATGTCCCCTTCCTCACTTTCCTTTAGTGTCCTTTTTTTCTTATCACATCTCCTACTACTTTGATACTCTTAGTTTTTGCTCAGCAGATCTCTTGTGGTTATGTTGGGCCTATCTTGGTAAACAGGATAATCTCCTCATCTCAAATTCCTTAATTTAATCATATTGTCAATGTCCTTTTTCCAGATAAGGTAAAATTGTAGGCTTTGGGTGTTAAGGCACTGACATCTTAGAGGTCATTAGTCGACTAACACAGCATATAATTATGTAGGTAGAGGCATCAGTAGGTACTAAATTAGGATATTATATTTTTATAGAGAGTATACCAAGGTACTGAGGAGGCTGCTAGATTGCATGTCAATAAAAGACATCAGGAAAACATAACTTTAAGTAGAGTTGTGAAAGATGACTAAAAGTTGGCTGGAGAAGGGTGGAGCAATGGTGATTTGACACTTTATATGACAGAGTAGCACATACCAAGACATGGAAGCTACAGGAAGTATAGGTTTTCTGGAGTTCCAGATATTTAAAATTTTTGGATACAAGGCACAAGTCTGTCTAGTCAAGGCTTTGGTTTTTCCAGTGGTCATGTATGGATTTGAGAGTTGGACTGTGAAGAAAAATGAGTGCCAAAGAATTGATGCTTTTGAACTGTGGTGTTGGAGAAGACTCTTGAGAGTCCCTTGGACTGCAGAGATCCAACCAGTCCATTCTAAAGGAGATCAGTCCTGGGTGTTCATTGGAAGGACTGATGCTAAAACTGAAACTCCAATACTTTGGCCACCTCATGTGAAGAGTTGACTCATTTGAAAAGACCCTGATGCTGTGAGGGATTGGGGGCAGGAGGATAAGGGGACGACAGAGGATGAGATGGCTGGATGGCATCACCGACTCAATGGACATGAGTTTGGATAAAATCCAGGAGTTGGTGATGGACAGGGAGGCCTGGCATGCTGCGATTCATGCGGTTGCAAAGAGCGGACACAACTGAGTGACTGAACTGAACTGAACTGAACTGATAACAGATTTTCAAAAATACAGATGCAATGTGATTTTATAAATTTAGTTTATAGGATGCTAAGAAAATAGTGAGTGGTGAGCCTGAAAGACAAAGCATGTGACAATCACTGCAGGCTGTAACTACTATAAAAACGAGTTTGTAAGCCATAATGAAAGTCACAGGAAATATATGAAACCCTATAAGAAGATATTTCACATAGTCTGATTTCAGTTTTAGAAACATGAAGTCTGATTTTAGTTTTAGAAAGTTCATGTTGATTTTGTGGGGAGGAGGCAACGGAAACAGGAGTTTTCCATAATTGAATTGGCCAGTGTTGAAGGCCTGAATGAATGAAGTAGTGGCAACTAATTGATAATTTGGTGTAGAAATTGCCAATTTTGGTAAATGATTGATTTCATACAGTGCAATATAAGAGAGGGAAGAGTTCGTAGGATAACTCCCTGTTTTTGGCAATTAGAAGAAATTTTGAATTATTTCCTGAGTGAAGAAATGAGCAGTCTTTTTATAGGGGATAAATGAGACAGGTGATCAATGAAGATTGATTGTATTCATCATATTTAGTTTTTCAATTGTATATGAAATATATAAGCATAAATATCCATCAGCATTTGTCTATAAGAATCTGAAGCCCAGAAATGTGTTTTTATTTATTTATTTTCTTCTTTTTAAAAAATGAATTAACTTATTTTAATTGGAGATAATTACTTAAAATATTGTGATGGTTTTTAGGAATGGGTTTTTAGATGGATACACAATTCAGTATTTATTCATTAATAGTTGAAATCTTAAGCAAAGATGAGACAGTATGGAAGAAGGCCATGAACCTTTCAGTTTGTTTATTTTGATTGCTTTTAGTTAAGCTTTCTTTGTTTTGGAATGCTCTTCAATTTGTGTGTTATTATGTGATATCCTGCTTTTCATCATAGTAGTGAAAGTAAGACTAACTTTGATTTTTCTGCCCCTGATGACCAAAGATTTGGGCATGTGACGTGGGTTCAGGGAGATAGTGGCTCCCACAAAAAAACTTTGAATATGGAATTGGAGGCATGAATGGTTAGGGTTTGTTTATGGCAAATGAAAGGGTCTTCCTAAATTTGGCACCAAGGCCCGGTACGAGACTTCCACAGTGTTAAGGTCAAAGTCCTAACCTACTGTTTCTATTAAGCATAGTTAGTAATGCTTCCTGACTAGTTTATGCTTTTTTGCCTGTTTTCAAAGCCCGGTCTTTTGGTTTGCCATCAGTTCTTGATTTCCTAACATTATTCCATAAAAACCTTTGCTTAGCTAGAGTTGACTGTCTTTATCATTATGGTTGATGCAGAAGATACGTACATTGAGAAAAGAAATGGGAGGAAAAATAGGAACATTTGATGGTTATTATCAGTCTAAATTTTTATGGTTCATGGTAAGAATTCTTCATTTTTAATGTAAAAGTTTTGTATTGCCGTACTCCCTTTAAACAATACAGCCCCAGAATTCAAGGAAAAAAACACTGATAGTTTTGAAAAATTTTAAGCTGATTTTATGAAAAAAAGTTACAATACTGATTCTGTTGTTTAGGAATGAATTAATCTCTTCATAAATTTGCTTTCATTACCCATGCATTGATTGACAGAAGTGTGTGTTTGACTCATTTTAATTAAACAAAAATAAAAGTCTATATGATTTTGTGCGTGTGTATACATATACAAATGCTAAACATATTAATATTTTTCCAATTCTGAAAGATCTTTCCACCCTATACATATGGATTAAAATGATTTTGATTTTTGTTTTCACTCAGAAAAGAATTAAGACACCATAAAATGGTGTCCTGATGGAATAAATAGAGCTTATACATCTGTTGCTATCTAGAATACATTTAAAATAGAAAATAATCTAGCTCATATATCATTAAATCTTTTCTTTCAATAGTACAGCGGTCACATTTCAATATTACAAAAGCCAAACCATAATTTTCGCATTAAAAAATGGAGACAAAATGCTCTTCTTGAGTAAATGTGAAGAATCTGAAATTGAAATACACCTTATTTTATTTACATGTAAGGGTGAAATTATAGTATGGATTTAAAATGTAGTAGATTTTGTTGATATTTTGCCCAAATAACCTTTCAGGTTATTTCCTACAAGTATATTATTATCCAGTTATTCATTTTTCCACCTATTATTCTAAAGTTTTATGTTGTTTCTTGCATGTAGCAGCCACTGTGTTAAGTATAGAAGGATGAGTAGTATACAGATTTTCCCTATTAATGGCTCACAGTTTGGGAAGATGATAGAAATGAGCTTAATTATAAATATAAAAGTAAAAAAAATGATGTACAGTCCAAAAATTAAGAAATTCTGAGCAGGAAATTCTAAGAGTTTAAATGGTAAAATGAATTTTATTAGGTAATAGAGTTCTATGAAGTTAATAATTTTGTCTGTTGAAGAAAGGAGCAGGCTATGAATTTCTCAATATTTTCCTACTTTTAAGTTCAAAATAATTTCCTTTTATTTGAATTAAAATATATTAGCCCAAAGGAAGCTTAACATGAGGGAAAACTCTTAAGAATTATAACTATTATTCAGTCATAAACTTAAATGACCTAAAAAAAGAAGTACAGAGAACATAAAAGACAGGTGACCTGGAAGGTAATAATACTTAGGGGAAATATTTCATCAGTTTGTAGGTGCCCTTGAATAATCATTCTTATGCTATTGCCATGAACAAT
The DNA here is from genome assembly GCF_000754665.1 of Bison bison bison. Lineage (NCBI taxonomy): Eukaryota > Metazoa > Chordata > Mammalia > Artiodactyla > Bovidae > Bison > Bison bison. The sequence continues at coordinate 15,705,272 of NW_011495032.1, forward strand.
AATATAAAAGCTCTATTTTTTATTTTTTTCTATCAAACTAGACTGATTTCCTTTATCTTACAGTTTCATTAATCTATAGTAGATACGTTTTTTAATTTATATTATAAAATGTCCTAGTTACGATAGTTTAGGGAATACATTCATCACTCACTTACATATACATATTTAAATGGAGCAGGCTATGCTTGCACATTTTCCCTGAGAGAAAAAGGGTGTTTTTGACATTTGTTAACTGAGTTATTTTAAATAAGAGAGTTTTAATAGTATTAGTTGCCTAGGTCAAGCATCAAAACATAGAGGCTTTAACAAGTAATACAAATATATCAAGGATTAAGGTTAACTAATCTTACTATCCTAGAAAGTTTAGTAGATTTTAAAGAGAAAAAGTTACTTTATAAAGAAAACCATGTATTTTCAGAATTTACTTAGAATGTCTGCATACAGTGTATATGGACAGAGAACTAAATAATCAGATTTCACAATATTTTTCCTTCTATTAGATTACACTTTATACTCGATTCTTGATTCTGTCCAGTAAAATTTAAATGTGAATAAGAACTTTAAAAGTAATTTTTATTTAAATAATGAAGCAAAGTTGAAATTAAGTACTGTAAAATCAATAGAAAAATCTCTAAACTTTCAGATTCATGCATGTTATCAAGTGCTCCAGTTTCCATTTATTTTTAAGTATAAATACTTTGGCTATAAATCTAGAGGTGTGTTTTAGTTGAGTTTTCTAAGTTTTTTTTTTTTTTTTTCTTGCTGGACCAAAAACATTACCAAGCTTTGCCACAATATTTTAATTTTTCATTTTAATACAGAACCTATGAAAGTATTAAAGAGAAGAGATTCATATTTGGTAGGGTAATTGGAAGAAGTGGGAATTTTATTTAAAAAACTTCAAAATAACTGCAAAGAAAAAAGGCATAAAACAATCTAATCCTTAGAAGCTTGATTTAAATCTGTAATCTTATAATAACAGCTTTTGTGAAAATCAGAATATTGAACTATGTACATATCAGTTCAGTTCAGTCGCTCAGTCGTGTCTGACTCTTTGTGACCCCATGAATCGCAGCACGCCAGGCCTCCGTGTCCATCACCAGCTCGCGGAGTTCACGCAGACTGACGTCCATCGAGTCAGTGATGCCATCCAGCCATCTCATCCTCTGTTGTCCCCTTCTCCTCCTGCCCCCAATTCCTCCCAGCATCAGAGTCTTTTCCAATGAGTCAAATCTTCGCATGAGGTGGCCAAAGTACTGGAGTTTCAGCTTTAGCATCATTCCCTCCAAAGAAATCCCAGGGCTGATCTCCTTCAGAATGGACTGGTTGGATCTCCTTGCAGTCCAAGGGACTCTCAAGAGTCTTCTCCAACACCACACTTCAAAAGCATCAATTCTTCAGCGCGCAGCCTTCTTCACAGTCCAACTCTCACGTCCATACATGACCACAGGAAAAACCATAGCCTTGACTAGATGGACCTTTGTTGGCCAAGTAATGTCTCTGCTTTTGAATATGCTATCTAGGTTGGTCATAACTTTCCTTCCAAGGAGTAAGCGTCTTTTAATTTCATGGCTGCAGTCACCATCTGCAGTGATTTTGGAGCCCCAAAAAATAAAGTCTGATACTGTTTCCACTGTTTCCCCTTCTATTTCCTATGAAGTGGTGGGACTGGATGCCATGATCTTTGTTTTCTGAATGTTGAGCTTTAAGCCAACTTTTTTACTCTTCTCTTTCACTTTCATCAAGAGGCTTTTTAGTTCCTCTTCACTTTCTGCTATAAGGGCGGTGTCATCTGCATATCTGAGGTTATTGATATTTCTCCTGGCAATCTTGATTCCAGCTTGTGTTTCTTCCAGTCCAGCATATATGGATATCCAATATTGACAGGCATAACTTATTACTGTAATGATATTTTTATCTTATCAGCTAACTAATCTTGATTATTTTTTATATCCCAGTCATCATGCTAAGCACTTAATTAGTATTCAGTTTAGTTCAGTCACTCAGTCGTGTCCAACTCTTTGTGACCCCATGAACCACAGCACTCCAGGCCTCCCTGTCTATCACCAACTCCTGGAGTTTACCCAGACTCATGTCCATTGAGTCAGTGATGTCATCTAGCTATCTCATCCTCTGTCATCCCCTTCTCCTGCCTTCAGTATTTCCCAACATCAGGGTCTTTTCAAATGAGTCAGCTCTTCCCATCAGGTGGCCAAAATATTGGAGTTTTGGCTTCAACATCAGTCCTTCCAATGAACACCCAGGACCAATTTCCCTTAGGATGGACTGGTTGGATCTCCTTGCAGTCCAAGTGACTCTCAAGAGTCTGCTCAAGAGTAATCAGTATTACTTCATAATAAATCATAATAAATGCATGAGATATTTATTATCTCACTTTTCATATGTAGAAATTAAAGCATCAGATCAGATCAGATCAGTCGCTCAGTCATGTCCGATTCTTTGTGACCCCATGAATCACAGCACGCCAGGCCTCCCTGTCCATCACCAACTCCCGAAGTTCACTCAGACTCACGTCCATCGAGTCAGTGATGCCATCCAGCCATCTCATTCTGTCGTCCCCTTCTCCTCCTGCCCCCAATCCGTCCCAGCATCAGAGTCTTTTCCAATGAGTCAACTCTTCACATGAGGTGGCCAAAGTACTGGAGTTTCAGCTTTAGCATCATTCGTTCCAAAGAAATCCCAGGGCTGATCTCCTTCAGACTGAAAGACATTATCTTAAATTACTTATCTATTGATTGTTAGCAGCAGGATTTGAACTCAAGCACCATGGGAACATCTGTTTCTATGAAGTTTAATATTGGGGGGAAAATAATTATAGTTCTTCTACTCATATCAAAGGCATATTAGTTGATGATGCTGGCTGATTAAACAAAAAAGTTTATTGAAAGTATATTGTAGGGCATAACAATAGTTGGGAACATTCAGGAAAGTACTGCAGCATAAGTATTGACAAACATTCAAAACTACTGCAGAAGTGGCAGTGAGAACAGCCACATGGATTTATTTGCTGCCACTAGTGACTAGATGCTCATGTTTAGACCTCAGAGCTTGTCTTAGTCACACTGCCATGAAGTCCAGCATCAGTGCCCCTGTGCATAAGGGAGTGGAGCTTGATACCACTGATGAAATCAAAAGCCAAATATTTCTACTACTCTTCTTGCCACCAAATGGATACTTAAGAGAGAACGAGCTTCTTCATTCATTGTCTTTCAGATCATATGCTTAAATTATTTATATTAGCTGAGAGATGATCAGACTTTTCTGCTTCTCCTTTATGGAGGCAGAATTTATTAATCTTGCTATTTTCCCAAATATTAGAATATTGTAACAAGATATTAGACAAGTCATAAAGGTTGAACAATTCAATATTCATATTCAAGAACTCAGATAGTTGTTTGTTTTTTTTGTTTGTTTGTTTGTTTTGGGATAACTCTGCAACTGTTTAGATCCTATTTTTACTTTTGAATGTCTACAATTACTGCAGATTTTCCACTGACTGCTTTAATTTATCATCTATAGTCATATTTAGTACTTTCAGTTCAGTTAATGTGCTCAGTAGTATCTGACTCTTTGCAGTGCCATGGACTGAAGCACACCAGTCTTCCCTGTCCATCACCAAGGCCCAGAGCTTGCTCAGACTCATGTCTATCAAGTTGGTGATGCCATCAAAACATCTTATCCTCTGTCATCCCCTACTTCTCCTGCCTTAAGTCTTTCCTAGTATCAGGGTCTTTTCCAATGAGTCAGCTCTTCACATCAGGTGGCCAAAATATTGGAGCTTTAGCTTCAGCATCAGTCCTTCCAGTGAACATTCAGGACTGACTTTCATAGGCTTGACTGGTTTGTTCTCCTTAAAGTCCAAGGGAATCTCAAGTGTCTTCTCCAACACCACAGTTCGAAAGCATCAGTTCTTTGGCACTCAGCTTGCTTTATGGGCCAACTCTTACATCCATACAAGACTACTGGAAAAACCATAGCTTTGATTAGATGGACCTTTGTTGGCAAAGTGATATCTCTGTTTTTTAATGTGCTAAGTTTGTCATAGCTTTTTTTCCAAGGAGCAAGTGTCTTTTTTTTTTTTTCTTTTTAGTTAACTTGTTTATTTTAATTGGAGGTAATTACTTACAATATCATGGTGGTTTTTACCATACATTGATGTGAATCATCCACAGGTGTACATGTGTCCCCCATCCCAGACCTCCCTTTCTCCTCCCTCCCTATCACATCCTTCTGGATTGTCCCAGTGCACTGGCTTTGAATGCTGTTTCATACACTGAACTTGGACTGGTCATCTATTTCACATATGGTAATATACATGTTTTAATGCTATTCTCTCAAATCATCCCAACCTCACCTTTTCCCACAGAGTACAAAAGTATGTTCTTTATATCTGTGTCTCTTTTGCTATCTCATGTGTAGGGTAATCATTATGATATTCCTAAATTCCATATATATGCATTAATATACTGTATTGGTATTTTTCATAGTGACTTACTTCACTCTGTACAATAGGCTACAGTTTCATCCACCTCAATAGAACTGATTCAAATGTGTTCTTTTTAATAGCTGAGTAATATTCCATTGTGTATATGTACCACAGCCTTTCTTATCCATTCAACTGCCAATGGGCATCTAAGTTGCTTCCATGTCTTAGCTATTGTAAACAGTGCTGCGATGAATATTGGGGTACACGTGTCACTTGCAGTTCTGGTTTCCTCAGTGTGTGTGCTCAGCAGTGGGATTGCTGGGTCGTATGATAGTTCTATTTCCAGTTTTTTAAGGAATCTCCACACTGTTCTCCATAGTGGCTGTACTAGTTTGCATTTCAACCAACAGTGTAGTAGAGTTTCTTTTTTTTCTCATGCTCTCCAACATTTATTGTTTGTAGACTTTTTGATAGCAGCCATTCTTACTGGCATGAGATGGTACCTCATTGTGGTTTTGATTTGCATTTCTCTGATAATGAGTGATATTGAGCATATTTTCATGCATTTGTTAGCCATCTGTATCTCTTTGGAGAAATGTTTGTTTATTTCTTTGGCCCAGTTTTTGATTCAGTTCAGTCGCTCAGTCGTGTCCGACTCTTCGTGACCCCATAAATTGTAGCATGCCAGGCTTCCCTGTCCATCACCAACTCATGGAGTTCACGCAGACTCACGTCCATTGAGTCAGTGATGCCATCCAGCCATCTCATCCTCTGTCACCCCTGTCTCCTCCTTCCCCCAATCCCTCCCAGCATCAGAGTCTTTTCCAATGAGTCAACTCTTCACATGAGGTGGCCAAAGTACTGGAGTTTCAGCTTTAGCATCATTCCCTCCAAAGAAATCCCAGGGCTGATTTCCTTCAGAATGGACTGGTTGGATCTCCTTGCAGTCCAAGGGACTCTCAAGAGTCTTCTCCAACACCACACTTCAAAAGCATCAATTCTTCAGCACGCAGCCTTCTTCACAGTCCAACTCTCACATCCATACATGACCACTGGGAAAACCATAGCCTTGACTAGACGGACCTTTGTTGGCAAAGTAATGTCTCTGCTTTTGAATATGCTATCTAGGTTGGTCATAACTTTCCTTCCAAGGAGTAAGCGTCTTTTAATTTCATGGCTGCAGTCACCATCTGCAGTGATTTTGGAGTCCAAAAAAATAAACTCAGCCACTGTTCTCACTGTTTCCCCATCTATTTCCCATGGAGTGATGGGACCGGATGCCATGATCTTCATTTTCTGAATGTTGAGCTTTAAGCCAACTTTTCACTCTCCACTTTCACTTTCATCAAGAGGCTTTTTAGTTCCTCTTCACTTTCTGCCATAAGGGTGGTGTCATCTGAATATCTGAGGTTATTGATATTTCTCCCACCAATCTTGATTCCAGCTTGTGCTTCTTCCAGTCCAGCGTTTCTAATGATGTACTCTGCATATAAGTTAAATAACCAGGGTGACAATATACAGCCTTGACGTACTCCTTTTCCTATTTGGAACCAGTCTGTTGTTCCATGTCCAGTTCTAACTGTTGCTTCCTGACCTGCATACAGATTTCTCAAGAGGCAGGTCAGATGGTCTGGTATTCCCATCTCTTTCAGAATTTTCCACAGTTTATTGTGATTCACACAGTCAAAGGCTTTGGCATAGTTTTTGATTAGGTCGTTTATTTTTCCAGTATTGAGTTGAATGTGCTTCTTGTATATTTTTGAGATTAATTATTTGTAAGTTTCTTCATTTGCTATTATTTTCTCCCATTCTGAAGGCTGTCTTTTCACCTTTCTTATAGTTTCCTTCATTGTGCAAAATATTTTAAGTTTAATTAGGTCCCATTTGTTAATTTTTGCTTTTAGTTCCATTGCTCTGGGAGGTGAGTCATAGAGGATCCTGCTGTGGTTTATGTTGGAGAGTGTTTTGCCTATGTTTTCCTCTAGGAGCTCTATAGTTTCTGGTCTTATATTTAGACCTTTAACCCATTTGAGTTTATTTTTGTGTATGGTGTTAGAGTGTGTTCTAGTTTCATTGTTTTACAGGTGGTTGACCAGTTTTCCCAGCATGGCTTGTTAAAGAGATTGTCTTTTCTCCATTGTATATTCTTGTCTCCTTTGTCAAAGACAAGGTGTCCATAGGCACGTAGATTTATTTCTGGGCTTTCTATTTTGTTCCATTGATTTATATTTCTGTCTTTGTGCCAGTACCATACTGTCTTGATGACTGTAGCTTTGTAGTGAAGTCTGAAATCAGGCAGGTTGATTCCTCCAGTTCCATTCTTCTTTCTCAACATTGCTTTGGCTATTCGAGGTTTTTTTGGGTTTTTTTTTTTTTTTTTTTTTTTTGTAATTTTATACAAATTGTGAAATTATTTGTTCTAGTCCTGTGAAAAATAACATTGGTAACTTGATAGGGATTGCATTGACTCTATAGGTTGCTTTGGGTGGTATACTCATTTTCACTATATTCATTCTTCCAATCCATGAACGTGGTATATTTCTCCATCTATTTGTGTCATCTTTGATTTCTTTCATCAGATTTTTATAGTTTTCTATATAGAGATCTTTTGTTTCTTTAGGTTGATTTATTCCTAATTATTTTATTATTTTCATTACAATGATGTATGGGATTGTTTCCTTAATTTCTCTGTTTTCTCATTGTTGGTGTATAGGAATGTGAGGGATTTCTGTGTATTAATTTTGTATCCTGCAACTTTACTATATTCATTGATCAGTTCTAGTAATTTTCTGGTAGTGTCTTTAGGATTTTCTATGTAGAGGATCATGTCATCTGCAAACAAAGGGTTTTGCTTCTTCTTTTCCAGGCTGGAATCCTTTTATATATTTTTCTTTTCTGATTGTTTTGGTTAAAACTTCCAAAATTATGTTGAATAGCAATGGTGAAAGGGACACCCTTGTCTTGCTCCTGACTTTAAAGGAAATGCTTTCATTTTTTCCCATTGAGGATAATGTTTGCTTTGGGTTTATCATATATGGCTTTCATTATGTTGAGGTACGTTCCTTTTATGCCTGCTTTGTGGAAATTTTTTATCATAAATGGGTGTTGAATTTTGTCAAATGCTATCTCTGGATCTATCAAGAGAATCATATGGTTTTTTTCTTTCAATTTGTTAATGTGATATATCACATTGATTGATTTGTGAACACTGAAGAATCCTTGCATCCCTGAGATAAAGCCCACTTGGTCATGATGTATGATCTTTTCAATATGTTGTTGGATTTTGTTTTCTAGAATTTTGTTGAGGACTTTTGCATCTATGTTCATTGGTAATACTGGCCTGGAGTTTTCTTCTTTTGTGGCATCTTTGTCTGGTTTTGGTATTAGAGTGATGATGCCCTCAAAGAATGAGTTTGGGAGTTTACCTCCCTCTGCAATTTTCTGGAAGAGTTTGAGTAGGATAGGTGTTAGCTCTTCTCTAAATTTTTTTGTAGAATTCACCTGTGAAGACATCTGGTGTTGAGCTTCTGTTTGTTGGAAGATTTTTGATTACAGTTTTGATTGCCATACTTCAAATATGATGGGTCTGATAAGATTTTCTATTTCTTCCTGGTTCAGTTTTGGAAGGTTATACTTTTCTAAAAATTATTCTGTTTCTTTCAAGTTGTCAATTTATCTGGCATATAGTTGCTATTGTAGTCTCTTATGAGCCTTTGTATTTCTATGTTGTTTGTTGTGATTTCTCCATTTTCATTGCTAATTTTCTAAATTTATTCCTTCTTTTTTTTTTTTTCTTGATGACTCTGGCAAATGGTGTGTCTATTTCATGTATCGTCTCAATGAACCAGCTTTTAATTTTGTTGATTTTTGCTATAGTCTCCTTTGTTTCTTTTTCAATTATTTCTGCCCTAAATTTTATATTTCTCTCCTTATACTAACTTTGGGGTTCTTCATTTCTTCTAGTTCCTTTAGGTGTAAAGTTAAGTTATTTATTTCATTTTTCTCTTGTTTCTTGAGGTAAGCTTTTATTGGTATGAAGCTTCCTGTTAGCCCTGCTTTTACCGTATTCCCTAGGTTTTGGGGGTCATGTTCTCATTATCATTTGTTTCTATGCATATTTTGACTTCCTTTTTGATTTCTTCCATGATTTGTTGGTTATTCCAAAGCGTGTTGTTTAGCTTCCATACATTTGTATTTTTATTAATTTGTTTTCCTCCTGTAGTTGACATCTAATTTTACCACATTGTGATCAGAAACGATGCTTGAAATGATTTCATTTTTTTATTTTTTCACTTTACCAAGACTAGATTTATGGTCCAGAATGTGATCTGTCCTGGAGAATGTTCTGTGTGCACTTGAGGAAAAAGTGATATTCATTGTTTAGGGGTGAAATGTCTTATAGATATCAATTAGGTCGACCTGGTCTACTGTGTCATTTAAGGTCTGTGTTTCCTTGTTAATTTTCTGTTTGGTTGATCTACCCATAGGTGTGAGTGGGGAATTAAAGACTCCCACTGTTATTGTGTTACTATTAATTTCCCCTTTTATACCTGTTAGCGTTTGCCTTATGTATTGAGGTGCTCCTATGTTGGGTGTATGTGTGTGTGTGTGTGTGTGTGTGTGTGTGTATATATATATATATATATATATATATATATATATAATTGTTATATTTTCTTCTGGGATTGATCCTTTGATCATTATGTAGTGTCCTTTGTCTCTTTTCATGGTCTTTATTTCAAAGTCTATTTTATCTGATGTGAGTATTGCTACTCCTGCTTTCTTTTGGTCTCCGTTTGCATGAGATATCTTTTTCCAGCCCTTCACTTTCAGTCTGTATGTGTCCCTCGGTTTGAAGTGGGTATCTTGTAGACAGCCTATATAGGGGTCTTGTTTTTGTATCTGTTCAATAAGTCTTTGTCTTTTGGTTGGGGCATTCAAACCACTTACATTTGAGGTAAGTATCGATAAGTATGATCCCGTTGTCATTTACTTTGTTGTTTTGGGTTCAACTTTATAATCCTTTTCTGTGTTTCCTATCTAGATAAGATCCTTTAGCGTTTGTTTAAGAGCTGGTTTGGTGATGCTGAATTCTCTCTGCTTCTGCTTGTCTGTAAAGCTTTTGATTTCTCCTTCATATTTGAATAAGATCCTTGCTGGGTATATTAATCTGCATTGTCGGTTTTTCTCATCACTTTAAGTATGTCCTGCCATTCTCTTCTGGCCTGAAGAGTTTCTCTAGAAAGATCAACTTTTAGAAAACTTCAGCTATTGTCTCCTCAAGTATTTACTCATGCCCTTTGATTTTGTCTTCTTCTTCTGGGACTCCTATGACTTGAATATTGGGGCATTTAACGTTATCTCAGAGGTCTCTTAGGTTGTCCCCATTTATTTCAATTCTTTTTTCTTTTTTCCTCTCTGATTCATTTATTTCCACCATTCTATCTTCCACCTCACTCATCCTATCTTCTGCATCAGTCATTCTACTGTTCGTTCCCTCCAGAGTGCTTTTGATCTTAGTTATTGCATTATTCTTTATTGATTGACTCTTCTGTATTTCGTCTAGGTCCTTGTTAAACATTTCTTGCATTTTCTCAATCCTTGTCTCTAGTCTATTTATCTATAAATTCATTTTGTTTTCAAGATTTTGTATCATCTGTAGTATTATTATTGTGGAGAACTCCAGAATAATAATTCAGGCAACTCCCTAGCTCCTCTTCTTTTGTTTAGTTTTATGGGCATTTATCATGTTCCTTTACCTGCTGCATATTTCTCTACCTTTTCATTTTGTTTAAATTGCTGTGATTGGGGTGATCTTTCTGCAAGCTGGAAGTTCCTCTTTTTTGTGGAGTGTGCTCCCTTTGGGTGGGATTGGACTAGGGGCTTGTCAAGGTTTCTTGGTTATTGGAGCTTGCATTTGTGTTCTGGTGGGTGGAGCTGGATCCCTTCTCTCTGGAGTGTGAGGAAGTGTCCAGTAGTGAGTTTTTGGGTGTCTATGGGTTTTGCATGGCTTTGGGCAGCTTGTCTTTTAATGCTCAGGGCTGAGTTCCTGTTTTGCTGGAGAATTAGCATCGTATGTCTTACTTTGGAACTTGTTGGCTCTTGGGTCGTGTTTGGTTTCAGTGTAAGTATGGAGGCTTTTGGGTGAGCTCTTGTCTATTAATGTTCCCTGGAATCAGGAGTTCTCAGATATTCTCAAGTTTTGGAGTTAAGCCTTCTGCCTCTGGCTTTCAGTCTTATTCTTACAGTAGCCTCAAGACTTCTCTATCCATGCAGCACAGATGATAAAACATCTAGGTTAATGATGAAGAAATTCTCCACAGTGAGGGACACCCAGAGAAGTTCAGAGAGTTACATGGAGAAGAGAAGAGGGATGAGTGAGATAGAGGTGACCAGAAGGAGAGGAGGTGTCAAAAGGGGAGAGAACAATGAAGCCAGTAATCAGTTTCCTAAATGCTCTCCACAGTCTGGAACACCCAGAGAGATTCACAGAGTTGCATAGAGAAGAAAAGAGGGAAGAGGGAGATAGAGGTGAGCATGAGGAGAAGAGGAGTAGTAAAAAGGGGAGAGACCATTCTACCCAGTAATCAGTTTCCTTAGTGATCTCCACAGCCTGGAACACTGAGAAAATTCACAGAGTTAAGTAGAGAAGAGAAGGAGGAGAGAGGAGATAGACGTGTCCTGGGGTAGAAAAGGGAGAATCAAAAGGGGAGAGAGCAATCAAGCCAGTAATCCCACCCTTAACTGAAATTGGATACTGAAGATTAGATTTCTTAAAGGAACAAAATTGATAACAAATACCAAAATGCAAAGATTAGACATCTAGAGTTTAGACTCTCTAAAAAACAATATAAAAATGAAAAACAATATCAAAACAAAATTATAATATATATATATATATATATATGAAATTTCCTTTAAAAATAGGCTCTTTTTTTGCAAGGTAATAGTAGGCTATAAAAATGAAAATTAAAGGAGTAATAAAGAACTTAAATTTAAAAAAT
>NW_011495032.1:15716822-15724993 GCF_000754665.1 Bison bison bison
ATAATAGTAAAAATATATCAAGGAATTTATCTGGAGTTTTCATGGGCAGTATGGGTTCAGTTCATTTTCAGATAGTTCCTTATTCAAGCTTGTACTTGTTCTCAAGGTCTATAGGCCCCCTCCAATGTTTAGTCAATATTAACTACAGGGTTTCAATCTATTGCATCTGTCACTTCTAGAGTGGTTCCCTCTTCTTTGTTTATTTTGGCTTCCTCTGTTTGCAAGTCCCTTCACTAATTTCTGCCCTGACACAAGGGGGAAAAGGTGGTCATTTATTTGGGCTTACGTCTTCAGTTGTGTTGTGGGAAGGAAGGGACACTGTGAACAAATGGCATGTGTGGGGAGTGCTCACAGTATGGACCACACTGGATTTGCTGCACCTCAAAGAGGCACGTGACTCTTGGTTCTCCACTTCTCTGGCTCCAGGGTGCTCTGCAAGGGCACTGTCCACAGCGGGCCCTGTGTTTTGTGCACTTCCCAGATCTAAGCAACTCAGGTTCTTGGGTACTTTGTAAGGTTACAGACTTGCCTGGGCGTGCGTTTTACACCCTTCCCAGGTCCAAGCATCTCAAGTGAGCAGTTATTTAGCGAATGCACTGTCCCAGGTAGGCTGTGCATCCTAATCACCTCCCCAGTGCCATCTGCTCCGTTTCCCAGGTACGCTACAAGAGCATGGTCTCAAGTGTGTCTCCTCTGGAGAGCCAATATCAGGGTGTTACCCACCTGGCAGAAGTGAACCATCCAGGATCCCAGAAAGACGTGTTTAGCAACTGAGAGCCTGCTGCCAGCTTGATGGAGGATTCCGGTTTCTGGAGGTCGAGATTGGAGTAACCTCTTGCCTTCTGGCTCTGGCTGTCGGCGGCTTGCCTCTCTGCCTACAGCGGGGAGGAGCCTGTACGCAGCCCGCTAACTCTCCTTTGGTATTTGCTCAATTCTTCCTTCTATGAGTGGGCCAGGCTGCGAGTTAGAGCCTTTCTCTTTTTATTTTCCTCTCTTGTGATCTCACAGTTTAGTTAGCTGCCTCAGATTTTCCTCAGGGCATTCAGGCCCTGTTCTTACCCTAAGCACTGATTATGCAGCTCTCGCCTCCCTGTCCAGCCCCTGCTCGCTGGTGGTGAATGCAAGTGTCTGGGCTACTTCTCCTCTGGCAGTTGCACTTAGGCATGTATTTTCCGTTTTTTTGTTTGTTTTCTCCCGGTTATGCTGCCCTCTGAGATCCAAAACTCCCCACAAACCTGCCTGTGAGAGTTTTTCTACTGTTTGGAAACTTCTCCTCCTTCACGACTCCCTCTGCATGACAAGTCTCTGTCCCTAACTCTTTTGTCTCTCTTTTCATCTTTTCTATTTTGTCCTTCTGCTGCTGCTAAGTTACATCAGTCATGTCCGACTCTGTGCGACCCCACAGACGGGTGCCTACCAGGCTCCCCCATCCCTGGGATTCTCCAGGCAAGAACACTGGGGTGGGTTGCCATTTCCTTCTCCAATGCATGAAAGTGAAAAGTGAAAGTGAAGTCGCTGAGTCATGTCTGACTCTTAGCGACCCCATGGACTACAGCCCATCAGGCTCCTCCCTCCATTGGAGTTTCCAGGCTATTTTGTCCTACCTCCTTTCAAAGAGAATGGGCTACCTTTCTGGGTGCCTGGTGTCCTCCATCAGTGTTCAGAAGTTATTTTCTGGAAGTTGCTTAGCATTCAAATTATCTTTTGATGAATTTGTGGGAGAGAAAGTGGTCTCCCCATCCTATTCCTCCACCATCTTGGAACCTCCCAGCAAATGTCTTTTAATTTAATGGCTTCAGTCACCATCTTAGTGCTTTACCTAGTAGATAATTAAATAAAAGGTTGTGTTACAGAATCTCAAAACTTATGATTATGAATTGTGATGGTATTATAGAGCACAATGGTATCTAGGGACTAGATTATTGCAAAACAAGTAATTAGAAATAGTAAATGATGGCATTATTTGAGGGAACCCAAACAACGATGGAAAAAGAAGTTATGAAGAAAACTCCTTTTCATAAAATTCTAGATATATCATGTCATGTTGTTTGCCAGAAATACATCCAGAAGTAGATCCATTTAGTTTAAAGATTAATAATAAAATCAAGATAATTTGATTCTTTCTTTATTACTCTATTGTTATATTTAGGCAATTCCAAATCATGATTTGACCTGGATCAAAATTTTAATTTTCAGCATGGTGATAAAGTAGTTTTTTATGGTGGAGAAGAGGCAGAGCACATATATTTTCCTTTCTATATTTTAAAATTGTTTTATATTATTCATAGATATTTGATAAATGGAAATTCCTGTAGGTAGTCACAGGAGGTAGGTTTTCTTCTGAATAGGGTAGTCCTAAAGATAAATGTATTTTATAGAAGAAGTTGCTTTTAGAGTGTGAATTTTTTTTACATAATAGCCTTGGTTTTTTGTTGTTCAGTTGCTCAGTGTCTGACTCTTTGTGACTCCATGGCTGCAGCACACAAAGCTTTCCTGTACTTCACTATCTCCGTAGTTTGCTCAAACTCATGTCCATTCAGTTGGTAATGCCATCCAAACATCTCATCCTCTGTCACCCCCTTTTTCTCCTGCCCTCAGTCATTCTGGGCATAAGGGTCTTTTCTAATGAATCAACTCTTCCATCAGTCCTTCCAATGAATATTCAGGACTGATTTCCTTTAGGATTGACTGGTTTGATACCCTTGCAGTCCAAAGAACTCTCAAGAGTCTTCTCCCACACCACAGTTCAAAAGCATCAATTCTTCAGTGCTCAGTCTTCTTTATGGTCCAATTCTCACATCCATACATGACTACTGGAAAAACCATAGCTTTGACTATATGGACCCTTGTGAGCAAAGTGTTGTCTCTGCTGTTTAATACACTGTCTAGCTTTGTCATAGATTTTCTTCCAAGGGGCAAACGTCTTTTAATTTCATGGCTGCAGTAATTGTCCACAGTAATTTTGGAGCCCAGGAAAATAAAGTCTGTGGCTGTATCCATTTTTCTCCCATTTATTTTTGTTAGGTAGGTAGAATAGGGAAAAGGAGTCCAAAATGGCGGTGCTAAAAGACAAGGAAGGTCAAAGGAAGGTCCGAGGACCAAAGTGAAGACTTCAGGCAGAACAACCAGAACAAACAGCACTCCTGGCTAAGCCCAATTTGCATAGGGCAGGCCCAGGTGGAGGAAAAAAACATATAAAAGGAGGAGCCAAAGCGCTTTCTCTAGGACTCTCTCTCTCCCGCGTGTGCGTGCTCTTTTCTTTCTTTCTCTCTTTCTCTCTCTTTCTCTCTCTCTCCTGCTATCTTCTAAATAAAATAGAGCTGTAACACTGATTTGCCTAAGAGCTGTAGCACGGTTGGTCCAAGACCTGAGAGCCGTGACGCGCCGAGGGCTTTAATGTCTGTTGCTCCAAATCTTTGTTGTGACTAGATGAAGAACTGAGGAACATACACTCGCATGACATCTATGGTGCCGTGACTCAGATATAACGTGGCTGAAACAACCTCTGCATGGAAGAGGCCAAGCACAACAGGAGCCCAACTCAGCGAAGCTCCCGCGCTAGAAGTGGAAGGTGAAGAAACCCGGCGCAGGGGAAGGCCCATCGTGCTGGAAACAGGGACAGCAAAAAACAAACTCAGCAGAAAGCTCACAAAGCCCAGTCTCAGATTCCAGAAGACCTCCGATTAAGGTAAGAGGTCCTCGCTCCTATGGCTGGAGGGACCTTTACAATCTCTCGTTTCTTATTTCCTCGAACCTCCAGCGAACAGGCGGGTGGCAGGGGCACAACTGAGGGACTCTGGAGAGGCTACTCCTCAGCATGTCCCAAAGGCACTATCTGCTGAGCCCCAGTAGCTGTTACCCAAGCCGGTGGGGGTTCTTCTGTCCTTTCTCTTCTCTGTGCCAAGGATCAGACCAATGAAACTGTGAGCACCAGTCAGATATTTAGCAAATTTTCCAGCGGGCTATGAAGGGGATTCCTTGGCAACGTTTTTCCAACTGCTTTTTCCTCCTGTCCTTCAGCTCTCTCCCGGGACTCAAGCCCGGCCAAAACTAACGAAACTCAGGCTCTGATGTCTCATTGCAAAAATTCATTGAGAGACAAAGCCATAAGAGGTAGATTTGTAAGGATCCAGAGAGAAGCCACTCTTCAGGGTGTGAACCATTGCTGAGGGCAAGGGCTGCGGCCATGGAATTAGGCCTGGCTAGGTTTTGTGAGGGGATGGAATTCATATACTAATGAGTGAGAGGATCATCCCAGCCATTGGGGAAGAACCTACACCTCCCTCTTTGACCTTGTGCCTTGGAGCTGTCCTGCCACCTCTGGGTGGGTCTGTTGGCTTATAAATTGGGGATTAAGGTTTACTTGAATTTGACTTGTCATCTTGGACCCAATTGATTTTAACTGGTTTATATCATACCCTTGCGCTATGTAATTCTTTCAAAAGTTGTGCTCTGCCCCTTCCCTCCTGTTTCATACTCTTTTCCTGAGCCCCTTCCAGACCCACAAGGTTTCTACAATCTTCTGGAGAGACAACCAGAAAATATTTGGCCTTGGGAGGGAAATACTCTATAATATACAACCCCTAATCCTACCCAGCATTGTTAACACTGGAGATCTTGGGGACACCCAAACTCCAGTCCGGGGGGTCCCAGGAGGTCATCACGCCTTGACCTGCCCAGGGATCGGTCTTCAAAAGGTTGTCACGCCTCAACCTGTTCGGGGATCCTCTAGTCCCAGGGGTCCCAGGAGGTCGTCATGCCTCGACCTGCCCAGGGACCCAATCCTCTGGAGGCCGTCATGCCTCCACCTGCCCGGGTATTCGATCTCTAGGAGGCTGTCACGCCTCAGCCTGCCTGGGGATCTGCACCCTGACCCGGGGACGCCTGGCTCTCAGGTTGCAACAGTTCTGGGTAGGATAAGCTTCAGAAGGACTCACCCCTAAGGAAGTCCACCCATGGGAACATAAAGAAGCCTATTACTTGTGGGACTATGCCCAGTCTCAGCAATTACTCAGGAGCCCAATGAGAACCCCATTGCCTTTCTGGAGAGGCTAAAAGAGGCACTCCAAAAGCTTACCAACCTGGACTTAGACTCTTATGAGGGACGGGTGATTTTAAAGGACAAATTCCTGTCCCAATGTGCATCAGATATCAGAATTAAGTTACAGCAGCTACAAGAGCAGGACCCTGCTGCCTCTTTAGATGAGATGGTCCAGATAGCCACCAATACCTTTTATAACAGAGAACAGGAGAAGGAGGCCAAGGCCCAGGAGAAGGAGAGAAAGAAAGAGACAAGGCATGCCCAGATGCTGGCTGCCCTCCAGAGAAGCCCTATGGCAAACCCCGAGTCCTTAATGGACAAGGCATGAGACAGATGCCTGATCTGTAGACAGGCGGGGCATTGGGCCAAAGAGTGTCCAAACCATGACAAGTCTCCTAGAATGTCTTGCCACAAATGCCATCAACTGGGACACTGGGCGGCACTCTGCCCTGGGGACCCAAGAGCCTCAAGGTCAAGCGCCAAGCCTACCCACACGATGGTTCAAGAGGACTGAAGTGACCCGCTCCAGCCAGCCCGCCTGTCACAGATAACCATCACGGGGCTGGAGCCAAGGGTGCAACTGGATGTGGCAGGCAGGTCCGAGAATTTCTTGGTTGACACAGGGGCTACTACTCTGTCTTGATCTCCTACTCTGGAGCCTTCTCCTCCCAAACCTGTACCATTTTGGGTGCTACAGGAAAAGCAACTACTAAAAGATTCACCCAAGCACTTCTTTGTTGCTGGGATGGACAAATACTTTCCCACCAGTTTCTGGTGGTCCCTGAGTGTCCTACCCCCTTACTGGGAAGAGATATACTCACTAAACTGGGGACCACCCTTGTGATGGGAAGTTTTTCAGCCCCTAGAGCTCTACAGCTCCTGGTTACTACTGAAGAACCCATTACACCTTCAATAGAGAGGGACCAAAAACTATGGGAAGACAAAATTAACCCCCAGGTGTGGGACCAGGGGATTCCTGGACGAGCCCACCAAGCTGAACCGGTCATCATTGTCCTCTGAGATCCCACTCAGTTTCCTAACCGGAAACAATATCCTCTCAAAAGAAAGGCTTGGGAGGGACTATAGCCTTTAATAAATAAATTCCTTACTTGTGGGCTATTGGTCCCTATCAGTTCGCCATGTAACACCCCAATCCTCTCAGTAAAGAAAAAAGACGGAACCTGGCGAATGGTTCAAGATCTCCAGATCATAAATGAAGCTGTAGTCCCCCTCCATCCCACAGTACCCAATCCCTATGTAATCTTGGGAGAAATCCCACCCAGTGCCAAGTGGTTTACAGTCTTGGATCTCAAAGATGCATTTTTTTTCATACCACTGGCTGCTGCTGCTGCTGCTGCTAAGTCGCTTCAGTCGTGTCCGACTCTGTGCGACCCCATAGACAGCAGCCCACCAGGCCCCTCCGTCCATGGGATTTTCCAGGCAAGAGTACTGGAGTGGGTTGCCATTGCCTTCTCCGTACCACTGGCTAAAGAATCCCAATACCTTTTTGCCTTTGAGTGGGAGGCACCAGGAGAAAAACACCAACAGATGACTTGAACAGTATTACCTCAGGGGTTCAGAGATAGCCCCCACCTGTTTGGACAGGCCCTTAGCCGGGATCTCCTAGATCTGGACCTGGGACCTAATGGGAAAATATTACAATACATAGATGACCTACTAATCTGCTCTCCAGATGAGAAAAGTGCCCAACAACATGCAATTCAGGTTCTAAACTTCTTGGCAGAAAGGGGATATAAAGTCTCCCGTGCTAAGGCACAGATGGTCGAGACAAAGGTCACTTACCTGGGAGTTCAGATTACACACGGGTCCAGGAGGCTGTCCTCTGATCGGGTACAAGGAATCCTCCAGTTGCCCTCCCCCATGACTCGAAAACAATTGCAAGCTTTCCTGGGGCTAACTGGTTATTATAGAATCTGGATACCCAATTATGGTCTAATTGCCCAGCCTTTATATGAAAGCTTAAAGGGACAAGATGATTCAATCCCACTGATGTGGGAAACTCCTCAAAAGGAGGCAGAGGCTACACTAAAACAGGCCTTAATTCAGGCACCTGCCTTGAGGTTGCCAGACCCAGAAAAAGCATTCCAACTTTATGTCCATGAAAGAGAGGGAATAGCCTTGGGAGTGTTAACTCAAAGGTTGGGGTCTGAGCCCCAGCCTGTAGCTTACTTATCCAAGAGGCTCGATCCAACTACCCGAGGTTGGCCCCCCTGCCTTCGAAATCTTGCAGCTATTGCAATAATGATAGAATATGCTTTAAAACTCTCCTTTGGGGGCAAACTAACTATTTTTACCAGCCACCAAGTAAAACAACTCCTAAATGGGAGAGGCCATTTATGGATGTCTGATCAAAGAATCCTCAGATATCAAGTAATGCTGATGGAAAATCTGGGCCTCACTATATCCCCTTGTGAGGTTCTTAACCCAGCCACCCTCCTACCTACCCCTGAGGGCTCTCTCCCGTTTCTAGAAACCTTGGACCACTGGACAAAACCCCGAGAGGGATTGTCAGAAGATCCTCTGACCAATCCTGAGGAAATCTGGTACACTGATGGAAGCAGCTTTGTCTTGGATGGAAAAAGAAGAGCCGGGTATGCAGTAGTCTCCAGTTTTGAGACCATAGAGGCTAAGCCTCTGCCACCAGGTACTTCATCCCAATTAGCTGAGCTCATAGCCCTGACTCAAGCTTTAGAGCTGGGAAAACGAAAAAGAATAGCCATTTACACTGACTCCAAGTATGCCTTTCTGGTGCTACATGCACATGCGGCTGTTTGGAAAGAAAGGGACCACTTGACAACCCGAGGGTCCCCAATCAAATATGGTGTTCAGATTCTTCGACTCTTGGAGGCAGTCCATCTGCCCACTGAGGTTTCAGTCTCCCACTGTAAAGGACACCAAAAAGGGAACACAGAAGTGGCACGAGGGAACCAAGCAGCTGATCAGGCAGCTAGGAGAGCAGCATTACAGAACCATGACCTAATAGGGATTGCCACCTTAGTTCCACAGACTAATTTGCCAGAAACTCCTTCATATACTGAAGGTGAGACTCTTAAAGCTAAGAGCGAGGGCTTTCAAGAAGATCATATGGGGTGGTTCCAAAAGGAGGGAC
>NW_011495032.1:15725756-15730049 GCF_000754665.1 Bison bison bison
ACCCAAAAAATTCTAAAGAGTCACCACTATATGCTCCAGGGACTCAAGTCCTAATTAAAGTCTGGAAAGATGGGTCCCCAAAGGCTCAACTCCAGCCCACATGGAAGGGCCCCTACCCTGTAATACTTTCTACCCCCACAGCAGTCAAGGTACCAGGGCATAACTCCTGGATTCACTACTCACGAGTCAAGCCATGGAAGAAAACAGAAGAGGACACTCAATACACCTGTGAGCCCCTGGGAGATCTCAAATACCTACTCAAAACTACCAATGAGTGCCATTCTAATGAAGACCCCCAAAATCTGGTTTCTGGGGATAAAATTTCTCAGGATAACTCTAAGGAGCCAACACAGCTTGACAGAGACTGTATTCCAAGACAGACAGGAGATAGATCTTCTGAACCCTGAACAAGGAGGGACTTGAGCTATCCTGGTGATGTGAATTTAAAATTGACCAATGTCCCTACTAGTCCTCATTATGCTATATTGATGATGCCTATGATTATTCCATGTACTGTCAATTGTCTACCCTGTTTTGTCTCTGCCCAGGTCAACCAGCTACAACATGCAGTGCCAGTTCAACAAAGATTTAAAACTACAGCTGACCACGGAAAATATCACACACCCTTGGACACCACTATAAGGACTCTGAGGATTGAGACTAGCAAGAGGGGGAGGCCTAATACCCCTTGCCACCCCAGTTCAGCAGGAAGTAGCCAGAAAGACCTTGACGCCCCTATTCCCAAAGAATTGGGCCTCCCATCTCTTGAGGGGGGATGTTAGGTAGGTAGAATAGGGAAAAGGAGTCCAAAATGGCGGTGGCTAAAAGGCAAGGAAGGTCAAAGGAAGGTCCGAGGACCAGAGTGAAGACTTCAGGCAGAACAACCAGAACAAACAGCACTCCTGGCTAAGCCCAATTTGCATAGGGCAAGCCCAGGTGGAGGAAAAAACATATAAAAGGAGGAGCCAAAGCGCTTTCTCTAGGACTCTCTCTCTCCCGCGTGTGCGTGCTCTTTTCTTTCTTTCTCTCTTTCTCTCTCTCTCACTCTCTCTCTCTCCTGCTATCTTCTAAATAAAATAGAGCTGTAACACTGATTTGCCTAAGAGCTGTAGCACGGTTTGTCCAAGACCCGAGAGCCGTGACGCACCGAGGGCTTTAATGTCCGTTGCTCCAAATCTTTGTTGGGACGAGACAAAGAACCGAGGAACATACACTCACGTGACATTTTCATGAAGGGATGGGACTGGATGCCATTTATAACTTATAGTGAAGAATGTCAGTTTTGTGATCTCTGAAGAAGAAGATTTAGCCTCAGGACCAGCGACCAGGCTTGATCACTCAAGAGCTTTTGTGTAGCAGAGTTTTATTAAAGTACAAAAAAGTGCAGAGAAAGCTTCTGACATAGACATCAGAAGGAGGATGGAAAGTGCCCCTCTTGTTAGTCTTAGTAAGGGAGCTATATACTTTTTCAATTGGCTATTACAGTAAATCAAAAGACTGTCTCAAGGTTGTAAAAGTCTTACCAAACCTTTGCCCACAATATGCATTTTAAGATAATAGGATTAGTCAGAATCCATGTTTCTCCAAAAGGAGAAACATGCCCTCAAGCAGGATACATTGTTGTTATATAATCATTGGTACAGAGTTTAAGTTGTGTTGTTTTATTGTGTAATCATCATCTCTGGGCTTAAAGAAAAATAAGTTTATGTGAATAAGACTAAGGAATGTAGAAAAAAAGTTAGTCCTTTTCTCCTCCTTAAGAGCTTCAGACCCCTCTCTCCTCCTTGAGAGCCCCAGTTCCCTCTCTCCTCCTTGGGGACACCTGATTTCTTATCAACATACCTAGGAATTGACTCTCTCCCCATGATCTTAGTGTTTTGAATGTTGAACTTTAAACCAGCTTTTTCACTCTCCTCTTACATCTTCATCAAAAGGCTCTTTAATTTCACTTTGTTTTCTGCCATAAGGGTGGTGTCACCTTCATATCTGAGGTTATTGATATTCCTTCAACAATCCTGACTCCAGCTTGTGTTTCATATGGCTTGGCATTTTGCATGATATACTTTGCATATAAGTTGTAAAAACAGGGTGACAACATCCACCTAGTTAGGCAAGCAATAGACACTCAGGATCTGCTCCTACAAGTCTCTAAACACTTCCTTTATTCAAAACAAATTAGAAAGACATTAGTATTGATTACAGGAGGAATTCCATGTTCATTTAGGACCTTTTAAAAATGCTACAGTTAAGGAAACTGAGGACAGAAATTAAATGCCTTAGCTGAGCTGTTCAAGACCTACAGTGAAGAAGAAAGCCAAGCCAAGTCTCTTGGCTCGCAGAATAACTCCTTAATACAACATGCTGC
Organism: Bison bison bison; assembly: GCF_000754665.1. Taxonomy (NCBI): domain Eukaryota; kingdom Metazoa; phylum Chordata; class Mammalia; order Artiodactyla; family Bovidae; genus Bison; species Bison bison. The sequence goes on from NW_011495032.1 coordinate 15,728,122, forward strand.
CTGTCTCAGTGCCCAGCAGGGGTGATAGGCAAAACTGTATCACACCTGTGATTCATTTCTCTCTGTGTGTGTTGTGCCTCAGTCTTAAAATACTGTATCCTAAGGATTTGTCTTTAAAGATAAAGAACACTGAAGCACTGAAGGAATTCATTCACTCTGAGTTATCTAAGTCTTTAAGAAAAGACAAGAAAATCATAGTAACAGCCCATTGCTTCCAATTTCAGCATCATATTATCACTTGAAATGTGACTGATTGCTATTAACCCAATTATTGCCTATAGATATTTCTCATCTTAGGATGAAATACTAAACCAAAGAATTAAAATTGAGAGGTCTTCCTATGTATTTTATGTAAGGAGCAAAGTAGAGACAACTGTTCATAGATTTTCATTGATGATTCATACATGAAATAAATACTCAATAATATGATTAGTGACTCTTGTAACCATTTCCATATATCATGAGCAAAGTATATGTCCTGGGGAGGCTGTTTTCCCACCACATCTTTTGTAATAAACCTGGAGCTAGTTCTGTTAAAGTACTCGGGGAAGAGAATTCAGTGCTTGCAGAGTGGACACTGCAAGAAAACCCAGTGACCATCCTTCTTTATTCTTGAGCAAACAGTAGCTGAGGTTACTGGATGCCAGAGTTCTGAACAGACTTTTTGCCTTCCATGATCTGCTGATCTTCACAATGGGTTCCAGTGTTTTGAATCAAGCCAAGACTGGCCTGTCAGGAAAATATTGGTTGGAATACTTTTTAATAAAAATAAATATAGTTATGTGGACTCATTTTTATAGCACTTAAGTCATTCTACTGCTGCTCTCATGTCTGAATGTCAGAACACCAAACACCCTCAGAAAATAAATTTTACATTTCCAATGTTGCATAATAAGCCTGGAGCCACTCCAAGCATCATTAATAAAACCTAATGGTAAAACAATAACAAGGAGGAAATGCCAATGAAGCACAAATTTGTTGAGAGTAAATTATTTCTCACCCCAGCAGGCTTGTTACATTTGACATTTTATGAAATCAGCCAAAGTGGAACTAAAAACAGCTTCTGGAGGAGACTTTGACATCAGACTGCTGGGAGTCTCCAAGGACAGCTGACACTACTGAAAAGGCCTGAAACTGTGAATTAGGATAGCAGTCTTGTGATCAGTTTCTGTGATGAACTTCTTATTCTCCATAAATATATTTCATGTTCATGTGGCACAGTCTTAGCCCTATAGCAGGGAAAAAGTGGCAGCAGGCAGGCAGAGGGAAAAAAAGGATCATCAGACATTCCAGAATATAGTCTTCTCATATATCTCTTAGTGCCGTATGTTTGCTTTTACTTTGGTTATGCACAACAATCTGCTTGAGAAAAAAATCTGGAAAAAACAAAGGTGCCTTTGCCAATATTATGTTTTACTTTGACAAGCTCTGAGATTTCTGAGGGGAATCCATTATAACTGAGATCAGGTCAGTCATTTATGTGTATACAAATATAATCTAAAGATACAACGTTCACAGGAAATATTTTTTTCCTAAGGGTAGGCGTTTGGAAGGCTAAGAATGAAGCATTCTTTAATATTAACTATTCAAATAAGGTATTCTTAGCATTTTTAAATGTCTTTGTTGAAAACATTGGTTATATTGATTGCGTTTACACTTTATGTATACACACTGGACAGTGCAAAGTTTAATTTATGGATGGACAAACTCAACAGAATAAAATCCAAAACTTTGGCTAGGATTTTATATTTTATGTGTGATTGCACTAAAGGAATACTGCTTTCTTTTTGGCATAAACAAGTTTAGTATATCTCCAAGTCTTGTTTTTAAAATGAGCCAAGCTACAAATTCTTAGCCGTACTTTGGATAACTCACAAATTCAGGTGGATGTTGTTTAATTGTTCTTTTTTTTTTTTTTTTAGATATAC
>NW_011495032.1:15730149-15743660 GCF_000754665.1 Bison bison bison
TGTGTGTGTGTGTGTGTGTGTGTATTCAAACTTGAAAGTAAAAAATGAAAGTATTAGTTGCTCAGTTGTGTCCAGCTCTTTGCAACCCCATGGACTATAGCCCACCAGGCTCCTCTGACCATGAAATTCTCCAGGCAATAATACTGGAGTGAATTGCCATTCCCTTCTCCAGGGGATCTTCCTGACCTTGGGATCAAGCCTGGGTCTCCTGCACTGCAGGTGGATTCTTTTACTGTCTGAGCCAGTGGTGAAGCACAACCAGAGCACCCAAACAGGGACATGAACCCTGGACCCTCAGATTAAAAGTCTGATGCTCTACTGACTATGTTATCCAAGCATTACAAACTTAAAAAGTGAAAATTTAAATAATTAGTATGTGCTAATCAATTTAGATAAAATCCCTTAAGAATATTAGTTTTCTAAATTTTAGATGGTGAAGGTCATATATTTACCAAATTTATCCACACATATAATTTTATATTATTTCTAAATACAATAACTCATTTTAACAGAATCATTTTGTGAAGTTTTTCAATAGACTGAACTATATAATTCAGTTATTCCATAACAAAATATAGTTAACAATTCAGCATTACTTTTGAAATGTGATCTTATTTTTTTTTTTTTTTATCTAAGGAAAGTTAACTTGAAGAATTAATGTTGGCCCCTTGCATATGTTCTGTACTTCATCCATGGTTATAATTACTATTTTATATCTAAAATATGTATATATATATTTTCAGTTTAACTTATATGATGTGCAATTATTTATGGCAACTATCACAAAGTATGAAGAATTTTAAGCAGCAGGGAAAGGAGTACATCAAGGCTGTATATTGTCACCCTGCTTATTTAACTTATTTGCAGAATACATCATGAGAAACGTTGGGCTAGAAGAAGCGCAAGCTGAAACAAAGATTGCCAGGAGAAATGTCAGCAACCTCAGATGATACCACTCTAATTGCAAAAAGCAAAGAGGAGCTAAAGAGCTTCTTAATGAGGTGAAAGAGGAGAGTGAAAAGCAGGTTTAAAATTTAACATTCAAAAACCTAAGGTCATAGCATCTGGCCCCATCACTTCATAGCAAATAGATGGGGAAAAAGTGGAAACAGTGACAGATTTTGTTTTCATGGGGCCCCAAATCACTGTGGACAGTGACTGCAGCCACAATTACAAGACACTTCCTCCGTGGAAGCAAAGCTATGGCAAATCTTGACAGTATATTGAAAAGCAGAAGCACCCCTTTGCTGACAAAGGTCCAATAGTCAAAGGTATGGTTTTTCCAGGAGTCGTGTGCAGATGTGAGAGCTGAACCATAAAGAAGGCTGAGTGCCAAAGAATTGATGCTTTCCAATTATGGTACTGGAGAAGACTCTACAGAGTCCCTTGGACACCAAGGAGATCAAACCAGTCAATCCTAATGGAAATCAATCCTGAATATTCAGTGGGAGGACTGATGCTGAAGCTGAAGCTCCAGTACTTTGGCCACCTAATGTGAAGAGCCAACTCTTTGGAAAAGACTCTGATGGTGGGAAAGATTGAGAGCAGGAGAAGAAGGGGGTGATAGAGGATGAGACTGTTGGATGGCATCATTGACTCAATGGACATGAGTTTGAGCAAAGTATGAGAGATAATGAAGGACGGGGTACTGCAGCCCATGGGTTTGCACAAAACTTAGAGAACTGAGCAAAAACTACAAGCAGCAGATATAAAATTTGGCTCACTTATATAGAAATAAAATGTCTGTTTCTTTAGACAGGATGCTGAGTAAGAGTGTTTTTCACTGAATGAATACTGTGTTAGTATAGGATAAGTTTTCTAATTCCTAGTCTACTCTTAAAAACCATGTAGCTCTGTATAAGACATATACCCTATTCCATTTTCCTGTGTCTTTTCATCCTTAAAATGCTGCTGTAATATTAGCTTTTTCTTTTTTATTTATTTTTTAAATTTAAATTTATTTTAATTGGAGGCTAATTACTTTACAATATTGTGTTGGTTCTGCCACACATCAACATGAATCTGCCATGGGCATACACGTGCTCCCCATCCTGAACCCCCCTCCCACCTCCCTCCCTGTACCATCCCTCCAGATCATCCCAGTGCATCAGTCCCAAGGATCCTGTATCGAACCTGGACTGGTGATTTGTTTCTTATATGATATTATACATGTTTACATGCCATTCCCCCAAATGATCCCACCCTCTCCCTCTCCCACAGAGTCCAAAAGACTGTTCTATACATCTGTGTCTCTTTTGCTGTCTCGCATACTTTAAAAAAAAAAAAAAAAAAAAAAAGCTTTTTCTTTTTTAAAAAGACTAATGGAATCAAAAGTATATGTATGGAAAGTTTAAAAAATATACAGTACTGTTGATATTTAACAGGTTATTGCTTTTTTCACTGAGTAGAATAGAAATGAAAAGAATTGATCTTCATCATGTACCTTTTTTAAGGCTGCCTAACGGAGAAGGCAATGGCAATCCACTCCAGTACTCTTGCCTGGAAAATCCCATGGACCGAGGAGCCTGGTGGGCTGCAGTCCATGGGGTCGCAAAGAGTCGGGCACGACTCAGCAACTTCACTTTCACTTTTCACTTTCATGCATTGGAGAAGGAAATGGCAACCCACTCCAGTATTCTTGCCTGGAGAACCCCACAGACAGAGGAACCTAGCGGGCTGCCATCTATGGGCTCGCACAGAGTTGGACACAACTGAAGCAACTTAGCAGCAAAGTCCCACAAGAATAACTTTCTTCTTTTTTTATGGTGTTAGGAGAATTGAATGACAGATACATTTGCTGACTGTGTAGATCAAAAAGTAATGTAATTGAAATGATTTGAACAAGTTGATAAATTATATCTTAGTTTTTGCTTTATATACTACATGCTTTATTTGGTATCTATAAATCAGAAAGAAGGATTACATCAACAGAGAATGAGGGAAAGCGTGTAAAATTAAACTTTTTCCAATACATGTGCACATATAGACTTATTGGATACCCTGCTTCCCTTCATAAACATCATAGTTAGAAAGAATGCTCCAAAGAATATCACAGTTTGAATCAGAAGAGTAAGCCTAGAGCACAGCCTTCATTGTATAGTAAGATGAAGAGCTTGATTTATATTAAATCATGGCAGATTCATTAAGATTTAAAAACCCATGTAAACCTTGCTGTCCTCTTGCATGGAGATTTTCAAGTAGTAATGCAATGATTTATGAGTTTAAGGCCATTACCCTTCATAACTTTGTTAAATTACATGAACATTGTTGGGATATAAGTATACAATAATGAGAAATACATGCAGTCTTCAGCAACTTCACTTTCATTTCAGTCATTAATTTGTTTTTCCCCACAGCTCCTTAAATGCTATCCCTAATGTTCTCCAAACCCTATAATGTTAGCAGAATATAGGTGTCTCCTTTCTTTGCCAGGAAACTGATGGATTCATTTGTAAACTGAATCATTTACAAATTCATTTGTAAACTGGTCACTGATCCATCTACCTGTTAGTAGACCTACTAAAAACACCATAGAACAAAAGGTTTTTTTTTAACTTCTTGTTGGGATTTAACTGTTCTTCTACAGTTGTGCTAAGTCACTTCAGTCCTGTCCAGCTCTTTGTGATCCCACGGACTGTAGCTCACCAGGCTTCTATGTCCATGGGATTCTCCAGGCAAGTGGAGTGGGTTGCCACTACAGTTGTGTTAAGTCACAGTTGAGTGTATATAATTAATTTGGAAAAATTCTAGTCACTAATTTATTAAAATTAATAGAAAAGTAAAATAAACTTTAGCTTATATCCCTTATATTATATGCCTCACTGTCTTACACTTGTAACAGCTTTATGCTGTTTAAAGCTTTAGTTTGATAATTTTTAGGTGAGAGAGACTATCTCCTTGGTGGAATGTCATCTAATTCCAATTAAAATATATTAAGTATTATTTGGAAAATTATGCTGGTGTATTCTCTATATATAATGATGCTGATGATATTAAATTAAATTTCTCCTTTAAGTATTTACACACAGGGAAATTTAAAGTAGTGCCTCTGCTGCTGCTGCTGCTGCTGCTAAATCGCTTCAGTCGTATCTGACTCTGTGCGACACCATGGACTGTAGCCTACCAGGCTCCTGCGCCAATGGGATTTTCCTGGCAAGAGTACTGGAGTGGGCTGCTGTTTCCTTCCCCAAGGAGGGCCTCTAGACTGTGATAAAGGTTCAGTGTGTCACTTAGCATGAGTGAGTGGCCAGGACCTATATTAGAGATAATAAGACATTCATCAAAATTTATATCACCTGAGAGAAAAAAATATATGTATATGAAATATACATATGTGTACAAATGGACACATGTGAAGCACATATGTATACACACAGCCTTAAAACTTGCTTTAAACTTATATAAAGCCTAGTGAGAATAACCTGGAAAATAACAGGTATGTCCAGCCACCTCTGCATTCAGAGTCATCCTATAAGGAAAGGCGACTTAGTCATCCTCTTCAGAGAGGTTACATGCGATTGGACAGACATAATCAGGGCCCTACTTAGAAATTTCATTAATACTGATAAATCTCTGGACCATAAGGTACATAAGGTACAGCTAGGGTACAACTATAGTAACTGTACTATGGACTTTAATTTAAATGGCCACAGCTTTAGGGCAGCCCGTCCTTCCAGAGTTCTTTCTCCATATACCCTTCTTGGAATGTCAGATTAAGCACTACTAAAAACCATGCTCTTCAAGTCTATTCAGTGGGATTTTCTGGTGAAACAGGACATTTTGACCCTGTTTCACTTTCCTCAAGATAGATTTCATGTGATCCATATAGTGAAAAAGGACTGGCTATTTATCATATGTTCTCTGTACTGGTTGGTTTTAAAAACGGAAATCGTTTCAGAGAAAGTGAGCCGAATTCTTTCTGAAACTCCATTCCTAGAATGGCCAAGAGACACTAAACACATAAACTTCACTAATTTGAAATAGGTCTTATGCTTTAGATTCCTTTTTTTTTTTTTTTCAAAATTAGTAGATTAATTCTATGGGAATATAGATTCCAGAAATTTTTCTGAGATTGGAAATGATTCACTTCATTAAAGCAATGTATGATTGTCAACAGAATAAAATGTAAAACATTATTTCTGAGAATGAGTACTAAAAATAGATATGCATTGGCACTTAATAACAAGCTGCTGCTGCTGCTGCTGCTGCTAAGTCACTTCAGTCGTGTCCGACTCTGTGCGACCCCATAGACAGCAGCCCACCAGGCTTCCCCATCCCTGGGATTCTCCAGGCAAGAACACTGGAGTGGGTTGCCATTTCCTTCTCCAATGCATGAAAGTGAAGTTGCTCAGTTGTATCCGACTCTAGTGACTCCATGGACTGCAGCCTACCAGGCTCCTCTGTCCATGGGATTTTCTAGGCAAAAGTACTAGAGTGGGGTGCCATTGCTTTCTCCATAATAACAAGCAGGGATTGCAAATCATGTTGCATTTTTTGGTAATCTGGTACTATTATCTTTACTGTATATATGAGGGAACAAAGGCAGTTCCTTCCCTCATATTTTAACATAATATAGATAATAAATAGCAAAGCCAAAAGATGGCCTGCATATTGTATTGCCTAATTCCCACAGAGATCTCTGCTATCAAAGGCTAAATACCAAGATCTATGACATAGGAATGAAATTGTGAGACTTTAGAATTATGTGGCAGAGAGTGAGGGGAACGAATATTTATTTACTCCTACAATGAGCCCCACTTTTTATAGGTACTCATCTTCAACTATGAAGTAATTAATGTTACTTATATCTGCCACATGAAGAAATTTGAGATTCAAACAAGTTTTAAAGTGTTAAAATCACATCGTGCCCATTGACAACAGAGGGCTTCATACTCTTGTACTGACTTCAAGACCTTGTGACTGCTGTTGACACCACTCTGACCTCATGATCCTGTGTTTTATGTAAAACATTATGGTCCATGTGTATAGTGAATTTTAATTTCATACTAAATTTCTTTTAGAATCACAGTGACCATCTGCTTCCTTTGGGCTTTTGATATCAGATTATTACACTGTTTAGTACAGAGGTTTCCCCAGAAACCTGAGTAGATACAAGAGGATGTAGCACATTTCTAAAACTGCACCGTGCCTTTTATGTCACAAGCACATCTCTTCCACAGCTTGCAAGGCTGGATCAAAATACATGTAGTTTAGAATTTAAAGTAAATTGTCATAGAGATAAAAGCTTCAAACTAAAAGCTTATATCAAGTAAAATGTAGAATAATTGGGGCATCTCCCAGACATCCCTCTTATTTGTGTCCCTCCCCCTGCTTGTCTACTGTGAAAGTCATATGGTATAGTAAATGTCCTGCCAAAAAGCTTGTCAATATAAAGATGTCTTTTTTGGTAAACATTCTGTCCTGTAGCTTCACTTATAATCAAAAGAAACTCAATAAGCTGTCAAATAAAACTTAAAAAGGCTATCTTTGATAATATATTATTTAATAGTAACCTGAGGTATGATGGTGGCAATAAATAATCAAAGAATGAAACAGAGCAGAATTGTCATGGAAATGGTCATGTCATGGAAATAGAATTCACTCTATTTGATGAATATGGCTAAAAGATAATAATAAAAAAAATCTTCAATCCAAAATATCATTGGGTGACTTACCCATCACATGCATAATCACTGAAGGTGGTCTTTAAGCAGGAAGCTTGAGTGAGTGTCTAGACAGCTAACTGATTCATTTTTATGGAAATTTTCTTATTTTAAATGTCATCCTCAACCATCCTAATTTCTGAAATGAATATCTATTTTTTGAAATAACACTGTAGGTTAGATTTGGGTATTGATTTAAGCAATATACTGCTTATTATATTATGCAGTTTTTTTAATTCTTTCATTCAGTCTTCTTAAACTTCATCTTTGAATAAAAATGTATGAAAATTCTTTCATTCATCTCTACCATAATGTAATGATTCTTACAAGATTCATTCTCTTTTTATCATTTTTTTTAAAGAAATACCATTTCTTATATCTAATTAATACCATTCTAATGTCTCACTAAATGGTTCTTTTTTAAAGAAATAACATTTTTTTCTCCCTAAAAGAGGTAGCATTTTTAAATTTCACTACCAGGAAATATTGCTGTACTTTGTTAATTTTGACAAGACATTTTTTATTGATTTGTAGAACTGATAAAGGTGAAACATAAAATCACTGATTTTTCTCCTTATAAAAATTCTTTCTGTTAATAATTATAGCTATTCTGTTAAAAATTTTTTTAATGGTCATCCACACCCCCTTCTTCTAGTTAGGTCTTGATTTCAGTATCCACATCTAAACCTGATTCATCTTTACCTTCAAGGGAAGTGAAGTGAAAATCGCTCAGTTGTGTCCAACTCAGTTGTGTCCAGAGTCGACCACGACTGAGTGATTGAACTGAACTGATAAGAGAAGTGACTGTCTAAAGAGAAAATAAATAAAAGTATTGTAGAGTTTATAACATAGAAGAAAAATGAAGCAATAATGCTGTATGAAAAATAAGATATAAGTAACTGTGGTCAGCATGAAATCCATGAAAGTAGGTTCTACACTGTTAGTAGAAATATACAGTCTTACTTTGGGAATCAGTTCATCAGTCACTTAAACCATTAAAAACTCACCTACATACATCCCAGAAATCCCATTCCTAGGTATTTATCTAAATTAAATATGAAACCATATGCCCATAAAGACTTTGTATATAAATGTCTATAGCAGCTTTATTTACATTGTCCACAATCTGGAAAAAGTCCAAATGACACTTTTCAAATTGTGATAAACATACACAACAAAATGTTGCTCAGCAAAAAAACGTAACAAACAATATGCTCAGTAATATGGTTGTATCTCAAAATAATTATATTGACTAAAATCCTGTGTGAAAGTTGCTCAGTCGTGTCCAACTCTTTGCAATCCCATGGATTATACAGTCCATGGAATTCTCTAGGCCAGAATATTGGAGTGGGTAGCCTTTCCCTTCTCCAGGGGATCTTCCCAACCTAGGGATCGAACCCAGGTCTCCCTGATTGCAAGCAGATTCTTTACCAGCTGAGCCACAAGGGACTCCCTATCTTTACCTTAGTATACTACTCTTACATATAATCTATAATGAATCTCAGAATTTTTCAGATGAGTATCATGTATTGAAACATTCCATAGGAAACTAATCTAGAGGATTAGGGTAGGTGATACAATTAATTATGTGATCTAGGAATATAGAAATTGTATCTTAGAAAAAGAAACTACTGTAAATCAGCACAAAAGCAGAGATCTATTAATAAGGGAAAAGTATTGTGAAATTTAAAAATTATAAATGCTAGATTTATAAGTTGCTGATTTTTTATTTTAGTAGATGTATTTAATGTGCATGCTAACCTCAAATTGATAAATGGTCAAGATTATGACTTTATAAATAGCATAATTTAGATAAAAATATTTTGAAATTCCATGTATTATGAATATACTAACTAGGATTTTAGAAAAGATATTGCTGTATTTAAACAAATGAGAGCATACTAGAGAATAACTCTTGTCTCAAACTTGCATCCACAGCTTTATGTCTTCTTCTCTTGATAACTACACTCTCTCACAGATTAGCTCTTATTTATTGTCTTCATTTTTATTGTTTTCTCTTCTGTATAAAAAATAGAGTTATGTTTTTCATCATTAAAAATAACAAGAATTGCTCAATGTGGACAATTTTGAAAATTTCATAGCAAAGTATGAGAAAGATTATCAATCTAATGATCATTTATTCTACTGTCTGCTGATAACAATTCTAGAAAATATAAGAGATTTTATCACAACAGAAATCTAACTGACTTCTGGATATCTTCCATTTAATATTTGACAAATTCTCCAAATTATAATATTCAGCTCTAAAATTATTATTAGATATGTCAAAATTAGGAAAGTATTATAATAATTGGTGAGGAGATAGTGATTCAAACCAGAGAGGTAGAGAGTAGGTGAAGAGGAAAAATGAGATTCTGGATATACTCTAAAGGTAGAACCTGTAGATATTGACAGTCATTTGAATGTGGAATGGGAGAAAAATGAAGGCAAAAGAATATCTCTAGGATTTTCAGCCTCAGCAACTGAAAGGTATTGTTTCTATTTATTTCCACTTTGGAAGGAGTAGCTTTCAATAAAAAAGGTATTAAGATTTTAATTTTGGACATATTTAGTTTGAGACTGTCTATCAGAGACCAAAGTAAGGATACTGAGAATACAGTTGAAAATACAGGGGATTTACCTGGTTGAAAGGGGTGGCTTTGAGAGATTTAAATATATAGTTGAATTTAAAAAGCCATGAGAAATTAAAAGAAATAGTCGATAAATAGAGTAGACAGAAATGAAGGGGGTCGAGGGGAGGAACTGGCAAGTGACAGGCCACTGGCAAAACCATTTATTTTTATAGATAGTTTTATTGGAATATATACATGCCAATTTGTTTCCATATTGCTGATAAATGATTTTGCACTACAATTCCTGAGTGGAATAGTTGCAACCAACATTACCTGTCACACATAAGCCATTTACTACCTGGCCCTTTACAGAAGAAGTTAACTCACCCCTGTTATACAGGAAAGTAGTTAGTGACTAAAAGTTGTATCACTTTTCACTACAGTTTTCCATGGAGAGTCCTGGTTTATACCCCATTATCACAGCATCCGGAACAAATAAGTAACAGACTCTTTCAATTCCTGACAGGTCTTTGGGCAATATATTATATAATCATCCAAACTGAGATTAAAATAGAAAAATTGCATCTAGAACTCAATAGCTAATACCATGTCATTACATTTATTTTAGCTAAATGGCCCCAAAGTATGAAACCATGTGCAATAGTTACTTAGCCTCCAAAGTAACTTATTGTTAAATTTAGTCAGATGCTAACAGTATGTGCTATACGGTAATGGAAAAGAGGGAAATGGCACCACAAAATAAGTTATACAATAAGGAAAAGCATAAACATAGTATTTTTCTACCCTGAAAACCTCCTATCATTTTAATAGTGACACTTAGCAATAGAGAATAAAATCAAAGATACTATGAACTTATTATTTGCTACTGCTGCTGCTGCTAAGTCGCTTCAGTCGTGTCCGACTCTGTGCGATCCCATAGACGGCAGCCCACCAGGGTCCCCGGCCCTGGGATACTCCAGGCAAGAACACTGGAGTGGGTTGCCATTTCCTTCTCCAATGCATGAAAGTGAAAAGTGAAAGTGAAGTCGCTCAGTCGTATCCGACTCTAGCAACCCCATGAACTGCAGCCTACCAGGCTTCTCCATGGGATTTTCCAGGCAAAAGTACTGGAGTGGGGTGCCGTTGCCTTCTCCATGAACTTATTATTTGGGCTGCAATTATTCTGTTTTCAATTTAGAGTAACCTGAATAACATGAACTAGTGTCCATTTCAAAAGGACTTATGCCAGCACACTGTGGCTCCCAGGACTGTTGTATTCAGTGCCCCTGACCCCAGGGCAGGCCACTATTGACCCACTGCAGACAGTGACTGCATCCATGAAATTAAAAGACACTTGCTCCTTGGAAGAAAAGTAATGAAAAACCTAGACAGCATATTAAAAAGCAGAGACATTACTTTGCCTGCAAAGGTCTGTATAGTCAAAGCTGTGGTTTTTCCAATAGTCAAGTATGGATGTGACAGCGGGAGAATAGAAAAGGCTGAGCACCAAAGAACTGATGCCTTTGAACTGTGGTGTTGGAGAGTACTCTTGAGAGTCCCTTGAACTGCAAGGAGATAAAACCAGTTAATCCTAAAGGAAATCAACCCTGAATATTCATTGGAAGTACTGATGCTGAAGCCAAAGCTCCAATATGTTGGCCACCTGATGTGAAGAGTTGATTCATTGGAAAAGACCCTGATGTTGGGAAAGATTGAAGGCAGGAAGAAAAGGGGATAACAGAGGATGAGATGGTTGGGTGGTATCACCGACTCACTGGACATGAGTTTGAGCAAATGCTGGGAGATGGTGAAGGACAGGGAACCCTGGCGTGCTGCAGCCCATGGTGGTCACAAAGAGTTAGGCATGACTGAGCAACTGAGCAGCAACAATAGTCATATGGGGCCCTAATAATTTGTAGTCTTTTCTTTCAGGAGTCCTACTGGTTCTCACAAGGAGAATGGAAAGAATACAGAGAAAGTTCTTCTATGGTACTGACTGGGAGTGGAAGAACAGCCACCATGAAATCCATTCAGACACTTCCTTTTATTAAAAAATTCCTTACTTTGTTGGGGTAGGACATCATCAAAAGACTATGATGAAATATTGGAGGTAGGGAAAAGGAACTCTGCCCAGGTGCACCCTCCTATCTTACTAAGGAAGAGAAGAGTGCCTTAGTTAGCCCTTTTCCTGGAAATAGAGCAGGAAAATTGGAGGATATCTGCTGTAGCTGGGGGAGATAATAGTAAAAAGGGAAAAAGTCTATCTTTGGGTGAGGGACAGAAGCACTTATGAAGTCCATCTATCCCAAGACCCAGGTCCAGGGTGCACAACAAAGACCAGAGCTTAATCAGTTTAGAGATTACCCTCCCAACACTCTATCCCCAGGCTAATAATGCACTGACCTCAGCACAGTTTTTTTTTTTTTTTTTAACTTTACAATATTGTATTAGTTTTGCCAAATATCGAAATGATTCCGCCACAGGTATACCTGTGTTCCCCATCCTGAACCCTCCTCATTCCTCCGTCCGCATACCTGGGCATTAATAATATCTTATGAAAGAAAGAATAAAGAAGAAAAAAAACAAAGAACTCTAATGTTATGTTTGTAGGGCGTTTTAAAAATATTGAATTTTTTCCAGATAATAATGAGCATTTCTCAAAAACAGGCATAAGAAATGGAGTACCTCTGAAATGATAAGGGGATAGGGAAAGAATATATGTAGGCTGAATAAAATAATGTAGAAAATTAAGAGTTTGAAGTTTGTGAAAGAGACTGAGAATGTTAGTCGCTCAGTTGTGCCTGACTCTTTGCGACCCCATGGACTGTAGTCCACCAGACTCCTCTGTCCATGGAATTCTCCGGGCAAGAAGACTGGAGTAGGTTGCTCTTCCCTTCCCCAAGGGATCAAACCTGGGTCTCCTGCATTGCAGGCTGATTCTTTATAATCTGAGTGACCATACTATCAGAAATATCCACAGATATTTCCTGCTATAGTTTCAGTGTAATGGCTTCCCCACAGGATACAGAGCAATTGTAGCATGAGACAAGGCATACAGACACCCTCTAGAAGAAGCAAAGGGTTTTTGAAAACTGATTTTATTCTATAGTCTCCAAAAATGGTTGCAGTCTCACCCGAGTCCTGGGGACTTCTGACTTACAGTGCTGTAAGATAATAAATTTGTGTTGTTTTAAAGCAAAGGTTTGAGGTAATTTGATACAGTAGCAAAAAGAAACAAATATGCTGACATGCCACTTTGAAATCAAAATAATTTAAAAAGTGAGAGTGCTTCCTCCATCATCTCCTCTTCTTTGATGACCTTAGTAGTCAGGTATTGAAAATGTTGTATGCATGGGCTAGTGACTGAACCCTTAGTTATGAGTAGGAAACACAAGTCAATTTTAAATCACTAAGATTTCTTATTTGGTTTTGAGTCTCTAAATCGTGTCTGACTCTTTTGCCACCCAATGAACTGCAGCCTGCCAGGCTCCTCTGTCCATGGGATTTCACAGTCAAGAATACTGGAGTGGGTTGCAATTTCCTTCTCTAAAGGATCTTCCTGATCCACATCAGAGACTGAATCCATGTCCCCTGCTTAGCAGGTAGATTTTTTATCACTCAGCCACCTGGGAAGCCAGCATTATGATGGCTCCGGAATTTCAGTTAGGAAAATAGTATTCAGTTCAGTCGTTCAGTTGTGTCCGACTCTTTGCCATCCCATGAATCACAGCACGCCAGACCTCCCTGTCCATAACCAACTCGTGGAGTTCATCAGGCTCACATCCATTGAGACAGTGATGCCATCCAGCCATCTCATCCTCTGTCGTCCCCTTCTCCTCCTGCCCCCAATCCCTCCCAGCATCAGAGTCTTTTCCAATGAGTCAAATCTTTGCATTAGGTGGCCAAAGTACTGGAGTTTCAGCTTTAGCATCATTCCTTCCAAAGAAATCCCAGGGCTGATCTCCTTCACAATGGACTGGTTGAATCTCCTTGCAGTCCAAGGGACTCTCAAGAATCTTCTCCAACACCACACTTCAAAAGCATCAATTCTTTGGCGCTCAGCCTTCTTCACAGTCCAACTCTCACATCCATACATAACCACAGGAAAAACCATAGCCTTGACTAGACAGACCTTTGTTGGCAAAGTAATGTCTCTGCTTTTGAATATGCTATCTAGGTTGGTCATAACTTTCCTTCCAAGGAGTAAGTGTCTTTTAATTTCATGGCTGCAGTCACCATCTGTAGTGATTTTGGAGCCCAAAAAAATAAAGTCTGA
>NW_011495032.1:15744078-15747459 GCF_000754665.1 Bison bison bison
TTGATTGTGATCCACACAGTCAAAGGCTTTGGTATAGTCAATAAAGCAGAAATAGATGTTTTTCTGGAACTCTCTTGCTTTTTCCATGATTCAGCAGATGTTGGCCATTTGATCTCTGGTTCCTCTGCCTTTTCTAAAACCAGCTTGAACATCAGGAAGTTCACGGCTCACATATTGCTGAAGCCTGACTTGGAGAATTTTGAGCATTACTTTACTAGCGTGTGAGATGAGTGCAATTGTGTGGTAGTTATGAGCATTCTTTGGCATTGCCTTTCTTTGGGATTGGAATGAAAACTGACTTATTCCAGTCCTGTGGCCATTGCTGAGTTTTCCAAATTTTCAGGCATATTGAGTGCAGCTCTTTCATTAGTATTATTTATTGGTGTTGTCAAGGCCAAACTGGTCCTCAGGCAATATTAAATAACCCTACCTTAACTCTATTGTTACAAAAATTAACAAAAATTATTATCTTATATTCAAAATAACTTTAAGGTTAACAAGTATTATCAGTTGTGGCTGGGGACAGATTTTTTTTTTTTACGATAATTTTAGTATGTAAGTATGAATATTTCATACTCATTCTTTGTTGTTAACTGGTATGTAAAATAAGTTCACATTTTCTATTGTGCTTTCATTTTCACAAAGATAGGATTGTTTCAGCCAACAAATGACCAATCAATGTAAAGACTTTAACTTACCCTTTGCTACAGAAAAATAGTAACCCAACATTAAAACTTTGGCTATCACTGCATCACTGACAGCTCTCTCAAATAAATAAGACCAAAATTCAGAACCATTTTTTTTAACCAAACTTAGTAAACCAGAGAGATCTTACCTGTTTCCAAGTTTGAATTTTGACAAGCAGCAGAATATATTGACGCGATGTGTTTAGGCATCCTTTGATGCCTGAGGGAAGAAAAAATAAAATGTAATGTGACAGAAGGAAGAAAAGTGAATTTAGTGGAAACACACAACCAAGTGTCATGCTTTGGTGTTGCTATTCTAGGACTACCAAATTCTCACCAGCATGGAAACATGTCATTTGTAAATGATACAGTGTCTCCAAAACACTATTGCCAGGGAGTTCCTTAAGTTTCAACTTACATATACAGAGAGTTTAAATCTAGCTGATGTAAAATACCTACAACTAGTCAGATTAAACAAAAGAGTTTATGGAGTTAAACTAAAAGGTCGAATGCTATAAATAAAAATGTTAAAATTCATTGTGGAAATCCTCTAATGTCATAAAAACAGACAAAATATGCCACAGTTCCTTTATCTCTAATCGTTTAATTGTAGAATAAATTATGTTGTTCTGTTTTCAGCATTTAATTTTTAAATTAGCCCTTGGCTTGCAGTGTCCTTGATTATGGAACTTAATTAGCTGTGCCTGTTGAAGAGAATTATGCTCTATACAGGATACAGGATCCCATGGAAAAGCTTAATACAAGCAATCAGACTCATAGTGAAGCTTGGTTGACTGTTTTTAAAAGTTGAAAGAACAGTTGCAAAACAGACTGTATTTAGGAACAGAAGAGTCAAAGGAAAAGAGCTGCCATAAAATAAAATTAGAAGGTTCTGTGTTCCATCTAAGAAAATATGTTGATTGAATGATTATAAATACCGAGTTATAGAAAAATTAATTATCATTCACTTTCTTTGTATTAGTTCACTAATACAGTGATTGACAACAAGATTTCTCAAAACCAAATTAAACAGAAAATTTCTGATTTTTTATTTTCTAGTCTACTGCCTTTTTTTTAAAGTACCATATTACTGACAACTGTGTAAATATGTTCTTTATATTTCCACTAGCCAGTAATGAAAGCTTCTGATTTTCTATACCATGCAAATTATATATAAGTACATACAGATTTACAGTAGTGAATGACAGCTAACCCAGAAATGACTTTTAAACAATATCCTATAAAATGAACGCATTCACAGAGCTAATTACACCAATGGAAAAAAAAAATTCTCCAATAAATTTGTGAAAACTTTATATTAAGTCTTAGCCAGACACAAATATTCAACATAAAATTCCAAAAGAACTTCAGAAATATAAAGCAATAATAAAATTACATAATGTCAAAATGTTTCTTTTAGGTAGCTCAAGCAAAATCTAAAAGGGCATTTACAGTATATAAGAAATATTTTTAATAACTGAAAAAGATTTACTGTATAGCACAGGAAACTCAACTCATTAGTCTGTAAGGGCCTATATAGGAAAAAGAATCTAAAAAATAATGGACATATGTATATGTATAACAGGCTTTCCAAGTGCCACAGTGGAAAGAATCTGCCTGGCAGTGCAGGAGACCCAAGGAACATAGCTTTAACCCTTCAGTTGGGAAGATCCCAAGTTGGAAATGACAGTCCACTCCAGTATTTTTGCCTGGAAAATTCCATGGACAGAGGAGCCTTGTAGCCTACAGTCCATGGGGTCACAAAAAGTCAGATACAGCTGATAGACTGAGCACACACACACACACACACATACACAACTGATTCACTTTGTTGTACACCTGAAACCAACACAACAAACAAACTGTTGTAAATCAACTATTCTCCAATAAAGTCTTTAAAAAAGAAAAAAAAAAACTATTAAAATTTTTGAACTCAAGGAGAGGATAGGGTGGGACATATGGATATAGGATATGGGACATAGGATATGGAGACATAACTTCAGTAGTTATGTCTCCAAATTAGTTTTCAGGTTGCTATTTAGGTAATGTAGAATAGTCAGCTGTTTATACAACTAAATAAGTAATCTGCTTGGCATGCAACAGAATCATTTGCTGCTCACTTGGTTACATTATGTGAAGTACTGTGGGTCACCTGCATGGCAGGCCAACAGAATTTCATTATGCTTAACTGGGTTCTGTTGAGCTGGACTCAGTTCCATGATACTTTTTTTAAGATTGATAGAAGTAATAACTATTTTTTAGGAAACGCTTTCATATTGCAAGATAGGAGCAAGAAAAGTGCAGCCTAACTATACAGTTTTATTTAATGCTTCTACTGAGATGAAGCAAACTGTATTTACTTACATCAGATCAGGTCAGATCAGATCAGTTGCTCAGTCGTGTCCGACTCTTTGCGACCCCATGAATCGCAGCACGCCAGGCCTCCCTGTCCATCACCAACTCCCGGAGTTCACTCAGACTCACATCCATCGAATCAGTGATGCCATCCAGCCATCGCATCCTCTGTCGTCCCCTTCTCCTCCTGCCCCCAATCCCTCCCAGCATCAGAGTCTTTTCCAATGAGTCAACTCTTCACATGAGGTGGCCAAAGTACTGGAGTTTCAGCTTTAGCATCATTCCTTCCAAAGAAATCCCAGGGCTGATCTCCTGTAGAATGGACTGGTTGGATCCCCTC
>NW_011495032.1:15747559-15748773 GCF_000754665.1 Bison bison bison
CTCCTGCCCCCAATCCCTCCCAGCATCAGAGTCTTTTCCAATGAGTCAACTCTTCACATGAGGTGGCCAAAGTACTGGAGTTTCAGCTTTAGCATCATTCCTTCCAAAGAAATCCCAGGGCTGATCTCCTGTAGAATGGACTGGTTGGATCTCCTTGCAGTCCAAGGGACTCTCAAGAGTCTTCTCCAACACCACAGTTCAAAAGCATCCATTCTTCGGCACTCAGCCTTCTTCACAATCCAACTCTCACATCCATACATGACCACAGGAAAAACCATAGCCTTGACTAGACGGACCTTTGTTGGCAAAGTAATGTCTCTGCTTTTGAATATGCTATCTAGGTTGGTCATAACTTTCCTTCTGTTAGCCAAAACATATTACACTGATCAAGCCCATGGTTTAAGATGGTGGAAAGAATTAACATTTTCATGGAAAGCCTTGGCAATTGATATCACAATAGTCATGGTTATATTATCCTATTATAGAGGGAGAATGGAGTTGGGAACAGAACTGTGGCTCCTGGGGCACTCTGGATGCAGAGAAACTGAATGTGTAGTTGACCAGATTTTGGAAATAACTGTAACAGGAAGTCTGAAAAACAAAGAGGTCGTTTTCATCTCATCAGTCCTAGATGAAGAGATCAAGCCCCGGAGACTTTGGAGTGGGAGTACTGCCTCCAAGACCCTAGACTACTAGAGAGCTAACCCTAGGGAGTATCAAATAGTGAGAACTCACACAAAGGAATCCACATGAATATAAGACCCAGCATCACCCAACCACTAGTTGCACCCTGTGCAGGACACCTCATCTAAACAACAAACAAAACAAAAATACAAACCCAATCATCAGCAGACAGGATTACACCTCACTCAGCCTTGCCCAGCAGAGGAGGAAAAAACAAAAACAAAACAAACAAAAAAATACTCAGCACAAATCTCACTGTATATGAAGCTTACACAAGAGCCACTGGACGAATCTTAGGAGGGCAGAAACCAAAAGGAAGAAAGAATTTAACCTTGACGCCTGGGAAAAGGAGACTTCAAACACAGTAAGTTAAAAAAATAATAATAATGAAAAGGCAGAGAAATACTACACAAAGGAAAGAACAAACTAGAAACACAGAAGTCCACATAAATGAAGAGAAAATAGGCAAACTACCTGGAAAAGAATTCAGAATAATGATAGTAAAGATGATTAAAAAAAAAAAAAACCTT
>NW_011495032.1:15748873-15753473 GCF_000754665.1 Bison bison bison
TGAAAACATAATGTAGAAAATGCAAGGATCAACTAACAAAGACCTTTAAGAATTAAATAATAAACATATAGAGACAAATAACACAATTCCTGAAATTAAAAATGCTCTAGAAGGAATCAATAAGAGAATATCTGAAATAGAATAATGAATCAGTGAGCTGGAAGATAAAATGGTGGACATAACTTCTGAAGAGCAGAATAAAGTAAAAAGAATGAAAAGAACTGAGAATAGTCTCAGAGACCTCTGGGACAATATCAAATGCACCATCACTCGAATTATAGGGGTTCCAGAAGAAGAAGAGAAAAAGAAAGGGTATCAGAAATTTTTTGAAGAGATTATAGTTGAGAATTTCCCCAACATGGAAAAGGAAATAGTCAATCAATTCTAAGAGGCACAAAGAGGATACAGGATAAATGCAAGGAGAAATATGCCCAGACACATACTAATCAAACGAACAAAGACAAAACACAAAGAAAGAATATTAAATATTAAAAGCAGCAAGGGAAAAGCAACAAGTAACATACAAGGGAAACCATAGCCAACCATTTTATCCTCTGCTGTCCCCTTCTCCCCTTGTCCTAAATCTTTCCCCAGCATCAGGGTGTTTTCTAATGGGTTGGCTCTATGCATCAGGTGACTAAATTATTGGAACTTCAGCTTCAAAATTAGTCCCTGCAATGAATATTCAGGATTGCTTTGGCTATTTGGGATTTTTTGTTTTTGTTGTTCCATATAAATTGTTGGGATTCTCTTGTATTTAATTTTTTCTATTTAGGCTTTTAAGATTTTCTGTTTCTGTTTTATTTATTTATTATACATATATTTTTAAAATTTAAATTTATTTATTTTAATTTTTTGACAATTTAATTATACAGCTGAACCTTTGACAACATGGGAGTTAGGGTGTTGGTCCCCTGCATAGTTGAAAATCTGTGTCTAACTCTGTAGTTTGCCATGTATATGAGGTTTTACATTGCAGATTCATCAAACTGCAGAATTTGTACTACTTTACTATGTATATATTGGGAGAAAAATGTTGAGAGTGAACTATAGTATGTGACAATGTGAGTCTGTTTAGGTTCATTTTATTTGGAACATGGCGGCTTTCTGGATTTTAATGTCTGTGTTTTTTTCCCAAGTTAGGGAAACATTCAGTTATTATTTCTTAAAAAACCTTTCTACCTCTTCCCCCCGGGCCCCCACCCCGGGACCTCTGTAATGTGAGTATCAGTCTACTTGTTTGTGTCCCATAAGTCCCTCAAGCTAGCTTCTTTTTTTCATTCTTTTTCTTTTTACTCCTGTGATTTAATGAATGCTACTTCCCATGTCTTTGAGTTTACTGATTCTTTCTTCTGCTTCACTTAGTCTGCTGTCAGACTCCCCTTTTGAATTTTTCAGTTCTATTATTTTATCCTCAGCTCTGTGATTTAGGTACTTTGTTATATTTTCTTTCTTTCTTTTTTTTTTTTTTCTGGATTTTTATTTTTTTTTTAATTTTATTTTATTTTTAAACTTTACAATATTGTATTAGTTTTGCCAAATATGGAAATGAATCCGCCACAGGTATACCTGTGTTTCCCATCCTGAACCCTTCTCCCTCCTCCCTCCCCATACCCTCCCTCTGGGTCATCCTAGTGCACCAGCCCCAAACACCCAGTATCATGCATCGAACCTGGACTGGCGACTCGTTTCATACATGATATTATACATGTTTCACTGCTATTCTCCCAAATCTCCCCACCCTCTCCTTCTATCTCTTTGTTGAAAGTCTCATTTTGTTCTTGTGTTATTCCCTGATGTCAGTTAATCTCTATGATCATAATTTTAAACTCTTTATCAGATAAATCATTTATCTACATTTCATTAAATCCTTTTTCACAAGTTTTGTCTTGTTCTTTTGCTTGAAACCTATTCCTCTGTCTTCCCTTGATTTCTCCATTTTGATTCCATGCATTAGATGAAGCATCTACCTCTTCCAAGGTGAAAGAACTGGTCTTGTGTAGGAGTGAAAGAGTGATCTTATGTAAGAGATCAATTCAGTTCAGTTGCTCAGTTGTATCTGACTCTTTGCGACCCCATGGACTGCAGCATGCCAGGCTTCCCTGTCCATCACCAACTACTGGAGCCTGCTCAAACTCATGTCCATCGAGTCGGTGATGTCATCCAACCATCTCATCCTCTGTCATCCCCTTCTCCTCCTGCCTTCAATCTTTCCCAGCATCAGGGTCTTTTCCAATGAGTTGGTTCTTCACATCAGGTGGCCAAACTATTGGAGTTTCAGCTTCAGCATCAGTCCTTTCAATGTAAAAAATAAACCTTATGATTCAGAAGACCTGAACTCCTTGTTGCTTCTCAAACCTTTGTGATTATCTAAATTGTCTTCTTTGTTATTAAGGTGATTCCCTATTATTGAGGGTATGCCAAGACCTGTTAGTGTCCTAAAGGGGAAGATCTCAGTCACTACCTTGATGCAGTCTGGTTGGTAGCTTGACCCTCAAGAATCAGCTTCTAAAGTATGGCAATAGACATCTTTCAGAGGAAGACTGGGATGAGCATCTTTGTCTTCTCTGTTGTGATTGGAGGTGGTGGGGGGGAGGGGAGTTAAAAACTATTTCTTTGTTTGCTTCAGTCCCATAGACCTAGAGAATACAAGCCCTGCTGGCCTCCAAAGCTAGGCTATCAAGGAGTATTTCCTCTTGGTGATAGACATAAAACTAAGGCATCAGATGTGTGATTAAGGTGTTTCTTTTTTTCTTTTCTGGAAAATAGCAGCCAGGCATGGATCAGACAGAGAGCACAAAGATGGCCTGCCAGCCTCCCTAGTCTCTGAAGACTATTGCAATCTGCTGCTAAATTTGAATTAAATAAGAAAACTGACCCTCAGGTTATTATTTTTTAAGTTATGCAAGTAGACCTCTTTCAGGGAAAGACTGAATGTTCTGGCCTGCTGCCTCTGTGCCAAGCCTTGGAGTACAGGGATTGGTGATTGCTCAGGAGCCTGTTAAGCCCATTAAGTTAAACAAGTTGCTTCTTTTATATATTATGGTGGGTCTTGGGGACTCCAGTCCCATTGGCTTTCAGAACTATATGTCTTTTGGAGCTGTCTTGGGTAGAAGTTTTACAAATTGAGGCACTAAATATAGGTGTTCTTTACTCCTCAATTAGAAGCATAGAGTAGAGACTTCTTGATTGTATGTCATTGTCTAGAGGTAGGGTTTATGATGAAATGGTGTCTCAGCTTCTCCTACCTATTTTGATCTGGGTGTTTTGTTTTTTTTTTTTGTCTCCCCTCCCCCCACCATCATATGCCCAAGGTGTAATTCAATAGGAATTATTCTGAATGTAGTTGTAGTTTGGTGTGTCCATGAGAGGAAGTGAGTTTAAGAGCTTCTTTTCTCACCAACTTGAATTGGAACTGAACTGATAGTTTCTTCATGAGAGAAAATTTACTCATTCCTTTGAAAGTGGCATAGCTAGAACTATCAGAAATCCCACATCAATTTAATCTGAACAGATTGAGATGGTTAGATATATGTCTTGCCTATAGCCTCTTATGGAATTATTATTTCCAATTTATTGTTATTACTACAGTGAAACCTTTTAGGATGCCAACTCAAAGTCTGGTGGACTGTTAAGGCCTCAAATCATCTCTGATCCTTGAGCAATTCATCTAAAATTATATATAACATACAGGTTTATGTCAAAAGATGTGCAAGGATGGCAGTATTACTGAGAGCACAAACATCCCCAATAATGGCTAAATAAACTTGTCATTTGACAGTTTTCTTAATATCTATTATGTACACCTGGTTGGCAGTGTTCAAGCATTCTATATCTTTCAGATATTTTGCATTTTTTCTGTAAGTTACTAAAAGTAGAATGATAAAGTATCCAAATATAATCATGGATTTCTCTTACTCTTTAAGTTATATCACTTTTGGCTTATGTATTAAAAATCTTTGTTCATTGCATAAAATTTAGGGTTGTTATACATTTTATAGATTTATCCTGTGCAAATTTTTGAAATTTCTATTCTGGTAAAAATTCTCTGGGCTAAAGTATTACATGATGCTAAATTCTCTGGGGTAAGTAATCACATGATAGTTAAATATCTTCTCAAGCTCTTTTATTCTTAGTGTTTTATATGCTATGTCTATTTTTATTCTTTCACCTTTGACCTCTTCATCTTTACATTTAAAACAGATTCTTTTTAAATGGCATATGAACACATATCTAGTTTTATTGTGTTTCAATTTATTTCACCTGGCAGATGTTATGGTTTTTTACATATTGAAAGTTTGTGATAGTCCTGCCTTGAGTAAGTCTACTGATGTCATTTCTCCAATAGTATTTGGTCATTTCCTGAATATCTGTCACATTTTGGTAATTCTATCTATATATCAAACTTTTCCAATACTATTATATTTATTATGGCCATCTGTGATCAATGATTTTTTATATTACTATTGCAAAAATAGTGTGAATTGCTGAAGGCTCAGGTGAACATTTTTATGCAATAAAGCATTTTAAATTAATGTACATGCATTTTGTAGATATAAAACTCTTGCTCAGTTAATAGACTATAATGTAAACATAACTC
>NW_011495032.1:15753573-15757982 GCF_000754665.1 Bison bison bison
TATATAAACTGGATAACCAAAATTTTTTTGTGCCTTGTTATATTGTGTACTCACTTTATTTCATTGGTCTGGAACCAAACCTGCAAAATGTTGGTTGCATTTTTTCCACTACTTAGTTTTAATATAGTTTTTGGTGTAGTTGGATTTCCACCTATCATCTTTCTCTTCTGTATTTTTTCCATTTTTTTCTTTGTTCTTTTTCTTTGTTTCCTTATTTATTGGGGGAACAATTAGACTTTTATTTCCCCATTTTATATATCTGTTACTGTGTGAAAAGTGAAAGTGTTAGTCGTTCAGTTGTGTCTGACTCTTAGTGACCCCAAGGACTGTAGCCCACCAGGCTTCATGTGTGGCATTCTCCAAGCAAGAATACTGGAGTGGGTGAACATTTTATTTGTTAATATTTTCTACTATTATTTTTTGGCTTACATATTTCCTCTAAGAAGTATGTTAGCATTTGTATATTTCTTGGGTCCAGTGTTTCTTTTTTCTCTGTATTTAAATTTTAATTTCAGTGCTCTATTTGTGCTATTACTTGGATGTACTTATTTAGATAGTTTCAATATCTGGGGACCTTCTGGTGTGGTCCTGTTGATAAATTTATCCCTGACAATTGAGTTGCTTTTTTTTTTTTCCTTTTTTGTGGGCTTTCTCTCTATGGTTTTGCATGCACAGATAACTGTGTAGAAGTTAGATACCAGGGTAGGTAGTATTTACATAAAGGGCATAACTCTTTTTTGTTTGGGCTTCCCTTGCAGCTCAGCTGGTAAAGAATCCACCTGCAATGTGGGAGACCTGGGTTCAATCCCTGGGTTGGGAAGGTCCCCTGGAGAAAGGAAAGGCTACCCACCCCAGTATTCTGACCTGGAGAATTCCATGGACTGTTATAGTCCATGGGGTTGCAAAGAGTTGGACACAACTGAGCGACTTTCACTTTCTTTTTTGTTTTTGCTATTATGATACATCTTTGAGTCAATCTAAGCAGTAGTCAATGTGTTTGGGGTCAATTTGGGGTTTGGTTGTATCTATAGTTGTATCTATAGTTTGGTTGTATCTATAGTTATCTTCAACTCAGCACAGATTTTTAACTCATAGCAGACGACTGTTGTAATCTTGATCTTACTGATGGTCCTGGAGTTTTCAGAGTTTTTCTCTGGGTTACAGCTCCAATAAATGTGGGTCTTACATTCCTATTTAGTTCAGTTCAGTTGCTCAGTCATGCCCGACTTCTGTGATCCCATGAACCTCAACACTACAGGCTTTCCAGTCCATCACCAACTCCTAGAGCTTACTCAAACTCATGTCCATTGAGTCAGTGATGCCATCCAACCATCTCATCCTTTGTCATCCCCTTCTCCTCCCATCTTCAATATTTCCCAGCATCAGGATATTTTTAAATGAATCAGTTTTTTGCATCAGGTAGCCAAAGTATTGGAATTTCAGCTTCAACATGAGTCCTTCCAATGAATATTCAGGACTGATTTCCTTTGGGATGGGCTGGTTGGATCTCCTTGCAGTCCAAGGGACTCTCAAGAGTCTTCTCCAAACCAGTTCAAAAGCATCAATTCTTTGGTGCAAAGGTTTCTTTATAGTCCAACTCTCACATCCATACATGAATACTGGAAAAGTCAGCCTTGACTAGACAGACCTTTGTTAGCAAAGTAATGTCTCTGCTTTTTAATATGCTATCTAGGTTGATCATAGCTTTTCTTCCAAGGAAGAAACGTCTTTTAATTTCATGGCTACAGTCACCATCTACAGTGATTTTGGAGCCCCCCCAAAATAAAGTCTGTCACTGTTTCCATTGTTTCCCCATCTATTTGCCATGAAGTGATGGGACCAGATGCCATGATCTTAATTTTTTGAATGTTGAGTTTTAAGCCAACATTATCACTCTCCTCTTTCACTTTCATCAAGATGCTCTTTGGTTCTTGGCTTTCTGCCATAAGGGTGGTGTCATCTGCATATCTGATGTTATTGATATTTCTCCCAGCAATCTTGATTCCAGCTTGTGCTTCATCTAGCCTGGCATTTCGCATGATGTACTCTGAAGTTAAATAAGAAGGATGATGATATGCAGCCTTGGCATACTCCTTTCCCTGTTTGGAACCAGTCTGTTGTTCCATATCTAGTTCAAAGATTCTGGTTGTTGTTTGCTTTCCACTTTCTTAGTGATAGATTTCTGTTGTTTATATTCTGTTTTAGGCTTAAAATGTGGTCAGAGATGGGTTCTCTGCTCTCCTGGTTTAGCCTCCATCTTAGGCAGACGCTCAGTGCCTAAGCCTTAGCACTGTGGCTTTCTTAGTGTCCTGGCCAGTCTTTAACGTAGTAAGGAAACTGCCTGTTTCTCAATGATTGATCCTGGATAGGATGATTTCTTTTCTCTCCCCAGTAGAAGCAGATCTCTAGTTTGTGTCAGTGAAAGTTCCTGACAAATGGAGGTTTGCTTTCTTCTCTAATGGACAGACAACTTCTGTTGAACCCTTCCCTCAGTGGGAGTTGCTTTTGCCTGGAACCAGGGTCAGGAGAGGGTCTCCTTGCCTTTAGGAGATTGACAATCCTTGCCAAAAGGCAATACGTCTTTGCCTATGTTTGCAGAGCATGAGGGTTTCCTGACTCTGCATGGATACTTAAGGTTTTTGTTTCACATTTGAGAAGGGTCTGGGTAGTGCTTGATTCTCTCTGAAGAAGATCCCTTTCACGTCTCCTGCCTCATTCTCAGTCTTCTATTAAGTACCCAGTTGAGGCCTGTGGAAGACAGCTTGTGGCTGAGTATGTGTTTTCAGGATCTCAGGAATTTTAAGTTGTAATGTGAGCTAGCACTTAGCCTTTATGAGATTTTAAAGATTGCAGCTGATTTCTTCTTACCCAGTTTCTCAGCCACTGCCTCTTCCTTCTATGTTCTTCCCATTTTCTATCAAAAGAGAAGATGTGCATATCCACCTCCATCACAGGGAGTCATTACCAATTTGAATTTGTTTCACCTAGTTGCTGTGCAGTGTTAACCCTCTGTTGTATGCAAGAAAAAGGTATGCTTTCATAAATTGTCCAGCTTGTGTTTGTTAGAGCAGGAATGATGTTCTCCTGTGGTTTCTACAGCCTAAGTGATAGTTAAACCTCTCTTTCTACATTTCTAAGTTCACTTATCACATAACAACTTTTTATATATTGATATTTGTTTGTGGTCTCTATTCTGGTATATTCTACTTATTTATTCTTACCGCTAATACCTCAGGCTCATATTCTAGATCATTTGCTGATGAGGAAAATTTCCACATATCTTGACTTATTATTCTCTAATATTTATTTGTTCTTTCATATGAATTTTAGATTTGTCAAATTCAAAAACAAATAAAAAACCTTACTGCAATGTTTATTGGACTCATATTACATTTACTGATTAATTTATGAATGATAAAATTTTCAACTAAAATTTTTTATCACTTTCTCCCTATTGATGTCTCTTAAAAATGCTTTATATATAATTTCCTCATTTGAAAAAAAAACTTACATATTTTATCAATAGATATTTCATAGATTTTGCTTATCTAAACTCTTAACACTTTGATTTCTATCCATTGGAACTTAGAACTTCAGCTGTCACTTACCACTTTTTCTAGATCATACCGAACTTTTTTTCTTTTGATCACAACCATGGATTTATAGTCTTATAAAAATTAGTAAAACTCAAGTTTCCTATTGTTTACATAAAAGTCATTTCTCATAGTCACCTTTCCCATAAAATGATCCATCAGACTGAGAAATGAAGGAAGAAGAGCAAATTTTTCACTCCTTTATGTATTCTTACAGCACTTTTCAGATGCATTCCACTGACATAGCAAGGTAGACAAGTAGTTAATATACAGAATAATATATTTTTCTGCACTGGTATTTATCCTTAGTTCAGTTCAGTTGCTCAGTCGTGTCCGAGTCTTTGAGACCTCATGAATCGCAGCACGCCAGGCCTCCCTGTCCATCACCAACTCCCAGGGATTAACAAAACTCATGTCCTTTGAGTCGGAGATGCCATCCAGCCATCTCATCCTCTGTCGTCCCCTTCTCCTTCTGCCCCCAATCCCTCCCAGCATCAAGGTCTTTTCCAATGAGTCAACTCTTCACATGAGGTGGCCAAAGTATTGGAGTTTCAGCTTCAGCATCAGTCCTTCCAATGAACACCCAGGACTGATCTCCTTTAGAATGGACTGGTTGGATCTCCTTGCAGTCCAAGGGATTCTCAAGAGTCTTCTCCAACACCACAATTCAAAAGCATCAATTCTTCAGTGCTCAGCTTTCTTCACAGTCCAACTCTCACATCCATACATGACCACTGGAAAAACCATAGCCTTGACTAGATGGATGTTTGTTGGCAAAGTAATGTCTCTGTTTTTGAATATGCTATCTAGGTTGGT
>NW_011495032.1:15758082-15806762 GCF_000754665.1 Bison bison bison
TATCTAGGTGGGTCATAACTTTCTTTCCAAGGAATAAGCGTCTTTTAATTTCATGGCTGCAGTCACCATCTGCAGTGATTTTGGAGCCTAAAAAAAGAAAGTCTGACACTGTTTCCCCATCTATTTCCCATGAAGTAACACCCCAAAAAGATGTTCTTTTCATTATAGGGGACTGGAATACAAAAGGATGAAGTCAAGAAACACCTGCAGTAACAGGCAAATTTGGCCTTGAAGTACGGAATGAAGCACAGCAAAAGCTAATATAGTTTTGCCAAGAGAACACACTGGTCATAGCAAACACCCTCTTCCAACAACACCAGAGAAGACTCGCCATATGAACATCTCCAGATGGTCAACACCGAAATGAGATTGATTTATATTCTTTGCAGCCAAAGATGGAGAAGCTCTATACAGTCAGCAAAACAAGACCAGGAACTGACTGTGGCTCAGATCATGAACTCCTTATTGCCAAATTTAGACTTAAACTAAAGAAAGTAGGAAAAACCACTAGACCATTCAGGTATGACCTTTTTTGAAACAAATTCCTTATGATTGTACAGTGGAAGTGAGAAATAGATTTAAAGGACTAAATCTGATAGACAGAGTGCCTGATGAACTATGGATGCAGGTTTGTGACATTGTACAGGAGACAGAGATCAAAACCATCCCCATGGAAAAGAAATGCAAAAAAGCAAAATGGCTGTCTGAGGAGGCCTTACAAATAGCTGCAAAAAGAAGAGAAGCGAAAAGCCAAGGAGAAAAAGAAAGACATAAGCATCTGAATGCAGAGTTCCAAAGAATAACAAGGAAAGATAAGAAAGCCTTCCTCAGCGATCAATGCAAAGAAATAGAGGAAAACAACAGAATAGGAAAGACTAGAGATCTCTTCAAGAAAATTAGAGATACCAAGGGAACATTTCATGCAAAGATGTTATCCTGGACTAGCATAATCTTGATTAATTATACATTTGAAATAAAAACATATCTGGGACCTAGATAATTATTTGACTTTTTCATGTTTATTTTCCTCTTGTACAGATGCTCATGTCTGGCATACTTTTTTATTCCATTCTTCATAACTTGCTAATCACAAAAACAGATATAAGAAATATCCCATAAAGACAATTTTGGTATCTTCTTAATGACATGCACAAGGATAAAGTAAACTTTAACATCAAATAAAGAGGAAATTTCCAAAATACTTTAATAAATACTTTATTTTTATTTTAATTGATTTTTTTTTTTTATCAATTTCACTCTTGAAAAGTTGAGGGGGGAGCACTTTTCAAAAAAGGAGTTGTTAGATGAATTAATGCACTTAAACACAGTTTATAATTTCCAAACAATAGATAATAGCTATTTCAGAAACTGTTATAAGCAGCTTTTATACTGTTATAAACAGTAAAATCATGCTTTATTTGTTGAGAGTTCTGTATTCATGTTCCATCATTTATAATAAGGTATATTTAAGAAAGGGTTTCTTGGGTGACTCAGATGGTAAAGAATCTGCCTGCAATGCAGGAGACCAGTGTTTGATCCCTGAGCCAGGAAGATCTCCTGGAGGAGAAAATGGTAACCCACTCCAGTGTTTTTGCATGGAGAATTCCATGGATAGATGAGCCTGGTGGGCTATATAGTCCACAGGGTTATGAAGAGTTGGAGATGACTGAGTGACTAACACATACATCTTTTAAAAAAATGGGAAAAACTGTATTTATAGAATGATATTTAAATGGCCAACTTTGTAAAAGATGTGCCAAAATTTTTCAGAAAATAGGAAACAAAACTGAACATGTATTCACATGTGTTTTTGTTTGAAAAAATATTTGTAACTTGAATTATTAATGTCTTCTATTCTATAGTATATTTTATATGAATTACTGATAGGTGGTGATGAATATTAAGGTAAGGAAAAATAAGCCAGTGGAAAATACTTTTTCAGTTCTCTAATTGGGGATTTAACCCAAAACAACATTTTTTTGAAAGGCAATCCTCCATTAAAAACAAATCTACTAATAAGTTGTGTGAATAAGCAAATGGAATAGAAGTGATGTATCTAACTGTAAAACCAGAAAAATGTTGAATCCTTGACTATTCTGTCTCTTGTGCATGCCATAAGCAGGGGTACTAAGTTCACCAACGTCTAGGAGCAAGTCAATTCCTTGTAATTTTTTTCTTTAAAATGATCAGTATTGATGCATTTCTTTTTTGTTGTATAGTTATATTTTGAATTGACCTTTAAGCCACCAGAAAAAAAAATCCCATAGTAATAATATGTATTGCATTTAAGGGAATAAAAAAAAATAGTAGGAATCTTTGCCTATAATTCTTAAATAAAATGTGTCTTGCTCATATGCATATATAAAAAGTTGTTAGTTTTAACATTCTATAAAGTACCATATTTTAAAAACAATCTTTTCCCTGTAGATATTCACATCTAATAAGCTGTCATTTCTTGCCAAAGGTTGTGTCAACTGAAATACTAGAGATCTCAGTATTTTATCTTCAAATAAGAATCACTGGATGTGTTCCTGTGAAGATATAGGATAGCCAATATATTCATTTTCTAATAGCTCTCATGACTCAATATTTTCCTGCAATCTAGCCCACAACACAACATTTTTAAACTAAAACTACTCACTCAAAGTCATCACCACCCCATACTCATATCATTCTAATCAAACATCGCCTATCCTTTCTTGGCTAAATTATGTATAACATTTGGTCTGATCAGCAAACATCTTTATCTTTCTCCTTGATTCCCAAGAAATTCTCATTTCCATATTTTCTGTAAATGTAAGCATTCAACATGTTTCTAGCTTCAGAACCATTTTATTTCAAATTCCTACTCTAGGCTACATTATGCAGTCTTATTTTAAGTGACAGTGACTTAAACCTATATTCACATTTCAAAATCTGTCTTTATAGCTAAAAACCTAAATTTATATCTAATTGCTATAATTTCTCCAGGATGGTTTAGCAACTTCTCAT
The DNA here is from genome assembly GCF_000754665.1 of Bison bison bison. Lineage (NCBI taxonomy): Eukaryota > Metazoa > Chordata > Mammalia > Artiodactyla > Bovidae > Bison > Bison bison. The sequence continues at coordinate 15,761,074 of NW_011495032.1, forward strand.
TGATAAACTATAGAAATACAAATGTAATACATTCTTCAGTAAACCTGATCATCCTTCTTATAGTCCCTACACAGTATCACTATTATTCAAGTTACTAAGTATAGAACCATCGGCTGTAGGGCTTGCGTGTACTTAATCATATCTGATTCTTTGAGACTCCTTAGATTGTAGCCCTTAAGGCTCTTCTCATCCATTAAATTTTCCAGCCAAGAATACTGGAGTGAGTTGTTGTTTTCCTGCTGCAGGTGATCTTCCCCACCCAGGGACTGAACCGTTGTCTCTTTGTCTCCTACATTAGCAGGCAGATTCTTTACCATCGGCACCACCTGGGAAGCCATTGGAGGCAGTGTCAATGGCTTTTCCATGCTAGATTTATGTTTGCTTCTAACTTAGTAATGCCTTACTTTGAAACTGTAAGCTTTTTAAGGGATAAATATCAAGCAAATTATAAACAATATAAATAGGAAATATATTAATTTTAAAATAACTTGCATTTAGCATATAGTGCACATGTGCAAAATCAAAGAAGAAACCTCAAGCTAAGACTGCTATAACATCCATTGACACTTCCAAATGCACATGGCTAGTGGCTGTGAGGCCTGTAGTCCTCCTCCACTGAACCTTTGAGATTAGTAAACCTGTGGTAGAGAAAGGAACTACACATGGATTACAGTGAATAAATAATGGTTTGATGCTTTCATATCCTCAGAAACCTACCATACCACTAAGCTTTCCTCACTATGTTTTAGTTAGTTAGGGACCACCATGGCAAATTATGGATATCTAGTGTTTTTCATACATTGGGTACTGTGTCTAAGATAATGCCTTAGAGATAAATTTTACTGAGCTTGCAAGAGTTTTCAGTGTGTAAAAGAGTAAATAGGGTATATTGTTAATTCTTGATAACACTTCTTTCCTGATATTAATTTTATGTCTTCAAGACACTCTAAGCAAATAAATGATATGAAATTATATTGTTAAGAATTTCACATATCCACTTTCCTGAGTATTTCACGTAACAGTTTTATGTGGTTCTAAACTAAGAAAATGGGCCTAACAGCTAGGCATAAGCCTTCCAGAAATTTTATCCAACATCTAAATTATTAGTATGTAACCTAGACAGAGTATTACAAAGCAGAGACATCACTTTGCCAACAAAGGTCCATATAGTCAAAACTATCTCTGGTTTTTCCAGTAGTTATGAACGGATGTGAGAATTAGTCCATAAAGAGGGCTGAGCACCAAAGAATTGATGCTTTCAAATTGCGGTCTTGGAGAAGACTCTTGAGAGTTCCTTGATCTGCAAGGAGATCAAACCAGTCAATCTCAAAGGAAATCAACCCTGAATATTCATAGGAAGGACTCTTGAAGCTGAAGCTCCAGCACTTTGGCCACCTGATGTGAAGAGCTGACTCATTGGAAAAGACCCTGATGCTGGGAAAGATTGAAGGCAAAAAGAGAAGAGGGTGACAGAGAATGAGATGGTTAGAAAACATCACTGACACAATGGACATGAATTTGAGCAAACTCCAGGAGACAGTGAATGACAGAAGAACCTGAAGTGCTGCAGACACAATTAAGTGACTGAACAACAGCAATAGCAATCAAAGGTAATGCTGGGATTAAGTTAAGATATGAAAATAAAAACACTTAAGTACCTAACAGATAGTATACATCAGAATCATCTGTTGTTATTATTATATTATCATTGTTAATTTCATTTGCTTTCTTTAAATAGAAATCATTGGCTTTAAACTTTCTGAATCCTTAAATATCTTTGTAAACCCTGCCAGATGAAAATCTTGAGTGAGTATAGGATTTTTTAATCAATGTAAACTTCTTTTTCTATGTAATATATGTTATTCCTTAAATATCCTTTAGCAGTTGAGAATGCTTGCTTAATTCTTTTTCTTCAACCTATATTTTATCTGTACCATTTCCTAGTTTTAAGTTTGATTTGTCTTCCTTAGTTTCTTTAAATAGTTGTTATTCATTTATATAACAGTTTATACTGTTTTTAAAGTTTTTATTTGCTTCTTGATCTAATCCCTTCACTTTTACAGCTTTTGAGTGCTTACAAATTTGCAGGATGTAGAATTAAGATGTTTAGGTGTTAGGCCATTGGGCTGAGGAGAATGTGTCCAATGCCAAGAAAGGCTGAGGAATTTTTCCTGTTCTTAATTTTCTCTAAGATCCTTCAGGGAAGAGGTACTTCTTTTATAATGAGTAAGATAGGCTACAATTCAGGTCATTTTTTGTAATCCTATGTAAAGACCATAATCCATGACAGGATGATAAGGATGATATTTTGAAATTAAATGGTTTTTATTGTTGCTTTAATTTTCTCCATTGGATTCTAATCTATTTTAGATAATAAATCTCAAGTGTTCCAGGCACAAGACAACTAATTTTTACTTAATTACTATTGACTTACAAACAGAAGAAGACAAATGATTCAAATGTTAAATGATTTTTTAGAACACAGGTTAACCCAAGGCAGTGGATATCTATTTATGAGAAATGTTCTGTGAAAGATAAAATGTGATAATTTATGTTCATCTTAACAAACCTGCAATTAGTAATTAGCCACTTTGATTTAAGAACATTTTCTGTTTTACTTTATGAGTACTTATTTTCTACTGGGCTTCCCTGGTGGCTCAGATGGTAGAGAATCTGCCTACAATGTGGGAGACCTGGGTTTGATCCCTGGGTTGGGAAGATCCCCTAAAGGAGGGCACGCCAACCCACTCCAGTATTCTTGCTTGGAGAATCCACATAGAGGAGCCTGGCTGACTGCAGTCCATGGCGTCACAAAGAGCTGGACCCACCTGAGTGACTAAGCATGCATGCACATGCATAAGGGCCATAGAATTCTTAGTAAGTGTTGAATAAAGGCCCACACCATTTTCATTTTCACTGAGCCTTAAAAATTATGTAGTATGCCCTAGTTCTACTTATGGTATATTTTAAAGACATGTATTTATTATTTAGGAAAGCATTCATATATAGAAAACCTACATGGAAAATGAGGTAATGATTAAGACACAGTTGTCTTCTTATTCATGTCTTATAATTATGATTTTCTTAGAATTTTCAATGAGAATTGTGTTCATACCTGTGAGGAATAGACAAGAATGCAAGTAGGGAATGGTACACAATGAGTTTCAAAACTATTGATAATATTCTATTTCTCTATCTGAGTACACAGGTTTTTTTGGTTTTGATTATAAAATGTATGAGATATACGTATGTTTACATATACATGATTTTTTTCACCCAATACAAAAATAAAACTATAAGTATAAATAATGCATTTGACTACAGAAATAGTTAAATGCAGGCAACATAGAAAGACAAATTGCAAAAAAAAAAAAAAATTAGAATGCACATACAAAAGAGAATTATATTACCATATGAACAAATATGGAGAAGGCAATGGCACCCCAATCCAGTACTCTTGCCTGGCAAATCCCATGGATGGAGGAGCCTGGTGGGCTGCAGTCCATGGGGTCGCTAGGAGTTGGACATGACTGAGCGACTTCCCTTTCACTTTTCACTTTCATGCATTGGAGAAGGCAATGGCAGCCCACTCCAGTGTTCTTGCCTGGAGAATCCCAGGGACGGGGGAGCCTGGTGGGCTGCTGTCTCTGGGGTCGCACAGAGTCGGACATGACTGAAGCGACTTAGCAACAGCAGCATGAACAAATATTGTATGAGGAAAAAGAGTCTTCTGAATGAAAAATGGATAGCATATAGGTAGATCATTTCAAGAGAACTATAATTGAACAAGATACAGACATACACTATTATAAAATATCAGTGATATAAATTTAAATAATAGGATTCTATATTTTGCCTATCTAATTAAAAATTTCACTTTAAATAAATATTTGATATTTGTAAAGTGCAAGAGATGCACGCTCTTATGTGATATCTTTGTAAATTGGCAGTCTTTTTAAAGGCCCTTTTTAAAGGCTAGCAATAGGTGTCACAACTGTTAAAATATCATAGTTCGATCATCTAGAAATATATATTTTCAAAAACAATTCTAGTTGTGTGTAAAGATTTTTTAATGAAATTTCTTATTTCTTTATGTAAAAAATGAACGTTTCTTAATTGCCTAATAATAATAAGATACAGGCTAAATAAACTGATTTAAGTAATAACTGTATGCGACATAAGCAACTAGTAATATTTTATTTTAGATAAAAATGGTAAATTGAAAATCAAAGCATAAAATTGACTGTGGCTGATTTTTCAGGGGAAAACTAGATAGAGATATTATTTGGTTTTCAGTGTGTTCATATAATTTTAAGATTTTCAACAATGGACAGGTATGGTTCTTATAGAATATATATATTCCACATAGCATATCATAGTACTGTAATTTTTTCTTGCCTTTTTTCAAAGCAAGTCTTTATTGTTTGAAACTTACAGAAATATTTCAGAGATCTTTTTAATGACTTTGAAATGTTTTCGGTTTTCTCATAGTTTCTAGAAGCTCATGTACATTGAAGGGTTTCTTCTTCCTACTGGTCAAATGAAACATCCTATTTGTTATACTTCAAATCACTGATAAGAAACAGAGCATCTGCCCATCCTATATATCTTAGCAAACATAAAATCCAAATAGAGAATACATAGAATCATTAAATTACTTAATTATTACATCCTTTAAGATGACACTGCTAACCAAGTATGAAGAGAAGAAATAATTATTTTTATTTGCCAATTAGGAAGACAAAAAATCCAATTATGCCAATATAAACATGACTATGTTTCTTCTCTAAAATTCTATAGGGAGTGAAGGATATCAGATTTATAGATTCTAGATATATATATGTCTTAGTTTATGGCAATCTATAACAGGGAGTTGTAGATTTGGAATTCTGAAGAGGTATTTAGGGGTGTCAGAACCAAAACAACATTGAATTCGCTTATATGTGTTAGCCACTCAGTCGTGTCCAACTCTTTACAACCCCATGGACCGTAGCCCACCAGGCTCCTCTGCCCATGGAATTCTCCAGGTAAGAATACTGGAGTGGGTTGCCATTCCCTTCTCCAAGGTATCTTCCCAACCCAGGAATCGAATCTGGGTCTCCTGAGTTGCAGACAGATTCTTTACCATCAAAGCCACTAGGGAAGCTGAATTCTCTTATAGATCCATGTTTATCTATTTTTCTATTTTCTCACTCTCTCCAATAGAATTAGGATTTCTGGAGTCCTTTATTTACATCTTAAGGTAGATAGATATGTAAGTAGCTATAAAAACATATGGATATTGAAATTTGGAATATTTCATTCCCATGTCATGTATATAGTTTATATGTATATTTTAAATTAATTATCTTAAAGATATTTTCCCTGTATGGTATCTTTATATTGTTTTGTTTATTCATGTCCACACTAAAATTTCAACAAACTATCTGTCTACAAATAGATATCATCACTGCATTAAAATGTATTTAAAGTATTGTTCCATAACAATTGGAGAAAATATTATAATAGATATTTGACTACACTGAGAACTGTAAAATCCATGATAGTGATTCATATATTTTTATTTTTTGACATGTATTGAACCCTACTGTTAGTAGAGAATACATAGTTTATCTTCAGGAGCCCCGGCACAGTAGTCCATTGCTTGAGATGGTCAGGACTCAGAAGCTGACATTCTATAAAGCAACAATCAAGTAGTGCCAGATTTGTATTGCCCTAATAAAATATATGGCCTTTGAACAAACTGACAGTTTAACTAAAAGGCCTGAAAGTTTGATTCACTATTAAATGTGTTTTAGTCAGTGGGAGCTTGTTAGGGGGAAAAGTGCCACAATTCAAAAGCAATCTGTTTTCACCCTTAATGACTGTTAAAGAGGTTTGGGCTGGTGCACTGGGATAATCCAGAGGGATGGTATGGGGAGGCAGGTGGGATGGGGGTTCAGGATTGGGAACATGTGTACACCCGTGGTGGATTCATGTTGATGTATGGCAAAACCAATACAATATTGTAAAGTAATTAGCCTCTAATTAAAATAAATAAATTTAAATTAAAAAAAGAGGTTTGTGCACCTGAAGCATTTTAGAGTTTCTCCATATTCCATTTGTGCTCTCTTTGTTTGACTGACTTATTTTTTGAAGTATCAGGCATCTTCATCTGACTAATATATCCATTTTAATTCTTAACCAATTGAGTTTGAATTATATCTGTATTTGGCTAGATATGAGATTTTCTTCTATTTAAATCCGAATTTGGCAATAGGAATTCATGATCTGAGCCATAGTCAGCTCCCGGTCTTATTTTTGCTGACTGTATAGAGCTTCTCCATCTTTGGCTGCAAAGAATATAATCAGTCTGATTTTGATGTTGACCATCTGGTGATGTCCATGTGTAGAGTCTTCTCTTGTGTTGTGGGAAGAGGGTGTTTGCTATGACCAGTGCGTTCTCTTGGCAAAACTCTATTAGCCTTTGCCCTGTTTCATTCCGTACTCCAAGGCCAAATTTGCCTGTTACTCCAGGTGTTTCTTGACTTCCGCCTTTTGCATTCCAGTCCCCTATAATGAAAAGGACATCTTTTTTGGGAGTTACTTCATGGGAAATAGATGGGGAAACAGTGGAAACAGTGTCAGACTTTCTTTTTTGGGGCAGATGATGATTGCAGCCATGAAACTAAAAGACGCTTACTCCTTGGAAGGAAAGTTATGACCAACCTAGATAGCATATTCAAAAGCAGAGATATTACTTTGCCAACAAACATCCATCTAGTCAAGGCTATGGTTTTTTCAATGATCATGTATGGATGTGAGAGTTGGACTGTGAAAAAAGCTGAGTGCCGAAGAATTGATGCTTTTGAACTGTGGTGTTGGAGAAGACTTTTGAGAATCCCTTGGACTGCAAGGATATCCAACCAGTCCATCCTAAAAGAGATTAGTCCTGGGTATTCATTGGAAGGACCGATGCTAAAGCTGAAACTCCAGTACTTTGACCACCTCATGCAAAGAATTGACTCATTGGAAAAGACCCTGAGGCTGGGAGGGATTGGGGGCAGGAGGAGAAGGGGACGACAGAGGATGAAATGGCTGGATGGCATCTCCGACTCAATGGACTTGAGTTTTGGTAACCTCCGGGAGCTGGTTATGGACAGGGAGGCCTGTCATGCTGTGATTCATGGGGTCGCAAAGAGTGAGACACAACTGAGTGACTAAACTGAACTGAAATGATGAGATTTTCTATGTGTATACTAATTAGGCAGAACTGTGTTCATGAACCCAGAGTAAGATTTTTTAAATTGGGGAATAAAAATATGGCAATTAATGGATGCATTTATAGTTTGATTTTAAAATTTTATTTATTAAAAGTATTTATATGCATTTTAGGTTGCTTCCCTGGATGTCCACTGGTTAAGGATTTGCCCTCCAATGCAGGATGTGGGTTCATTCCTAGGTCTGGGAACTAAGATCCAACATGCTGCTGGGCAACTATGGCCATGTGCCAAAATGGAAGTTCCCACATGCTGAAACACACAGCTAAATAAATATATAAATATTTAAAAAGTATTGATATACATTTTTATACAAATTTAAGTCCTGTAATAAAGTCCTAACAGGTATCCAGTTTTTCTTTGAACTGTTATACTCCTAGAGATAGTATCAGAGCATTGGTAAATGTCATTCCCAGGCCAGAATTTACTGTATTGATTTTGGCCAGTCTTGGTGTTAAGGTGAGTATAACTTTCATTCTTTTAAATCCCACATGTCCTTATTTAATCTACTCTGATGTTTAAGCTAGAATTAGTTTGTTTAATGAACTCTCAAAATGCCTAACACATGCATCTCATTTTAAATTTAGGGATAAATGTTGTTGGTGATATAAACAAAATATAAAAATATATTCAAGTAAATATGTCATGCACAATTTTGATTCAATTTTTGGTTCACCTTCTGGAATATTAATCAGTCTTGACAATAAAAACAAGTTGTTCCTTTACCTGAGCAGCCTATATAGAGTCTTTCTAAATAAGGGCTTTTAAATAAAGCAACATGCTCATGAGCATATTTTGTACACTGGAATACACTTTCCACACTATTTAGCTGTAGTTCAATAGTGCCTAAAGGAAATCTGTCAAAGATGAACAACTTAAACAGAGATAAATCAATTTGAACGAAGCCAATTATAAGACACGAATTAATTTATTTACAATATTCATTTCCCCTCATTTATGAGTATACTAGATTTCTAAATATGTTCCAAAGATAGGTTGACCATGAGTCAAGGTTTGCTTGGGGCAATCCTGTGTTCAGCTTGTTGTCTCTGTTTAATTATTGTTTGTATTTCCTTTTCTCTCAAACATTTTTCTGTATGATTGATAAATTGCATGGTCACCCTAGCTACATGCAATGGAGAATAGCAGAAATGAAGGGAGTGACGTATCAGCCAAAATATAGCAAAGGGACTGGAAAGTGGAAGGATAAGGGACATGTCTGGGAATAGAGCAGATAATGTGCTTTCACAGATCTACCTGGAACAAAATTCCTTTGTGAAAGAAAATTGGCTAATATGTGGTACCAAATTGACCTTTGGAATAAAGAATGGCAATGTGTATTACCATTTTTGTTGTTCAGTTGCTAACTTGTGTCTGACTCTTTGCTACCCCATAAACTGCAGCATGCTAGGCTTCCCCATCCTTCACTTTCTCCCTGAGTTTGCTCAAACTCATGTCCATTGAGTCAGTGATGCTATCCAACCATCTCATCCTCTGCCACCCCATTCTCCTCCTGACCTCAGTCTTTCCCATTATCAGGGTCTTTTCCAATGAGTTGGCCCTTCACATCAGGTGGCCAAAATATTGGAGCTTCAGTTTCAGCACCAGACCTTCCAAAGAATATTCAGGGTTGATTTCCTTTAAGATTGACTGTTTTGATCTCCTTGCTGTCCAAGGAACTCTCACAAATACCTTTAAAAAAATAAAAAGGAAATAAGTCAAATGTCTTTAAGCCAGTATTCCTTGAATGTTTTATGGCCATCAACTATTTTTATGTAAATCTATTAACATCTAAAATAAATAATATTCTGTAAATGTGATTATCGTATACTTTATTTTCTAAACTTGGAAACTCCTGAAAGTGAGAGAGGACTGTATCATTGTTAATAATTAAACTGGAAGAAGTGTGTAAATGGGCACTATTCTGGGTAAACCAGAACTGTTTGAGGTAATCCTGGAATCAAGATCACCCTACACAATGGGGCTTCTCAGGTGGCGCCAGTGGTAAAGAACCCCCGTGCCAATGCAGAAGACATAAGAGACACAGGTTCGATTCCTTGGTCACGGAGATCCCCTGAAAGGGCACATGACAACCCACTTCAGTATTCTTGCCTGGAGAATCCTCACGGACAGAGGAGTCTGATGGACTGCAGTCCATAGGGTCTCAAAGAGTCAGACACCACTGAAGCCACTTAACATGCACACATTGTCCACATAAATCACAGACTTTTGAATCTTTTAATAATTACTATTAATATTGAATATAATTCCTAAACCAATAAATAAACTCTACAATGATAGTTAAGTAGCATGTATATTGGAGAAGGCAATAGCACCCCACTCCAGTACTCTTGCCTGGAAAATCCCATGGACGGAGGAGCCTGGAAGGCTGTAGTCCATGGGATTGCTGAGGGTCGGACACGACTGAGCGACTTCACTTTCACTTTTCACTTTCATGCGTTGGAGAAGGAAATGGCAACCCACTCCAGTGTTCTTGCCTGGAGAATCCCAGGGACGGGGAGCCTGGTGGACTGCCGTCTATGGGGTCACACAGAGTCGAACATGACTGAAGTGACTTAGCAGCAGCAGCAGCAGCATGTATATACTTGATTCCCCCCGGTTTCATGTGATATTGTAGAGATAGGAGATTGGGATCACCATTCCTGTTGTAGAGTGGTGGAAAAATGGGAGAGCTAAAAGTCTTAAGGCATTTCTTTTTTCAGGAAGCAGCTGGTCTAGACAGTGTCATTTGGGGAAGACATAAAATAACAGTTTAATAAAATAGAACAGTATTCAGAAATATTCTAATACCATATGAAATATGAGTAATCCTTGAAGTAGAAACAGAAGTTTCAGATAATGATAATTAATTCAAGAATTTTAAAAGTAGCATATTGCTTATCCTCAGATGTAACTAAATTTCACATTCTGAATATTGACACGTAACAAGTAATGGGCTGGCCAAAAAGTTCATTTGGGTTTTTCTATATGATATTATGGAAAAACCCAAATGAACTTTTTTATCAACCCAATATATGCTTATACACTTAATGATCATTTATTAAAGTAGATAAACAACAATTTTATTATGTAAAGCATCACAAAATGCATAAATTTCCTAAAAACCTAACATGCTTAAAATATTCATGAAGGGATTTGAAGGTGAACATCTAAGACAGCTATGAAAATTCAGAGGAAATGGCACCCCACTCCAGTACTCTTGCCTGGAAAATCCCGTGGACGGAGGAGCCTGGTGGGCTGCAGTCCATGGGGTCGCTAAGAGTTGGACATGACTGAGCTACTTCACTTTCACTTTTCACTTTCATGCATTGGAGAAGGAAATGGCAACTCACTCCAGTATTCTTGCCTGGAGAATCCCAGGGACAGGGGAGCCTGGTGGGCTGCTGTCTCTGGGGTCGCACAGAGTTGGACACGACTGAAGTGACTTAGCAGCAGCAGCAGCAGCAACTTAATCTAATCCTCATTATCAAATTTAACTGTTAAGCCTGTCTGAAAACTACTTTTTAACTTCATAGATGATTATTTCAATCCAAGCCAGAAAACAAATAAATAGGAAATAAATCAGACCGTAGATAATTAACCATAAAGACATTTGAAGTCACAACACAGTATGAGAAGTCATGAGAGAATAGAGAAAATATATAAAAGTGAAGAAAACAGGAGAAAGGAAAACATCTTACTCACACTTAAGGGAATCACAGAATGATAGAATTCAAAATAATTTTATTATTAATTTAATTAAACATGTGATGGATTTTAAATGAGACTGACCAGTAGGTTATCTTTCATTGATTCCTTTAGTTTTATCCTTACCTGACTCTTTACTGTAGGTGACAGATGTTAGTGGACAGTTACCCTCCTACCTTCCTATTGGGTTCTTCCAAGGGAAATTCTTTCTTGAGATTAAAGGAAGGAATGAGTAAGGTTAGGGTCTTTATTTTCCTAGTAACATTCATGTCATGTCACTTAAACTGGATGGACTGTATTGCCTAAACATATATTCACCTTTCAAAGTAGCCTTATTTTCTCCTTTATTTTAATAGCTATACTCTTCCTTTCCCACTCGGTCTAGAGGTGAGAACTATCATTCAGTAGGCAGAGTGACTGCATTATCCCTATATCCACCTATACTTCTGTAAATAGTCCATTTATTAAACATTTCTTGACTTTTCTTAATTGGAGTGTGCCATCCGTTTGCTATTTAGACCTTGTTCGAGTCTAGAAAAATAATAAAACAAGTACCCAATAGGGCTATATTTCTGTCACTGTCCTGTATATTTTTCCTGGGAAAATCTGTTTAATTTATACTCATTTTTCCCCCTCCATTCTTCAGGTTAAGTTTTGACCAGTAGAATGTGATCAAATCTTTGTTGTCATGTGCTATATCAAGTCTTTAGATTTAGTGACCTGGCTCAGAAAGAAGCATGACATAAATAGCATTTTGGCAATTTCCTATCTCAACCAAAACTCACTTGCATTTTGGAGCAATGACCCATCAGTTTATAGAAAAATGTCATGTTTTCTGACAGAAACCTTTCAGCATATTAGTGTAAAAAGTCATGTGCATATATTAAAACATCCAAATTTTTGTTTTGGGATTATTTGTAGTATATATTTAACTGTCCAACCTCTCCTATAATATAAAAGAGAGATTTTATGTGTAACTTGGTTTTGTCAAACAGATGAACTGTTCTTCCCTTACTACTATTCTTTTATGGAAAAAAAAAAAAAACAAACAGTGAGCTAATGGCATGTTGGATATTTAGACTCTTAGTAGGTATGTGGATGATGCTTCTTTAATTTAGCAAGGCATTTATCATCAGTTCTATACACAGGAGTTATCTGCTTCATATTTAAAATTAATATAAGATTATAGATTTATTTTAAATTCTCAGTTACACAGCATTAGAAAGTAACAAATGAGATGAATTTTGAAAAATATGAGAAATTTTGAAAAAGCATAATGCTATCAAGTAATTCCAAGAGATACTTTATAACATATCCAAGACATCATTTTAACAGCACATATTCAAAACTCTGAGCAATATTTTATTTAAAAAATTGGAACATCTGTTTCAATACAGAATTATATTTTATATATTAATAAAACATTTAAATCATGTTTTCAAATAATATATTTTATATAAAGTTGATTTATAGAGGTAATAATGATGCTAATTAGCAAGATTTTAAAATCCCTTTTGAATATTTATTTCATTTCTCACAATGAGATTTCTTATTTTGTAAAGGGCAACACATTCATGATACTTTTCTTGTATCATCCAAAATTTTTTGAAGATACAATAGAAAAGAGCAAGTCCTTTGAAAAGATAAGCATATTGATAACACTTAGTCCTCACTCAAAAGAAGAAAAGGGAGAAGGCCCAAATAAAATCATTAATGAGAGAAAAGTTAAAAATGACACCACAGAAATAAACAAAGATCATAAGAAATTACTGCCACTAATTGTGTTCCAGGGAAATAGACAAACTAGAGAAATGAACAAATTCCTTAAAAGTGTATCACTTCCCATTAGAGCCAGAAAAAAAGGACACATCAATACTAATATTGAAAATGACCAGCAATAATAATAGTAAGCCCCTAACAAACAACAGTCCAGGACCAGTTTCACAGGTGAATTCACGAAACATTCAAAGAAGAGTTAACACCTATACTTCTCAAACTATTCCAAAATCTTTAAGAGAAAGGGACACTTTGAACTCATTCTATGAGATCATCATCACTCTGCTACCAAAACAAAAGACACCACAAAAAAGAAAATGATAGTCTAATATTACTGACGAACATAGATGTAAAAATCCTGAAATAAAATATCAGTAAATCAAATTCAGTAATACACTAAAAGTGTATTACCATGGTCAAGTGGGATTTATCCCAGGAATGCAAAGATATTTGTAGATATATAAACCCAACAACATGCTACATGACATTAAGAAAATGAAGAATAAAACTCACATGATTGTCTCCATAGATGCAGAAGAACATTTTGACAAAATCGAGTACACATGTAACGGAGAAGGCAATGGCACCCCACTCCAGTACTCTTGCCTGGAAAATCCCATGGACCGAGGAGCCTGGTGGGCTGCAGTCCATGGGTTCGCTAAGAGTCGGACACGACTGAATGACTTCACTTTAAATTTCACTTTCATGCATTGGAGAGGGAAATGACAACCTACTCCAATGTTCTTGCCTGGAGAATCCCAGGGACAGGGGAGCCTGGTGGGCTGCCGTCTATGTGGTTGCACAGAGTCGGACATGACTGAAGTGACTTAGCAGCAGCAGCAGCAGCAGCAACAGTATACTAATAAAAAACACTCTCAACAAAATGGGTATAGAGTAAATGTACCTCAACATAAATAAGGCCATGCATGACAAAGCTACAGCCAAAATCATACTCAGTGATAAAAAGCTGAAAGCATTTCTTCTAACATCAGCATCAGGCCAAGCATACTCACTCTAACTTTTATTTAGCATAGTATTGGAAGCTCTAGCCACAGAAGTTAGACAGGAGAAAGAAGTAAAATAAATCTATATTGGGAAAGAATTAAAACTGTCACTATTTTTGGATGACATGATACTTTATATAGAAAATTCTAAAGATGCCACCAAAACATATTATAACCAATAAACTTTCAGGGTATGAAATTAATGTACAGAGATCTATTGTGTTTCTATACATGAACAACAAGATGTCAGACAGGAAAATTTTAAAAATTCAGTTTAGAACTGCATAAAAAGGATAAATCTAACCAAGGAGGTAAAAGACTGTACTTGGAAAACTATAAGACACTGATGAAAGAAATTTAGGATGACACAAACAAATGGAAAGATACAGTAGTCTAGGATTGGAAGAATTATTCTATTATTAGTCTATACTACCCAAGGCGACCTATAGTTTCAATGTGATCCCTATCAAAACACCAGTGGCATGTTTCACAGAACTGGAAGAAATACTTCTAAAATTTGTAGGGACACACAAAAGACTCCAAGTAGCCAAAACAATCTTGAGACAGAACAAATCTGGAAGTATCATGTTTCCTGGTTTCAAACTATGTTATAAAGCTTCAGTAATTAAAACATTATGGTACTGGGAAAACAAACAAACAAACAAAAAACAGAACAGACCAGTGGAACAAAATAGAGAGCCCAGAATTATGCCCACACTTACTTGATCAACAGAGGCAACAGAAACAAGATTATACAATATGGAAAAACTCTCTTCAGTAATCGCATCTTGCTTTTCCTATATCCTTTAATTTTCATTTCCATCCATGTTGTTGTGTTTGGCAGGATCCTCTAATGGTGAAATAATATTCCATTTCATATATATACCACATCTTCTTTACCCACTCATTCATTAATAGGCACTTAAGTCATTTCTGTTTCTTGGTTGTTGTAGATAATGCTGTAATAAACATGGCAGAGCAAATACTGCTTTGATATTCTGCTTTTATTTTGTTTGGCTACATATTCAGAAGATGAACGGCTGGATGACATGGTAGATTAATTTTTTGAACAACCTCCATATTATTTTTCATATTGACTGAACCAATTTCACTTCAGTTCAGTTGCTCTGTTGTGTCTGACTCTCTGCAGCTCCATGGGCTGCAGCACACCAGGCCTTCTTGTCCATCACCAACTCCTGGAGTTTACTCAAACTTATGTCCATTGAGTCATTGATGCCATGCAACCATCTCACCCTCTGCCGTACCCTTCTCCTCCCACCTTCAATACTTCTCAATGAGTCAGTTCTTCACATCAGGTGGCCGAAGTATTGGAGTTTCAGGTTCAGCATCAGTCCTTCCAATGAATATTCAGGACTGATTTCCTTTAGGATTGACTGGTTGGATCTCCTTTCTGTCCAAGGGACTCTCAAGAGTCTTCTCCAGCCCCAAGCATCCAGTATCATGCATCGAACCTAGACTGGCGACTTGTTTCATATATGATATTATTCATGTTTCAATGCCATTCTCCCAAATCATCCCACTCTCTCCCTTTCTCACAGAGTCCTGGGACGACCCAGAGGGATGGTACGGGAAGGGAGGAGGGAGGAGGGTTCAGGATGGGGAACACGTGTGTACCTGTGGCGGATTCATGTTGATATATGGCAAAATCAATACCATATTGTAAAGTTAAAAAATAAAAAAAAAATTAAAAAAAAAGAGTCTTATCCAAAACCACAGTTCAAAAGCATAAATTCTTTGGTGCTCAGCTTTCTTTATAGTCCAATTCTCACATCCATACATGACTACTGGAAAAACCATAGCTTTGACTAGACGGACTTTTTTTGGCAAAGTAATGTCTCTGCTTTTTAATATGCTTTCTAGGCTGGTCCAATTTAAATACCCACTAATGGTGTACAGGTATTCCCTATTTTCCAAATCCTCACGAACACTTGTTATCTTTTGTATTCTTGATTATAGCCATTCTGACATATATGAAGTGATACCTTAGTGTGGTTTTGATTTGCGTTTCCTTGATAATTAGTGGTTTTGAGCGTCTTTCATGTACCTGTTGGCTCTCATGGAGTAGGAAATGGCAACCCACTCCAGTATTCTTGCCTGGAAAATTCTGTGGACAGAAGAGCCTGGCTGTCCATGGTCCATGTGGTTGCAGAGTCAGACATGACTTAGTGACTGAGCATGCGTGCAAGTATGACCATTCCTTCTTTTATTTGCCTGGAATACCATCACCCATCCTTTCACTTTGAACCTGTGTGTGTCTTTAGTGCTGAAATGAGTCTCCTGTAGGCAGCGTATATGTGTCTGTGTGCTAAGTTGCTTAAGTTGAGTGTGACTCTTTGTGACCTCATGAACTGTAGCCTTCCAGGCTTCTCTGTCCATGGGATTTTCCAGGCAAGAATACTGTAGTGGATTTCTGTGTCCTCTTTTAAAGGATCTTCCTGATCCAAGGATCAAACCTTCAACTTTTATGTCAACTGTATTGTCAGATGGGTTCTTATCACCACCTGGGAATCCCAGGCAGCATATAATTGGGTCTTACTGATACATATTTTGGTCTATCTAATCACTCTATGTCTCTTGATCAGTGAATTTTATTTTATTTATTTTATGTTTTTCTTTTGGCATTGTCCAGTTCCCCAGAGGGCTTGGCAGGTGACACTAGTGGTAAAGAACTCACCTGCCAATGCAGGAGACTAAAATATGCAGGTTTGATCCCTGGTTGGGGAAGATCTCCTGGAGGAGGGCATGGCAACCCCCTCCAGTATTTTTGTCTAGAGAATGCTATGGACAGAGGGACCTGGTGGGCTATAGTCCATAGGGTTTCAGAGAGTCAGACACAGCTGAAATAGCTATACATGGCATGCACAGTTGCCCAGGGTACAATATTGAATACAACCAGTAAGAACTGGCTACACCCTTGTGTGTTGTTCACCTAACACTTGATTTGGATTCTCCAGGCCAGTAGGGATAGTGTCTTTCTGATAATATCTATTCAATTTTTGCTGCCCCACATGATCCTGCTTGTTGTCAGTTTTCAGACAAGGAACTTCAAATATGTAAGCATATTTATACTTTTCCTTTCTTCCAAATGTAATATAACCTTTCAAATCTACTTTCCTTCAATCACGCAACACTGCATTCATGTTGTTGATTTTTATATTTTGTGTTGAGTTTTTGGTTTTTGTCTGCAGGTACTTGGTCTGTTAGAAGCTTCTCTACTGTTGCTTAAGATCTTGAATTTTCTCTTCAACTGACTTCATTTCATGTAATACTCAATTTTATTTATTTATAGGAATTACGCATGCAGTTAAAAATAAATCATTGAATGGGGATGTACTTTTTAACCAAATATTTTATTTTTTTGTGTTTAGGTAGAATCAGCTTGTTTTAACCATTTCATTTTTATATGATTTTTAACCATGTATTGTTTAGAAGAATTACTATCCATATTTTAATTTCCTCCTTTACTGTGTATTTTATGATTTTAGACTAGTGTTTAGATTTAATTTTTGTTTTTTCTCTTGTATAATCTACTTTGCCTGACTTTTATTCCCAATACACATTTCTTACTGTTTTCTACTTATGATTTATATATTTGATATAGAAAAAATTAATATTATAGTACAGTCTTTCAAATACTACTTTTATATTTAATGGGAATTCAAAACTTAGATTTCCAAATGTTTAAACTTATTCATATTTCTACTAATTCAACAAACATAAAATGAAGCCTCCCATGTACCAGATAACTTATTAGTTATTATGATAAATAATAATAAATAATTATTTATTTATAATTATAAATAGTAATAAATACGTAATAAATAATAAACTAATCTTCATCCTTAAGGACTGGGTCACATGCAAGAAACATTGCAGTAGAATCTGTATAATGCAACATGTCCTACACTGTTTAGGATTGATAGGTAAAATGTCCTAGTGCCCCATTCAAATTTTATCTTATAGAAAATATTTTATTGTTATTTTTGTTGTTTTAAGCTTTAGATTCATTCAGAAATCCTTCAGTTACTATTTCCCATGGATGCTTTCTTTCTCTTTCTAAAAGAATCCCTGAGAATATCTCTCATTTATAATCTTTTTGCAAGGATTTTGCACATCAAATAATATACACTCCCATTGTCAGCCTTCAACCCAATTCTGTTTTATACTCACAAAATCACCTTGTGCTGTTCTCACATAGTCTGCAATGATTGAAATGTTGGCAGTTCATTTATTATGATTTTAACACTTTGGAAGAAAAGAAAAGATTTATAAAAGATGTTAGAAGCTCTAGAATGCTAACACTCAAATCTCACTCTGCTTCTAACAAAACTAATATGTGTACACATTTCTGTAAGGTCAACTACAGGACAGTATATATACTCACTGAGAAAGAAATTGAAAATTGTCTCAAACAGCAAAAACCACAGCAATGATACTCTAAGGCCAGTACTCTAAACAGAAATGATCATCAACTAGTTCCAGTGAATTCATTTGTCATTTCTTTCACCAAAGAAGGTAGCAACTATTTCTTACATGGCTTTATGCTCTCAGTGCCTAGCTAAGTTTTACTTTCAAAACAGAAGTCAGGAAATATCTGTTGCTATAAAAATGACAGCCTACCATGTTTATCAAAACTGAGCTTGGTAGGAGAGAGTTATGAGTAATGATATTATTCTGGTCCTCAAGGAATTCACAAAATTGAGAAATATAGACAAATAAGCTAAACATTAATTGTGATTGTATAATTGTAGTCACATAAATGTGACTGATCTGATAAACAGGGTACTATGGGAGAAAAGTGAGAGATCAACCTTGACCTTTAAAAAGTGGTTTCAACAAATGTAGTTATGAATGAATAAGGAGGAAATTTTTAACTGAATTATAGAGAATGAAGGCCCTATTACACCCTAAACCAATGTATAAATAGCAGAGAATCAGAAAGATCAGGACCTTTTTAGGGCAATTTCAGCAATTTTGTATGTTGGGAAGTCAACTGGCATCAGGTCAGAATGATTTATACATTTTATTCTTTAGGTGGTATGGAAGGATATAGACTACTTGAATTAGGAAGAAAATTCTGAAAGTGTGAGGACACTTCTGTTTGCTTACTCAGTACTTATCCCCACCATACCCCTACTTACATCCTGATACAACTCATTTTATTCAGTTATCTACTTTTTATAACATTGTATTTTGACTGAGGGAGTTAAGATTCTAGCAAGAATAAATCTCATTTCTAAATATCCACACTTTTCAAATTTCATATTTTTAATCATCACAGACATGCAATAAGATAGACTTTCAGGATACATTAGGGAAAATAGCTGAAGTAGCTCTCAGTAGGGAGAAACAGGTGAAGCTCCTTTGACTCAGCTCTGCTCAGCACCTCTGGGAATGGAAGATCCAATAGCTCAGCACACCTATAATGCAGTCACAACATTTCATTTGGGGATTATTTCTCTAAACAGTTTACATTAATTGCGTCTCTCTGAGTCATGAACCCATGATTGAAGTCAGTTAACACAAGCATTGCCTTACTGACTGTTTTTTCTTTCCGAAGTAGAAACATGGCCCATGTCAATGTTACACTGAAGGGATCAGTTGTAGGAAAGACTTACTCTTTCTTTGTGTATCAAGAAATTTCATAGCCCTTGTTGAGGTGCACAGCCATCTCATAATCATGAAGGGCACCAAAAACAGAAAGAATTTGTCATACAGAAGACAGAATGGAAACCAGGATCTTTGAGCAGATGTCAAAGCAAGTGACATTAATTAAGAGCATGTTGAGGGTTAGAAACCACTTCCTTCACTTAGAAAAGGGAATATAAACTACTGTTACAGACTATAGATTCTTGTTGGTACTTACCTCCCTTGTTACAATTTTTTTCTTTCTTGTACTATTCAGGTGCATAAGTTTAAGAGGAAGAATCATTTGTTTGACTTAGTAAAGAGCTGAAGACAAGGAAGCAAGGAAATTAAAGGGGATGGGAAAGGCACTGAACAACTCATTAATACTCCAACTTCACAGGAAAAATAGAACAGGGAATATCTGGTAAGATGCCTCATTTTATCAGTAGTAACAGGGTTAACTAGAAGTTTTAATATATTATCTTTGTTTTTTTTTTCTGTCTTTTGGACAGGAAAAAATAAAAATAGAATGTGTGCTACAAAATATATTTAGATATAATCTCTTGTAAACAATTTTGTGTTGGTGATATTAATGAAATAAAAAACCTCCAAATTTGATCAACTTTCTTCTTTTTCTTAGTATATAGTTTATGGAAGTATAGTTGACTGACAGTGCTTCAGGTGTGCAGCAATGTGATTCCGTTATGTACATATACACATATTATTTTTGAAATTATTTTCCATTATAGATTACTGCAAGATATTGACTATAGTTCCTAGTGCTATACAGTAAGTGTTTGTTTCTTCTTGCATATCTACTTTTTAATTAGAAATCTAGCATTCTATTAATAGTAAGTCAAACAAGTAGAATCAAAATGTCATAAAATTTTTAGTTAGGCAAAAATGCATAAATTTTCAAAAGTATACATATAATACATATTATTTACATATATGTATATGAAAGCTTTTCTACTACCCTTGATAAGGGCTTGAGAAAGAACATCAAAAAAAGAAAAAAGATGAGATGGAGAAACTGGAAAGCATAAATTAAATGAAATGGGAGCACTGAATATGAAATAGAGAAAGTAAAACAACCTAGATAAAAATAAAAGATCATCATATAGTCCAGTTGTTTTAAAACATAACTGCTCATTAGAAATATATCTGGTGCTCTGAAGAAAAAAAAGTAATACCTGGGCATTTGACTTTTAAAAAAAAATTCAAGATAATTTGATATGCATCTTGAATTTTAAAAGTGATTGCAGGTTTTTCTATTAAATCCTAGTTTTGGTGATATAGGGTTCTATTATTTTTCCATTGACCAATCATAATACAGTTGTATTAAGTGAGTAATAGTTGCATAATCTGGAGAAGGCAATGGCAACCCACTCTAGTACTCTTGCCTGGAAAATCCCATGGACGGAGGAGCCTGGTAGGCTGTAGGCCCTGGGGTCGCTGCGAGTCAGACACTACTAAATGGCTTTGCTTTCACTTTTCACTTGCATGCATTGGGGAAGGAAATGGCAACCCACTCCAGTGTTCTTGTCTGGAGAATCCCAGGGACCAGGGAGCCTGGTGGGCTGCCGTCTACGGGGTTGCACAGAGACCGACACGACTGAAGCGACTTAGCAGCAGCAATTACATAATCACAGTAGTAATATCAGTTTTCACAATCAATTGCTAGACAAAAAAATAAAAGATAATTACAATTGCAAGTCATAATGGGAACATGATTAACCTAAGAATGTAAATAGTTACATACAGTTTGGGAGGTCGAGCAGAGTGATTTGTTAAGTGGAAGTGCATACATGCACATGTCTTCATCTGCCCAGTCTATGTCTGGTGCATTTAATCCATTTACATTTAAGGTAATTATTGATATGTATGGTTCTATTACCATTTTCTTAATTATTTTGGGTTTATTTTCTGTAGGTCTTTTCCTTCTCTTATGTTTCCTGCCTAGAGAAGCCATTAGCATTTGTTGTAAAGTTAGTATGGTTTTGCTGAATTCTCTTCACTTTTGCTTGTCTGGAAAGCTTTTGATTGCTCCATCTAATCTGAATGAGAGTCTTGCTAGGTAGAGTATTCTTGGTTGTAGATTATTCCCTTTCATTACTTTAAATATAGCACGCCATTCCCTTCTGGCTTATAGAGTTTCTGTTGAGAAATCAGCTGATAGCCTGATGGGAGTTCCCTTTTATGTTATTTATCATTTTCCCCTTGTTGCTTTTAATAAATAATTAGCGTTTTCATACATTTTTAAAACATTCACCCATATAGAATGTAAAGTATTTCACATTTTTGCCAAACTTTATTAACCAGCAGTTTGCATAAACATTTACAAATAATAAAATTCCTTACTTACATTGATGATATTGCTCCAATGTAACATATTTTGAATTCTTCAACTTCATATTGACTCATTTATCACCTAAGATTTGAAAATTCTTTGATGTTATTGTACTCACCTATACTAATTCTTAATTTTTTTTTCTTAATTAATTTATTTCTTGTTGAAGTATAATTGGTTTACAGAATTTTGTTGTTTTCTGTCAAACTTCAACATGAATCAGCCATAGGTATACATATATCCCCTCCCTTTTGAAACTCCCTCCCATCTCTAAAATTTATTGTACTCCTTAATATTCATTCAAGGAGCTATAAAGAATCAATCATAAATACATTCAAGAAAAAGTTGACCAATATAGTATTTGCATTTATCAGTATATTTTTATCAGGTCATAATTTGTTTTATCAAACTATGTGCTATAATATTGCTCAGTCTGTAATCTGATAAGAGATTTTATAGTATGGACATAAATCATTATTATACAAGGTATCTTGTAATAAGTGTTATAAAATTTGTATTAAGAGTCATGAAAACAGCATCAAAATGATTTTGAGCTGGATCCAAGAGGACTCCATGAAAAGCATTTGGGTTGGCTTCTGAAAAAACTATAAAATCCATCTATTTTATTGTCAGTACCTGTTTACACTGCATTTTAAATTCAACAAGTTGTTACTTCCATATCATAATACTCAGTAGAGTCTATAGAGTTTGTTTTTGTTTTTGTTTTGCTTCCCTCTTCAAATTCCAATTTTTTCTTATTATTTTCATCAACTATTTAATGTTTTTTTTTTTTTTGGTCATGGAATATTTAACAGAGTCAGATAAGCATATTACCTGCCTAGAGGTAATTCATAAATGCTAAGAATAGTCAACAGTGTTGCTTCAACTATTGGCTTAGCAAACTGGCAACTACACCTTAGTTGCCTTAACCCTCTGCCCCCTTTTTATTCTAATTTAATCCAATTTAATAAATACAAATACATATTTATATTCACACACATGCACACACTGGACCACCACGAGACTGTTTATATTTTGTTTTCTAAATTCTAATTTTAAAAATCTTAAATAAATTCCAAATTTATGAATTAAATGTTAGAGTTTGAGAGGGGCTAAGTTCTTACCCAAGACCTCTTCCCTCATCTGATTTTGACTGAACTGAGGATTCAAGTGAATAAAGCAGCTAGATATTTAAATATCAATTTTATTAGTAGAATGTCTAATATTTGGGATTTAAACTAGTTTATAGTTGTGGCAAGTTGCTATATATATATTCCTCTCTATATAAATTTATCCATATATTTCTCCATATGTATATTTCTTTCTATATATAATTCATGTATATATACATTTTAATATATATTAAGGGGGCTTCCCTGGTGGATCAGTGCTAAAGAATTCAACTTCGATGCAGGAGATGCAGGAGAAACGGGTTCAACTCTTGGGTCGGGAAGAATCCCTGGAGGAGGAAATGGCAACCCACTCCAATATTCTTGCCAGGGAATTTGCATGGACAAAGGAGCCTGGTAAGCTGCCGTTCATGGGATCACAAAAAGTTGGACATGACTGAAGAGACTGAGCACATAAGAGAGAAAAGTAATAACAGATATATATATATATCAGATCAGATCAGTCACTCAGTCTTGTCCGACTCTTTGCGACCACCCTTATGGCAGAAAGTGATCAGATTAGATCAGATCAGTCGCTCAGTCATGTCCGACTCTTTGCGACCCCATGAATCGCAGCACTCCAGGCCTCCCTGTCCATCACCAACTCCCAGAGTTCACTCAGACTCATGTCCATCGAGTCAGTGATGACATCCAGCCATCTCATCCTCTGTCGTCCCCTTCTCCTCTTGCCCCCAATCCCTCCCAGCATCAGAGTCTTTTCCAATGAGTCAACTCTTCGCATGAGGTGGCCAAAGTACTGGAGTTTCAGTTTAGCATCAGTGCTTCCAAAGAAATACCATGGCTAATCTCCTTCAGAATGGACTGGTTGGATCTCCTTGCAGTCCAAGGGACTCTCAAGAGTCTTCTCCAACACCACAGTTCAAAAGCATCAATTCTTCGGCGCTCAGCCTTCTTCACAGTCCAACTCTCACATCCATCCATATATATATGTATATATATATAATATGCATATGTATAATTCATGTATATATACATCTTAATATATATTAAAGGATTAAAGTGTACAGTTAAATAGATTTGATTTAACTTTATTTAATTTTTTAAATGGCACAACCATGATATAAAACATTTCCATCATCATTTAGAGTAAATCTTCTACCTGTAGTCCTAGGTAACATCTGATCAACTCTCTGTTGCTACAGTTTTGACTTTTCTCAAAATTATACAATTTCTGACCTTTTTGTCTACCTTTTCCTACTGAACATAATGCTTTTGAGATTCATCAAACCTGGTGTATGTGTCAGTAATTTTTTCTTCTTAATTGCTGAATATTTTGCTCTGTAGATACAATATTTTCTTCTCTTTGTATACTTTGATGAACATTGGATTGTATTTAACTTTTTGACTGAATTAAATGAAGCTGATATGAACATTTGAGATTTCTGTAGATTGACATAAATTTTTCATATTGTCTTTGCACACACTGAGGGGTGGTATTCCTGGTTTATATAGTAAGTATATGCCTAATTTCATAAGACATTATCAAAGTGTTTTACAAGCTAGTTGTACCATTTTACATTTCACCAATAGTGTGCACAAATTCACCTCCATGTCCTCAAGTCTTTAAAAATATCTAGTTTTCTGTATCGCCCATATATTTATTTTCAAACTTGTTTTCTAATCATTTCAAGTGTCTGTCCTTGATAACTGCATAACAACATAAATCCCCTCCCCCAATATCAATTTTGTCTTTTATTTATGGAACTTCAGTGTCTTTATTATGGAGTAACACATTCAGTGCTAAAGCTGAAACTCTAGTACTTTGGCCACCTCATGTGAAGAGTTGACTCATTGGAAAAGACTCTGATGCTGAGAGGGATTGGGGACAGGAGGAAAAGGGGACGACAGAGGATGAGATGGCTGGATGGCATCACTGACTAGATGGACGTGAGTTTGAGTGAACTCTGGGAGATGGTGATGGACAGGGAGGCCTGGAGTGCTGCGATTCATGGGGTCGCAAAGAGTCGGACACGACTGAGCAACTGAACTGAACTGAACACACTCAAACAATGATTTATTAATTCAATTTACATTGTGTTTAATTTAATCTGTAACCTTAACTTTTCTGGTTTGGTAAAGTTGCTATTTTTTCCTAATGGTTATTTTTCCCTCATGGATACTGATAATCAAGCACACATTTCATTCCTCTAGCTGTAGGTTGGTTTATTTGTCCACTGTCCCTTCTTGAAAGTACAACTAAAAGTACAGCATGCTTTTATTTTCCACAGTCACCTCCCACTAACATATTTCTTAGAAAATCTTTCATATTATTCTTCAATTTCCCAATTCTAAAATTTGAAAGTATTTCAAAATAGCTGCTAGTTTTAACTCTAAATTATGATTATATCCTTCTTTACAATGGGGGGGTGGTGGTGTGTATTCTTGAGCCCATGATCCATGGAATAGAATTCAAAGAATCTGTGAACCTGGATAATATAGTGGAAAATAATGATCACACATACTTTAAATTTGCTTCCATAGATACATGGATCTTAATTATTGTTTCCTTCATTCTAGTGAGGACTTAGTGATTTGTTTGACCAATAGATTGGGGTATAAGTAACACTTTGAGTTTTCTGAGTTTAAGTTAAAAAATCATTTGCAACTTTTGGTTAGGAATTGGTTTGTGATCTTAGAAGATTCCCTCTTGAAATGCACCATCATGATGTTGTTGTTGTTGTTTAGTCTCCAAGTCATGTCCAACTCTTTGTCAACCCATGGACTCTAGCCCACAGGCTCCTCTGTTCCTAGGATTTCCCAGGCAAGAATACTGGAGTGGGTTGCCATTTCCTGCTCTAGAGGATTTTCTAGACCAAGTATCAAGCACGTGCTTCCTGCATTGGCAGGCAGATTCTTTACCACTGAGACACCAAGTAAACTTAGTCATCATGATATGAGAAACCAAACCTACTGTTGTTGAGTCGCTCAGTCATGTCTAACTCTTTGTGACCCTAGCAGATCGCAGTCTGCTAGGTTCCCTGTCCTTCACCATCTCCCAGAGCATGCTCAGACTCATGTCCATTGAGTTGGTGATACCATCTAATCATCTCACCCTCTGTTGTCACCTACTCCTCCTGCCTTCTATCTTTCCTACCATCATGGTCTATTTCAATGAGTCAGCTCTTTGCATCAGGTGGCCAAAGTATTGGAGCTTCAGCTTCAGAATCAGTCCTTCTAATGAATATTCAGAGTTGATGTTGTTTAGGATTGACTGGTTTGATCTCTTGCAGTCCAGTGGACTCTCAAGAGTCTTCTCTAACACCACAGTTCAAAAGCATCAATGATTTGGCACTCAGCCTTCTTTATGGTCCATCCAAACATGACTACTGGAAAACTATAGCTTTGACTGTACAGACCTTTGTTGGCAAAGTAATGTTTCTGGTTTTCAATATGCTGTCTAGGTTCATCACAGCTTTTCTTCCAAGGAGCAAGTGTCTTTTAATTTCATGGCTGCAGTCACCTTCTGTAGTAGAATTTGGAGAGCAAGAAAATAAAGCCTCTCATGTTTCCATTGTTTCCCCATCTGTTTTCCATGAAGTGGTGGGACCGATTCCATGATCTTTGTATTTTGAATGTTGAGTTTTAAGCCACATTTTCCACTCTCCTCTTTCACTTTCATCAAGAGGTTTAGTTTCATGAGTTAACACAGTTTTTAGGGTTAAAGCTTATACACAAATGTTTAAAGCCAGGCTCTGACATAAAAGTAGTTGGCAAAACTATCCTTACACCTTTACATTGATTACTAGGAAGACAAAACATATCTAGAACTTATTTTAAATGATAGAACATGGTAGATTTAATTTTTGTGAACATTCACCTAAGTGTGATTAGTCATTTAACAAGGCAATTTCTCTTAGCTCACAGTATCATCTATAGTCTGTGTTCTTTATCTGCCTTAATTTCAAAAAGAAGAACAACTTATTATGTGGCATTTTGATGAACAAAATATTTTTATGCCCAAAGTGTATGTGCAAAACTCTTAATCTATGTCAAAATTATAAATTTTCATAAAAATTAAATGATAAAAGACCTGTATAATTTTATTCTTAATGTTTCTTGCCAAAATCGGTGCCTTAAACTTTTGATCCCATTAACTGTTTCTCTCAACACCACCTACAGACACACACACACACACACACACACAGAGACAGACAAATCCAAAGGAAAGCAAAGACAAAAAAAAAATACTAAATCAGAAAATATTTAAGGAAGCAAACTTCGTTAACAAAAATGCAAATGAGTTAAAAGTTCATAAGAATTAGCTTTCTAAATTAAAGGTATTTTAAAAATAGTGATATTAAAGGAAAGGGAAGTAATGCCAAGCTTAACCAGATTTTCATCACTTTGTTAATAGCAGGAAAAGATCGACTTTCATAGATGTTTATAATATTTGTAAACATACATATCCAGAGATATAACAAAATCAGAAATAAAGTTTCTGTTCATAAAAGGTTCAACTCTGTTGGACAAGATTGAGGATTTATTAATTTGGGAACCAGAATCAGACCAGATGACCTTATCATTACTTATTTATCTTAGTGTGAAGATGTTTATTTTTTTCTTGGACAGACTGTGAACATACCTAATATAATGAAAGCAGAACAAAGTGTCAGTTTCTGCTTCTAAAGCTAGTGTTGTGAATGTATATAGTAGAACTTATGTATTATATTAGTATACTGCTACTGCTGCTAAGTCATTTCAGTCGTGTCCGACTCTGCAACCCCATAGATGGCAGCCCACCAGGCTCCCCTGCCCATGTGATTTTCCAGGCAAGAGTACTGGAGTGGGGTGCCATTGCCTTCTCCAATTATATTAGTATAGAAGCTGTATATTACAGTGATTAAGAACGAGGGTGAGATAGTTAGAGCCAGACTGCCTGAGCTGGTAAGTTATTTTACCTCTGCCTCTGTGCATGTTACAGAAGTTCATTGTGACTCTGAGCCTCTTAGATAATCTGTATGTGCCTTAAGTATCTTATCAGTAACATGGGGATAATAAATTACCTAACTTATTAAAAATTTTGATTAAATAGGTCAGTTTATATAAAGCAATAAGTTACCCCAAACACATAGTAATATTTGCATCCAATAAATGTTTCTTATTAATATTTAGCCATTGTTATTATCATGATCCTCCTTCTCATTGTGAAAGCTGCTCTTCTGATCTTGTTATTATTTACCTCTGATACCCCTTGGTTTGAGTCATTCCACCCTGCTTGACAAACAGCAAAATTGTTCTATGTATCATAGATTCTAATTTAAAAGTCAGTTTGCTTTGTGCATAGTATTTTCAAACATTTGGTAAGATATCAGTATCTTTTGGATGATGTTGACATATTTCATTGGATAAGAATATGACTATTTTTTCCCATTTCTGTACACATTTGGTCAATAAAACTGTGTATTATACCTCTATTTGTGCCTTACATTAAGAAAATTAAGAACTGTGCATATATTTATGCACACAAAAGTTTATGTATACATATGTAAGTGCTGAAATGAAAACTTGATGCATAAGCTTACTAAGTGTTTATCATGGGATAACACTTGTTCTAACAATTTAAAATACATGACCTTATTTAATTTATTTGATTTTCACAATTGCTCTATGCCTTGTCCAGGGGATCTTCCCAACCCAGGGATTGAACCCAGGTCTCACACATTGCAGGCGGAGTTTTTACCACAAGGGAAGCCCATGAAGACCAGTGACTGCATTCATATCCTGTGTCTAATATGAGGAAAAATGGAAGTATGTGATATGAACAGTACTGGCTATATTACAATTAAAGCAGTTTTATCTGGTTGCTATTACAACCTTTTCATTTAAGTTTTGTTTTATTTGTATTTAATTTTAATCTATAGAGGAACCATTTTAAATAAGTGACTGAAAAAAATCAAAAAATAGGAAATACTGTATTGGTCCAAGGTAGCAA
Organism: Bison bison bison; assembly: GCF_000754665.1. Lineage (NCBI taxonomy): Eukaryota > Metazoa > Chordata > Mammalia > Artiodactyla > Bovidae > Bison > Bison bison. The sequence goes on from NW_011495032.1 coordinate 15,789,942, forward strand.
TGTTTACATTTTGAATTTAAGCATCAATAAATAACTGTCAACAGAGAGTTTAAATTTGTAGACTTCCAAGCTCCAATACTTTGGTCACCTGATGCAAAGCTCCACTCAGTTGAAAAGACTGTGATGCTGGGAAAGATTGAAGGCAAAAGGAGAAGGGGACAGCAGAGGATGACATGGTTGGATGGCATCACTGACTCAGTGAAGATGAGTTTGAGCAAACTCTGGGAAGTAGTGAAGGACAGGGAAGCCTGCCGTGCTGCAGTTCATGGGGTCGCAAAGAGTCGGACATGACTTGCTAAGTCGCTTCAGTCGTGTCCGACTCAGTGTGACCCCATAGACGGTAGCCCACCAGGCTCCTCTGTCCATGGGATTCTCCAGGCAAGAACATTGGAGTGGGTTGCCATTTCCTCCTCCAATGCATGAAAGTGAAAAGTCAAAGTGAAGTCACTCAGTCGTGTCCAACTCTTAGTGACTCCATGGACTGCAGCCTACCAGGCTCCTCCGTCCATGGGATTTTCCAGGCAAGAGTACTGGAGTGGGGTACCATTGCAAAACACACACACACACACACACACACAACAAAGCTATAAACAATTTTTTTCAAAGTAAAAAGCAAATAAATAGAATAATAAAACCCAGATGAACAACAACAACAAAATATATTTTATTGCCCAAAATATCAGGGCAAAAACTGATTTATGAAAGAATTTAAGAAGGTGTCCTAGTGGTAAAGAATAAGCCAATTATACTTCTTGTCCTATCCAACTGGCTACTCATGAAACATTAAAATCAAATCACTTCGGGCAAGTGCTTCATAATGGATTAACTTGTGCATGATGTAATCAAGCTTTAGAATAATATTACAAATGCCAAACAGGACTTTCAACCAGCAACATTAAGACCCTTTGCCAGCTGAATCCATTACTGTAGAGAGAAATCCTTCAGGCAATGTTAGGTCACTGATTATAGCAATTTATTTCTCATTAGCTTATAACAACCTGACCTCTTCATCTGTTTCTGCTCTATGAAGTTGCACTTCAGAATTTATATATACAAACTCATAAGGAAACATTTTATTACTATGACTTTAACTTAAAAATGAGTATTCATTAGAATTCTAGTTAGGAACGCTGACATATTGGCTCTCCTAGTTGGAATTTCACAAGATACTGCTATTCTGTATAACAAAGAAAATTATACTCACACTTATAGAAGTGTATAATTGTAGCACTCATCAAAGTTATTCAAAATATTTAATATTGATAGAAAATTAAGCCTCACTCAATACAATTCTAGAGATACAGAGCAAAATTTAAAATCCTTATGCCATTTAAAAAGTTTCAAAAGTATATGCGAAGCATTCTAAGTCATCATTAAAATTTAGCATAACTGTCATTAAAACCAAGTAACTGTTATTTACCTGTCTGTCTGTTTGTCTATATATTATCTTACAGATCTGAGGACCAGAACTCTGACCTCCATTTCACTGAGCTAATGTCAAGGTGTTGGGAGGACTACCTCTCTCTCAAGGCTCTAGATTAGAATTCATTTTATTGCCTTTTTTAATTTCTCCAGATGCATTCATTGGATCATTTACCTTCTTTCTTCCTCAAAGCCATCAGCATAGCATCTTGCTCCAATCATCACATTGCCACCTTTTCACTCTATGGTTTTTTTCCTTCTTCTTTTCCCCATTTTTGTGGGATTTTTTCTAAACATTGAAAGAATGAGGAACACTAGAACAGAAATATAAGAAATTTAAAGGATGACTCAAAGATAAAGCAATCTCTGAATCTGGCTTAAAATTTCCAGTTAAGTATTTCAACACTCCCTCTGTTATGTGCCCAGGGCTTCCCTGGTGGATCAGTGGTAAAGAATCCACCTGGCAGTGCAAGAGGCATGGGTTCAATCCCTTGATCATGAAAAGCCCCTGGAGAAGGAAATAGCAACAACTCAATATTCTTGCCTGGGAAATCCAAAGGACAGAGGAGCCTGAGTTAAACATGAGTTAGCAACTAGACAGCAATTATCTGCCTATTGTTTTTTTTTCCAAATTCTGTGGGCATGAATTATGTTTGAGCATACTGAACCATGATTTTGTCATATTCTTACCACTGTATCAAGCAGTAGGGTACTAAATCACCAGTCCTAGAAATATATAGCCTAGGGGTTTACAAAAGGAAAGTGGAATTCCTATTATCAGAATAAGAAATGCTCAGTACAGAGTCAACTCTAAGCTGATGTGCATTAGGCATCTTGTGTCTAATAATAATAACTAATGACAATGATTAAAAATTGTATATAATAATAAAGCTCTTGACTTGTGAATAGATTCAGCAGTCAAACACAGTGGTTCTATCATGTTTTTCTATCCTGGATACTGCCACTCTAAAATGTCATTTATCTCACCTGAATAACTAACTTTTTATCTGAATTATTTCACATCATGTCCTATCTATCGCAAAACATCCTCCATGTCAATTCAAAGTTACAGATTAATGTTTCTTTTTTTCTTTTCATGAAATTTCTAAATTATGTTCTTTAAGTTTGAAAAGATCAGAGACATTCATGTATTTTAAGGAATGGGAGGTTGCTGTAAGTTAAAAGAGTCAATTAAGAAAATGTAGTAAACAGGCTTGGTAAATAGCCAGGAAGATGCACTTTGCCTTCAGTGATACAGTTATCTTGCTGCCTCTTCAGAAATGATATTTATTTTTGTAATTTTTAACTGTGTTGACAATTTTCTTGATGAGAGTCTTTGGATCAAGTACTCAATCCCTTCTTGGCCATAATATTCATAAAAACAGTGACTGTCAATCCAGTACAGCATTATATATTGCTGAAAAACAGATGAGGAAACAGTAGAAACAGTGTCAGACTTTATTTGGGGGCTCCAAAATCACTGCAGATGGTGACTGCAGCCATGAAATTAAAAGACGCTTACTCCTTGGAAGGAAAGTTATGACCAACCTAGATAGCATATTCAAAAGCAGAGACATTACTTTGCCAACAAAGGTCCGTCTAGTCAAGGCTATGGTTTTTCCATTGGTCATGTATGGATGTGAGAGTTGGACTGTGAAGAAAGCTGAGCGCCAAAGAATTGATGCTTTTGAATTGTGGTGTTGGGGAAGATTCTTGAGAGACCCTTGGACTGCAAGGAGATCCAACCAGTCTATTCTGAAGAAGATCAGCCCTGGGTGTTCTTTGGAAGGAATGATGCTAAAGCTGAAACTCCAGCATTTTGGCCACTTCATGCAAAGGGTTGACTCATTGGAAAAGACTCTGATGCTGGGAGGGAATGGGGGCAGGAGGAGAAGGGGACAACAGAGGATGAGATGGCTGGATGGCATCACTGACTCGATGGACATGAGTCTGAGTGAACTCCGGGAGTTGGTGATGGACAGGGAGGCCTGGCGTGCTGCGATTCATGGGGTCGCAAAGAGTCGGACATGACTGAGCGACTGAACTGAACTGAACTGAATACTTGATAAGCTATGCATTTAGTTTTGCACTATCAAAATAAAGGATGAAGGATAGATTTAGAGGAAAATATAAAGATAGATTATTTTACTCAGTATAAATGATATTTCTTACTCAAAAGGCCAGACAGAATCAAGAGTAGAAAGAAAAGCAACAATCATAATTAAAACTATTTATCACAGTCACATCTTTTTCAATGCATGCCAAGTTATCACACAACTTGGCTTGTGTTATAGTGAAATTCATGGGAAGCTATGAATGGTAAAGAAAGTTCAAATAAACATAATTACTAGCTCTGAGAAAATAATAGGGCTAACTGAAGATAGTGTATATTTACAGATAAATAAGGGAAAGAAAAACATTTTTGAAATTAAGAACTGAAATTGCAAGGGAAAAGTATATGATATTCTAGAATACATAGAGAACAAGGTATATATTTGTGAATTTATTCAATTATTTTGGAAAGAAAAATTTCTGCTATAATTAAAACAGAGAACAGAAATAAAATGGACTAGGATAAACTTGGAATGAAAAATATAAATGCTAAAAATGGAGCAAAGTGAAAATACACTAAGAAAAATAAAAGGAAAATTTAAACTCAAATAAATTATAATTCAGTCAAAAAGTTAACAAAGATATTCTCAAATATGATGGTTTTTACTTCATTGAGTGATGGTTAATAGACTGAAAAAAATCAGAGTATATTTTAAATTTAATGAGTTTTAAAAAGAGGTAATACAAACACATAGAAATATAAAATGCAGCAGATTATTTATATTGGATAAAAGATAAACATTATGTGAAATATCTAGTTATAAATTAAAAAACAAACAAACAAACAAACACACACAAAAGGCATTACATTTAGTATTTCAGTTTCCTAGGGCTGCAGTGACATCACTACAGACTTCGTAGCTCAACTGTAGCAACTGTAATTTATTCACCCACAGAAGGACTGAGTAGTGAAACCTGAAATAGGTAATGGTGGGCCCTTTGGCACACTCCTTTGGAACACTTTAGAGAAAATTCCCCCATTGTATTTTTGTAGCTTCTGATGTGTCCCAGAATGTGTGTCCTCTAATTCTAGGCTATTAGTCATTTTATTCCAGTCTCTGCCTCCATCTTAACATGGTCATTTATCTATGTATGTCTCAGGTTTTGTTCCCTTCTTAGGGACACCTGTTGCTCTTATAAGGACCATCTGAATCCAATATAATCTAAAACTTAACAACATCATAAAGATCTGAGGTTGAACTCTGAAGTTCTGGACAGGCATGAATTTGTGGAGAACAGTATTGTGGAGAATCTAGTACAGGAGAAATACAAAAATTCATCAACTATACAAGAGAAAAATAAGGTGAGACAAGAGGAGATGAAATATAGACTGGCAGAATTCAAGAAAGAAAAAAAAATTCAAGAGCAGGAATCTTTTTCACAGCAAGCACAAATTAGAATAGACAATGTTGAAACAGTCATGGACATGAAATAAATGAGATAAAAACAAATGAGAAAGTAAATTCAGTTCAGTTAAGTTCAGGCACTCAGTCGTGTCTGACTCTTTGCGACCCCATGAATCACAGCACGCCAGGCCTCCCTGTCCATCACCAACTCCTGGAGTTCACCCAAACTCATGTACATTGAGTCGGTGATCCCATCCTGCCATCTCATATTCTGTCGTTCCCTTCTCCTCCTGCCCCCAATACCTCCCAGCATCGGGGTCTTTTCCAATGAGCCAACTCTTTGCATGAGGTGGCCAAAGTATTGGAGTTTCAGCTTTAGCATTAGTCCTTCCAAAGAACACCCAGGAATGATCTCCTTTAGGATTGATTGGTTGGATCTCGTTGCAGTCCAAGGGTCTCTCAAGAGTCTTCTCCAACACCACAATTCAAAAGCATCAGTTCTTCGGTGCTCAGCTTTCTTCACAGTCCAACTCTCACATCCATACATGACCACTGGAAAAACCATAGCCTTGACTAGATGAACCTTTGTTGGCAAAGTAATGTCTCTGCTTTTGAATATGCTATCTAGGTTGGTCATAAATTTCTTTCCAAGGAGTAAGCGTCTTTTAATTTCATGGCTACAGTCACCATCTGCAGTGATTTTGGGGCCCCCAAAAATAAAGTTTGACACTGTTTCCACTGTTTCCCCATCTATTTCCCATGAAGTGATGGGACAAGGTGCCGTGATCTTCATTTTCTGAATGGTGAGCTTTAAGCCAACTTTTTCACTCTCCTCTTTCACTTTCATCAAGAGGTTTTTTAGTTCCTCTTCACTTTCTGCCATAAGGGTGGTGTCATCTGCGTATCTGGGGTTATTGATATTTCTCCCAGCAATCTTGATTCCAGCATGTGCTTCTTACAGCCCAGCTGGTCTCATGATGTACTCTGCATATAAGTTAAATAAGCAGGGTGACAATGTACAGCCTTGAAGTACTCCTTTTCCTAATTGGAACCAGTCTGTTGTTCCATGTCCAGTTCTAACTGTTGCTTCCTGACCTGAATATAGGTTTCTCAAGAGGCAGGTCAGGTGGTCTGGTATTTCCATGTCTTTCAGAATTTTCCACAGTTTATTGTGATCCACATAGTCAAAGGCTTTGGCATAGTCAATAAAGCAGAAATATATGTTTTTCTGGCACTCTTTTGCTTTTTCAATGATCCAGAGGATGTTGGGAATTTGATCTCTGGTTCCTCTGCCTTTTCTAAAACTAGCTTGAACATCTTGAAGTTCACGGTTCACCTACTGCTGAAGCCTGGCTTGGAGAATTTTGAGCATTAATTTAGTAGTGTGCGAGATGAGTGCAATTGTGTGGTAGTTTGAGCATTCTTTGGCATTGCCTTTCTTTGGGATTGGAATGAAAACTGGCTTTTTCAGTGCTGTGGCCACTGCTGAGTTTTCCAGATTTGTTGGCATATTGAGTACTGCACTTTCACAGCATCATCTTTCAGGATTTGAAATAGCTCGACTGGAATTCCCTCACCTCCACTAGCTTTGTTGGTAGTGATGCTTTCTAAGGCCCACTTGACTTCACATTCCAGAATGTCTGGCTCTACGTGAGTGATCACACCATTGTGATTATCTAAGTCATGAAGATCTTTTTTGTACAGTTCTTCTGTGTATTCTTGCCATCTCTTCTTAATATCTTCTGCTTCTGTTAGGTCCATACCATTTCTGTCCTTTATCGAGCCCATCTTTGCATGAAATGTTCCCTTGGTATCTCTGATTTTCTTGAAGAGATCCCTAGTCTTTCCCATTATGTTGTTTTCCTCTATTTCTTTGCATTGATCGCTGAGGAAGGCTTTCTTATCTCTCCTTGCTATTCTTTGGAATTATGCATTCAGATGTGTATATCTTTCCTTCTCTCCTTTGCTTTTCACTTCTCTTCTTTTCATAGCTATTTGTAAGGCCTCCCCAGACAGCCATTTTGCTTTTTTGCATTTCTTTTCCATGGGGATGGTCTTGATCCCTGTCTCCTGTACAGTGTCACGAATCTTGGTCCATAGTTCATCAGGCAATCTATGTATCAGATCTAGTCCCTTAAATATATTTCTCACTTCCACTGTATAATCATAAGGGGTTTGGTTTAGATTGTACCTCAATGGTCTAGTGGTTTTCCCTACTTTCTTTAAGTCTGAATTTGGCAATAAGGAGATCATGTTCTGAGCCACAGTCAGCTTCCGGTCTTGTTTTTGCTGACTGTATAGAGCTTCTCCATCTTTGGCTGCAAAGAATATAATCAATATGATTTTGGTGCTGACCATCTGGTGATGTCCATGTGTAGTCTTCTCTTGTGTTGTTGGAAGAGCGTGTTTGTTATGACCAGTGCATTTTCTTGGCAAAACTCTATTAGTCGTTGACCTGCTGCATTCTGTATTCCAAGGCCAAATTTGCCTGTTACCCCAGGTGTTTTTTGACTTCCTACTTTTGCATTACAGTCCCCTATAATGAAAAGGACATCTTTTTTCGGTGTTAGTTCTAAAAGATCTTGTATGTCTTCATAGAACCATTCAACTTCAGCGTCTTCAGTGTTACTGGTTGGGGCATACACTTGGATTACTGTGATATGGAATGGTTTGTCTTGGAAACGAACAGAGATCATTCTGTCGTTTTTGAGATTGCATCTAAGTACTGCATTTTGGACTCTTTTGTTGACCATGATGGCTATTCCATTTCTTCTAAGGGATTCCTGCCCACAGTAGTAGATATAATGGTCATCTGAGTTAAATTCACCCATTCCAGTCCATTTTAGTTCGCTGGTTCCTAGAATGTTGAAGTTCACTCTTGCCATCTCCTCTTTGACTACTTGCAATTTGCCTTGATTCATGGGCCTAACATTCCAGGTTCCTATGCAGTATTGCTCTTTACAACATCAGACCTTGCTTCTATCACCAGTCACATCCACAACTGGGTATTTTTTTACTTTGGCTCCATCCCTTCATTCTACTGGAGTTATTTCTCTATTGATCTCCAGTGCCATATTGGGCACCTACCGACCTGGGGAGTTCCTCTTTCAGTGTCCTATAACTTCGCCTTTTCATACTGTTCATGAGGTTCTCAAGGTGAGAATACTGAAGTCGTTTGCCATTCCCTTCTCCAGTGGACCACATTCTTTCAGACCTCTCCACCATTATCTACCCATCTCGTGTGGGCCACATGGCATGGCTTAGTTTCATTGAGTTAGACAAGGCTATGGTCCATGTGATTAGATTGACTAGTTTTCTGTAATTAGTTTTCTGTGATTATGGTTTGTGTGTCTGCCCTCTGATGCCTCTCGCAACACCTACCATCTTACTTGGGTTTCTCTTACCTTGGACATAGGGTATCACTTCATGGCTGCTCCAGCAAAGCACAGCCTCTGCTCCTTACCTTGGCTAAGGGGTATCTCCTCACAGCTGCCCCTCCTGACCTTGAACATGGAGTAGCTCCTCTCAGCCCTTCTGCACCCACATAACCACCACTCCTTGGATGTGAGGTTGAAAGTAAATTAAAAATTATTAAAGATTTCAAATTTCTTTATAGGATTTTAAACACTAGAAAGCAGTAGAGTCTTATTTTTAAAACACTGAATGAAAAAAAAAAAGTGTCACTGAAATTTTCCATATTGCCTATTATTGTTGACATGCAAGAACTCATGGGATTTGGCTTCTCTGAGTCCTTCATTAAGAAACTACAATTGGACCAACTTGAGTCTACCAAGAAATACATAGAAAAATTGTACCAAATTATCAATGATGAAACCACTCAGTTTCAGGGAAAGAAGTCATCAGGTAGTGAGGAAACTCAGGTAGCCCCGTGGAGAGGCCCAGGAGAATAAACCAACAACTAATACCAACTTGGCAAAACATGTGAATGAGTTATCTTGGAAGGGAGTCCTCCAGCTCCAGGGAAGCATTCTAAGGAACATATCCTGACTGACATGAGTGCAACCTCTTAAAAAGCTGGAGTCGAATTATCCAGCCAAGTTAGTCATGAATTCCTGATCTCCAGTAACTGTTAGAGGGTTGTGTACAACTGGTGTAGTTCTGATTGGGCAGAAGACTATGCATGTTATAAATCATTAAAACGTAGACTTTACAAAAGTAGGAATAGCAGTGAGTAAATAAAAACACTACCTATTTGTTTGACCTTTCTCTACTAAGAATCTTTGAGCCTTTGAATAAGATAGGAACCCCCTTGCCCTCAATTACTCAGGCAAAAATCCACTGCATCGTAAAGAAGAATAGAAATAGCAGGTATCTTTTGTAGAGGAGGAGTAAGCAGCATTTGTGAAAACAGTCTCCTCACTAATTTAGATCAGAAGTCAGCCCCTGGCCACCCAAGAGGTATGAAAGGATCTGATTCTTTCCCTAGGACACTCCAAATACACAACGCATATTTCTGTTTTCACGAGAGAGGAGTCACAGAGAAGGTCCCTATTACTGAGGCCAATGTAAGACCAGGAAACACAAGTCCTACTTCTCCCCATTAATAACATAATAGCGAGGAAATCTGATATATCTGCAAAAAAATACAGAAAGTTTCCTGGAATTTTTCTAAAAAATGAAACTGTAATACCCACAAAAGAAACCTATAAAATGACACATATTATAAATTGTTTTAGTTTGTATTAACCAGTGTAATTGCAGCAAAATAAGTTAGTAATTACAGTCTCAAAAATTTGTTCTAACTTGGGTTTAAAATTCTAGATAATTATTGGCATAGGTGATCAAATTAAAACTAAAAATGTATACCTGTGGTGGATTCATTTTGATATTAGGCAAAACTAATACAATTTTGTAAAGTTTAAAAATAAAATAAAATTTAAAAAAAAGAAATAATCTTGAACACAAGTAAAAAAAAAACTAAAAATGTAGAATAACAATTAATTCATGTTAGATCTATAAATTAAATCAATGGTCAGACAGACTAATTAAAATATGCTAATAAAAAGCACAAAAATTAATTATTGTGAAAATATAAAATGTGTAAAAATTTATAAAAATATTTCTACTCTAATTTTGATTATTTATTTTACACTACTTGTTTTAGGTTTATATTGGTCTTTATCCAGCATGTGAACTTAAAAATAATGTGTACTCTTCTATTGTTTGATGAAGTATCCTATAAATGCTAATTAGTTCAAATTAACTGAGGTGCTGTTCAGTTCAACTATGTCCTTACTGTTTTTTTTTTTTTGGCCTGTGAAATGTGTCAATTACCGATAGAGAGATATTGAAATACCTAACTAATATAAATATCAGGTTTTTCCATATATTATCTCATGTTTCACATTCTCTTGTTAGGTGTTTGGAGATTAAACCCTATATCATTATGTAATGCTTTTTTTTTTATCCCTGATAATTGCTCTTGCTTTGTAGTCTTTCTGTGAAATTAATATAGCTACCTAAGGTTATTTTTGGTTTTGTTTTTTGTTAATGTTATCATGGTATATTTTCCTCTGTCCCCTTACTTTTAATCTAAATGTTTTCTGTGTTTAGTCTTTTTTAGATAATATATATTTGGATTTTTTAAATTGTTTCAGACAGTCTCTGTATTTTAATTGGTATATTTAGACCAGTCATACTTTAAGTGATTGGTGATATAATTGGATTAATATCTAATGTACTTGTAACTATTTTCTATTCCATGCTCTATGTCCTTGTTTCTTTCTTTCTTTTTTTTTTTTCCCTAATCTTTTTCTGGCTTCTCTGGTTTTAACTGAGAATTTTATATGATTCAATTTTCTCTCATTTGTTATCGTATCAGTTAAATTTATTTTTAATCTACTTATTGCCATAGTTTGCAGTGTACTTTTATAACGAATCTAAGTCCATTTTCAAACAATACTATATGCTATTTTATGTGTATTTCAGGTGCCTTATAATAAGAAATGCCAAATTACTAGAAATTAATGAAATTAATCAATGAAACCACAAACTTGTTCTGGGAAATATAAATAAAATGGATAAAATTCTATCTAGGCTAAGCATGAAAAAAAAAGTAGATGCAAATTACCAATACTCAGATTAAATAGATAATCAGTACTGATCTCTTAAACATTAAAAATATAATAAGGGAATGTAATGACCACTTTATGCCTACAGATTTGATAACCTAGTGGAAATGGAACAATTCCTTAAAAGATATAATCTACAAAACACAAACATGTAGAAATAGATAGTCTGAATAGATTTTTGATATTAAAGAATTTAAACCAGTAATCAATAAACAACCAAACAAGGAAGCACTAAGCAAGATGGTTTTTTCACTACTGAATTCTACATATTATTTAAGCAGAAACAGAAGTCCACTCTCATTAGCTTATTTTGTGAGTCCAGTGTGACAGTAATAAGAAACCAAATAAAGTTACTAAAATAAAGGACGACTACTTATCAGTATTGCAAACAAATGTAGATGCAAACATTTTAAACAAGATATTAGTGAAATATATCTAAAAATGCATAAAATAATTGCACATCACAATGAAGTGTGATTTATTCTAAGTATATACAACTTCTTTAATGTTTGAAAATCATTTCATGTATTCTATGTCATCAACAGGCTAAATATGAAACATCTTTTGATTATATAAATAGAAAAAAGAAAATAATATTTGACAAAAGCAAACATACATACAAGTAAAACATTTAGCAAGCTAGGAATTGATTGGGAAATTCTTCAATTAAATAGATCTACAAAAGTAACATCATACTTAATGGTGAGAAACTATGACTTCTCCTTATGATTAAGAATCAGAGAAGTCCCTCTTACAGACCCTATTCAATATGAACTAGAATCATAGCTAATTTATAACTCCAGAAAGAAAGAAGAGACAGAACCAAAGAAAAACAACACCCAGTTGTGGATGTGACAGGTGATGGAAGTAAAGTCCAATGCTGTAAAAGCAATATTGCACAGGAACCTGGCATGTTAGGTCCATGAATCAAGGCAAATTGGAAGTGGTCAAACAGGAGATGGCAAGAGTGAACATTGAAATTTTAGGAATCAGCGAACTAAAATGGACTGGAATGGGTGAATTTAACTCAGATGACCAATATGTCTACTATTGTGGGCAGGAATCCCTTAGAAGAAATGGAATAGCCATCATAGTCAACAAAAGAGTCCAAAAAGCAGTACTTGGGTGCAATCTCAAAAATGACAAAATGATCCACTCATTTCCAAGGGAAACCATTCAATATTACAGGAATCCAAGTCTATGCCCCAACAAGCAACGCTTAAGAAGTTGAAGTTGAATGGTTCTATGAAGACTTACAAGACCTTCTAGAACTAACACCCCAAAGTGAAAGTGAAAGAAAGTGAAAGTGAAGTCGCTCAGTCGTGTCTGACTCTTTGCGACCCCATGGATTGTAGCCTACCAGGCTTCTCCGTCCATGGGATTTTCCAGGCAAGAATACTGGCGTGGGTTTCCATTTCCTTCTCCAGGGCATCTTCCCCACCCAGGGATTGAAACCGGGTCTAACACCCCCAAAAGATGTCTTTTTCATTATAGAGAACTGGAACGCAGAAGGAAGAAGTCAAGAGATACCTGGAGTAACAGGCAAATTTGGCCTTGGAATACAGAATGAAGCATGGCAAAGCCTAATAGAGTTTTGCCAAAAGAACGCACTAGTCATAGCAAACACCCTCTTCACACAACACAAGAGAAAACTCTACAACTGGACATCATCAGATGATCAATATCAAAATCACATTGATTATACTTTTTACAGGCAAAGATGGAGAAGCTCTATACAGTCAGCAAAAACAAGACCGGGAGAAGACTGTGGCTCAGATTATGAACTCCTTATTGCCAAATTCAGACTTAAATTGAAGAAATTAGGGAAAGCCATCAACCAAATTCATTATGGTTATTCAGTGGAAGTGAGAAATAGATTTGAGGGACTAGATCGGATAGAGTACCTGGTGAACTATAGGTTCATGAACTATAGGTATATGAACTGAGGTTCATAACCCTGTACAGGAGGTACAGATCAAGACTATCCCCAAGAAAAAGAAATGCAAAAAGGCAAAATGGCTGTCTGAGGAGGCCTTACAAATAGCCGTGAAAAGAAGAGAAGTGAAAGGCAAAGGAGAAAATAAAAGTTATACCCATTTGAATGTGGAGTTCCAAAGAATAGCAAGGAGAGATAAGAAAGCCTTCCTCAGTGATCACTGAAAAAATAGAGGAAAACAATAGAATGGAAAAGATTAGAGATTCCTTGAAGAATATTAAAGATACCAAGGTAATATTTCATGCAAAGATGGGCACAGTAAAGGACAAAAATAGTATGGACCTAACCAAAGCAGAAGATATTAAGAAGTGGTGGCAAGAATACACAGAAGAACTATACAAAAAAGATCTTCACAACCCAGATAATCATGAACCTGTGATTACTTATCTAGAGCCAGACATCCTATGCAAATTCAAGTGGGACTTAGGAAGCTCCATTGCAAACAAAGCTAGTGGAGGTGATGGAATTCCAGTTGAGCTATTTCAAATCCTAAAAGATAATGCTGTGAAAGTGCTACACTCAATATGCCAGCAAATTTGGAAAACTCAGCAGTGGCCACAGGACTGGAAAATGTCAGGTTTTTTTTTTTTTTTCCAATCCCAAAGAAAGGCAATGCCAAAGAATGCTCAAACTATTGTACAATTGCACTCATCTCACAGGCTAGCAAAGTATAGCTCAAAATTCCAAGCCAGGCTTCAACAGTACATCGACTGTGAACTTCCAGGTGTTCAAGCTGGATTTAGAAAAGGTAGAGGAGCCAGAGATCAAATTGCCAACATCCCCTGGACCATCAAAAAATGATCGTGGCATCTGGTCCCAACAAGGTCAGTCTAGTTAAAGCTTTAGTTTTTCCAGGAGTCATATATGGATGTGAGAGTTGGACTATAAGGAATGCTGAGCGTGGAAGAATTGATGCTTTTGTACTGTGGTGTTAGAGAAGACTCTTGAGTATCCCTTACACTGCAAGGAGATCCAACCATTCCAAGGAAATCAGCCCTGAATATTCAGTGGAAGATTAGATCAAATTGCCAACATCAGCTGGTTCATTGAAAAAGCAAGAGAGTTCCAGAAAAACATCTATTTCTGTTTTATTGACTATGTCAAGTCCTTTGAATGTGTGGATCACCACAAACTGTGGAAAATTCTTAAAAAGATGGGAATAGCAGACCACCTGAGCTGCCTCTTAGAAATCTGTATGCAGTCAAGAAACAACAGTTAGAACTGGACATGGAACAACAGACTGGTTCCAAATAGGAAAAGGAGTATGTCAAGGTTGCATATTGTCACCCTGCTTATTTAACTTATATACAGAGTGCATCATGAGAAATGCTGGGCTGCATGAAGCACAAGCTGGAATCAAGGTGGCTGGGAGAAATATCAATAACCTCAGATATGCAGATAATATCACCCTTATGGCAGAAAGTGAAGAAGAACTAAAGGGCCTCTTGATGAAAGTGAAAGAAGAAAGTGAAAACATTGGCTTAAAGCTCACCATTCAGAAAACTAAGATCATGGCAAGTGGTCCCATTACTTCATGGCAAATAGATGGGGAAAAATTGGAAACAGTGAGAGACTTTAATTTTTTGGCCTCCAAAATCACTGCAAATGGTGACTGCAGCCATGAAATTAAAAGGCGCTTGCTCCTTGGAAGAAAAGTTTTGACCAACCTAGACGGTATATTGAAAAGCAGAGACCATACTTTGCCAACAAAGGTCCATCTAGTCAAAGCTCTGGTTTTTTCAATAGTCATGTATGGATGTGAGAGTTGGACTATAAAGAAAGCTGAGTGCTGAAGAATTGATGCCTTTGAATTTTGATGTTGGAGAAGACTCTTGAGAGTCTCTTGGACTGCGAGGAGTTCCAACCAGTCCATCCTAAAGGAAAGCAGTCCTGAATCTTCATTGGAGAGACTGATGCTGAATCTGAAACTCCAATACTTTGGAATCCTGATGGGAATAACTGATTCATTTGAAAAGAATCTGATGCTTGGAATGATTGAAGGCGGGCAGAGAAGGGGATGATGGAGGATGAGATGGGTGGATGGCATCACCGGCTCAATGAACATGAGTTTGAGTAAACTCTGCGAATTGGCGACGGACAGGGAGGCCTTGCATGTTGCAGTCCATGGGGTCACAAAGAGTCAGACACGACTGAGTGACTGAACTGAACTGAGCATAAATAAAACATGTACAGACTGAGGAAGAAGAAATAAAACCGTCTTTAGTCATGTGCTTAGTCGCTCAGTTGTGTCCACTCTTTGAGACCCAATGGACTGTAGCCTGCCAGACTGCTCTGTCCATGGGGATTCTCCAGGTAAATATACTGGAGTGGGTTGCCATCCCCTCCTCCAGAGGATCTTCCCAAGCCAAGCATCGATCCCAGATCTCCCACATTGCAGGCGGATTTTTTACCCTCTGAATCACCAGGGAAGTCTGAATAAGATTAGTGCTGCTATTTTAAAAAATCCCACAGAGTTCTCATATCTCCTTCTAACATATGAGGACACAATGAGAACAATTTGACTGTTTACTGTGAACCATAAAGAGGGCCTTCACTACTGCATGCTTAGTCATGTCTGACTGTATGGGACCCCATGGACTCTAGCCCACCAGGTTCCTCTGTCCATGGAATTCCCCAGGCTAGAATAACGGAGGGGGTTGCCATTTCCTTCTCTGGGTGGGGGGTGTGGGGAAGAATTGATTAAAAGTCTGTTAGATTTAATAAATGATTATAACAAGATTGTAGTATTTATGTTTATTAAACAAAATTTAATTATGTTTAATATGTAAGTTTTATTTAAATCAGAAGGAGAGAGATGAATAAGTTGAGCCCAGAGGACTTTTAGGGTGGTGAAAGTACTCCATGTTATTATAATGATGAAAATATTTCATTATGTATTTGTTCAAACCCATTGAATGTATAGTACCAAGGATAAACTATAATGTAAACTATAGACTTGGGGTGATTCTTATATGTCAGTGTACATCCATCCTTGGTGAGAAAAGTACCATTCTGCTGAGTGATGTTGATAATGAAGATGGAGGATATATGGAAATTCTATAAGCTGCATTTTAAAAGATTCTTAATTAAAAACAGCAATAACAATAACAAATAACTAGGTGACCTTGGGTTTGGGTATGAATTTTTATGAAGTTAAGTGAAGTGAAGTGAGTCGTGTCTGACTCTTTGTGACCCCATGTATAGTAGTCCACCAGGCTCCTCGGTCCATGGGATTTTCTAGGCATGAATACTGGAGTGGGTTGCCATTTCCTTCTCCAGGGGATCTTCCTGACCCAGGGATTGAACCTGAGTGTCCCACATTGTAGCCAGATGCTTTACCATCTGAGCTACCAGGGAAGCCAAAATCATGATCAATGAAAGAAAACAATGGAAATTTGGACTATATTAAAATTAAAAAAAATTATTTGTAAGAAACTTCTAAGAAGATAAAGAGACAACCCACCATCTTCAAGAAAATATTTGTAAAATGCATATTTGGTAAGGAACTTATATCCAAAATATACAAAGGACTCTTAAAATTCAGAAATTCAGTAATAGGAAGACAAACAATATAATTTTTTAAAAATAGCAGATTCATGTTGATGTATGGCAAAACCAATACAATATTGTAAAGTAATTAACCTCCAATTAAAATAAATAAATTTATTTTTTTTCTGAAATACCTATTTTTTATTTATTTTTTTTATTTTTTAATTTTTATTTTATTTTTAAATTTTACATAGTTGTATTAGTTTTGCCAAATATCAAAATGAATCCACCACAGGTATACATGTGTTCCCTATCCTGAACCCTCCTCCCTCCTCCCTCCCCACACCATCCCTCTGGGTCGTCC
>NW_011495032.1:15806903-15810034 GCF_000754665.1 Bison bison bison
TGGCATCTCGTTTCATACATGATATTTTACATGTTTCAATGCCATTCTCCCAAATCTTCCCATCCTCTCCCTCTCCCACAGAGTCCATAAGATAAATAAATTTATATTAAAAATTTTTTAAAAATGGGCCAACTATTTGCACAAACACTTTACCAAAGATATATATACAGATTTTGGCCAAGCATGTGAAAAGTTTCTATGGACCATTTGTTATTAGGAAATTATAAATTAAAACAATAACAAGATGTCATGACATAATACTAAAATCAGGAAAACTGAACCAAATACTGTTAAACATATGGAAAAACATAAGTATTCACTCATTGCCACTAGGTGTGATAGACATAATTTCAAATTGAATTATACCATATTTTTTAGGAAGAAGTTGATCTAGTGTTTTATAAATAATGTCAATAGAGAAAAATGAAAGAACAATTCCAATACATTCTATGATGTATTGGAATAGATACATAGAATGCATACATATTGGAATAGATTAAAAAGTGTTCTTTTAATCATACATACACACAGACAAAAACAAATTGTAGGCAAATATGAGTTTTGATAAATGATAAAAATTAAATATGAGTGTAATCCAACAGTATATTAAAAATAATAGACCATATTCATGCAGTGCGCTACTAGGAATCTAATCAAAGTTAAGGGTAAAATGTTACATTGAACAAACAAATGTATAAAATATCAAAATATCTTATGCTCATCTCCTCTTCTCTCTTTCTCTCTTGTGTATGTTTGTGTGTGTATTGTGGGGGTGTGTGTCTATACTAGGTGTCTGTCTTTCAATGAACTTATTTATTTATATATCTAACTATCTCTGTCTTGACCCAAAAGCTAATTATGTTTCATAACAAAACCCATGGGGTATTTAAATTAGTATTAGTAGTGTGATACTCTGGTGAAATACTCAAACAATATTCTTCCTAAATAAATAATCGAATAAAAAATACAATGGTGGAAAACATACCATTTGTTAATGACATGAGTATACCATGTAGATTCAACAAAGAATGTTCAATATAATGAAGAAATGTTTTAAATGTTACTGAAAGGAGATTTAAATAAGTAGATAATGAAGCATGGTACTCATCTTGTGTATTCTAAAATTAATTCCTGATTGATCAAAAAAATTTAATGCAATCATAAAAATGGAAGCAAAAGAACTTTAAAAGAGACTGTTTATAATGTTTTAGTGAAGAAAGGCATAGTAAGCAAAAAAGAGAAAAAAGGTCCATAAGGCTTAAAATAAGTCCATGACTTAAAAGTCAGTAAGACAAAGTTAAATAACAAATGATAAATATTTGCTTACAAATAGAAATATCTTATGTCACACACACACATACATAGTTATTAGTCATAACATACAGCAATTATATATTTTCCACTGCATAGTATTTTAAAATTAAACATACCATATTACATTGTTATACCTTGTTTCTTCTACTCTAATTTCTTCTACAAGTAAATTTGAAATGCTGATGATAGATAAATATAAAAATATGTTTTTCAGGTGTTGTATTTTAAATTGTTTCTGCTAGCAATTTTTAAGACCATACACGTTTCCCCATTAATGTAAATATGCTGTCACTATGTCAGGAGCTAATGTGTTTTGTTTCTCTGTTCACCTTTAAATGAAATGTGTTTTGAAGGATGAAATCTAACATAATGAATATAAATATGAAGCGAAATTACTGAAGTAGCAAAAGAAAAATAAAACACAGAATATATAAATACCTCAGAGTTCTAAAACGTGGAATTAATGCTGACAGTATACTCTGCAGATTGCTTATAGTATCTTTATTGTTGTCATCTGTATTCTGGAGGTTCTCTTGGGTTTGCATTTTCTTGCTCAAGGAATTTTGTTGACACATTAGATGTCAGCTTCTAAAAAATTTATGGAGTGGAACAGAAGGGTGTTTCCTTCTTAAAGTTTTATATACCCAAGCTTTCTTCTCCTGATGTGGCAACTGGGATTATCTTTGGATCATGCATTAGGATTTTTGCCAGAATACATTTGAACAGAAAAATAAGGAAAAGAGAGCCCCAAAGTTTGACATGGACAGCAATTCTTCAAGCTTTTAAAAATTAGCAATTTTTATTGGAGAAATCTAAGTAATATAGATATTGATTTGCTGATTTTAGTGTAAGTACATCTTCATATTTTACATAATTAATTTGCATAACATATAATTTTGCATAAATTTATATACTTAATTATCTTATTTTGATTATTTTGTACTTCTGCTATTAGGTATTATCAGGACAGTTTTGCATACATTGCTTTAAAACTAATTCATTGTATTTGATCCAAGAAACTGGGGAAGGCATCCTTCCGTTCATCAAATATTGCCAGCTTAGCCTGTCCAGATGAGAGAAACCAAATCAAATTATCTCCCAACTTGGGCCTTTTTGTCTCTGCATTCTTTCTCTTTGTTTTGTGAGGGATAGCTAAGTTAGTAGGAGCAAGACAGAAATTCAAATGCAGCATTTTACTAAATGGCCCAGTCACTGTATACACCCTTGATGCCTTTTGCTATGTACACTTTACAGCAGGTGACTTATTCCTTAAATTATTGTGAACAGGCCTCAGTCAGTCAGTCAGTTCAGTCACTCAGTCATGTCCAACTCTTTGCAACCCCATGAATAGCAGCATGCCAGGCATCCCTGTCCATGACTAACTCCCAAAGTTCACTCAGACTCATGTTCATCGAGTCAGTGATGCCATCAAGCCATCTCATCCTCTGTTGTCCCCTTCTCCTCTTGCCCCCAATCCGCCCCAGCATCAGTCTTTTCCAATGAGTCAACTCTTCGCATGAGGTGGACAAAGTACTGGAGTTTCAGTTTAGCATCAGTGCTTCCAAAGAAATCCCAGGGCTAATCTCCTTCAGAATGGACTGGTTGGATCTCCTTGCAGTCCAAGGGACTCTCAAGAGTCTTCTCCAACACCACAGTTCAAAAGCATCAATTCTTCAGCGCTTAGCTTTCTTCACAGTCCAACTCTCACATCCATATATGACCACAGGAAAAACCATAGCCTTGATGGAAATTTGATCTCTGGTTCCTCTGCCTTTTCTAAAACCAGCTTGAACATCTGGAAATTCATGGTTCATGTA
>NW_011495032.1:15810134-15812293 GCF_000754665.1 Bison bison bison
GATGCCATGATCTTAGTTTTCTGAATGTTGTGCTTTAAGCCAACTTTTTCACTCTCCTGTTTCGCTTTCTTCAAGAGGCTTTTTAGTTCCTCTTCACTTTCTGCCATAAGGGTGGTGTCATCTGTATATCTTAGGTTATTGGTATTTCTCCCAGCAATCTTGATTCCAGCTTGTGCTTAATCCAGCCCAGCGTTTCTCATGATGTACTCTGCACGTAAGTTAAATAAGCAGGGTGACAATATACAGCCTTGACGTACGCCTTTCCCTATTTGGAACCAGTCTGTTGTTCCATGTCCAGTTCTAACTCTTGCTTCCTGACCTGCATATAGGCTTCTCAAGAGGCAGGTCAGGTGGTCTGGAATCCCATCTCTCAGAATTTTCCACAGTTTATTGGGATCCACACAGTCAAAGATTTGGCATAGTCAATAAAGCAGAAATAGATGTTTTTCTGGAACGCTCTTGCTTTTTCCATGATCAGGATGGAAATTTGATCTCTGGTTCCTCTGCCTTTTCTAAAACCAGCTTGAACATCTGGAAGTTCACGGTTCATGTATTGCTGAAGCCTGGCTTGGAAAATTTTGAGCATTACTTTACTAGCTTGGGATATGAGTGCAATTGTGCGGTAGTTTGAGCATTTTTTGGCATTGCCTTTCTTTGGGATTGGAATAAAAACTGACCTTTTCCAATCCTGTGGTCACTGCTGAGTTTTCCAAATTTTCAGGTATATTGAGTGCAGCACTTTCACAACATCATCTTTCAGGATTTGAAATAGCTCAACTGGAATTCCCTCACCTCCACTAGCTTTGTTGGTAGTGATGCTTTCTAAGGCCCACTTGACTTCACATTCCAGGATGTCTGGCTCTACGTGAGTGATCACACCATCGTGATTATCTAGTTTGTGAAGATCTTTTTTATACAGTTCTTCTGTGTATTCTTGCCATCTCTTCTTAATATCTTATGTCTTTGTTATGTCCATACCATTTCTGTCCTTTATCAAGCCCATCTTTGCATGAAATATTCCCTTGATATCTCTAATTTTTCTTGACGAGATCTCTAGTCTTTCCTATTCTGTTGTTTTCCTCTATTTCTTTGCATTGATTGCTGAGGAAGGCTTTCTTATCTCTCCTTGCTATTCTTTGGAACTCTGCATTCAGATGCTTATATCTTTCCTTTTCTCCTTTGCTTTTCACTTATCTTCTTTTCATAGCTATTTGTAAGGCCTCCCCAGACAGCTATTTTGCTTTTTGCATTTCTTTTCCATGGGTATGGTCTTGATCCCTGTCTCCTGTACAATGTCACGAACCTCATTCCATAGTTCATTAGACACTCTATCTGTAAGATCTAGTACCTTAAATCTATTTCTCACTTCCACTATATAATCATAAGGGGTTTAATTTAGGTCATGCCTCAATGGTCTAGTTGTTTTCCCTACTTTCTTCCATTTAAATCTGAATTTGGCAATAAGGAGTTCATAGTCTGAGCCATAGTCAGCTCCTGGTTTTGTTTTTGCAGACTGTATAGAGCTTCTCCATCTTTGGCTGCAAAGAATATAATCAACTTGATTTCAGTGTTGACTATCTGGTGATGTCCATGTATACAGTCTTCTCTTGTATTTTTGGAAGGGGATGTTTGCTATGACCAGTGCGTTCTCTTCGCAAAACTCTATTAGCCTTTGCTCTGCTTCATTCCGTATTCCAAAGCCAAATTTGCCTGTTACCCCAGGTGTTTCTTGACTTCCTACTTTTGCATTCCAGTCCCCTATAATGAAAAGGACATCTTTTTTGGGTGTTAGTTCTAATAGGTCTTGTACAGGCCTAGGTGAATGTAAATGGATATTAGATATATGTATGTGTATGTATATGTATGTATCTGTTCAAATACATATATATCTAATATTATATACATATACAGAAAAAATATTTCTGATGGGATTAAAAATAATAGGTAGGAAGACCTGTTTAGAATTTCAGGGACAGAAGACTTAAAATATAAGAATTTTTTTTAATTTAATTATATTTTTTAAATTTACAGTATTGTATTGGTTTTGCCATATATCAAAATGAATCTGCCACAGGTATACATGTATTCCACATCCTGAACCCTCCTCCCACCTCCCTCCCCATACCATCCCTCTGGGTCGTCCCAGTGCACCAGCCCCA
>NW_011495032.1:15812393-15815680 GCF_000754665.1 Bison bison bison
GACTCGTTTCATATCTGATATTATACATGTTTCAATGCCATTCTCCCAAATCATCCCACCCTCTCCCTCTCCACAGAGTCCAAAAGACTGATCTGTTTATTATTTAAGGAAAGAACAAACTTCAATTATCCAGTAATATATTATCTTCACATTAGAAAGAACCAGAAATGGGAAAAATAGATTCTGCTGTTTTGAACAGAGCCTTATACAAAATCTATTGGCTCTTCAGCAAAATTTGATGGTGTTCCTACCTATGAAACAATCTTGTGGATTGATATCCAGGACAATAGAAAATGAAAATAATGCAATATATTTTGCAGTAGAATGTGTTTTTACTCAACAATATGTTATTTTACCCCCCAATATTGGCATTCACAAATAACTGTACTACAAATTTTTTATAATTAAAAGGAAATAAGCATCACACTGAATAATCAGAGATTAGACCTATGTTGACATTTTTTTCTAAGCAGGGTGTCATCAGGTAAAATGCCTGGTTGGATAAAGCACAAGCTGGAATCAAGATTGCAGGGAGAAATATCAATAATCTCAGATATGCAGATGACACCACCAGTATGGCAGAAAGCTAAGGAGAACTAAAGGGCCTCTTGAAGAAAGTGAAAGAGGAGAGTGAAAATGTTGGCTTAAAACTCAACATTCAGAAAACTAACATCATGGTACCTGGTCCCATAACTTCATGTCAAATGGATGGGGAAATGAAACAGTGAGAGACTTTATGTTTTGAGTCTCCAAAATCACTGCAGATGGTGACTGCAACCAGGAAATTAAAAGACACTTACTCCTTGAAAGAAAAGCTATGGCCAACCTAGACAGCATATTAGAAAGCAGAAGCATTGTTTTGCCAACAAAGGTCCATCTAGTCAAAGCTATAGTGTTTCCAGTGGTCCTGTATGGATGTGAGAGTTGGACTATAAGGAAAGCTGAACACGGAAGAACTGATGCTTTTGAACTGTGGTGTTAGAGAAGACTCTTGAGAGTCCCTTGGACTGCAAGGAGATCCAACCAGTCCATGCTAAAGGAAATCAGTCCTGAATCTTCACTTGAAGGATTGATGCTGAATCTGAAACTCCAATACTTTGGCCACCTGATGCAAAGAATTGACTGATTTGGAAAGACCTTGATGCTGGGAAAGATTGAAGGCAGGAGGAGTAGGGGGTGACAGAGGATGAGATGGTTGGATGGCATCTCCAACTTGATGGACATGAGTTTGAGTAAGCTCTTGGAATTGCTGATGGACAGCAAAGCCTGGCATGCTGCACTTAATGGGGTCGCAAAAAGTTAGACACGACTGAGCAATTGAACTGAACTGACTTTTTCTATAGCAAGCAGATAATTTTGAGAATATTGTTATATATGAGTCATAATATTTCTGAAAACAACAGCATAGAAGAAAATTTTGAAATGAGAAAAAAATACAAAAGGAAACTGGGTGAGAAACTAAAGAAAATCTCAGGGAAAAGTTGTTGGGTACTAAAATAAACGACCAATATTTTCATCTAAGAAAATACAATCCAAGGTAAAGAAAATTGACTTTACATGAGCTATTTTTGCTATCAAACTACATTCAGTGTGAGATAGACAACAAATTAGGATGCAAGAAAACCTTCATATGATTAATAAAGACAGTATTAAAGATACAGTTATCAGAGAAGGAGTCAAAATAATTTTCTATAGCTAATTTGATTGGACAATGCACTTTCCTTTGCATGAGTTTCTTTTAACAAATTTTTAATTCTTCTGAAACATTGTCAGAATTTCCCTTTTATCCTTAGTGAACAATTTAGGCTCATGTTTTATGTTTCCTGTGTAGTTGTCTTCTGAAAATCATTTTTTATCTATGAATAAGCTGGTTTACATAAAGATTGTAACCTATACCCTATAACTACAATGGGAGTTGGTGATGGACAGGGAAGCCTGGTGTGCTGCAGTCTATGGGATGGCGAAGAGTCAGACACAACTGAGCTACCGAACTGATCTAGGAATCAGAAGAAGAAAACCCACATAATTTCAAACACCTTACTTTATATAAAGTGAAAATGAGTGTTATCTTTATGTTTAACTACGCTTGTAGATATTTTGCATTGGAACATTCAGTGCACCTCTACATTTTTAGTTACTCCCATTTCATCATTAAATTTCTACAAAGATTCTATTATACTGAATTATCTTGATTGTAGGATTCAGCTATGTTGATGGTATCCTAGAGTTGGCTTCTTATTGCAATAGTCCCCGTGAATGATGCAGTGATTTCTTTCATACTAGTGGATCATTTATATTCCAAATGCCTGTTCAAAAATATTTGCAAAATTCTTGGTGCATCAGATTGGATGGTTAGTGTTCTTTGTCACTGTAAAGTACGTGTGGAAGAGCATATAGTAGGATAAGGATAAATAGTAAATAGATCCATTTTTGTTTCCTCATGTTTGCATATTTACCATATTTATTCTCTGGTTTTACTGAAGAATTTTCTAAGCTGCATGGCCATTTTGTGACAATTATTGTAGTTAAAGTTAGTAAAAATTATCCTTAAACACACTTCCCTAAGCAGATAGATAGATAGATAGATAGATGTCAGTATTTCAGTACTCCAGAAGCAAATGGAGGAGTAAGGATGCTTCATTATGAAATGAAACTTATATTTGGGAATTCCTATCAATTGTGATACATGATGTCCTATTACCTGGAGCCAATAAGGGTACTAATGGCAAGCCATATATAAAATGTTAGTAATGCTTAATATCTCTGTTAATATTAGATGACATCTACATAAATAGAAATTCTAATGTTTTCCCTAAAACTCAATTTTTTGTGCATACTGTGGAGTCCATGACTGTTGAAAATATGACCCTAGATCAAAATAGTGATATAGGATATAGGTTATAATTTTTATGTAAACCAGCTTGAATTCCAATCCTGACTTGGACAGGAATTGGCAGTGTTTAGGTGGATTCATTTCGATATTTGGCAAAACCAATACAATATTGTAAAGTTTAAAAATAAAATAAAATTTAAAAAACAACAACAACAAAAAATGTTTCTATTTGGCAAAATCTTCAGATCAGATCAGATCAGTCGTTCAGTCGTGTCCGACTCTTTTCGACCCCATGAATCGCAGCAAGCCAGGCCTCCCTGTCCATCACCAACTCCCGGAGTTCACTGAAACTCACGTCCATCGAGTCAGTGATGCCATCCAGCCATCTCATCCTCTGTCGTCCCCTTCTCCTCCTGCCCCCAATCCCTCCCAGCATCAGAGTCTTTTCCAATGA
>NW_011495032.1:15815831-15817087 GCF_000754665.1 Bison bison bison
ATGCCATGATCTTCGTTTTCTGAATGTTGAGCTTTAAGCCAACTTTTTCACTCTCCTGTTTCACTTTCATCAAGAGGCTCTTTAGCTCTTCTTCACTTTCTGCCATAAGGGTGGTGTCATCTGCATGTTTGAGGTTATTGATATTTCTCCTGGCTATCTTGATTCCAGCTTGTGTTTCTTCCAGTCCAGCGTTTCTCATGATGTACTCTGCATATAAGTTAAATAAGCAGGGTGACAATATACAGCCTTGACGTACTCTTTTTCCTAATTGGAACCAGTCTGTTGTTCCATGTCCAGTTCTAACTATTGCTTCCTGACCTGCATACAAATTCCTCAAGAAGCAGATCAGATGGTCTGGTATTCCCATCTCTGTCAGAAATTTCCACAGTTTATTGGGATCCACACAGTCAAAGGCTTTGGCATAGTCAATAAAGCAGAAATAGATGCTTTTCTGGAACTCTCTTGATTTTTCCACGATCCAGCGGATGTTGGCAATTTGATCTCTGGTTCCTCTGCCTTTTCTAAAACCAGCTTGAACATCAGGAAGTTCATGGTTCACATTTTGCTGAAGCCTGGCTTGGAGAATTTTGAGCATTACTTTACTAGCGTGTGAGATGAGTGCAATTGTGAGGTAGTTTGAGCATTCTTTGGCATTGCCTTTCTTTGGGATTGGAATAAAAACTGACCTTTTCCAGTCCTGTGGCCACTGCTGAGTTTTCCAAATTTTCAGGCATATTGAGTGCAGCACTTTCACAGCATCATCTTTCAGGATTTGGAATAGCTCCACTGGAATTCTGTCACCTCCACTAGCTTTGTTAGTAGTGATGCTTCCTAAGGCTCACTTGACTTCACATTCCAGGATGTCCGGCTCTACATGAGTGATCACACCATCGTGATTATCCCGGTCATGAAGATCTTTTTTGTACAGTTCTTCTGTGTATTCTTGCCACCTGTTCTCAATATCTTCTCCTTCTGTTAGGTCCATACCGTTTCTGTCCTTTATCGAGCCCATCTTTGCATGAAATATTCCTCTGGTATCTCTGATTTTCTTGAAGAGATCTCTAGTCTTTCCCATTCTGTTGTTTTCCTCTATTTCTTTGCATTGATCACTGAAGAAGGCTTTCTTATCTCTTCTTGCTATTCTTTGGAACTCTGCATTCAGATGTTTATATCTTTCCTTTTCTCCTTTGCTTCTCACTTCTCTTCTTTTCACAGCTATTTGTAAGGCCTCCCCAGACAGCCATTTTGCTTTTTTG
>NW_011495032.1:15817187-15821426 GCF_000754665.1 Bison bison bison
ATTTAGGTCATACCTGAATGGTCTAGTGGTTTTCCCTACTATCTTCAATTTAAGTCTGAATTTGGCAATTAGGAGTTCATGGTCTTAGCCACAGTCATCTCCTGGTCTTGTTTTTGTTGACTGTATAGAGCTTCTCTATCTTTGGCTGCAAAGAATATAATCAATCTGATTTCAGTGTTGAGCATCTGGTGATGTCCATGTATAGAGTCTTCTCTTGTGTTGTTGGAAGAGGGTGTTTGTTATGACCAGTGCATTTTCTTGGGAAAACTCTGTTAGTCTTTGTCCTGCTTCATTCTGTATTCCAAGGCCAAATTTGCCTGTTACTCCGGGTGTTTCTTCATTTCCTACTTTTGCATTCCAGTCCCCTATAATGAAAAGAACATCTTTTTTTGTTGTTAGTTCTAAAAGGTCTTGTAGGTCTTCATAGAATCGTTCAACTTCAGCTTCTTCAGTGTTACTGGTTGGGGCATACACTTGGATTACTGTGATATGGAATGGTTTGTCTTGGAAACGAACAGAGATCATTCTGTCGTTTTTGAGATCACATCCAAATACCGCATTTTGGACTCTTTTGTTGACCATGATGGCTACTTCATTTCTTCTGAGGGATTCCTGCCCACAGTAGTAGATATAATGGTCATCTGAGTTAAATTCACCCATTCCAGTCCATTTCAGTTCACTGATTCCTAGAATTTTGACATTCACTCTTGCCATCTCTTGTTTGACCGCTTCCAATTTGCCTTGATTCATGGACCTGACATTCCAGGATCCTATGCAATATTGCTCCTTACAGCATCGGACCTCGCTTCTCTCACCAGTCACATTCACAGCTGGGTATTTTTTTGCTTTGGCTCCATCTCTTCATTCTTTTTGGAGTTATTTCTCCACTGATCTCCAGTAGCATATTGGGCACCTACTGACCTGGGGAGTTTCTCTTTCAGTATCCTATCATTTTGCCTTTTCATACTGTTCATGGGGTTCTCAAGGCAAGAATACTGAAGTGGTTTGCCATTGCCTTCTCCAGTGGACCACTTTCTGTCAGTTCTCTCCACCATGACCCGCCCGTCTTGGGTTGCCCCACGGGCATGGCTTAGTTTTTTGAGTTAGACAAGGCTGTTGTCCTAGTGTGATTAGATTGACTAGTTTTCTGTGAGTATGGTTTCTGTGTGTTTTCCCTCTGATGCCCTCTTGCAACACCTACCATCTTACTTGGGTTTCTCTTACCTTGGGTGTGGGGTATCTCCATGGCTGCTCCAGCAAAGCGCAGCCATTTCTCCTTACCTTGGATGAGGGGTATCTCCTCACCGCCGCCCTTCCTGACCTTCAACGTGGGATAGCTCCTCTAGGCCCTCCTGCACCAACGAGCCACTGCTCCTTGGACGTGTAGCCTTAATAACACTTGTAAGAAATATTAGCTTCTTTACTGAATAGGAAAGGCAGGTACTGACATGCTGCATAATTGCATAAGATAACATAGCTCGTAAATAGTAGGAATGGAATATGAGCCAAAGCAATCCATTTTTAACTTCTACAATATGCTGCTGCCCAAAATCCAGATCACATTAATATTTACTCTTAGGCTTATTGTTAAGATTCAGTGACATGTGAAACATTAAGAATACAGTTTAACACATGATTTTCACTCATTGCATTCTAGTTATTGTAATAGACACTTTATTACCACATGGTTGAGACTACATGTGGGAAGGAGATGAGAAGAAGGGCAGTGATATTCATAGAGAACTGAAACTAGGGACTAAGAAACAGCTTGAAAGTATCCCAAGGTATTAACCATCCTGTCTCTAAATCACTCTTGAGGTTTGGCTGCATCTCTGCTTGAATTTTCTTTCTTAATAAAGGAAATTCTTAAATTAGAAGCTTGATGATTTCAGTATCCCATTCACCATCTTTTACATTTACTGTAATCACTTTGCTTACCTGGTGGCTCAGATGGTAAAGAATTCGCCTGCAATGTGGAAGACTTTTGCTCAATCCCTGGGTTAGGAAGATCCACTGTAGAAGAGAACGGCTACCCACTCCAGTTTTCTGGCCTGGAGAATTCCATGGCAAAAAAACCTTGCAGGGTACAGTCCATGGGGTTGCAAAGAGTCAGATGAGCAACTTTCACTTTCAAATAAATAGTCACTCTGTGTTGCTTATTTTGTTCAATAAAATCCCTAAAGTGTGAAAAGAATGAAAGAAAAAATAATGAATGAAGGCAGGAAGGAACCAAGTTCAATTTTGACCATAGAGTGAAATTTCATAAGTAAAAAAGAGCAAACAATGTTTATTTAGCATAAAAAACAATGGCATATAAAATGGAAAATATGAGCAATTTTACTGATAAAATGTATTCAGATACTTAAATTTACTTTAACATTTGGAAACAGTAATATTACATGAAACACTATTACCAAATATCTCATAAAACATTTGGATCAGTCATTATGTGTATGCGTGTATATATGTGTGTATGATTGCCTACCTTTTGCTTTTCAAAAGTTCCCTGGTGACTCAGACGGTAAAGAATCTGCCTGCAAGGCAGGGGATCTGGATTTGATCCCTGGGTCAGGAAGATGCACTGGAGAAGGGAATGGCAAGCCACTCCAGTATTCTTGGCTGGAGAATTCCATATACAGAGATGCCTGGCAGGCTATAGTCCATGGGTGGCAAAGAGTTGGACAGGACTGAATGGCTAGTGCTTTCACTTTTTGAAAGAATACAGGAAGAATTCTTATCCCATAATGGAAACAACCATAACAAAAATCACATGGAAAATCCCACACAGCTCACCTAATTTATCTGGACATCTGTTACTTCATAAATTAGGTAAATTGTTAGCATTAACATACTGAAGGCAAAGCAAAACAGATTGTTAAGAGTTTGTTCCAGTTCATCTTCCCTCACTTGGCCTACAGATGTTTGACTTAAGGTAATTGAGTTCGGAATATCCCTTGTAGTAGGAAATGGCAATGCACTCCAGTATTCTTGCCTGGACAGTCCTATAGACAGAGGAGCCTAGGGGCCTACAGTCCATGAGGGTGCAAAGGGTCTGACAAGACTGTACAACTGACTGTGCATACACACACACACACACACACACACACACACACACACACACCCCTGATATGAAAACCAATCTCATGTTTCTTAAATACCAAATTTAGAGAAAAATCTTTCAGTAAAGACAGAATAACTACTTGGCATCCCTTCTACTATGAGGAATATTGGGGTGCTTTATACCAGTGGGAAAGCCTTAGAAATTTATATTTGGGATATTTTTCTAATGTCAAGTATTTTCCCAGTTTTTGAATGAGAATATATAATTAAAAGCAAAGTCCCATAGAAAATGGCAAGGAGTGAACACTATTGGGTAATACAATATGTGTTCATTTAAAAAATGTATTTTATTTTATTGAAGTATAGTTGATTATAGTTGATTTTCAATGTTGTGTTATATGTGTTAATTATTAATTGGGCTTGCCAAATGAGAACTGTTGAGTCAAGAAATATAGATATAACTAATCTTTTATGTATATTCACAATTAAATGATTCAATTATTTAGATATTCCATGCATCTTAATGGCTGAAAACTTTTTATTGGTTATCTGATCATCCACACATTTGGAACATAATTTATTTCCTAGGAAACCTACACAAAACCAAATAGAATTATTACTTCTAATTACTCTATTTTTTTTTTAAATCCTACAGCACCAGCATGATACAAAACCAACTACTTATTTGAAACTAAACAATGGCTTTTCTGTATAAAACTGAATGTAGAAAAATAAATAAACCTTTTTTGTGGTATCTGGATTAATATTTTTATTGTTTCTTTTACATCTGGCAGTGGAACTTGAGGGAAGATGCATGTATTTTATCTTAAAAAACAGTGACAGATAAATTTTGAACTCAGCTGGGTTATTTTCTTTTCTGCTTAAGTTACTTTATTAGAGCATTGGCAGATTTCTTTGTTGATAACTTTATAGTCTTGCACATCATATTTAATAATATAAAAAGGAATCTGTATGACCAGTCATGATATAATCAATATCATGTGAATAACAATGTTTAATTACTTCTTGAAGTTTTAATGCCTCCATCTGTCTTTAGTTCACTTAAAATAGTTAATATTCTCTTGTTTTTCTCTTGTCATTTAAGCCATACAGGCTAGCCTATGATGGGTATATGCATCCCTGGTAATACAACTAACTATTAGAGTTAAGAGAGGATAT
>NW_011495032.1:15821656-15844942 GCF_000754665.1 Bison bison bison
GCAGCCATTCTGACTGGCGTGAAATGGTACTTCATTGTGGTTTTGATTTGCATTTCTCTGATAATGAGTGATGTTGAGCATCTTTTCATGTGTTTGTTAGCCATCTGTATGTCTTCTTTGGAGAAATGTCTATTTAGTTCTTTGGCCCATGTTTTGAGTGGGTCGTTGATTTTCCTGGAATTGAGCTGCTGGAGTTGCTTGTATATTTTTGAGATTAGTTGTTTGTCAGTTGCTTCATTTGCTATTATTTTCTCCCATTCGGAGAAGGCAATGGAACCCCACTCCAGTACTCTTGCCTGGAAAATCCCATGGATGGAGGAGCCTGGAAGGCTCTATTCCATGGGATTGCTGAGGGTCGGACACGACTGAGCAACTTCACTTTCATTTTTCATTTTCAAGCATTGGAGAAGGAAATGGCAACCCACTCCAGTGTTCTTGCCTGGAGAATCCCAGGGATGGGGGACCCTGGTGGGCTGCCATCTATAGGGTCTCACAGAGTCGGACACGACTGAAGTGACTTAGCAGCTCTTCCATTCTGAAGGCTGTCTTTTCACCTTGCTTATAGTTCCCTTTGTTGTGCAGAAGCTTTTAAGTTTAATTAGGTCCCATGTGTTTATTTTTGCTTTTATTTCCAATATTCTGGGAGGTGGGTCATAGAGGATCCTGCTGTGATTTATGTCGGAGAGTGTTTTGCCTATGTTCTCCTCTAGTTTTATAGTTTCTGGTCTTATGTTTAGATCTTTAATCCATTTTGAGTTTATTTGTGTGTATGATGTTAGAAAGTGTTCTAGTTTCATTCTTTTACAAGTGGTTTCCCAGCACCACTTGTTAAAGAGATTGTCTTTAATCTGTTGTATACTTTTGCCTCCATTTGAATCAGTTCTAATGAGGTGGATGAAACTGAAGCCTATTATACAGAGTGAAGTAAGCCAGAGAGAAAAACACCAATACAGTATACTAACGCATATATATGGAATTTAGAAAGGTGGTAACGACAACCCTGTAAGCGAGACAGCAAAAGAGACACAGATGTATAGAACAGTCTTTTGGACTCTGTGGGAGAGGGAGAGGGTGGGATGATTTGGGAATATGGCATTGAAACATGTATAGTATCATATATGAAATGAATCACCGGTCCAGTTTCGATGCATGATACTGGATGTTTGGGGCTGGTGCACTGGGATGACCCAGAGGAATGGTATGGGCAGGGAGGAGGCGGGGGGTTCAGATGGGGAGCACGTGTACACCCATGGCAGATTCATGTTGATGTATGGCAAAACCAATACAATAATGTAAAGTAATTAACCTCCAATTAAAATAAATAAATTTATATTAAAAAAAGAGAAAGGATATGGGTATTGCATCCTTCTTTTTAACTGCTTTAAGAAAAGACAGCCCCACTTTTGCCAGATTGATTTTTGTTTATAAAATTCAGTCTCAAGTTTTCCAAGATGGCACAAATAAGGAAATAAACACAGTGTTTGTGACAAGCACTTAATTATTCTACTTCAGTAAAGAAAACAAAATCAAATAACTTTTATCATGTATTCATTACAATTACATATTCTCAAAATAGTCTGTGGATTGGCATCTATTTACAGAATACAATGATTATTTGATTGTCTTCTGGATAACATTTTCTTATATTTTTCATATTTTGCTTTACTTTTTTGTAGTTACCTAAACCATAGCACTTACTTGATAGCTAAGCCTATGGATACCAAATTAAAGAAGTGCTATACAGAATTACTTTGAAACTGTACTTTAATACATAAAATGTTAAGGAAGTTAAAAGAATAATTATAAAATTGAATCTCAACTTTGTTTCAATTGCATCAGCACAAATAGAGGGATTATTGTGAAATGAATTAAGGATTTTTTTTTTTTTTTTAAAGGTGGTGAGAACTTCCAGCTGTAGGAGTGCACTATACGGGGATTTGGCAGTGTGTGCCAGATATCAAAGTGGAGGTTATATGGAAAGTTGCTGACCTGACATCTAAAATACAGACTTTACTGATTGTGAAGAGTGTGAGATGTCTGGCATATTAGTCTTTACTATCAAGGGATTCATACTAACAGAGCTGTCATTTTAAGGATAATTACTAATTGAGACACACTGAAGAATGACCTTGTAAAAAATCTAGGCTTTTAAAGAGTTGGACATGACTGAGTGACTGAACTGAGCCTTAAAGTGCACACAAAATATTTAATAAATAGTAAGAAAAATAATGACAAAAGTTATACTTAGATCTTAAGCTAAACCAAATTTTTTTGGGTAAAACAGAGAATTCCAACATCTATGGCTGGTCAATTATATGAGTGAAATACATGTGTAGATTTTTTTTCCTTTCTTTCTTAAAGATTTTAGTGAACATTTTGTCTTCAAACTTGAAAAGCAAAAGTTTAAACCCACACAAAATGAACATATTCTTAAAAGGATATAATTGCCCAAGACTGAATCAGAAATAAACAGAAGAAAATATGAACAGACCAGTTATTGGTAATGAAATTGAATTAGTAATTTTAAAACACCAACAAAACAAAAGTTCAAGACTATTTTGCTTCACAGGTAAATTCTGAAACTATTCCAAAGAATTGCAGAGGAAGGAACACTTCTGAACTCATTTTATGAGAGCACCATTACCCCCATATCAAAGCCAGAAAAAAAAGATATCACAAAAAAGAAGATTATAGGGCGTTATCATCTATGAACATAGATGCAAAAATCCTCAACACAATGCTAGCAGAGTGACTACAACAATACATTGAAATAATAACACACACAAGTGGGGCATATCCCAGGGATGCAAGGTTTATTGAATATATGCAAATCAATCAGTGTGATCCACCATATTAGCAAATTGAAGAAGAAAATTTAAAAGAAAGAAAATTAAAGTGTCAGTCACTCAGTCATGTTCGACTCTTTGGGACTCCAAGAACTGTAGCCCACCAGGCTCCTCTATCCATGGATTTTCCAGGCAAGAATACTGGAGTGGGTAACCATTCTCTTCTCCAATGGATCTCCTGGCCCAAGAATCAAACCTTGGTCTTCTGCATTGCAGGCAGATTCTTTACCATCTAAGCCACCAGGGAAGCCATATGATCATCTCAATAGAAGCAGAAAAACCTTTTGATAACATTCAATATTCATTCAGTTCAGTTCAGTTCAGTCACTCAGTTGAGTCCGACTCTTTGCGACCCCATGAATCGCAGCACGCCAGGCCTCCCTGTCCATCACCAACTCCTGGAGTTCACTCAAACTCAAGTCCATCGAGTCAGTGATGCCATCCAGTCATCTCATCCTCTGTCGTCCCCTTCTCCTCCTGCCCCCAATCCCTCCCAGCATCAGAGTTTTTTCCAATGAGTTAACTCTTCTCATGAGGTGGCCAAAGTACTGGAGTTTCAGCTTTAGCATCATTCCTTCCAAAGAAATCCCAGGGCCAATCTCCTTCAGAATGGACTGGTTGGATCTCCTGGCAGTCCAAGGGACTCTCAAGAGTCTTCTCCAACACCACAGTTCAAAAGCATCAATTCTTCGGCACTCAGCTTTCTTCACAGTCCAACTCTCACATCCATACGTGACCACTGGAAAAACCATAGCCTTGACTAGACGAACCTTTGTTGGCAAAGTAATGTCTCTGCTTTTCAATATGATATCTAGGT
The DNA here is from genome assembly GCF_000754665.1 of Bison bison bison. Lineage (NCBI taxonomy): Eukaryota > Metazoa > Chordata > Mammalia > Artiodactyla > Bovidae > Bison > Bison bison. The sequence goes on from NW_011495032.1 coordinate 15,825,320, forward strand.
TGGTCATAACTTTCCTTCATTAGTGACTAAAATATGCAAAGAATGGGTATAGGGAAAACCCACATCAACATAGTAAAGGCCATCTATGACAAACCTCGGAGAAGGCAATGGCACCCCACTCCAGTACTCTTGCCTGGAAAATCCCATGGATGGAGAAGCCTTGTAGGTTGCAGTCCATGGGGTTGCTAAGAGCCAGACATGACTGAGTGACTTCACTTTCAGTTTTCAATTTCATGCATTGGAGAAGGAAATGGCAACCCACTCCAGTGTTCTTGCCTGGAGAATCCCAAGGATGGCGGAGCCCGGTGGGCTGCCGTCTATGGGGTGGCACAGAGTGGGACATGACTAAGCGACTTAGCAGCAGCATGACAAACCTACAGCTAATATTATACTCAATGGTGAAAAAGTGAAAGCATTCCCTCTATGATTAGCAACAAGACAAAGATGCCCACTCTCACCACTTTTATTCAGCAGAGTTTGGGAAGTTCTAGCCACAGCAATCGAAGAAAAATAAATAAAGGGCCTCCAAATTGTAAAAGACAAATAAAAACTGTTGCTGTTTGTAGATGACATGATTTTTATGCATGGAAGATCCAAAGATGGCACAAAAAATCACTAGATCTCATCATTGAATTTGATAAAATTGCAGAATAGAAAATTAATATACAGAAATCTATTGCATGATATTTGTCTTTGCCTTACTTCACTTAGTATGATAATCTCTAGGTCCAATCATATTGCTGCAAATTACATTATTTCATTCTTTTTAATAGCTAATATTCATTATATATATGTATACATATATATATATATACACACACACACATATGTAATGGAATATGTGTGTATATATATAAGTTTTATCCATTCATCTGTTAATGAACAGTTCAATTGCTTCCATGTCTTGACTACTGTAATAGTGCTGCTATGAACAATAGGGTGCATACATCTTTTTGAATCAGAATTTTCATCTTTTCCATATATATGCCCCATAGTGGATTTGTGGGAGCATTTGATAACCATTTTTAGATTTTTAAGAAAACTCCATACTGTTTTCCATACTAGCTGCACCAATTTACATTCCCATCAACAGTATAGGAAGGTTCCCTTTTCTTCACACCCTCTCCAGCATTTATTACTTGGAGACATTTTTTTCGTGATTATCATTCTGACCAGTGGAAGGTGTTAACTCATTGTAGTTTTGATTTGCATTTCTCTAATGATTAGCACTGATGAGCACCTTTTCATCTACCTATTGGCCATCTGTATGTCTTCCTTACATAAATCTCTATTTAGGTCTTCAATACATTTTTTGAAAGAGTTGCTTTTGTTTGTTTGTTTTTATATTGAACTGTATGAGCTGTTTCTGTATTTTGGAAATTAATCCTTGTTGATCACATTGCTTACAAATATTTTATCCCATTCTGTAGGTTGTATTTTAAAATTTTGTTTGTAGTTTCCTTTGTTGTATAAAAGCTTTTAAGTTTAATTAGGTCCCATTTGTTTATTTTTGCTTTCGATTCCACTACTCTAGGTGGGTAGTGGTGGTTTAGTTGCTGAGTTATGCTTGACTTTTGTGACACAGTGGACTATAAACTAAACACATTGAATTAAATCTTAGTTACTGAACCAGAATCAAAGCAGCATGTGTTTCCAGACCTGTTTATGAAGACTCTGAAAAATAAAACAGGAAATTTGAGAAGCTCTCAGTAAGGTACCACCTTTGAGTCTCAGTTTTCTGTGATATTTTAATTAATCTTTTTAGGTAACATTTTACACAAATTAATGTTTCTATTCTAAAAGAACATTGACTTTTTTCTATAATTAATTTATACACATATCTATATAATAGTGATCTTCAAAAATCATAGAAATATTTCATTGTAAATATTAGCTCATTTTCTTTTTATTTCAATATATGACATTGCACTAGTTTAAAATAATGGGCAATAAAGCTGTATTTCACAATGAATTAGTATATTAATTATGAGAAAAATCAGGCCAGCCAATGCTTCTTCTTCAGTTTCCTTGAAATTTCAATGAATGCCGTTTTACTCAAAAGTAGAGAACATTTTCAGATATCAAATAATGAGTAAATGTCCTAATTATGTGTGATAAATACACTTTATTGAAATTTGAATGTCTACTTTTATCAGTTGCTCTCAAAATGCTTTATGCAATTGAATTGCATATTTCCCATGCAATTATTTGCACATTTTTCTTTCTATTGATTTAAAAATAACATATGCAAATGATTAAGATTATTTGAGGGAAAATATTATGTAAGAACATACATTAAGTATATGGAGAGTCAGTGGAAATATATGCTATAAGTCTGACCTCAGTGATACATATCTGTAAAATCCATGCTCCTAAAATACTGTTTTTAAATTTCTAGGACTTAAAGGATATGTATGCAGATGAAAGAAACTTTCCATTTTGCTTGCAATTCATTAACACTACTCACAGTAAGTCAGTACTAGTATAAAGACTAGAGATGTCTTCAAGAAAATTAGTGATATGAAGGGAATATTTCATGCAAAGATGGGGACAATAAAGGACAGAAATGGAATGGATGTAACAGAAGCAGAAGATATTAAAAAGAGGTGGCAAGAATACACAGAAGAACTATACAAAAAAAATCTTCATGACTCAGATAACCATCATGGTATGATCATTCACTTAGAGCCAGACATCCTGGACTGGAAGCATCACTACCAACAAAGCTAGTGGAGGTGATGGAAATCCAGCTGAGCTATTTCAAATTCTAAAAGATGATGCTGTGAAAGTGCTGCACTCAATATGCCAGCAAATTTGGAAAACTCAGCAGTGGCCACAAGACTGGAAAAGGTCAGTTTTCATTCCAATCCCGAAGAAAGGCAATGCCAAAGAATGTTCACTCCCACACAATTGCATTCATCTCACATGCTAGCCGGACAAGGCAATGGCACCCTACTCTAGTACTCTTGTCCGGAAAATCTCATGGCCAGAGGAGCCTGATAGGCTGCAGTCCATGGGGTCGCTAAGAGTCGGACATGACTGAGCAACTTCACTTTCACTTTTCACTTTCATGCGTTGGAAAAGGAAATGGCAACCCACTCCAGTGTTCTTGGAGAATCGCAGGCATGGGGGAGCTGGTGGGCTGCCGTCTATGGGGTCGCAAAGAGTCAGACACAAAAGCGACTTAGCAGTAGCACATACTAGCAAAGTAATGATCAAAATTATCCAAGCTAGCTTTCAGTAGTATATGAACTGAAAAGTTCCAGATGTTCAAGCTGGATTTAGAAAAAAAAGAGGAACCAGAGATCAAATTTCCAATATCCACTGGATTATAGAAAAGTCAAGAGAATTCCAGAAAAACATATGCTTCTGCTTTATTGACTATGCCAAAGTCTTTGACTGTGTGGATCACAACAAACTCTGGAAAATTCTTAAAGAGATAGGAATACCAGACGACATGACCTTCTTCCTGAGAAATCTGTATGCAGGTCAAGAAGCAACAGTTAGGACTAGACAGGGAGCAACAGACTGGATACAAACTGGGAAAGGTGTACTTCAGGATGTATATAGTTACCCTGTTTATTTAACTTCAATTCAAAGTACATCATACAAAATGCCAGGCTGGATGAAGCACAAACTGGAATCAAGATTAACAGGGAAAGTATCAATAGCCTCAGATATGCAGATGACACCACCCTTATAGCAGAAAGTGAAGAGGAACTAAAGAGCCTCTTAATAAAAGTGAAAGAGGAGACTGAAAAAGCTTCCTTAAAACTCAACATTCCAAAAACTAAGATCATGGCATCCAGTTCCATCACTTCATGGCAAATAGATGAGGAAACAGTGGGAACAGTAACAGACTTTCTTTTCTTGGGCTCCAAAATCACTGCAGATGTTGACTACAGCCGTGAAATTAAAAGATGCTTGCTCCTTGGAAGAAAAGCTATGACAAACCTAGACAGCATATTAAAAAACAGAGATATTACTTTGCTGACAAATTCTGTCTAGTCAAAGCTATGGTTTTTCCAGCAGTCATGTATGGATGTAAGATTTGGACCATAAGGAAAGCTGAGCACCAAAGTATTTACACTTTTGAATGTGGTGTCAGAAAAGACTCGAGAATCCCTTGGACTGCAAGGAGATCAACCAGTGAATCCTAAAGGAAATCAGTCCTGAATATTCATTGGAAGGAATGATGCTGAAACTGAAGCTCCAATACTTTGGCAACCTAATTCAAAGAACTGACTCATTGGAAAAGACCCTGATGCTAGGAAAGATTGAAGGCAGGAGGAGAAGGGGATGACAGAGGATGAGATGGTTAGATAGAATCATGTTTGTGCAAGCTCTGTGATTTGGTGATGGACAGGGAGACCTGGCCTCCTGTAGTCAATGGGGTCGAAAAGAGACACTTTTGAGCAACTCAACTGAACTGACCTGTAAAGCCACTACCAATGCTGAATTAGCAAGTTCTAAATCATTGCAGTAACAGGAAATACAGTGTTAAATTCTAAGCCTCTGACCAAAGTACTTGCGTCAGTTTATCAATACACAACCTTGTTTCATTGGTCGTTCTCTTTAATGATACCTTGTTTAAGATAAATTATTGCTTCATTAATACTGAATTCATGGACAATAGCACAGTTACTCCTGCCTGAACAAATCTTACCTGACACATGTATTTTCTCTATGAGGCACATTGCAGATTTCTTAGCCAGTAGGAACACTAAACAGCACTTCAGCACTATGCTTGGGGGGCATTTTAAACAATGAAATTACCCTCAGAAAACACAAAAATGTGAAAAATATTTCACTGAATTGATCATGAAAAGTACACTTACATTTTCAGAGTTGAAACAAGAAGGCAAATATTACCCTGTGTCACCCCAGCTAGGAACTTGAGACACAAGACACTCTTTTCCTGCTCTGCCCATGTCCAGGAGTGCGAAGTGTGTACTGATTTGGAAGTTACAAGCACATTGTAGTGAGTAGGTGAATTTACAAGTACAGAGTCCATGAAAAGTGATTAACTGTGCTTTTATTCTTAAGTTATCATCTGTATGCCGTTGATTACAAAACTACTCAAACCTTGACTGAGTCCTTGGATCCAGATTGTAAATTCCTTGAGAATTTCCATTTCAATGTGAATTTTAGAAATAATCCCAACTTTCCTCAAATTGAATTTTTCCTCTTAAAGAGCAAAATCTAACTTTCTGTATTCTGAATAGTATTTTAAATTAAAAAAAAAATCACAATCAGCTTGAAGCTTTATTCATATTTTATGCTTCTATCTTTAATATGAGCCTCTAAGATCTGGCCTCAATTTTTCCATTCTTTTCCCTTACTCTTTAAACTCCAACCATTAGGATGCATTTAATTTCCTCAATATGCAATGTTATTTCTGGTCTCTGAGTCATTAAGCAACTTGTTTTCTCTGTGTTTGAAACACCTTTTACCCTCAACCTCTTTAATCTATGTAATTGGCCATTCTGCCCTGAGGATTTGTTTTACATATCACTACTTCAGAGAGACTGTTCTTGACTTTAAGGACTGTTTAGAACCACCTTCTTATATACTAATCATTGACTTTGACAATGCTCATTATAGTTGTAATATTTAGAGGGTTTAATTTTCATTGTTACACACTCAGCCTGGAAAAATATAAATGATTATATTCAGTTATTTAAGAAGCATTCTGCTTTTCGGCTACAAACCTGATGTCACTCAACTTAATCCTGCCACTCTTCCAATAAGATCAGCTATTTTAAGATTATATGATACTAATTGTATCAATTAAATTTAGTGTGCTGAAAGAGACTGCAAAATATAGAGAAGCTTTACTCATTCAGCAGTAAATTATCTCTCAACAACAGAAGTCTAGACAGTTTAGATTTACTTTGATCAAGTAATCCTGTGATCCAGTTCCCCTTTATACTATAGCTCTAACATTTCTGATCAGATCATCCTAAACTGCCTGTTTGAAGCTGGGTTTCCTTTGTATTTACATTATAGCCTATCAGTTGAGTTGCTCAATGTGTCCGACTCTTTGTGACCCCATGAATCGCAGCACGCCAAGCCTCCCTGTCCATCACCAACTCCCAGAGTTTATCCAAACTCATGTCCATTGAGTCAGTGATGCCATTTAACCATCTCATCCTCTGTCGTCCCCTTCTCTTCCTGCCCTCAATCTTTCCCAACATCAGTTTTTTCAAATGAGTCAGCTCTTCGCATCAGGTGGCCAAAAATACTGGCACTTCAGCTTCAACATCAATCCTTCCAATGAACACCCAGGACTGATTTCATTTAGATGAACTGGTTGGATCTCCTTGCAGTCCAAGGGACTCTCAAGAGTCTTCTCCAACACCACAGTTCAAATGCATCAATTCTTTGGCACTCAGCTTTCTTTATAGTCCAACTCTCACATCCATACATGACCACAGGAAAAACCATAGCCTTGACTAGATGGACCTTTGTTGACAAAGTAATGTCTCTGCTTTTGAATATGCTATCTAGGTTGGTCATAAATTTCCTTCCAAGGAGCAAGCATCTTTTAATTTCATGGCTGCAGTCACCTTCTGCAGTGATTTTGGAGCCCAGAAAAATAAAGTCAGCCACTGTTTCCACTGTTTCCCCATCTATTTGCCATGAAGTAATGGGGCCAGATGCCATGATCTTAGTTTTCTGAATGTTGAGCTTTAAGCCAACTTTTTCACTCTCCTCTTTCACTTTCATTCTTTGGCATTTCCTTTCTTTGGGATTGGAATGAAAACTGACCTTTTCCAGTCCTGTGGCCACTGCTGAGTTTTCCAAATTTGCTGATGTATTGAGTGCAGCACTTTCACAGCACCATCTTTTAGGGTTTGAAATAGCTCAATTGGAATTCCATCACTTCCACTAGCTTTGTTCGTAGTGATACTTCCTAAGGTCCACTTGTATAGATATATACATACAGGGAAAATGACTTATTTACATGGTAACCGTGTGTTTAATGGTCTGATAAACTTCGAGACTATTCCAAAGTGGCTATATTATTTTATATTCCCACAGATCCTAATACTTAATATCTAGATTATCAGTCTCTCCCATTGGAATTAGCACACTTATTTCTAGTCAAATTTCCTTGTGATGTCCTTGGCTTTAGTATTGTGGCAATGGTGGTTTCAGAGAATGAGTTGGGAAGGGTTTTCTCAATTTTTCTTAAGAATATTTTGTAAAGATTTGGTATTTGTTCTTTTCCAAATGCTGGGTAGAAGTGTGTCCTGTAAATAAAGCTGGTTCAAGTATTTTGTCTAGTCTGACAGTATTTGCATTTGGTCAGACTATTTAATCTATTACTTTTAATTTTGTCATTGATATAGTTGAATTCATGTCTGCCATTCACTTTTTAAATTTTCTATAACTTTCATGATTTTTTGTTCCTCTATTTCTTCTTTACTTTCACATTAAGTAAATATATTCTAATATAGTAGTTTAATTTTACTTAATGATTATTTTCATTATTATACTATATTCTAATACTGCTTTATCATTTACCATGTACATTTGAATTTATCTGAATCAACTTCTGATTTATAATAGCTGAATTCTTGTGATATAAAATGTTACTCCTATGTAACTCTATTAACTTTTCCCCTTTTTTGTGGTATTATAATTGTATGTATTATATCTACTAGTATTTTAAAACAAAGAATACATAATTACTACATTTTTATCTGTAGTCATTTCCTTGCTTCCATTCACCCTCTTTGTGCTATTGCTAATATATATTACAATTAAATTATATTTCAATATTTTTTATTCTTGGTTTTATATATGTATATAATTTTATGCAATTGCCTGATTTATAAATATTTACGTACATATATTTGTGTGTGTATATGTATATATGTATAGATGTAATTTTATTCAATTATCTTAACTCAGTGAAGATAAGAAAGAGGAAAAATATTAATTCCTCAGTCTTGTAAAATTATGTAATTACATTCACTGACTTTTCTTTTTCCATGTGGTTGAGAATTATCATCTGGTGTTACTTGCTTTCAGCCTGAAGAACTTCCTTTAGTATTTCTTGGAAGGGCAGTTTAGTTTCAACAGATTCTCAGTTTTGTTGTTTGTTTCTTTTTGCTTTTCTTAATCTAGAAGAGTTTGTCTTAGCTTTTACTTATGAGCAATTTTACTGGCTATAGAATTTTTGTTTGACACTTTTGTTCTTTGAGCACTTTATTATTTGAGCATGTGCTTTCTGGAATTCATTGCTTCTGCTGAGAAGTCATTATTAATCCTGCTGAGGTTCTTTTGTAAGTGATGAGTCATTTATCTCTTGCTGCTTTAGAAAAACTCTTTAAATTAAAGTATAGTTGATTTATTTACAATGTTGTTAGTTTTAGGTGTACAGCAAAGTAATATATCTTATATATATATGTACATATCTTTAATATAAACATACGTGTATGTACATATATGGAAAATGTGGTTATATAAACATAAGGGAATATGTACAGACATATATATGTGTGTACATATACACACCTATATAGGTTTCCCAGGTAGCATTTGTGGTAAAGATCGCACACCAATGCAGGAGACTTAGGTTTGATCCCTGAGTTGGGAAGATCCCCTGGAGGATGAAATGGAAACCCACTTTAGTATTCTTGCCTGGAGATTCTTATGGACAGAGGAACCTGGTGGGCTACAGTTCATAGGGTCACACAGAGCCAGACATGACTGAAGTGACTTAGCACAAATGTGTATATATATATATATATATATGTGTGTGTGTGTGTGTGTGTGTGTGCGTGTGTATAATGTATATATACATGCATACACAAATATATATATATATGTGCTTTTTCAGATTTTTTTTCCATATAGGTTATTACAAATATTGACTATAATTCTCTGTGCTATATATTATGTCTTTGTTAGTTGTCTATTTTATATAGTAGTGTATATATGCTAATCCTAAATTTCTAATTTATTCCTCCCCCAACTTTCCCCTTTTGTACCATAAGTGGTTTTTCTATGTCTATTTCTGTTTTGTGTATATATTTTCATTTTTATCATTTTTTTAGATTCCACATATAAGTGATATCGTATATTTTTATTTCTCTCTCTGGCTTACTTCACTCACTATAATGGTCCCTAGGTCCATCCATATTGCTGAAAATGGCATTTTTTTCCCATTGATTTTTATGGCTAAATAATATTGCCTTATATTTATAAACCATATCTTCTTTATTCATTCATCTTTTGGGAGATATTCAGGTTGCTTCCATGTCTTGGTGATTGTAAATAATGTTGCAGTTTTAATGTGATGTTTCTGTAAATTTATTGGTGTTTGTCCTATTTGTAATTCAGTTAGCTTCCAGAATTGTAGATTGTATGTCATCAAATTAAGATGGTTTTTTAGGCATTATTTTCTAACACTTTTTATACTCCTTTCTCTCTCCTTTTTCTGTAGTACCCATTATATGTATTTTGTGTGCTTACAAGTCTCTAACATTTTTCTTAAGCTCTCTCTATTTTATTTTTTTCATCTTTTTTTTTAAGCTTACCTGATCTCTAGCAATCTCTCTACAACTTAGCTTATCTTTCTTCTGCCATTTTATTCTTTTTATTTTTTTATTTTTTTTATTTTTTATTCCTTTATTTCTCATGTGTTCCCCATCCTGAACCCTCCTCCCTCCTCCCTCCCCATACCATCCCTCTGGGTCTTCTGCCATTTTAAATCTATTGAGCCACTCTAGTAAATTTTTTATTTCAATGGATAAACTTTATAATTCCATAATTTCCATTTGGTTCTTGTTTATGGTCTCTGTTTATATTATCTGTGTTATGTGATATTGTCATTATATCATCATTTTACTTTTTAAATCATGATTTCCTTTAGTTCTATAAACATGTTTATAATGGTTGCTTTAAAATCTTATAAGTCAAACATGTGTTTCCCTTACAGGAGTTTCTTTTTCTTCTTCTTTTTTTGAAATGTGTGCTTATCCTGCTCTTTGCACTGCATTTTCCCCTTTCTTTTCATGCCTTATCATTTTTTTGTGAGAAACTGGACATTTTAGATAATGTTTTGTACCAACATTAGACATCCTGGAATGCAGAGCCAAGTAGGCCTTGAGAAGCATTACTATGAATAAACCTAGTAGAGGTAATGAAATTCCAGCTGAGCTATTTCAAATCCTAAATGCTGATGCTGTTAAACTGCTGCACTCAATATGCTGGCAAATTTGGAAAAGTCAGCAGTGGTTACAGGACTGGAAAAAGTCAATTTCTATTTCAAGCCCGAAGAAGGACAATGCCAAAGAATGTTCAAACTACCACAAGATTGTCCTCATTTCACATGCTAGCAAGGTAATGCTCAAAGTCCTTCAAACTAGGCTTCAGTATATGAAGTTCTTCATGTATATGAATTGAGACCTTCCAACTGCACAACCTGGATTTAGAAAAGGCAGAGGAATCAAAGATCATATTGCCAATATCCATTGGATCATAGAAAAAGCACGGAAATTCCAGAAAAAAAAATCTGCTTCATTGACTATGCTAAAGCCTTCGACTGTGTGGATCACAATAAACTGTGGAAAATTCTTAAAGAGATGGGAATACCAGAATGCCTTACTTGCCTTCTGAGAAATCTGTATGCAGGCCTAGAAGCAACAGTGAGAACCAGTCATGGAACAATGAATTGATTCAAAATTGGGAAAGGAGTACATCAGGCTATATATTATCACCTTGCTTATTTAACTTATATGCAGTGTACATCATGGGGCATGCCATGCTGGATGAATCACAGTCTGGAGTCAAGTTTTCTGGGAGAAATATCAATAAACTCAGATATGCAGATGAAATCACACTAATGGCAGAAAGAAAAGGAGAACTTTGCTTCAGGAGAAGGGAAAGAGCCTCTTGAAGGTGAAAGAGGGGAGTGAAAAATCTGTCTTAAAACTCAAAATTCAAAAAACAAAGATCATGGCATCCAATCCCATCACTTTTCAGCAAATAGATGGGGAAACAATGGAAACAGTGAAAGACTTTATTTTCCTGGGCTCCAAAATCACTGTGGGTGGTGACTGCAGCCAAGAAGTTAAAAGACGCTTGCTCCATGGAAGAAAAGCCATGGAAAACCTTAGATAACATATTAAAAAGCAGAGATATCACTTCACTGACAAAGATCTATCTAGTCAAATCTATGTTTATTACTACTGGTATTTCCAGTAGTAATTTACGGATGTGAGAGTTGGACCATAAAGAAGGCTGAGCACAGAAGAACTGATGCTTTTGAACTGTGGTATTAGAAAAGACTTTTCAGAGTCACTTGCACAGTGAGGAGATCAAACTATTCAAACCTAGTGGAAGTTATCCCTTCATATTCATAGGAATATTCATAGGAAGGACTGATGCTGAAGCTGAAGGTTCAATACTTTGGCCACCTGTTGGGAAGAGACAACTCATTGGAAAAGACTCTGATGCTGGGAAAGGGTGAAGGCAGAAGAAGAAGGGGAAAATAGAGGATGAGGTGGATGGCATCATCAAGACAATGGATGTGAGTTTGCACAAACTCTGAGAGAAAGTTAAGGACAGGGAAACCTGACATGCTGCAGTCCACGGGGTCACAAAGATTCAGACACAACTTAGTGACTGAACAACAATAACAACTTTGATTACTTCCTCTCTGATCCCTTTAGGCTTATTATCATCATTTTTTTTTTTTTTTTTTAATGTTTGAAGGTGAAAGTCATTCATTAGTGTCCAACTCTTTGTGACCCCATGGACTGTAGTCCATGGTATTCTCCAGGCCAGAATACTGGATTGGGTAACCTTTCATTTCTCCAGGGAATCTTCCCAACCCAGGGATCGAAACCATGTCTCCCACATTGCAGGTGGATTCTTTAGCAGCTGAGCCACAAGGGAAGCCCAAATGAAAGTGAAAGTGTCTCAGTCCTGTCTGACTCTTTGCAACCCCATGGACTATACAGTCTACTGAGTTCTCCAGGCCAGAATACTTGAGTGGGTAACTTTTTCTCTTCTCCCGCAGATCTTCCCAACCCAGGAATCAAACTGAGGTCTCCTGCATTGCAAGCAGATTCTTTACCAACTGAGCTATCAGGGAAGCCCTTTTTTATGTTTAGTGACTAGTGGAATATTTAGTGCTGTCTACCTCCTACCCCACTCAACGTGTTTACCCACACACAGACACACAGACACACATAGTGTTCAGCCTTAAACGGTTTCACTCATGAAATACCAATTATGCAAGGATGGCAGTGATTTAGATAGAAATTTCATACCTGACCATGAAGTGAAGTGAAGTGAAGTCCCTCAGTCATGTCCGACTCTTTGCGATCCCATGGACTGTAGCCTACCAGGCTCCTCCATCCATGGGATTCTCTAGACAAGAACACTGGAGTAGGTTGCCATTTCCTTCTCCAGGGGATCTTCCTGACCCAGGGATCGAACTCGGGTCTCCGGCATTGCAGGCAGACGCTTTAACCTCTGAGCCACCTGACCATAAACAACTGTTAAATTGCACTAGCTGATTATTCTGTTGTTTTCAATAATTCCTTGGAGCATAAATTAATCCAATAAATTCTACAAACTAATCAAATTCTGGATCCTTTCAAAGAATAGTTGAGATTACTATTTTGTTTGTTTGTTTTGACTCTAAGAGGACTCTGTTCACCTGTCTTATTACAAGTTTATAGAAATGTGTGTTAGATCCTCAGTTGTGACTGACTCTTTGTGAACCCATGGCCTGTATGCCACCAGGCTCCTCTGTCCATGGAATTCTCCAGGCATGAATAGTGGAGTAAGTAGCCTTTCCCACTTGGCCACCTGATGTGAAGAACTGACTCTCTGGAAAAGATCCTAATGCTGGAAAAGATTGAAGGCAGGAGGAAAAGGGGATGACAGTGGGTGAGATGATTGGATGGCATCACCAACTTGATGGACGTGAGTTTGAGCAAACTCTGGGTGTTGGTAATGGACAGGAAAGCCTGATGTGCTGCAGTCCATGGGGTCACAAAAAGTCAGACATGACTGAGCAACTGAACTGAACTGAGCCATTCTCTTCTCTAGGACATCTTCCTGAAGCAGAGGTCAAATCTGGGTTTCCTGCTTGCAGACTGTCTCCCTGCATTGCAGGTAGATTCTTACTGTCTGAGCCACCAGGGTAGCCCAGGTTTATAGGAATAGCTAAAAACTAATTGGCCTTCAGTTTATTCTATTTTGGATCTCCTCTTAAATTTCTCTCACCACAATCTTAACAGTTCTTGAGAGTGACTTTGGTCTTAAACTTCTTCACTCTTTGTTGCAAATGAATTCAGTTTCTTTGGGACAAGGTCAAGAGCTATCTGTTTTATGATCCATTTTGCCTTATCTATTCCAGGGAACATTTCTGAGATTGGGCTTTGGGGCTGACGATAAGGACAATACCAGGCTTATTTGTGAGTTGCACCTCTAGGCTAGGGGCTGAGCAATTGTTGGGTGGGCAGCAGCCTGTAGTCCTTTTGACTTGCCTGTCCTGGCATCAAATGGCAGTCTCAGAAGCTAGGAGAGCAGTGATGAGGGCACCCATATTCTTAACGTGCCATACTCAAAGTAGACTCTCCATTTCACAAGAGGGGGTTAAGAACAAGAAGGAATTCTCTAACTCTCTACCACATTTTCTTAAGGTTTGCTTTAGCAACAGAGAGCTTGGGACAAGAGGAGAAATGCTGGAATCTTCTTCTTTCCAGGTGAAAGCCCTCCATCTGGATTCTGAGGGTGGGATCCTAGCTTTCTTGAGTTTAACCAGCCAGAGTGGAGTCCCTGCCATGTTGATCTAGAAGGAGAGAGGGGAAATTATTGGTTCAAATAACAAACTCTCACCTTTCTAATTGAAATTTTGTAGATGTGTAGATATTTCTTAATTTGCTATCACCCCTTAGGATCATTGGAGAAGGAAATGGAAACCTACTCCAGTGTTCTTGCCTGGAGAATCCCAGGGACGGGGGAACCTGGTGGGCTGGCGTCTATGGGGTTGCACAGAGTCGGACACGACTGAAGCGACACAGCAGCTTAGGATCATTTACAGAAGCTTTAAAATTCCTGTGTATAATTTTTTATCAGTTTCACTGGAAAAGAGTCCAGAGAAGCTCCTCATACTCTTTTGTTGGAGGTAAATCTGTTGAGTTGAATTGACTGAAAGAGGAATCCTGTCTTAAGTGCCAAATTTTGACTTCTGAGGTCCCATCCAACGCAATTATTCTGTTTCCTTTTCTTTGTTCCTTACATTAGTTTCTTTTTAATATTTCAAATCTAAAGTCTAATGACTACATGCTTTTTCCTCAAGTTGTTCATATCATTTTTGTTTATAAAGAACCATATTATACTGGCTCATTCTTAAATGGTAAAATGAGTTTAACTTCCTCTTTCATTGTTGCATGAAAACGTGGAAACATGTTCAGACTTAAAAAATAACTGGAAAAATGTGAAAATTATTTTCTCTCATAATTATTATGTTTGAAGTTTATATGATATATTAAATATGCATGACTTAAAACATGAGCAATGTCAGATGATGCATCACAAGACACTCAAATTTTCAGAAAAGTGAGATATCTCCTCTGATAAACATGTGTCAGACACCAAACACAATGACTATGATAAGCCCACCTATTTGACTAGTCTTGAACACATGAAAATTGACTTATATGTTGCCGAAATACCACACAAATTAAAACCTATGTCTCTATGTAGTACTATTAATTCATAGGAAGATTTTAAGAGTGACTTAGACTTATTGCAAAGGTGAAAATGAATAAAATATAATAGCCTGAGTCAGTTTACATGCTGCTTTAGAAACATACATTAGTTTTATTTTATATCTTTCCAGAAGACAGATGGTTATTAGCTAAGCTTTAAAATGAAACTTGTATACTAACCAAGTAACAAGCAAAATGCTCAATATTACATTGACATAATTTAACAACTGCAATTACTGGGCAAGGCAGTCTATGAAATTAATGACCTTTGCATGCAGAACTTCTAAACATATACTCTAGTGATTGGGAGAGGTGTGTTAAGCTTAAATCCACAATAATATCTAATAGATTCTGTCCCCAAGTTACTAACTCAATCTCTGGTATAAAATGAGGGTATTAGCATTTCAAGAGTTAAGAAAGTTACTAAGTACCTCATTTTCTACTAGTAGATTTTTAATTACAGGGAGAATTAAGCTTGTGAAATAATGGACATACATTTTCTGCTTCAAAATACAATCATATAAACTGTTTAATTCTTAAATGTTGTTAATCCAGGTAATTGTGACAGTAGTATTGACTTTACAAAGTTTTTTTTTTTTTTTTTCAGAAACTGAAATGGGATGGATGTTCACAAGTTTTAGTTATATAAATTATTTTTTGAAAAGTAACTTTTTTAGATAAGCACTGTTCTAATTGAAAACAATAAATTTCTATGAAAATAATACTAGTTGGCATTTATAAAGTTATACATTTCAACTCAGTTTGAAATGGTTTACAAAAAATTTTTAAATCTTACCTCACATTTCTTATGCAGCTTGCTATAACTGTTCTAGTTGAAAAAGATAATATCTCTATTTCCATTTTAGTAGATTATCTTAGTAGTGTAGAACTCAGCATCCAAGTAAGAGTTCTGCTTGTCATGTCTAATGAGTGCTGCCTGGAAGCTGATGGCAGAGTATTAGCATTTTTCAAATTTATATGATCAACCTATCCTATCCAGACTCATTTGCAGTGATAGATAGATTAATAAGACTTCCTGGTACTTGTTTTCTTCTTTATACCTTTTAAAGCAAAATAGCTGGATCTTCTGAAGATTTGAAAGAATGATCGTATAAATTATTTTGGTTCATTCTGAAATGACACCTCATTCTTAGCTCCCACCAGAAACTGTCAGCATCTTCAGAGTGAAAAACAGAATATAATTTCAAAATCAAATTAGAGTTAGAGGAGGGGAAAAATAACTGGATAAGACAGCTGAAAGCAGCAGAGGAAAAACAGCTAAACCATAATAAAGTTTGAAGTTCATTATTCTAGATAATAAATCATTAAGCATAATTTTAAAGGAATAGTTATTAATAGGTGGCATAAGTACTATCAAGTGATTATAATGGTTATATATTAATATAAGTATAATTATTTTTGGCTGAGACAGTAGAAGAAATCATCATGGGATTAGTTCCCCACACTGATCCCCAAAAATATTTATGTCCTAGGGAAAGAAAAATTTGTAATTAGAAAGTTAAAGAACAATATAATAGTGAAGCACAAAAGACTTATTGAGATAAGAGAATCAAGCAGAATGAAACAATGGAATCCTTGAATGATGGGGTTAAGAAGAATTACACTGTGATCTCAAAGGTTTTGTGTTTTTGAAAGCCAGGGAAATAAGAATCTGGTCAGAGAGTTATGTTATCACCTAAGACATTTGCAACATTGACTTCATTGGCATTGAGATGTTTCTGTGACTTTGTGGGCTGCAGACATTTATGAGTAGACTAGCATACATTACTCATGAGCCCAGATGGGATGCCCTGATATAATAAACAGTGATATTTTGGGATGACAAACAATTTTTGTTAGGTAAGACTTAGAGGCATGCCTTTTTTTGAGAATGAAATTTATACAGTGATTTATGCCCATAATCTGATGAAGCAGGAGGATAGGAGGTTTCAGTAGTGTATTAAAAATGTAGTATCCAAAAGCATAATCTATTTGGAAGGGGAAAAATCATGGAAAACTAATTACAGTTCAGTCCTGGCAGTTACTTAAGTCAATTCTGCCTTCATTCCATTGGGCAGAGTTGCATAACACAAACCCAAATAACTGCACAAGGAGAAAGCAAATGAACTCAGCCACATATCTCAGGATACACATTAACAAAAAACTAAAGTATCAATATTCAGCAAAAATGCAAATAGTTACTAAGCATATAAAGATGTTCAAATTCACTGTGTGTGTAATAAAAATTCAAACAAAATATGTTGAAAAATTACTCTTAGTAAACATGTATGAAATTCATTTCAACACAAACATTTTGAGGTTTTAATTCAAGAATTTTAAAAATCTCTTAACATTGTTACTTGATTTCAACAGCTTTTTATAAAATAATATGAAATGTAGACAAATATTTATTAGTAAATATGCCATTATAATATCATCTGAAGCACTGACTAGGTTGAATTTTTAATAATGTTATTTCTAAATGCATGAGTTATACGTTTTTTTCTTCTCTTTTGTATTTGTTTATGTTATGCAAATTCACTGATATTAGATTATGTTATTTTAACGTATTTTTAACAAAGGGACAAAAAACAATTTCATCAGTAAGGATTAAGTTCTGCTTGAATAAAAGAAACACAAAATAAAAATGACATCCCAGAGCAGAAATTGTGTTCTCAGTTAACAGGAGACATGTAGCCAGGACTGACTGAATGGTAGCTCGGTTTCATGAGATTCTCAGGGGCCTAGCTTATTTCTATAACACATTTCCACCATGCACCTAATATAAACATCATCTTCATGGTGGGTAGGTCGGTAGGTGCCCAATATGCTACTGGAGATCAGTGGAAAAATAACTCCAGAAAGAATGAAGAGACAAAAACAAAGAAAAAAACAACACCCAGTTGTGGATATGACTAGTGATGGAAGTAAGCCTGATGCTGTAAAGAGCAATATTGCCTAGGAACCTGGAATGTAAGGTCCATGAATCAAGGCAAATTGGAAATGGTCAAACAGAAGACGGCAAAAATGAGTATCAACATTCTAGGAATCAGCAAACTAAGATGGACCAGAATGGATGAATTTAACTCAGATGACCGTTATATCTACTACCGTGGGCAAGAATCCCATAGAAGAAATGGAGTAGCCATCATAGTCAACAAAAGAGTCCAAAATGCAGTACTTGGATGCAATCTCTAAAAGAACAGAATGATCTTTGTGAATTTCCAAGGCAAACCATTCAATATCACGGTAATCCAAGCCCATGCCCCAAACAGTAATGCTGAAGAAGCTGAAGCTGAACGGTTCTATGAAGACCTACAAGACCTTTTACAACTAACACCCCAAAAAGATGTCCTTTTCATTATAGGGGAATGGAATGGAAAAGTAGGAAGTCAAGAAACACCTGGAGTAACAGGAAAATTTGGCCTTGGAGTACAGAATGAAGTAGGGCTAATAGAGTTTTGCCAAGAGAATATACTGGTCATAGCAAACACCCTCTTCCAGCAACACAAGAGAAGACTCTACACATGGACATCACCAGATGGTCAACACCAGAATCAGACTGATTATATTCTTTGCATCCAAAGATGGAGAAGCTCTATACAGTCAGCAAAAACAAGACCAGGAGCTGACTGTAGCTCAGATCATGAACACCTTATTGCCAAATTCAGGCTGAAATTGAAGAAATTTGGGAGAACCACTAGACCATTCAGGTATGACCTAAATCAAATCCCTTATGATTATACAGTGGAAGAGAGAAATAGATTTAAGGGACTATATCTGATAGAGTGCCTGACGAACTATGGATGGAGGTTCGTGACATTGTACAGAATACAGGGATCAAGACCATCCCCAAGAAAAAGAAATGCAAAAAAGCAAAATGGCTGTCTGAGGAGACCTTACAAATAGCTGTGGAAATAAGAGAAGTGAAAAACAAAGGAGAAAAGAAAAGATATCTCCATTTGAATGCAGAGTTCCAAAGAATAACAAGGAGAGATAAGAAAGCCTTCCTCAGTGATCAGTTCTAACAAATAGAGGAAAACAATAAAACAGGAAAAACTAGAGATCTCTTTAAGTAGATTAGACCTACCAAGGGAACATATCCTGCAAAGATGGGCTCAATAAAGGACAGAAATGGTATGAACCTAACAGAAGCAGAAGATATTAAGAGGTGGCAAGAATACACAGAACTGTACAAAAAAGATCTTCATGACCCAGATAATCAAGATGGTGTGATTACACCTAGAGCCTGACATCCTGGAATGTGAAATCAAGTGGGCCTTAGGAAGTATCACTACAAACAAAGCTAGTGGAGGTGAGAGAATTCCAGTTGAACTATTTCAAATCCTGAAAGATGATGCTGTGAAAATGCTGCACTTTATATGCCAGCAAATTTGGAAAACTCAGCAGTGGCCACAGGACTGGAAAAGGCCAGTTTTCATTCCAATCCCAAAGAAAGTCAATGCCAAAGAATGCTCAAACTACCACACAATTGCACTCATCTCACACGGTAGTAAAGTAATGCTCAAAATTCTCCAAGCCAGGCTTCAGCAATACGTGAACCATGAATTTCCAGATGTTCAAGCTGGTTTTAGAAAAGGCAGAGGAACCAGAGATCAAATTGCCAACATCCGCTGGATCATGGAAAAAGGAAGAGAGTTCCAGAAAAACATCTATTTCTGCTTTATTGACTATGCCAAAGCCTTTTACTGTTTGGATCACAATAAATTGTGGAAAATTCTGAAAGAGATGGGAATACCAGACCACCTGACCTGCCTCTTGAGAAATATGTATGCAGGTCAGGAAACAACAGTTAGAACTGGACATGGAACAACAGACTGTTTTCAAATAGGAAAAGGAGTATGTCAAGGCTGTATAC
>NW_011495032.1:15845062-15853192 GCF_000754665.1 Bison bison bison
GCTTAAAGCTCAACATTCAGAAAACTAAGATCACGGCATCTTGTCCCATCACTTCATGGCAAATAGATGGGGAAACAGTGGAAACCATGTCAGACTTTATTTTTCTGGGCTCCAAAATCTGTGCAGATGGTGATTGCAGCCATGAAATTAGAAGACACTTACTCCTTGGAAGGAAAGTTTTGACCAACCTAGATAGCATATTAAAAAGCAGAGACATTACTTTGTCAACAAAGGTCCATCTCGTCAAGGCTATAGTTTTTCCAGTAGTCATATATGGATGTGAGAGTTGGGCTATAAGGAATGCTGAGCACAGAAGAATTGATGCTTTTGAACTGTGGTGTTGGAGAAGACTCTTGAGAATTCCCTGGTCTGCAAGGAGATCCAACCTGTCCATCCTAAAGGAGATCAATCCTGGGTGTTCATTGGAAAGACTGATGTTGAACCTGAAACACCAATATTTTGGCCACCTAATGTGAAGAGCTGACTCATTTTAAAACACCCTGTTGTTGGAAAGGTTTAAGGCAGGAGGAGTAGGGGACGACACAGGATGAGATGGTTAGCTGGCATCACCAACTCAATGGACATGAATCTGGGTAAACTCCAGGAGTTGGTGATGGACAGGGAGGCTTGGCGTTCTGCAGTTCATGGGGTCTCAAAGAATCGGACACTACTGAGCAACTGAACTGAACTGAACTGACTTCTCCTATTGCAGCATTCATGGTAAATAAAACAGGAAACTGGTAATTGGCAAGAAAGCAGGGCAGAGTGAAATAAACCTCATTATTTTTGCTATGTATATGTATATATAAACAAATATCAAGATATCTGAATAATTTAAATCACTCTGTTGATGAAGAATATAAATTTTAATGTTTAAAGTGTTTTAAATCACAACCAGACTGTAAAAGAATCTTTGAAAGAGAAAATGAAGATAAATGCTGAAAGACAGTTTTATAGTAAGAGATAAAAGCAGGTAAATTTTCATTTAGTATGTTCAGTAAAATATCCAGTTGAAAATCTAGACAGGACATTGTCAGAGTATACATGAATTGGATATAAGAAAGAAAATATTGAAAGTCTAGGAGCATTAAAATACTACCTAAGAACTTTACCATTAATTACATCCAGTTTATTAAAATTGAACAATAAGAAAATTTAAAAGTAGATTGTCTAGATGACAAGAAATAAGTCAAGATCTCATGAAATGACTTTTTTTCCCATATGAAGTTATTATAAATATATGAAGTTATTGTAAATCTACAATGCAGTAGAGACAGAGAGAACACCAGAGTGAGTGAGAGCAAGGCATCTTGTAGCTCACTATGAGATACATTTAAATACTCTAAGTAATTTCTCAGTCCATTTTGAGGAAGAAGTAAAATGATAAAACTGTCAAGTATCAGATTTAGTCCTTTGGTAGTAGTGATTTTGTTTTATTTTCTGTAATTAAAACTGTTTACTCATTTCCTGAGATTTTTCAGCAGGTATAAAAGTAGTTTAAGAAACTTAATTGTATTGAATATTTTTAGAATGATGTGATTTTTTTATTGCCATTCATTTGTTTTATTTGCATATTATGATGGCCTTGTCTATTTTCCAATTAGTTTCCCCTGTTTTTAGATATCAAGTGATTCTCACAGAAAAGTCTCAATGTATTTTATTATAGGTTTTATAAAAATGCTCTATCTAGCAGATAATTGCACATTCTAAGACACTTTTATAAGCTTTTACTTCATAGCCCATGAAGCTCAATATTTTGTGAATTTATAGTCCATGAAATAGAGAGCTGGTATTGCAAGAAGTTAAACCATTTAGATTTCAAAAATGAGTGTTAATTCTGAGATTCATTGTGCCATAGGCCAATTGTCTAATGAGTTTGAGAGTAATTTTATTTTTATATATTTAGGACTGACTCTATTACGCAAACAAATTTTTACTGGCTACAAAGTCTGAGACTAAAGAAGTTGGATAAAATGAGGAATAGGTTCTCATCTGTAATTTCAGTCACTATGGAGATAGGCACATTCCTGTATCCCGAGATTTATGTAACCCATGGTGAGGTTTGAGAAAACCTTGATCTACTGTTATTAAATATAAACAAATATAAGATGTATCAAAAGTAAAGTCAATAAAAATGCATCAACTCAAGTCCATAAAATCATGGAGTATTCAACAGAGTGGCTCTTATTTTGGATGAAGCCTAAATCTCTCTTCTAACCTATATGAAAGGAATTAATACCTGTGGAAAATATACATTTAACATTGACACAGATTTATAATACAGTGCATGGCTGAAAGGAATGTGCTCCTATTTATGTTCCATGAAACATGGAACTAGTTTTGCTACAAATTAAAAATAACTCTGTGAAAGAGAACTCTGGATTTTTAAAAGTGAAACACTTTATTAAAGCAAGTTAAACATTTTGTTTTAATTATATTGAAGTATAGTTGATTTATAATGTTGTGTTAATTTCTTCTATACAGCCAAGTGACTCAGATATACATACATATGTATTATTTTTCATATTCTCCATTATGGTTTGTCACAGAATATTGAATATATTTCCCTGTGGTATATAGTGTGACCTTGTTTATCCATCCTATATATAATATTTTGCCTCTGCAAACTATTGAGGCAGGATATCTTAGAGATCTAAGTGTGCTATGTGCAGGGCAAAGCTCTAAGAGGGTGACAGATGTTGTACTATCTCCCTAACCCATTTCACTATGGAACTCACTTTTCATAGAGCTTCACCTAGGAGTAGCATTCCATAGAACACATCAAATTAAATGGTGATGATGATTCTATGAATTCATTCACTTTCTGAGTATACAGACAAGGATCCTTCACAAATAAACATGATTCTCCTAGCCTTATAAAATTTGGGTTTAAAGGAGTTTTTTGGGCATAAACTGCATTGCTTCAGTTGCTTCAGTTGTGTCCGACACTTTGCAACCCTATGGACTGTAGGCCACCAGGCTCCTCTGTCCATGGGATACTCCAGGCAAGAATACTGAGAGAGTTGCCATACCGTCCTCCAGGGGATCTTTCTAGCCCAGGGATCAAACCCTCTTCTCTTCTATCTCCTGCATTGGCAGGCAGGTTCTTTACCACTAGTGCCACCTGGGAAGCCTTGAGGTTGTGAAAGGCACTCAGTCATGTCCAACTCTTCGCAATCCCATGGCTATACAGTCCATGGAATTCTCCAGGCCAGAATACTGGAGTGGGTAGCATTTGCCTTCTCCAGGGGATCTTCCCAACCCAGGGATCAGACCTCAGTCTCCTGCATTGCAGGCAGATTCTTTACCAGCTGAATCACAAGGGAAACCCATAAGGGAAGGAAGCCTGGGGGAATATATTGAGAGGCTTTTTTTTTTTTTTTTCCTTCTCAGCTCTTTCTATTCCATTTCATCCTTCATATTTGATCAGTCCATTATTGAAAAGTATTGTATTATGAACATATTATGTACATAAAATTATACTGAGTGCTGAGAGATAAATGAATTTATGGTCTGGTATCAGTTTTTCTGAGACTTACTATATGGTTCTACCATAGTTCAGTACTTCTGACATCATCTATTTGAACCACTCTAAGGCAGCAAGCAGAGCTAGGCTGGGCCTTCAGCACCCCTTGAATAACTTCACATACATAAGCTCGTTTGAAGTTTCCAGTACCTCTAAGAAGTAAGTCCTCTAAATATCCTGTTTTGCAGTGAGAGAGTGAAATCACAGAAGTCACAGAGCAAAGAAATTGCAGTCTGGATTCAAATCCAGCTTTCTGACTGGAATTCTGCCTCTTTATTTCCATATTTTCAGTATGTACAAGGCTCTAAAAACTAATTGCGTTAGCACGTGTATACCTGTGGCAGATTCATGTCGATATATGGCAAAACCCATACAATACTGTAAAGTTAAAAAATAAAATAAATAAATAAATAAAAATAAATAAAACAGAGTAAACATACAACAGAAAAAAAAAGAAAAGAATGAAGACTGAAGTTAGTTATCTATATTTCATAAATAGTTTTTCCATTTGTTAATTGTGTGACTACCTACACATTACCTAACTTCTTGGCTTCTGGTTATATAATTATGTTCATTATACTTTTTTTTATATGTCTATCTCAAAACAACAAAACATAGATTTTAAACTTTTTAAGGTAGGTTTTTTAGAAACAAATTGTTATTCGGAGTTACAGAGATAAAAAAAAATTATTTGGGATGAAAAGGGTATGCCAGGAAGTATTGAAAAAGAGATAAGGCCTCAGAATTCGCTTCCTTCCTTCCTCGTGCCCAGTCCGAATAAAGGCTACCTTAATAATAACTAAGCATATCAATAGGGATTAAAAGAATTCTCTCTGAAATACTTTGTCATTTTAATATTTTCAGATATGTAAAATTACTTCATATAATCTAGTATTAAACTGAGTGCTACTCTATTGCTAAATTAGTGAATCAAATCTGTTCCCCTACATTTCTTAGAATGCATAACTTTCAAATATTGTATCAATAATATCTAATGCCTATGACAGAGGAAAGATATATTCATTTTTATTGCATTCTTAATATTTATAGCTTTCATCATGCATGAGAATCATCTTCGAATTCTAAACTGACTTAAACACAGTTCCTTCCACATGTTTTCATGTTTACTGAATTCTTTAAAAGATATCAAATATGTTAATATAGCTGAGATCTAAAAGAACAGAGATTTATTCATTATAAATTTAATTTTATTTGTTTCATTAGGTAAAACTATCCAAAACGTTCCTGAAAGTAGATTTCTAATGTATTGTCAAAGTAGATTTAATCTAATTTTCAATATTTCTGACATATTCAACACAATGGAAATAAATTCCAACAAAAATTAAGAATTTCAGTTGGAAAATAAAATTAGTGGCTACCAGATCTCCTGTGTGTTTTGGGGGAGAATGGGTGGGGCTTACAATTAGTTTTACTGTAATTGTTACTTAGGTAGTAATATAAACTTTATTTATATTAAGTTTTCAAATAAATAACATGCTTATCACTGAATATAAAAATAAGTGCATTTCAGAAAGAGTAAAGACACTGGATATCACTTAAAATTAGGGTATGGAATTGTTTAAATTACATGTATAATTTACATTATTCTTAAAGGCTTTCTTTGAGCATTTTTAGTCCACATTTATTTCTCCCTCTGTCAATCCTAATGTATAAATAACTCTTATAGGAACTCATTTAGTATATGAAATCTGTGAGATTATAATCACATGTAGTAACTTTAAAAGATATGGCCAACTTTACATTTTCCATTCTCAGAAACTAGTTATTCTCTATGGAAATGCTACACCCCTCATTCTGGTATCTGTGTTTGATAATACAGAAACAATTATACACCAACAAAATGTATATATTTATTTTGTATATTATATAATTAAATATATAATATTTATATATGGCAAAAACGTACATAATACCATTTATTCTCACACACTATTATCTTAAGGAAAAACTTGCTTTTAGTAATATGGATTGATTACTTAGTATAGTCTTTGGTTTGCCATGAATTTTGACATTAAATTAAAATATGGATTAAAAAATTTTAAACAAACTGGGATCCCAAAGAGAATTTTTACTTCATCTTCCTCACCATCAACTCTTAGGGGCACAGAACTCTCAGGCCTCTGAGTGCAGGGCTTCTGTTCAGTAGCAATTAATAGGATGATCTGTGGATTTCTGTTCAGTACAAATTTGCTAATAAGAAGGGCAGTGGATTATGAAAAAAAAAATGGATCATGAATACATCTAATTAGGCCTTCATTTCTACTTCTAGAGTTGGAAATACAAAAGAGGTCAAGTTTTAGCACATGATATAAATGCCCACCCAGACACTAGCATGAACTTAAAGAGGACTAATTACAGGGGCTCAATTTGAAGAAAAGCAATGTGTAAGGACAGTCCATAAATTAAGAAGACAAAAGCAATAAATGGCATATACTGTAAATCTTAATTTTCTTTCATGTGGCAAAAATATATATGTTTCCAGGTCAAAGCAGTGGTTTGTAAAAATCTTGAAACCTCTTAGCTCTATGGAGGCTCTAACCTTTTGTCCACTGCCTTTTAAATTAATTCTGTGGGTTAATAGCCAAAAGTATGATGAGTTTTAGTTTTAAAATTAGTCCAGGTGTGGTTATGATAAACCTTCACTAATATATCTGGTTATGTGTATCTCATATCATTTAGGAATTGTTTCTTATGAAACTGATAGTAAAACTCATAGCCTCTTCCTGGAAGGGACACAATGTTTAATTAAAAATAGTATATTCAAAACTCTTTGCGTCTACTTAGAGATCTTTCCAAGGCATACGCCGAGGTAACTCTTTTGTTTTTGTTCAGTTGCTAAGTCATGTTCGACTCTTTGTGACCCCATGGACTGCAGCATGCAGGCTTCCCTGTCCTTCACTATCTCCCGGAGTTTGCTCAAACTCATGTCCACTGTATCTATGATACCATCCAACCACTCATCATTTGTCACACCCTTCTGCTCCTGTCTTCAATCTTTCCCAGCATCAATGTAAATGTGTTGGCACTTTGCATCAGGTGTCCAAACTATTGGAGCTTCAGCTTCAGCATCAGTTCTTCCAGTGAATATTTAGGGGTGATTTCCATTAGGATTGACTGGTTTGATCTCCTTACTGTCCAAGGGACTCCTAAGAGTCTTCTCTAGCAACACAGCTGAAAATCATCTTCAGCATTCAGCCTTCTAATTTAGTTTGTACTGAAACTTTCTTTGTATGTAAGATTTGTCTACAAATTCAATGCTTTTGATATATATAGGATTATTCATGTTTCTCTTTTATCTTGTTAGACTTTGGTAGTTTGTCTCTTTCAAGGAACTTATCCATTTTGTATAATTCATCAAATTTATTGGTTAAAAGTGTCTGTAATATTCCCCTAATATATTTAAAAGGAGGTGTGAGCACCCCTGGG
The DNA here is from genome assembly GCF_000754665.1 of Bison bison bison. Lineage (NCBI taxonomy): Eukaryota > Metazoa > Chordata > Mammalia > Artiodactyla > Bovidae > Bison > Bison bison. The sequence continues at coordinate 15,852,036 of NW_011495032.1, forward strand.
AAGAGTCTACTGAATCTCGGTTCTGAAGCAAGTGAGTTCCAGAAAAACATGTACTTCTGCTTTATTGACTATGCCAAAGCCTTTGACTGTGTGGATCACAATAAACTGAAAAATTCTGAACGAGATGGAAATATAAGACCACCTTACCTGCCTGCTGAGAAATCTGTATGCAGGTCAAGAAGCAACAGTTAGAACTGGACATGGAACAGCATGCTGGTTCCAAATCCGGAAAGGAGTATAAAGGCTGTATGTTGTCACCCTGTTTATTTAACTTATATGCAGAGTACATCATGAGAAATGCTGGGCTGGAAGAAGCACAAGCTGGAATCAAGATTGCCAGGAGAAATATCAATAACCTCAGAAATGCAGATGACATCACTCTTATGGTAGAAAATGAAGAAGAACAAGGAACCTCTTGATGAAACTGAAAGAGAAGAGTGGAAAAGTTGATTTAAAACTTAACATTGAGAAAACTAAGAACACGGCATCCAGTCCCATCACTTCATGAAGGAAACAATGGAAGCAGTGAAAGACTTTTATTTTGGGGGGATCCAAAATCACTGCACATTGTAACTGCAGTCATGAAATTAAAAGACACTTGCTCCTTGGAAGAAAAGCTATGGCCAACCTAAACAGCATATTAAAAAGCAGAGACAAAAAAAATAATAATAAAAAAAAATAAAAAGCAGAGACAGTACTTTGCCAACAAAGGTCCATCTAGTCAATGCTATGGTTTTTCTAGTAGTCATGTATGGATATGACAGTTGGACTATAAAGAAAGCTGAGTACGGAAGAATTGATGCTTTTGAGCTGTGGTGTTGGAGTCTTGAGAGTCCCTTGGATTGTAAGGAGATCTAACCAGTCAATCCTAGAGGAAATCAGTCCTGAATATTCATTGGAAGGAGTGATGCTGAAGCTGAAACTCTGACACTTAGGCCACCTGATGTGAGGAATTGACTCATTTGAAAAGATGCTGAAGCTGGGAAAAATTGAAGGCAGGAGGAGAAGGGGACAATGGAGGATGAGATGATTGGGTGGCATCACCGTCTCAATAGACATGAATCTGAGTAAGCTCCAGGAGTTGATGACGGACAGGGAGGCCTGGAGTGCTGCAGTCCATCGGGTCGCAAAGAGGTGGACACGAGTGAGTGACTGAG
>NW_011495032.1:15853292-15856744 GCF_000754665.1 Bison bison bison
ATAGACATGAATCTGAGTAAGCTCCAGGAGTTGGTGACGGACAGGGAAGCCTGGAGGGCTACAGTCCATGGGTGGCAAAGAGTGGACATGAGTGATTGACTGAACTGAACTGAATATACTTAAAAACTGTATGGTAAGTTGATGACTTGGTCCTTTTTTTGTTTCTTAATGTGTTTAACTGATTTATCAAGTTAGTAAACTTTTGGTTTTATATTTTAGTAGTCAGCCAATGACCTGTCAGAAGATTTTCTTAAATGAGTTGACGTAGTATATAGGCATGGGATCTGTTGTGAGTAGACACCTTCAAATTTAAGAAGTTTTCAAGTAAGTCTTAGCTTTCACTTTCTGCTTCTGGAGGTCCTAATTGTCAGCTAAAAGTGAGGGTTTTGAGCCCTCACTTTCCCAAGTCTTTTCTGGGCATACACACAACCCTGTGTATGAATGTATCTCTCATACTTTCAATAATATGTTGAAGTTTTTCAAAATCTGAAATTTGTAACTAGTTCACTGTGTATTTCCTTCTAATTTTGATCAGGCTCTTATTTGCTCCAACTGAAATGGTAGCCTTAGGCAGCTGTAATGTTATTGATTGAAGTAGATTGCTGTTGTTTTAAAAACACCATGGGAATGAGATTATTCCAGGAGTCCTTGAAAAGCAATTAGCTGTTCTCTGGGTATAGGAATATTAGCGTAGCTTCAAAAGAGGTCAGCCATCACCATTGGCTATAAGCCTGTTGCCTTTTCATGGCTACTACTTCATGGAGCTGAAGATATAGAGGAGAGGTGTACTTCTAAGTTAAAATAAACCTGAAGTTCTCACAAAGTTTACTAGTTTTCTTAGTAGTTTCCTTACTTTTAGCTCATTCTGTGCTAAGCTTTCAAGAATAATGTAAATTATACATATAATTTAAACAATTCCATACCCTAATTTTAACTAATATCCAGTGTCTTTACTCTTTCTGAAATGAATTAATTTCTAGATTCTAAAATAGCTCATTTTGATAACTTTGCTGATAACTTTGTTGTTTTTACCAGGGAGCCAACTTATTAAGGTTCTGTGAGTCCCACCTCTACAATCCCATATTTATTGACATTTTTATTGTATGTTTTTGTTTTATTTCCATATATGATCAAATAACATCTTTTTTTTTTTCTTTATTTGGGTCTTGAGATTGTGTTAAGTGTTTTTGTTGTTTAGTCACTACTTCGTTTCTCATTCTTTTGCAACTCCAAGGACTGGAGCCAGCCAGGCTCCTTTGTCCATGGGATTTTCCAGGCAAGAATACTGAATTGGGTTGCTGTTTCTTACTTCAACCCAGCATTGACCCTGTGTCTCCTGTTTTGGTAACTAGAATCTTTATACAATAGTTTAAAAGGTAAGTTTCATATTGATAATTTTGTACAGTTTAATCCTGGTTTGTAAAAGAGATGTACGTATGTTACTGGTGCTTGTCATTAGGATATTGATTACTCAGAAAGTTTCTTCACAATTTGCATGTGTGTATGTGTAATGTGTGTGAAAATTTATAAAAAATATCCAATGGCAAGCAAGGATGGATAATAATAATAATAATTCACTGATAATTTCCAATGTTTGTCATGTGATGAGTACTTCAACCTTCCTAATACCCCCAAGAGTTAAGTACAGTTGGTGTACCCCTGACAGCTAAATAAATTTACTTCTAAAGAAGTTATATGACTTAAACGGCCAGGGACATTTGAGTAAAAAACATATCTCAGGGAGTCTTGTTAGATTAAACGTAAACTGAATTTAATGAAAACAATGTTAAACAAAGAGAGGAAAAGGGTAGGAAGGGAAGCAAGTTAAAAGATAGGAAATCCAAATAAAGTCATTTTTGCCTCAAAAAAAAAAAAAAAGAAAAAGATATGGGATCAATTAATAAGAACAAATAGCAGAACTGAGTAAGCCTATTAAGGAAAGAGAAGTTTTAGGTAAGTCATTCCTGACAAACATGTGATAAGATGCTGACAGGATAGGCAGCATTTGAAAAGAGAAGCAAAGATTCAGAATGAGCTTATCCATGTGAAGTTGGAAATTTAGAAATATAGATCACATCATAAATTTGCTACTTGGTATCTTATATATTCTGCATTCTAACTGCAAAACCATGGATTAAGTGCAATTTCAACTTCAGTTGTAATTAATTTCATTTATCTTCAACTTCAACCAATTTGTTTTATACTATTAATTATAATATCATAAAAGAAAACAAGGCTAATCAATGACACATAACACAAAAAATCACTTACTAGCTAGAAAAGCTAGTAAGTAGTGATCACTTAAGAATACAATTAAATATTAATTTAAAAGTATTCTCATATATACATGAGAAAATTTATAATAAGTTCAGTTCAGTTCAGTTCAGTCACTCAATCATGTCCAACTCTTTGCGACCCCATGAATCGCAGCACACCAGGACTCCCTGTTCATCACCAACTTCCAGAGTTCACTCAAACTCATGTCCATCGAGTCGGTGATGCCATCCAGCTATCTCATCCTATGTCATCTCCTTTTCCTCCTGCCCCCAATTCCTCCTAGCATCAGAGTCTTTTCCAATGAGTCAACTCTTTGCATGAGGTGGCCAAAGTATTGGAGTTTCAATCTCAGCATCAGTCCTTCCAATGAACACCCAGGACTGGTCTCCTTTAGGATGGACTGGTTGGATCTCCTTGCAGTCCAAGGGACTCTCAAGAGTCTTCTCCAACATCACAGTTCAAAAGCATCAATTCTTCAGTGCTCAGCTTTCTTCACAGTCCAACTCTCACATCCGTACATGACCACCGGAAAAACCATACCCTTGACTAGATGGACCTTTGTTGGCAAAGCAATGTCTCTGCTTTTGAATATGCTATCTAGGTTGGTCATAACTTTCCTTCCAAGGAGTGAGTGTCTTTGAATTTCATGGCTTCAGTCACCATCTGCACTGATTTTGGAGCTCAAAAAAATGAAGTCTGACACTGTTTCCACTGTTTCCCCATCTATTTCCCATGAAGTGATGGGACCAGATGCCATGATCTTCATTTTCTGAATGTTGAGCTTTAAGCCAAGTTTTTCACTCTCCTCTTTCACTTTCATCAATAAGCTTTTTAGTTCCTCTTCACTTTCTGCCATAACAATGGTGTCATCTGAATATCTGAGGTTATTGATATTTCTCCTGGCAATCTTGATTCCAGCTTGTGCTTCTTCCAGCCCAGCATTTCTCATGATGTACTCTGCATATAAGTTAAAAAGCAGAGTGATAGTATACAGCCTTGATGTGCTCCTTTTCCTATTTGGACCAGTCTGTTGTTTCATGTCCAGTTCTAACTGTTGCCTCCTGACCTGGATATAGGTTTCTCAAGAGGCAGTTCAGGTGGTCTGGTTTTCCACAGTTTATTGTGACCCACACAGTCAAAGGTTTTGGCATAGTCAATAAAGCAGAAATAGATGT
>NW_011495032.1:15856844-15862388 GCF_000754665.1 Bison bison bison
CAGAAATAGATGTTTTTCTGGAACTCTCTTGCTTTTTCCATGATCCACCAGATGTTGGCAATTTGATCTCTGGTTCCTCTGCCTTTTCTAAAACCAGCTTGAATGTCACGAAGTTCACGGTTCATGTATTGCTGAAGCCTGGCTTGGAGGATTTTGAGCATCACTTTACTAGCGTGTGACATGACTGCAACTCTGCGGTAGTTGAGCATTCTTTGGCATTGCCTTCCTTTGGGATTGGAATGAAAACTGACCTTTTCCAGTCGTGTGGCCACTGCTGAGTTTTCCAAATCTGCTGGCATATTGAGTACAGCACTTTCACAGCATCATCTTTCAGGATTTTAAATAGCTCCACTGGAATTCCATCACCTCCACTAGCTTTGTTCATAGACATGCTTTCTAAGGCACACTTGACTTCACATTCCAGGATGTCTGGCTCTAGCAATTTAAACAATTAATTATTGGACTGAAAATAAGCTCAGTGTTTACCTGAAATTATTGCTGTCTATTTTATTAATACTTCATATAGGTTTTACTTTGGTCAAGACACTCATAAAATATCCTAATCAAAACTTGAATGACCATATTATTTGCATATGTTAACTAAATGTACATTATTAAAAACAAGAGATAAAAATGATTTGTACATTTTAAAAATAATTTCTAATATATGAACACACTGGAGAAAATACTTAGTTATCAGATACCATTGTACTAAATATTTGGGGTAATTATAATCAATTTTAACTGTATTTTGAATGCATCACAAAATCATTGTTTTGCTTGTATAAGTACAAAGATCAAAAACTTTTGAAACAAAATAATAAACATAACTTGCTAACTAAAATGAAAAATTCTGTGACTTAATTGATGGAAAAATAATACATTCTGTTTTCTCTTTGAATGCTTGACAGATTGTCACCATAGTAACTAATAGATACATCAAGAGAAAATCATTGAAATATATGTTCTTGCAGGTGACTTCTAATCTCACATCTTTCAGCTGCCTTCACACTTATGGGAATCAAAACAAACATTAGTGAAAAAAAAGGAAGTTTCATTTGAAAAGCATTGCCTTTCAAATAGTATTGACTTGTTAAATTTGCATATAGCCAAAGTGGTAAATATGCATTTAGCCTTTAATCTGTAATATCAGTTCCTGCCTATTTAATTGCAATGGAACAATATTCCCTAGTTAGTGTATTTTCTCTTATGTGAAAGTAGTTATTTCTAACTATGCATATGAAAGTTTTTATATGAAAATCTTCCTTTCTAACACATAGAGGTTTATCTGGTGTTCATGTGTGTGTATATGTGTGTATGTGTTTGTAGATTTCTAGAAGTAAGTCTAAAAGACTGTGAATTGAGACATCATCATAACTGATAGACAAAAAATAAAATATTTCAATAAAGAACACTTTGTAATTTCCTCTCTAATGCTATTAATTGCTGTCATTTTTACTTATACTTAAGGCAGCAAATTAGATATTGTATCCACATTTCCTGAACGAGAATAATGCTATTCAGAAACATTAAGTAACTTGACAACTACTTACATCTAATAATCAGTGAGACTGGAATGCCAAATCATGTCTGTCTATCAAGCTAAAGACTTTCCAGTGCAATGTAATGTTAGTTTCTTATTACACATAGAAACCATTGGGTAAATTGGTAGTGTATCAGGCAGGGAAGCTGTGGTTGAGGTGATTGTTGTTGTTCAGTCGCTCAGTTATGTCCAACTCTGTGACCCCATGGACTGCAAGACACCAGGTTTCCCTGTCCTTAACCATCTCCTGGAGCTTGCTCAAATTCATTTCCATTGACTTGGTAATGCCATGCAGCAATCTCATCCTCTGTCATCCCCTTCTCCTGCCTGCAAACTTTTTCAGCATCAGGATCTTTTCTAACGAGTAAGCTCTTCACATTAGGCGGCCAAAGTATTGGAGTTTCAGTTCAGCATCAGTCCTTTCAATGAATATTCAAGATTGATTTCCTTTAGGATTGACTGGTTTGATCTCCTTTCTGTCCAAGACACTCTCAAGAGTCCCTTGGTTGATGGTAATTTTACTCTAAAATCCATAATCTTCCTCCATATGGAAATATTTGATTGGCCAAAAAGTTCATTTGGATGTTCATAACATCCATAAGATGTTATGGAAAGACTTGAACAAACTTTGTGGCCAACCATCTTCCCCCAATTTTAGCTAGGCACTTGACTGGTCCTTACTATTTGCCAGCTTTTCTTATATCTATGAGTTGTAGCATTATTAAATTCAGAGCAATGACAAATGAGCAGAAATGATCTATATAATTTTTGAGACTTCTCAAAAAAGATGATACTTTCCCAAGGCCTTTTATATGTTGTTGTCTTTGTGGGTTCATATAGATGTAGAGGGAAGCTAGTTTCAAAGATTACAATAAAAAGAATACTGGTTTCACAGGATGTCAGGAATTCAGATGTCCAAATAACCTTGTGATTGAAACAAGTTTGGCGGTCTTGGAGTTTTCATGATTGGGCTCCCCAGAGGGAAAGAGAGAATAAACTTCTTTTTTAGTTACTATATTTGCAATACTCTTTATTAAAAGAGCTTGAGTTTTACCCTAAATAATCTAGAAAGTGAAGTCGCTCAGTCGTGTCCGACTGTTTGCAACTCCATGGACTGTAGCCTACCAGGCTCCTCCATCCATGGGATTTTCCAGGCAAGAATACTGGAGTGGGTTGCCATTAGACTCTCATTAAAAACTTATTTCAGTTTGGTGTTTCGTAGTTATCTGATACCTAAAACAATTTTATTCAGATGATACATTTTAAAGAATCCATTACTGATTTAAATTAACCTTATACCTTTTTCAGAGAAGACAATGGCACCCCACTCCAGTACTCTTGCCTGGAAAATCCCATGGATGGAGGAGCCTGGAAGGCTGCAGTCCATGGGGTTGCTGAGGGTCAGACACGACTGAGCGACTTCACTTTCAGTTTTCACTTTCATGTATGGGAGAATCCCAGGAACAGGGGAGCCTGGTGGGCTGCCATCTATGGGGTCACACAGAGTCGACAGGACTGAAGTGACTTAGCAGTAGCAGTATACCTTTTTAATAATAGAAATAAAAATTCATAATAACAGAAATGAAATTTATAATCCAGTTATTCTTATAATAATCAAATACAAAGGATAAGAGAAGTAACTGAATTTAAAAGCAAGTTCAGAGTTCCATAGCAACCAAAGCTAAAAGTGAAGCAATATGGATTCTTTAGCTTTTGTTGTCCAGTAAAAAAAAAAAAAAAATCATAGCAGTTCATCATCAATAACAATCTTTTTCTTAGCTTAGAATTCTGATAAAATTTTATTTCACTGAGTTTTATGCTAGAAATAGTTAACAATATAATTTATTATTCCATGCATAGCATTTTTACAAAATGCAGGGACACTGGACGGATGGCCATTTCTTATTTTGACTCTGGAGGGTAAATTGTTAGGATGAACTTGGGTAAGAGTCCAGTTTACAGTGCCCTTTCAATATATGAATCCTATAGAGGGTGGACTTTTTTCATGTTTGTAATCTTATTAAAGACAAATTAATTGATTACCTTTGGGTAATTAATATATTGCTTTTCTGCATATGAAAATTGATTTGTATTTGTATTTTCTTTTCTTAAAATCAGTATTTTATATAGATTCAAATAACCTTGAAAAACAGGTAACAGAGTTTAAATGTAACATATACTTTGAAGAAATTGAGAGATAACAAAGAAGTTCCTTCTGTATAGATTATTTATTGATTATTTGATATTAAAATGAAAAAATGCAAACTTAAACACTTTAGCGAATATGAACTTCATGAAGATTTATGTAGGCAGTGACATGAAAGCTGATGGTAATTATAATTTAAAATAAAATTTATTATCCTCACAAGGAAAAATTCACTTGATTTAGGTAATTCAGCCAAATTGATGTTATTATTTTTAATCTTTGTTTCTTCTAGAATAATTTTGTTTTACTTTAAAATCTGACAATAATGAAAGAAGAATAGTGATTTAGAATGATAATGAACTACCATCTTTGGAGCACTGATTCTTAGAATGTCCACAAATTAGTGTCGGTGGTCAAATTCTAAAAACTATGGATATTTAGATAACTTTTATATATGTAGGTACAAATTGCTAAATTTAGCAAGGCCCATTGTCATCCAGCCAAAGATGGAGAAGCTCTATACAGTCAGCAAAAATAAGACCAGGAGCTGACTATGGCTCAGACCATGAACTCCTTATTGCCAAATTCAGACTTAAATTGAAGATAGTAGGGAAAACCACTAGACCATTCAGCTATGACCTAAATCAAATCCCTCATGATTATACAGTGGAAGTGAGAAATAGCTTTAAGGGCCTAGATCTGATAGATAGAGTGCCTGATAAACTATGGAATGAGGTTCGTGACATTGTACAGGAGACAGGGATCAAGACCATTCCCATTGAAAAGAAATGCAAAAAAGCAAAATGGCTGTCTGGGGAGACCTTACAAATAGCTGTGAAAAGAAGAGAAATGAAAAGCAAAGGAGAAAAGGAAAGATATAAACGTCTGAATGCAGAGTTCCAAAGAATAGCAAGAAGAGATAAGAAAGCCTTCTTCAGCAATCAATGCAAAGAAATAGAGAAAGACAACAGAATGGGAAAGACTAGAGATCTCTTCAACAAAATCAGAGATACCAAAGGAACATTTCATGCAAAGATGAGCTCGATAAAGGACAGAAATGGTATGGACCTAACAGAAGCAGAAGATATTAAGAAGAGATGGCAAGAATACACAGAAGAACTGTACAAAAAAGATCTTCACGACCCAGATAATCACGATGGTGTGATCATTGACCTAGAGCCTGACATTCTGGAATGTGAAGTCAAGTGGGCCTTAGAAAGCCTCACTATGAACAAAGCTAGTGGAGGTGATGGAATTCCAGTTGAGCTATTCCAAATCCTGAAAGATGATGCTGTGAAAGTGCTGCACTCAATATGCCAGCAAATTTGGAAAACTCAGCAGTGGCCACAGGACTGGAAAAGGTCAGTTTTCATTCCAATCCCAAAGAAAGGCAATGCCAAAGAATGCTCAAACTACCACACAATTGCACTCATCTCACACGCTAGTAAAGTAATGCTCAAAATTCTCCAAGCCAGGCCTCAGCAATATGTGAACCGTGAACTTCCTGATGTTCAAGCTGGTTTTAGAAAAGGCAGAGGAACCAGACATCAAATTGCCAACATCCGCTGGATCATGGAAAAAACAAGAGGGGTCTAGAAAAACATCTATTTCTGCTTTATTGACTATGCCAAAGCCTTTGACTATGTGGATCACAATAAACTGTGGAAAATTCTGAAAGAGATGGGAATACCAGACCACTTGACCTGCCTCTTGAGAAATTTTTATGCAGGTCAGGAAGCAACAGTTAGAACTGGACATGGAACCACAGACTGGTTCCAAATAGGAAAAGGAGTTCGTCAAGGCTGTATATGGTCACCCTGTTTATTTAACTTATATGCAGAGTACATCATGAGAA
>NW_011495032.1:15862488-15900288 GCF_000754665.1 Bison bison bison
ACTTTATTTTCAGGTGCTCCAAAATCCCTGCAGATTGTGACTGTAGCCATGAAATTAAAAGAAGCTTACTCCTTGGAAGGAAAGTTATGACCAACCTGGATAGCATGTTCAAAAGCAGAGACATTACTTTGCCAACAAAGGTTCATCTAGTCAAGAGTATGGTTTTTCCTGTGGTCATGTATGGATGTGAGAGTTGGACTGTGAAGACGGCTGAGCACCGAAAAATTGATGCTTTTGAACTGTGGTGTCAGAGAAGACTCTTTAGAGTCCCTTGGACTGCAAGGAGATCCAACCAGTCCATTCTGAAGGAGATCAGCCCTGGGATTTCTTTGGAAGGAATGATGCTAAAGCTGAAACTCCAGTACTTTGGCCACCTCATGTGAAGAGGTGACTCATTGGAAAAGAGTCTGATGCTGGGAGGGATTGGTGGCAGGAGGAGAAGAGGACGACAGAAGATAAGATGGCTGGATGGCATCACCAACTCGATGGACGTGAGTCTGGGTAAACTCCAGGAGTTGGTGATGGACAGGGAGGCCTGGCGTGCTGCGATTCATGGGGTTGCAAAGAGTCGACACGACTGAGTGACTGATCTGAATGATCTGATTGTTATCCAGTGCATCCTCACGTCTCTTACCATGCTGAAGGATGTGTTCGACTATGAGTATCTCCTTTTTTCTGAATCTCATCATTTATCCCCCACATAAGCTAAAAGTATCTTTTTGTTTTGTGTTCTTATAGTTTACCTCATACAATCTTGGGCTTCCCTGGTGGCCCAGAGGGTAAAGAATCTGCCTGCGATATAGGCAACGTGGGTTCGATCCCTGGGTTGGGAAGATCCCCTAGAGGAGGGCATGGCAATCCCATCCAATATTCTTGCCTGGAGAATCCCCATGGACAGAGGATCCTGGCAGGCTACAGTCCACGGGGTTGCAAAAAGTCAGACATGGATGAATGACTAAGCACACACAACACATAGTCGTTTATTGTATACTTAAATTGTCTTTGCTTTTGTTTGTCTGTAATTTTTCAGGCTTCAGTATGATATTTTTCATGGGCTTTCCTGCTAGCCCACCTGGTAAAGAATCTGCCTGCCATGCAGAAGACCCCAGTTCGATTCTTGGGTCAGGAAGATTCACTGGAGAAGCGATAGGCTACCCATTCCAGTATTCTTCGGCTTCCCTATTACAAATTACAAGCATACTTGTTCTTAATCTAGGTTCTCCCAGGTTAAAAATTTAAGTGTATTCTGCTACTTTTCTTTCATTTTATCTTTATTTCTTTGAATTTTGATCTTTGTTAACTTCTCATACTAAATATTTTTTTATCTTTATTTATGTATTTATTTTCTTTGGAGAATATGAACTGTATCATGCATTCTTCTCAATAGTAAGTTAATATTTTGTCTGGAACCTTGACCTTTTTTCATGAAATATTCCATTGACTTTTTAATGAAATATTCCATTGACTTTTTATGGAATGTTCAATATTCCATTTAATATTGAATGGAATATTCAATATTCCATTGAAATATTCCAATGACTTTTTATAGCAGTATAATTTCACTGAAGATGCCTAGCTTGGCTTTCAGGTCTCTTTTATCTCACTATCTGGGTTCTAACAGATAATGTAAAGTTGATCAGCCTATATATAAAGTTTGAGTTATTTTTTATCTGAATGCATTCCATTGCTTTACTTAAATAGAAGCTCATTTGCCAATGTGTATCTATTTTTATTCTTTCATTCCTCCTTGGCATCCTACACCTTACCAGTTTTGAGGAATAAATGGTTGATTTTCTGTTCTTCCCTCCATAATTTACTCCCCAGAGGACTGTTGTCATTGTCACAGAAATAATAAGTTTTCAGAGTCTATTTAAGGGTTTCATAAGTGAAGGTGAAGAACTGGGCTGCCTTTTCTATTTTTATGAATGAAGGTGCACTCAAACACTGGCTCAACACCTAAATGAGATATATTTTACCCATCAGTCTCCCAAATCCTGTCCCCTTTCTCAAGTGTTCACTATATGTATATTAAAGTTTAAATAATTGTCACAAATATGTACATGACACAGAGGTTCTTACTGTTGATTTGTTCAAATCAGTCACTTTTGTCAAATTACTATATATCAGTATAATTTAGAATTTATTATGAATTCCATGCAGCTATCAGCCTGTGTTACTGAGTACATATTTCCATGATATACATTTGACCTTTCAGTATGCAAAGCACGTAAGTGTACAGTCTACAGGGGCTTTCCATGGTGACATAGGTATTTTTCAGCATTAGAAATGTGAGGAATATAATGTGTTCTTATCACCTCAAATATCCTGACAAATAGTGAAAAGTAAAATCAATTAAGTATACTAGCCTATCTTAGTGGAAATCTACTCCATGAAACATTAGTAATTAAGCTGTTAATAGCCTCTATCTTAAAAAAATCATTAATCAAAATTTCCTGTTCATGTAATTTAAAGAGATTTTATACTCCTCTGTCTTTCTTGCAGATTGAGACTGTTTATTAATATAGGAAATTTATCTTTAGTCTGAAATAATTTCTCAAAATCTTTAATTAGACTTAAAATATTATTAAAACCTGTTTGCCACATAATACCTAGCTACTTATGATAGCACAGTCTTGAGAAATGGCCTGAGAAGTGTTACAAATAATAGTGCTCATTTAAAAAAAACAAATCATTACACAGCTAAGCTCAATATCTTTCATAATACTCACAGGTGTATGATAGTGATCAAGAAATATTTTTGAGTGGCTAATGAATGCTTGGCATTTTACAGATCTATATCTACTTATTTATCTCTATATTTTATTATTTTTACAATTTATTAGGCACATCAAACCATATATCACATATGCAGAATGAAAAACTGACTGAATTGTTTTCATGATTAAAGTATCTCATGAGATATCCATGAGACATTCATCCATAACAATTTTAGTGTGCGCCTTCTCTTAGTTTGCATTATGTTGAAATTTTTCTTAATTCACCATTTCACTTGAAGTATATGGACTCTGTTTAAGCATATAATATGTTGTATTTATTATACTTTTTATTTGTTATTAAATACTATTTAAGTGCTAGGTTTCATAAATAATATAATGGACAGTGCACATGCCTGATTACCCTATCTTAGTGAATTTCTCTAAGTTTTAGGATGTATGTATGCTACAATTTGCATTTTGATTTCAGCAAAGGAAAAGGCAAAAGATGTAGTTGAATACAACATTTAACAAGATTATGGTTTATTACAGAAGCAGAGGAACTGATCTCTGATACTAAATTCTCTGAGGAATACTAAAAGTAAGAGAAGCACATTAATATTAAAGCCATTTAAACAAGTTTCAAACAGCTGTAAAAGATCTAAATACCTTTTTATTTCTTTGCTGAAGGAGTGGGATAGTACATCAGTGACCTTTGTTATTAACAACACAGAGATTCCTTCTTCTAGACCCTACTGAATATATCAAAAAGTCATGAACTTATACTAACCAGGTCCAAACCTTTTGTAAGTAAATTAATCACAGTTTAAAAGAGTGAAGTTATTATGAAATATTTTATTTCAAAACAGTTTTTAATATAGAAGACAATTTTAGAAACAGAATTAAATGGAACCAAAAATAATTCAAAATGCTTTTTTCTTTTTCTATCTTTTGAAAGTAACTTTCTTAGAACTTTATATATATAACAGGACTTCCCAGGTGATGCTAGTGGTAAAGAATCTGCCTGTAAAAGCAGGTGACGCAAGAGATGGGGTTCAATCCATGAGTAGGGAAGATCCCCTGGAATAGGAAATGGCAACCTGCTCCAGTATTCTTTCATGTAAAAATTCCAGGGACAGAAGAGCCTCGTGGGCTATAGTCCATAGGGTTGCAAACAATGGGGCATGACTGACTGACTGAACACACACATACAATAATATTTATTGACATATTTATGTACATTGATGTGACAAGGTATATTTTAGAAGTATCTTAAAGCAGTGCTAAATCGCTTCAATTGTGTCCAACTCTGCGTTCCTGTGGATTGTAGCCCTCCAGGCTCTTCTGTCCATGGGATTTTTCAGGCCAGAATACTGGAGTGGGTTGCCATTTCCTTCTCCAATCTTTAAGCAGTGGAATAGATCAACTTAAAGTAGGAGATATACTCAATAATTTTAAAGTCATCTTTTCTCTAACAACAGCAATATATGTAAGTGAGTGAGTGAAGTCGCTTAGTCCTGTCTGACTCTTTGTGACCCCATGAACTGTAGCCTACCGGGCTTCTCCCTCCATGGGATTCTCCAGGCAAGAGTGCTGGAGTGGGTTGTCATTTCCTTCTCCAGGGGATCTTCCCGACACAGGGATCGAACACACAGGTCTCCCACATTCCAGGCAGAGGCTTTAACCTCTGAGCCACCAGGGAAGCCCAATAAATGTAAACTATTTTATAAACACATTTTGGTCATTCTCAACTGTCAGTGAAATGTTTTGATGGGACATTTAAGTCAATTTAATTGAATTTTAGATGTAGCATTTTGACGTATATAACCAAGGCACGTATTCATAGAATGATGCAATGTCAGGAAGTTTTCTTTAAGAATTTAGGCTCTGGTAGGACATATTAATGAGATATACTTAAGCATGATTGATTCATCCACTGATTAAGCTTGTCCTCAGGTTCAGTGTGTATGTGTGTGTGTGTGTGTGTACACTTATGTGTGCATTGTGTCCAACACAAAAATATCTAATTTTTAATATTAATAGAATGTACAGCCCTATGTGTCTTCATAGGTCTTCCCAGGTGGCGCTAGTGATAAAGTACCTATCTGCTAATACAGGAGACTTAAAAGACATGGTTTTCATGGGGTCACAAAGAGTTGGACACGACTGAATGACTGAACTGAACAGAACTGAAAAGACATGCGTTAGATCCCCGGATTGGAAAGATACCCTGGACCTACTCCAGTATTCTTGCCTGGAAAATCCCATAGACAGAGGAGTCTGGTGGGTTATCGTCCATAGCATCACAGAAGCGAAAATGACTGAAGTATGGCTTAGTACATATGTGTTTTCATAATTTATAGACCAAAGGGACTATTTTATTGTTAGTTTTAAAATATCCTCTAAAGAAGCTTATTATTTAACCTGGGACCCAATTTAACTATGGTACATTTGTCAATTAAGGGTGTAAAACAAAAAATATGTTAACATATTCAGTAAAATTTTAAAGGATTTTTGAGAGAGAAGTCAATTTGTGCCAAGACAGTTCACAAAATATACAAAGGACGTTATTTGGAAAAATTAACCTCATTTTTTGTTCTTCTTCTTTTTTTTTAAGAAAGCAACTGATATATGTTCTGAGAGTTTGGGGAGCAAAAGTAGCTGCCTGGTTATAGCATTATGCATTTGAGTAAAGAAAATGCAATCAGAATATTTCCACAAATCAAATGCTAGGTTAATCAAGTTAAGTTCTTTCTTATCATAAACCTCATTTTTCTTTCTGGTATTCTCAAAGGGAAATTTTCTGGTGATTTTTAGCCATTGATTCAACTACCCTCTCCACTGAAATGATCTACATGGAACATTCTCCTTAGAGAGTGATGATCCAAAACTGTCCTCCCTAAATTTATCCTGTCCCTACCAAAAGAACATATCTGCTCATCTCCAGTTCTATGGTCCAATTACTTTCATCTCCCAATGCACACTAATAGCTCAGTGCATTAAGCCCAATAGCACAGTTTTGTTAAAGAGTAATAATATAATAAATAATAGTCTTCTAGAAACACACTACTTTAAATCAAAATAATTAAGAGAAATGTGAACATTGTTGGCAATTTGAGAATTAGTGGGAATAAAGGGGCCCTTTAAGGTCATTTTCTAGGTTCCAAACCTACCCTTGAATACTCAGGTTAATGACTTTCTTGTAATTTTTATTATTATTAATTATTAATAATACTGTAATCTATAGTCATCAACCATTAAGACAGCAGTCTTTTGATCAGGACACTCTTCTGAATGTTTAAGTGGATAGTCTTTGAAAGCATTTTTTAAAGAACTTTGTTAGATTAATTTGGATTTATCTTTGAGAATCTTAAACTCCAGATACCCACAGCAATCGTCAGCGCTCAATAGTATTCAATCCAAGTGTTAATTCTGATTTCATAGTTTATAAGATTGTGTAGAATTTATTTTTATTAATGGACAGAATAATGAGGTTATATTAATAACTCAAATGTCAAATTCTCAGAATTGTGAAAAATATAAAAATGTGTATTGAAATTGTCATTGTCAGTGTTTACTTCTGAATTTGGGTAAGATTTATTTTTTTTTCCTCTAGTAACATTGTAACAACTTGCCAAGTCTCTTAATGTCTTTTATTCCCAGGGGAGTGGGAACCACAAGACTATATTCACCATAATTTGGCAGCATATTCAGGAAAAACATGTAATTACTTTCAAAGCTAATTTATTTTTGTTTTATAACTAAGAAAATTAAAATAATATTTCATTTAGGATATACACTAGAGACAGAGAAAAATGTTCTTAATTTATCATAATTATTCTTCAAAAATTTTAGTTTTCCTGAAGAAATCCAGTAAGAAGATGTACTTTGCTCCAAATGGTTGAATAGGTGAATCACACTTCTCAGGAGGTGAACCCAAGATGCAGATGTTTTCCAACTTCATCCACTCCTCAAGTGCTGTCATTAACACTTTTGCTAATCATGTGCTGTACGTTATAAGCATGTTCCATCTAGTTCATTTTTTGAATAGATATTTTAATTTAAAGAAGTGATTTTCACATGATTTTTAATTTTACTTCAGCTCCCTGGGACCACTCTCCATTGCCTGCGTGTGACTATTTTCCCTGAAAATAAATGAAACATAGCTGTGAATATCAATAAATAAGTAGGGTACAGTAAATAGTGATAGATGAAAAGATATATAAATTATTTGCTAAAATATTTTAAAGCATTATTAGAAAGAACATTGTTCACCATCCTAATTATTTTCTGTGCTCAGTCATGTCCAACTCTGTGACTGTATGAACTGTATAGCCTGCCAGGCTCCTCTGTCCATGGAACTGTCCAGGTAAGAATACCAGAGTGTGTTGCTATATTTTCTACTTCAGGTTATTTGACCACCTCAGATTTTATCATGTTCTTGAAGTTTGACAGTCTCATTGAGTGCAAAGCATATTGGTACAATAAATACATAGGGTTGTTTCCATCAGTTAACAAAATTATCCAGCATGCACACGGTTACTATTGCACTAAGACAGCATTACTCACCTGCATATGTTCATTTGATTTAGAATATTTCTGAGAGCTTCCTAATAAGACTTGTATATATTCATGTCAATTCCTCTAGATTCTGCCTAAGGGCAAAGAACTGAAAAGTTAATTTATTCTCCTTAAAAAGAAGAAAAGGATAACTATAATCAGGCAGTGAACTAATTGGTACTCCCAAATGACAGTGTAGCACAAGATTTTTATTTCAACTTTATGAAGAAGTCTTGATTATCAAATAGAGAATAAATAAATTATAATTTTAAATCATAGACATATAATTATAACTTTGAAAAAAATGCCTATTTTTACATTTAATCCTTAAATTGGAGTAATGGGGAAAGTCAAACTGAAAGATATACTTAAAATAACAAATCTTTCAAGTTCTCAGGACAATTGAACAAAGATCATGCTATATAGAGTCTTAAAAGGAGTAGTGTTGACAAACAAGAATGACTTATAATTACCCTGTGAAATTCTATTAGTAAAATTATGGAGAAAACAATTACTAGTTTACTTTAAAACTCTCTATACTTATGTATCACTGATGATCTTTTATAAAATAAAGTACATGAGTCAAGTCTTGAGGGATAAACACACTTTTAATTCAGTATTACCTGATGTCTCCTGATAACTGCCACTTAATTTCTATAGGTGTGTGGAATTTTATAATAATATTATTCTTTGCTTATGAAATTCTGGCATACCTTTGCAACTTCTTGACCTAATTAAATAAGATATTAGTAATAATTAGATCTATTTAATTTGACTATAATTTCAAACTGTCTTAGATTGCTTGTATTTAAAGTTAGAAAAGTGATTATCTTAAAATGTCCCTTTGTTGTGTTGTCTTAAAACATTTCATGTGGAACCAAGGTGTCTTTATACTGCATTTATAGGCTGTCATTTTCTTATGTTTTTCACTGATCTTTCTCTATTAATCTTCAGAAATTATTCATTAGGGAAAGCAGGGTTAATTGTGTAACTGGGAGTCTAGAATTGATGACAGCAGTGGTAGAGCAGTAGTAGGAAAAAAAGTTTATTATTTCTGTACTGCAAAAGCTATGGTATTTTATAAATTCAAAATGGTTTTAATAATAATTGAGTTAAACAGGCTATTTTTTCTGATATTTCATATTTTCCTATTAACTGAAATAACTGAAGAATATATGTAACAGTAATTTGTTCTTGACATAGAATAAAACTTGGTTATTCAATTTTTTCATGGCTTTAAATTTGTTTCATTTAAATATTTCTTTTATAATTTACTTCACCACAGTTGATAATTAAGATTAGAAAGCAAATTTGAGGACTTATTTCTGATTTCAGTTCTTTTATATCTGCATAAAATGATGCAAAATCCTGTCTTATAATCAATTTTGCAAGTTACAGTGATTATATAGTATTTTACATAAGTAGATTAAAAAAGTCATGACAATGTTGCTGCTGCTACTGCTGCTAAGTCACCTCAGTCGTGTCTGACTCTGTGTGACCCCATAGATGGCAGCTCACCAGGCTGTCCTGTCCCTGGGATTAGCCAGGCAACAACATTGGAGTGGGTTGCCATTTCCTTCTCCAGGGTTAATAATAAACTGTTGAGGATAAAAATTCAAATTATGGAAATCAGTTGCATCTGTATGCAGTAAGAGCAAACAATCAGGTAAAGAAATAAAAAATGATAGCCTATCCAAAAACAAAAAAAAAAAAAAAAAAACCTTAGGAATTAGTTTAACCAATCAGGTGAAAGAAACTGAAGTAGACACAAATAAATGGAAAGAAATCACATGCCCATGGGTTGTAAGTAGTAATACTGTTAAAATATCCATACTACTCAAAGACATTAGTAGATTCAGTGCAATTCCTACCAAAATCCTAATGATATTTTTCAAATAAATATCAATGTGTATATGTTAATGTCAAACTCCTACTTTATCTTTCCCATTCCCCCCTGGCTATCTCTTTTGGTAACCATAAGTTTGTTTTCTATGTGTGTGAGTCTATTTCTGGTTTGGAAATAAATTCATTTGTATCATTTATTTTTTAGATTCCACATATAAATAATATCATATAATATTGGTTTTTCTATGTCTGATTTACTTCATTTAGTATAATAATCTATAGTTCCATTAATGTTGCTGCAAATAACACAATTTCTTTCTTTTTATGACTAATATTCCATTGTGTGTATGTATGTATATATCTGTATCTTTCTATCTATCTATATACATATACACACCAAATCTTCTTTGTTCATTCATCTGTGATGGACATTTAGGTTACTTCTATGTCTTGTGAATAGTGCCGATATGAATATTAATGTGAGAAAAAAACATAATAAGAAAGAATGGAGGTGTTCAGTTCAGTCGCTCAGGTGTGTCCTACTCTTTGTGACCCCCATGGACTGCAGCACACTAGCCTTCCCTGTCCATTGCCAACTTCCAGAGCTTGCTCTAACTCAGGTCCATCGAATCAGTGATGCCATCCAATCATCTAATCCTCTGCCATCCCCTTCTCCTCCTGCCTTCAGTCTTTTCCAGCAGCAGGGTCTTTTCAAATGAATCAGCTCCTCACATCAGGAGTTTCAGCCCCAACATCAGTCCTTCCAAATGAATATTCAGGGCTGATTTCCTCTAGGATTGACTGATTGGATCTCCTTGCAGTCCAAGAGATTCTCAAGAGTCTTCTCCAACACCACAGTTCAAAAACATCAATTCTTCAGTGTTCAGCTTTCTTTATGGTACCATTCTCATATCCATACATGACTACTGGAAGAACCATAGCTTTGACTAGGTAGACCTTTGTCGGCAAAGTAATGCCTCTGTTTTTTAATATGCTGTCTAGGTTGGTCATAGCTTTTCTTCTGAGGAGCAAGCATCTTTAATTTCAAGGCTGCAGTTACCATCTGCAGTGATTGGAGACCAAGAAAATAAAGTCAGCCACTGTTTCCACTGTTTCCCCATCTATTTGTCATGAAGTGATGGGACCAGAAGCCATGGAGGTGTTAGGTGCTAACTAATCTTGTAGAAATCGTTTTGCAAAATACACATTGCACACTTTAAACTTACATATGTTAATATCAATATCATCTCAATAAAGCTGGGGGGGAATAAATCCAAAACAAATCATAAACCCCAGGAGACCCACCACTGGGTTATTCCTTGGTTCTTGAGTTCCATAGCCAATCTTCCTTCTTCTCTTCACCTTTTGCATTCTTTTCTATTGTTCATTTTACATATCATATTTAGGGGTTTTAGTTTACTTACTGGGATGACTAGGAAAAACATGTTTATTCCATCTTCCCAGGAGAATAACTCTACCTTCTTGTTTTATAATGGGCTTTCAATGAAAAATATCTTCATGCAAATAAGTATACCTCACAGTATCATTTAAAAAATAGATCTGCTTATGTAAGACAGACAGGATACAATGATTGACACCCTTTTGAGTGTAATTTTAAAGTATGTATAAAAACCTTGAAAACATCATACAGTTAAGTTATAGATGTCTGTCAGCCAGATCTGACCATCTCAATTTTGCTCTTTGATTTGATTATCAATATCAGCTCCCCTTAGAGGTGAAAAATGTCCTGGGAAGGAAAGTGAAAATTTAGTGAGCAGAAAAATGAAGTAAATTGTTTAAATTACAAGGTTGTGACTCAAAGTTTAGATAATCTGATTTTAAGCCAGGTCTTTTTAATTTAGATGGGGTAAAAGAACAAATACATGAAGCAATGCACAATTGAAAGTTTTTTAAGGAAATTAAAGTATAGAATAAGAAGGTAGCAATCCACATGCAAAATATAATCTAGACTCTTGTACAAAAATAATTAACATGAATAAATGCACTTTGATTATGCAAAAAATAATGCATGATTTCTTCAGAATCGGTCATTAACTGGAATTTCCAAAATATAGTAACTTAAATAAATGGTTGGAAGTCATTGATTTGGTAATAATTTGTTTTCCTCATTACTCTCTGGTCCTCAGGATGGGGGCTCCATATTTATAAAGGATATTTCTCATTTTGTCTTCCTCAAATGTTTCTTTTGATAAATATTTTTATTTAAACATGTACTTGCAGATGATGGTGGGAAGAATATTAGTCCATCCCCTGGCTACATGAACAATTAACAGCGATGCCAATCACAGTGTTACATTCCCTTCAACACAGCTCTTGTTCCAAGGATAAATTCACAATTGAAGCCAGCTAATCAGAGCAGTTTCTTTGTGGTTACAGACAAATCATGTAACCACAAAGAAGTGTGACTGAAGATGTCTAGGGCCAGGTGTTTCAATTTTGGGAGAAATTGCTCAGAGAGTATTATGCTGACAATTTTGAGAATATGAAAGCAAAGGAGTGATGGCATTTGTGTCATCACAACTCTGTTTACCTTGAAGACCAATCCCATCTGCTTCACAAATTTTCCATTTTCAGTGTCTTAATTATTTCTTTCATATGAACACAAGGAATCCTGATTGCACACTTTTCAAATATCTCTGATATGGGTAAATATGTATATATTAGATGATATTTCCTTCTTTGAACAGTATTTTTTGGTGCACTTTTGTTTGTCAGGAACATTTTGATTTGACAACTTGAAGAATGTTTAGTTTAAAGGAATCTCTGTTGTCCTTCAAATGTACTTCTCCCAGTCAACTTCAGTAAGCCAACTTACCTGTTCAGGGACTTCATGTTTTAGAAATGCAAAAGTTTATAGCATGCTGTGGTTATATTCCCTATGATTACAGAATGTATCTATTATGTGCTTCTTGTCACCAATTACTACTTTAAGCAGATACATTAGAATAGAATGTACATATTGCTGTGTTGTGTGCTTAGTCTCTCAGTCATGTCCGACTCTTTGCGACCCCATGGACTGTAGCCCACCAGGCTCCTCTGTGCATGGGGATTCTCGAGGCAAGAATCCTGGAGTGGGTTGCCATGCCCTCCTCCAGGGAATCTTCCCAACCCAGTGGTTGAACTCAGGTCTCCTGCATTGCAGACAGATTCTTTGCCACCAGAGCCACCTTGAAGCCCTTAAGCAGATATATTAGAATAGAATATATATATTAATTCATATTAAATATTAATAATAATTTTACTACTAATAAATATTGCTAATATGGCCTGATGTCTTTATCATCCCTGTCAAAATATCAAAATTTCTCTCTCTACATCTCTCCCTGAATCTCTCTTGTAACTGCTATTGTGGTGGCCATGGTCCTTGGGATTTAGACTTTCAGTTTGAAGGAAATCTGAAAATGTTACATTGTAATGTTAAAAGATGGCAGTTTAAGATGACCTCTCAATGAAATTTGTACTTAAGAACAGAGTCAAAACCTAAACCGTAAGTACTAAAGACTAAAGGTGAGATTTTTGACACTATTGTAAACTGGATGGTTAAGATATTTTAAGCACTAGGAACAGCAAAGAAAACTATTTGTTCCTTCTGCCCAAGGATAAAACAAGTTTAAAGTTTTAGTATACATCTTAGATGAGATTTAAACAGATTCCTGGAGTCTTAGAGTTAAACAAAAATCTCTAGATACTATATAAATCCTACATATTTACTATAGAGATAAAAATCTGACAAGCAGAGAGGACATTAACAAAGCCACATATGGATTCTGAATTCTGGCTTGGTACTTTCTCTTTCTATGGTACTTCCATGTTTGGAGTAATATAAATAGACTTGGACTGGGATTGTATGGCAAGGGGCTATATTCTCCAGGAACTTTGATGGGGACCTAACTCCTAATGTTCTTCATATATGTGTGTTTGTGAAGTTACTATCCATTTGTTCTGCTACGGCATGTAGCTTAAAGATAAATAGTTTGTAATTGTATTGGCATTATCATTTGTTTACTTTTTAAGATGAATAGTGATTTAATTTTTATTTTTCAGATATCCAAGTCAACAATTCATATTTGAATATCTCTCAATATGTCTGTTTTATTTTGTATAACATACAAACGTCTTAGTTTCCAGATGATTTTGTTTATAGTTTATTTTGAAGTCTAAATTATTATATATTAGTTTTAGGTATGCAGCATAGTGATTCAAAATTTTTAAACTATCCTCCACTTATAGTTATTATAAAATATTGGCTATATTCTCTGTGCTAAGCAATATATCCTTGTAGCTCATTTGTTTTGTAAATAGTAGTTTGTATGGGGTCCTCCACCTTCCTTCTCTCAACTGGTAACCACTAGTTTGTTCTCTATATCTGTTATTATTATTTTTTGTATTCAACAGTTTATCTGAGTTTTTAGATTCCACACATTATAACTTATACTGTATAACTTTTAGCTTATTAATTCACTTTCTTGCATTTGATTTCTTTGCCATAGGAAACAGATTCCCCCAAATAGTGTTATGATTTATATCAAAGAATGTTATGCCTGTGTTTTCTTCCAATAGTTTTATGGTAGCTAATCCATTTTGGGTTTATTTTGGTATATGGTGAAAGAAAATGTTCTAATTTTATTATTTTACATGTAGCTGCCCAATTTTCCTGCTACCACTTTTTGAAGAGACTGCCTTTTTCTTTCCCATTGTATTTTCTAGCTCCCCTGGTCATATATTAGGTGATCATAAGTGTATGGGTTTATCTCTGAGCACTATATACTGTTCCATTGTTCTATGTGTTTATTTTTGTTCCATTACCATACTGTTTTGATGACTGCAGCCTTATAGTGTAGCCTGGAAATAGGGAGCATGATACTTTCAGTTCTGTTCTTCTTAAGATTATTTTGGCTGTTTGGGGTCTTTTGTGTTCCCATGGGCTTCCCTGGTGGCTCAGATGATAAAAAATCAGCCTGCAATACAGGAGACCCAAGTTCATCCCTGGGTTGGGAAGATCTCCTGAAGAAGGGAATGGCTACCCATTACAGGGTTCCAGTAATCTTACCTGGAATATCCCATGGACAGGAGAGCCTACTGGGCTACAATCCATGGGTTCATCCAGAGCCGGACATGACACGCTGACTAACACTCTGGGCTTCCCAGGTAGCACTAGTGGTAAAGAACCTGCCTGCTAATGCAGGAGACATAAGAGATGCAGATTTGATCCTTGGGTTGGAAAGATCCCCTGGAAGGAGTACATGACAACCCAGGGCAGTATTCTTGCTTGTATAATCCCATGAAGAGAGAAGCCTGGCAGGCTATAGTCCATAGGGTCACAAGAGTTGAACATGACTGAAGGGACTTAACATGCAGGCATGCATGTCTTCCCATATTAATTTTAAAATTATTTCTTGTTATTTTTTGAAAAATGTTGGTACTTGATGGGGATTTCAGGGAATCTGTAATTGCCTAGGGTATTATGGTTATTTAAACCATATTAATTCTTCCAGTCCATGAACAAAGTATATCTTTCCATCTTTTTGTGTCATCTAAAATTTCTTTCTTCAGTTTTTTTAAAATTAATTAATTAATTTATTTATTTTTACTTTACAATATTGTATTGGTTTTGCCATACATTAATGTGCATCTGCCACAGGTGTACACGTATTCCCCATCCTGAACCCCCCTCCCACCTCCATCCCCATACCATCCCACTTTCAGGGATCATTTCTATAGTTTGTTCTACAGTTTTTGAAGTGCAACTATTTTACTTCATATATAGCTTTTTTGTTCTTTGATCATTAAGTTATGTCAAACTCTTTGTTATCCCATGGACTGTAGCACACCAGGCTCCCCTGTTCTTCACTATCTCCTAGAGATTGTTCAAATTCATGTCCATTGAGTAGATGATGCTATCAGACATCTCATCCTCTCTCATCCCCTTCTCCTGCCTTCAATTATCCCCAGTATCAGGACCTTTTCCAATGAGTTGGCTCTTCACATCAGGCGGCCAAAGTTCTGGAGCTTCAGCTTCAGCAGCAGTATTTCCAATGAATATTCATTCAGGGTTGATTTCCTTCAGGATCAACTGGTTTGATCTCCTTGCAGTCCAAGGGACTCTCAAAAATCTTTTCCAAGTTTACTGTATCCTGCATCGAACCTGGGGCTACTGCACTGGAATGATCCAGAGGGATGGTATGGGGAGGGAGGTGGGAGGGGGGTTCAGGATGGGGAACACGTGTACACCCGTGGTGGATGCATGTTGATGTATGGCAAAACCAATACAATATTGTAAAGTAAAAAATAATAACAATAATAATAATTAAAAAAAAATCTTTTCCAGCACCACAATTCAAAAGTATCAGTTCTTTGGTGCTCAGTCTTCTTTATGGTCCAACTCTCACATCCATACATGATTACTGGAAAAACTATAGCTTTGACTACAGAAACTTTGGTTGGCAAAATTATATCTCTGCTTTTTAATATGATGTCTAGGTTTCTCACAGCTTTCCTTCCAAGGAGCACGCCTCTTTTAATTTCAGGGCTGCAGTCATGGAACCTAGTGATTTTGGAGCCCAAGGAAATCAAATCTGTCAGTTTCCATGTTTTCCTCTTCTATTTGCCATGAAATGATGGGACCGGATGCCATGATCTTAGGTTTTTTGAATGTTGAGTTTTAAGCCAGCTTTTTCACTCCCGTCTTTCACCAAAAGTCTCTTTAGTTCCTCTTCACTTTCTGCCATTAGAATGTCATCATCTGCGTATCTGATGTTGTTGACATTTCTCCTGGAAATATTGATTCTAGCTTGTGATTCACCCAGTCAGACATTTTGCATGATGCATTCTCCTTGGAAGTTAAATAAGCAGAGTGACTATGTATAGCCTTGCCGTACCCCTTTCCCAATTTTGAACCAGTCTTGTTTCATGTCTGGTTCTACCTGTTGCTTCTTTTTTTTTCCCAGTTTTATTTATTTATTTTACTTTACAATATTGTATTGGTTTTGCCATACATTGACATGAATCCACCACAGGTGTACATATGTTCCCCATTCTGAGCCCCCCTCCCATCTCCCTCCCCATCCCATCCCTCTGGGTCATCCCAGTGCACCAGCCCCGAGCACCCTGTATCATGCATTGAACCTGGACTGGTATTGCTTCTTGACTTGCATACAAGTTTCTCAGGAGGTAGGTAGGTGGTCTTATATCCCCATCTCTTTAAGAATTTTCCACAGTATGTGTTGTGATCCACACAGTCAAAGGCTTTAGCATGGTCAGTGAAGCAGAAGTAGTTTTTCTGGAGTTTCCTTGCTTTATTCCTAGGTATTTTAGTCATATAAAAATATGATGGTAAATGGAATTGTTTCCTTAATTTCTGTTTCATATCGAGTTTTGTTAGAGTGTAGAGATATAGTGAAATTCTGTATATTAATTTTGTATTCTGCAACTTTACCAAACTCATTGATGAACTCTAGAAGTTTTCTGGTGACATCGTTAAGATTTTCTTTGTACAATATAATGTCATCTACAAACAATGACAGTTTTACTTTCTCCTTTACAGTTTGGGTTTCTTTTTATTTTCCGATTGCTGCATCAAAGACTTTCAATAGTTTATTGAGTAAAAGTAGCAGGACTGGGCACCCTTCTTGTTTCTGACTTTAGAGGAAATGCTTTCACCTTTTCACCTTTGAATATGAGGTTCAGTTCAGTTCAGTTCAGTCACTCCGTCATGTCTGACTCTTTGCGACCCCATGAATTGCAGCACACCAGGCCTCCCTGTCCATCACCAACTCCCGGAGTTCACTCAGACTCACATCCATTGAGTCAGTGATACCATCCAGCCATCTCATCCTCTGTTGTCCCCTTCTCCTCCTTCCCTCAATCCCTCCAAGCATCAGAGTCTTTTCCAATGAGTCAACTCTTTGCATGAAGTGACCAAAATACTGGAGTTTCAGCTTTAGCATCATTCCTTCCAAAGAACACCCAGGACTGATCTCCTTCAGAATGGACTGATTGGATCTCCTTGCAGTCCAAGGGACTCTCAAGAGTCTTCGGCCATGCACAAGGAGGAGAAGAGATAATGTAGGTGAAAAGTAGCATACACCCCTAACACATTTATCCAGTAATTTGCATATTCAGTTCAATTTACCAAATTTGTCTAACTGTCCTCAGATACTATGCTCTTTGTTAGGCATTATAGAATACAGTATAAAAAGAAAGTCATACCATTTACTCTGAAGTAATTAACCTTTAGCAAGTAATGACTAAATTAAAGCAAAATGAAAAGTATATTTAAACAAGTTCTAAAATTAGGATTGGAAAAGGGGTTAAACCGATAGTTATAAATTACTTGCTATATGTCAAATGACATTTTATCTTAGGGGAATAAAGTAGAGACCAACTTTTAACTGATGGTGTGAGACTGGGAATGGTCAGTTCGAGAAAAGATAATATAGAGGAGACATCTGAGAGTATATAACTGATATAAACAGAAGTATGACAACTGTGAAATCTGTCTTATACTCAAAATAGTAAATTATTTACTTCAAAAAAATGTTCTTATAAGGAAGAGGTTCCAGATAAAGTTAGGCAGATAGATGCAAATAATACCAAGAAAGGTGAGTACCAGAGAAGGTCTTTAATTAGCACTGTATGAAATGAGATTTACCATAAGTTTTTGAGAAGGGTTAAGATTTAGAAAATGCACTGCAGAACTCCTGGAAGAATAGAGTAGGTTAGGGAAGGAAAGGAGTAATATCATAACACATTTGAATCTGCAATTTAAGGAAGATTTTAGTAGGAACAACAGTAAATAAAAGGAAACAACAGAAAACATGGATTCTTGATTTTTTTTTCTGAAAGTATACATGTATTTATATCTTCTACAAAATAAAATGTTTGCTAGTTATTTCTTTTTGGTTCTAGAGGGACAATGAAAATGGATATTCTGGCAGCTGTCTATTCTACATTAAATGCATATGTTGCATGGCTTTTGGCAATCAGCCCAGTATCATCATGCCAGGAAGAAATAAATTGTATGTCAGAAATGAGTCTCAGGTTATGCCATTGGAAATTATCACATGGCCTTTCCCCTCACTCTATAAGATTTGTTTTCCCAATGGGGTAATTTAAGAATACCCTGTACAACAGCAATTTATTGAAAAAGTGATTGCTTCATGATCCATGATACTGTGCTCCACCTGGGACTGGCTAGCTCTTAAATACACAGCTGCCTAACTGGCTGCCTTGGCATCACTAGTATTCACTGTCCCCTATATTTCTTGACTGTCTTCAGAAAGGAACTCAGTATGAAATCAAAAGTCTTTTCAACATTCCCAATTTAGACAAACTAAAGATGTATAGTTCAGTGCAAAAATGCCATTGGCCTGTTTTGTCCTGATTTTTAATACAAGAACCACTTTATTAATTAAACCAATGATATTAATGCAAATAATAGATGGGTTAATGATATTTAAGAATTTATTAACATTTTAATATTTTTGGTCTCTAAAAATACTTCCTAGTAGGAAGATTTTGCCTTCTCCCTATCTCTTTCTTAATCCTTAACTGACTGAAATTTTTTCTTTACTTTGCCTCCAAGTATTTAAGTGGTCATAGTATATCCACATCACTATGAGTCTCCTTTCTTTCTTGCAACTTATAGCCTTCTGGCTTGATATTTCTTTCCAAGTAATTTTCTCCAGCTTCCCAGCCTCTGTGACTAAGTAATCATTCTTATATTTTCTATGGATTCAGTTAACTGTTAAAAGAAAATAAAACTGAGTAAATAATGTATGATTCAGTTCAGCTCAGTCTCTCAGCCATGTCCGACTCTATGCGACCCCATGGACTGCAACATGCAAGGCCTCCCTGCCAACTCCCAGACTTTACACAAATTCATGTCCATTAAGTCAGTGATGCCATCCAACCATCTCAACCTCTGTCATTCCCTTGTCCTCCTGCCTTCAATAGTCCCCATTCTCAGGGTCTTTTCAAATAAGTCAGTTCTTTGCATTAGGTGGCCAAAATATTGCCATTTCAGCTTCAGCATCAGTCTTTCAAATGAATGTTCAGGACTGATTTTCTTTAGGATGGACTGGTTGGATCTCCTTGCAGTCTAAGGGACTCTCAAGAGTCTTCTCCAACACCACAGTTCAAAAGCATCAATTCTTCGGCACTCAGCTTTCTTTACAGTCCAAGTCTCACATCCATACATGACTACTGGAAAAGCCATAGTTTTGACAAGATGGATCTTTGATGGCAAAGTAATGTCTCTACTTTTTAATATGCTGCCTACATTGTTCAGAGCTTTTCTTCCAAGTGGCAAGCGACTTTTAACTTCCTGGCTGCAGTCACCATCTGCAGTGATTTTGTAGCTCCAGAAAACAAAGTCTGTCACTGTTTCCACTGTTTTCCCATCTATTTTCCATGAAGTGATGGGACCAGTTGTCATGATCTTAGTTTTCTGAATGTTGAGTTTTAAGCCAACTTTTCACTCTTCTCTTTCACTTTCATCAAGAGACTCTAGTTCTTCTTTGCTTTCTGCCATAAGGGTGGTGTCATCTGCATATCTGAGGTTATTGATATTTCTCCTGGTAATCTTGATTCCAGCTTGTGCTTCATGCAGTCCAACATTTTGCATGATGTGTTTTGCATATAAGTTAAATAAACGGAATGACAATATACAGCCTTGACGTACTCCTTTCCCTATTTGGAACCAGTCTGTTCTTCCGTGTCCAGTTCTAACTGTTGTTTCCTGACCTGCATATGTATTTCTCAAGAGGCAGCTCGGGTGGTCTAGTATTCACATCCCTTTAAGAATTTTCCAGAGTTTGCTGTGATCCACACAGTCAAAGGCTTTGGCATAGTCAATAAAGCAGAAGTAGAAGTTTTTCTGGGACTCCCTTGCTGTTTTGATGGTCCAACAGATATTGGCAATTTGATCTCTGGTTCCTCTGTCTTTTCTAAATCCAGCTTGAACATCTGGAATTTCATGGATAGCGTACTGTTGAAGCCTGGCTTGGAGAATTTTGAGCATTACTTTACTAGCGTGTGAGATGAGTGCAATTGTGCAGTAGTTTGAGCATTCTTTGTCATTGCCTTTCTTTGGGATTGGAATGAAAACTGACTTTTTCCAGTGCTTTGGCCGCTGCTGAGTTTTCCAAATTTGCTGGCCTATTGAGTGAAACACTTTCACAACATCATCTTTTAGGATTTGAGATAGCTCAACTGGAATTCCCTCACCTACACTAGCTTTGCTTGTAGTGATGCTTCCTAAGACCCACTTGACTTCACATTCCAGAATGTCTGGCTCTAGGTGAGTGATCACACCATCATCATTATCTGTATTATGAAGATCTATTTTGTATAGTTTTCTGTATATTCTTGCCACCTCTTCTTAATATCTTTTCCTTTGTTAGGTCCATAATTTCTGTCCTTTATTGTACCTATCTTTGCATGAAACGTTCCCTTGGTATCTCTAATTTTCTTGAAGGGATCTCTAGATTTTCCCATTCTACTGTTTTCCTCTATTATTTTGCATTGATGGTTGAGAAAGGCTTTCTTATCTCTCCTTGCTATTCCTCAGAACTCTACATTCAAATGGGTATATCTTTCCATTTCTCCTTTGCCTTTCACTTGTCTTTTGTTCACAGGTGTATGTAAGGCCTCCTCAGACAACCATTTTGCCTTTTTGCATTTCTTTTTCTTGGAGATGATCACTCCCTCCGGTATAATGTCAGGAACTTCTGTCCACAGTTCTTCAGGCACTCTATCAGATCTAATTCTTTGAATCTATTTGTCACTTTCACTGTATAATCATAAGGGATTTGATTTAGGTCATAACTGAATGGTGTGTGCCACAGTCAGCTCCTGGTCTTGTTTTTGCTGACTGTATAGAACTTCTCCATCTTTGGGCGCAAAGAATATAATCAATCTACTTTCAGTATTGACCATCTGGTGATGTCCACGTGTTGTTGGAAGAAGGTGTTTGCTATGACCAGTGTGTTCTCTTGGCAAAACTCTGTTAGCCTTTGCCCTGCTTCATTCTGTACTCCAAGGCCAAATTTGCCTGTTACTCCAGGTATCTCTTGACTTCCTCCTTTTGCATTCCAGTCCCCTATAATGAAAAGGACATCTTTTTTGGGTGTTAGTTCTAGAAGGTCTTGTAGGTTTTCACAGCACCGTCCAACTACAGCTTCATTAGCATTAATGGTCAGAGCATAGACTTGAACACTTTACCTTAAAAATGAAGATAGATCCTTCTGTTGTTATTGAGATTTTATCCAAGTACTGCATTTTGGACGCTTTTGTTGACTATTATGGCTACTCCATTTCTTCTAAGGGATTCTTGCCCACAGTAGTATATATAACGGTCTTCTGAGTTAAGTTCATCCATTCCAGCCTATTTTAGTTCAATGATTACTAAAATGTCAGTGTTCACTCTTGCTGTCTCCAATTTGCCTTGATTCATGGACCTTACATTCCAGGTTCCTATGGAATATTGCTCATTACAGCATGGGACTTTACTTCCACCACCAGTCACATCCACAACTGGGTGTTGTTTTTGCTTTGGCTCTGTCTCTTCGTTCTTTCTGGAGTTATTTCTCCACTGACCTCAGAAGCACACTGGGCACCTACCGACCTATGGAATTCATCTTTCAGTGTCCTATCTTTTTGCCTTTTCATAATTTTCATGGGGTTCTCAAGGCAAGAATACTGAAGTGGTTTGCCATTCCCTTCTCCAGTGGACCACATTTTGTCAGAACTCTCCACCATAACCCATCCATCTCGGATGGCTCTACTAAGCATGGCTCCTAGTTTCATTGAGTTAGACAATGCTGTGGTCCATGTGATCAGATTTGTTAGTTTCTTGTGATTGTGGTTTTCAGTCTGTCTGCCATCTGATGGAGAAAGGTAAGAAGCTTATGGAAGCTTTCTGATGGGAGAGACTGAGTGAGGGGGGGAATTGGTTCTGATTGGTGGGGCCATGTTCAGTAAATCTTTAATCCAATTTTCTGTTGATGGGTGGGGCTGTGTTCCCTCCCTGTTATTTACCTGGGCCAAACTATGGTGGAGGTAATGAAGATAATGGTGACCTCCTTCAAAAGGTCCCTTGCAGCACTACTACACTCAGTGCCCCCAGCCCTGCAGCAGGCCACTGCTGACCCACGCCTCTGCTAGAGACTCCTGGACACTTATGGGCAAGTCTGAGTCAGTCTCTTGTGGGGTCACTGCTCCTTTCTCCTGATTCCTGGTGCACAAAAGGTTCTGTTTGTGCCTGCCAAGAATTTGTTTCCCAGTCCTGTGTAAGTTCTGGCAGCTCTAGGGTAGGGTTAATGGCTACCTCCTCAAAGAGGGCTTATGCCATACCCAGGTCTGCTGCACCCAGAGCCCCTGCCCCTGTGTCAGTCCACTGCTAACCCGTACCTCCACAGGAGACACTCAAGCACAGTTCTGTCCCAGTCTCTGTGGGGTCTCTGGGTCCTGGTGTGCACAAGGTTCGTTTGAGCCCTCTGAGCATTTCTGACTGGTATGCGGATTGTAATATACAGTTAGGCATGCATTATCCTTAAACCTAAGAAGAATACTATTTGAATCAAATTCAGTTTTGATAAAGTTTTAGGACAAAGTAAGGAATTACAAAGTGGTGGTGATATTTTGGAGCCAAATGCAGAAAATATGTGACTACAAATACCTTTTAGATGACTGACAAACCACTGACTCTGTGAAGCTAAGGAAACATAAAAAGCAGTATTGTACCTGAGTCGTCCTTATGCTAACTTGGTGTTTCCCAAACTTGTTTTTAAAAAAGCTTTATATTTTAACCTCATCAACCTCCTAAGGAAATTTAATACTACATATATATACATACTGGGGAAGGCAATGGCACAGTACTCTTGCCATTGCCCGTACTCTTGCCTGGAAAATCCCATGGATGGAGGAGCCTGGTAGGCTGCAGTCCATGGGGTCGCTAAGAGTTGGACACGACTGAGCGACTTCACTTTCACTTTTCACTTTCATGCATTGGAGAAGGAAATGGCAACCCACTCCAGAATTCTTGCCTGGAGAATCCCAGGGACGGCAGAGCCTGGTGGGCTGCCGTCTCTGGGGTATCACAGAGTCAGACACGACTGAAGCGACTTAGCAGAATATATACATATGTATATACCTGATGTGTACTATATGAATATCTGTGCTTATATATAAACGAGTCAGATTATTTTCACTCCTAAAATCAATTTTTGTCCCCATGATGATGATGTCTCCTCTAACCAGAATGCATGCTGTAATGTAGTTTTAGGATATGATATGATATAAAGTCATATCTCCAAATTCAAAGATGAGACAGAGTCAGAAAGGTGTGATAAAGCATGTATTATGTGGGAGAGTTAATTGTTACTCAGTAAGAGAGTAGTTCTTATAGGTAGTAAGTTAGTAGTTAGGTAGTAGTACTTACAGGTAGTACTGTAAGAACTATCAGGGCATGGTGTTGACCTTATAAATTATATGTAGACAATTTTAAAAATCAACAAGATTAACACCAGTATAAATCCGACTGGATTATAGGACACATAAGTAATCTTTTATCAAAAATCTTTATAGAGTGTTATTTTCTTTTAATAAAGGAAAATCCTAAAGTATCTCTGGGTATACTAATCAAATTATTTATTTCAGCAAGAAGAAAACATTAATCTGTGAGATTAAGTTCACAATTTATGAACAAGAAAATATTTAGTTTATTACTTTGGCCTATTTGCACAGGGGATATATGGAAATCAGATCCTAGCAAAGTGCAATTTTAGTGTCCTGAATAAAAACTGGGAAATATTGACTGAGACAGGGGCTAGAAAGCTACCTTGGCCAGAATCCTGTGGTATTCTTCTATTTGCCTTTACTCTTGTATCAGCAGGGATTTGGTTTGGGAAATGCTTGCACAGTTAGCCAGAGAGTCTGCCAATATCTAGACAAATACTCTCGCAAACTTAGAGAGTTTCACACAATACAGAGCTAAAAAAAATCATGCAAAAAGACTCATAAGAGAATCTCTGTGATTATTAAAGTCTATTTTAATCATTTTATCTCTCTTAATTTATTTTGATAATATCAATGTGTCTTTGTTAATGAAAAGTCACTGAACACCTAAACATTAGTTGTTTCCTATTAAGAAATTTCAGAGAAGGCAATGGCAACCCACTCCAGTACTCTTGCCAGGAGAATCCCATGGATGGAGGAGCCTAGGTGTTAGTTCAGAAACTGCTCACATGTTGCCATCTGGGAATGAAAATGTTTCAGTATATAATTAGAAGGTGTATTTTTTCATCAAGTATATAGCAAAAGCCTGTATACCAGTCTTTATTTAATCAAAAGGGAAATAGATCAAATAGGATTATTCTGCATTATTCTAACTATAGAAAATTTGTGAGCATTATGTATATAGTCAATAAACATTTTAATTAATATCCATTTACTTTGAGTGTCTGAATAATAAAAGTCAAATGAAAGAACAAAATTTGTCAAAATAATTTGGAGGTTTTACAATTGCATAAGCAATCATTGGTATATCTTGTATTTGTTCTGATAATTATTTGCAGTATGCTCTTCGATGTTTATCTCTCTGTATATCTTATTAAAATTTTACATAATAAATGATCTGGAACACTCAAATAATGAGTAATTATAGAAGCATAAATACAAATATAAAGGAAAATAGGATTAAATGTAATTAAATGATGCAAATTCAGCTTTATGCTTTTTCAAAACATAGAAAAATCAATACCTAAAAATAAAAAAATATAAATACCAGACACTAAATAATGCAGAGTACTTTCTTTTAAGCTATGGTTAACTATAATTTCTTTACAATCCAAAATATAACATCTGATAAGGACCATTTTCAGGATTATCAAGGTTGTGTTGGTATATACTGTTATTAGACTGTCATCAAAAGTTTTAAGAATTAATTAAATATACAGAATATTTTATGACAAAATCTCTTTTTTCTTTCATATAGATGCATGTTTTTGTACATATTCTAAGTAAAAGAGTAGAGAATTGACAGTGTAATAAATTTTATTTACATTCAGAGAGAGAAATTAAGTTACTACTAGTGGCTGCTATTACTACCCAGTTCAGTTCAGTTCAGTTGCTCAGTCATGTCCAACTCTTTGCAACCCCATGAACTGCAGCATGCCAGACCTCCCTGTCCATTACCAACTTCTGGAGTTCACTCAGACTCATGTCCATCCAGTCAGTGATGCCATCCAGCCATCTCATCCTCTGTCGTCCCCTTTTCCTCCTGCCCCCAATCCCTCCCAGCATCAGAGTCTTTTCCAATGAGTCAACTCTTCACATGAGGTGGCCAAAGTACTGGAGTTTCAGCTTTAGCATCATTCCTTCCAAAGAAATCCCAGGGCTGATCTGTTTTAGAGTGGACTGGTTGGATCTCATGGCAGTCCAAGGGACTCTCAAGAGTCTTCTCCAATACCACAGTTCAAAAGCATCAATTCTTCGGCACTCAGCCTTCTTCACAGTCCAACTCTCACATCCATACATGGCCACTGGAAAAACCATAACCTTGACTAGATGGACCTTTGTTGGTAAAGTAATGTCTCTGCTTTTGAGTATGTTATCTAGGTTGGTCATAACTTTCCTTCCAAGGAGTAAGCGTCTTCTAATTTCATGGCTGCAGTCACCATTTGCAGTGATTTTGGAACTCAAAAAAATAAAGTCTGACACTGTTTCCACTGTTTCCCCATCGATTTTCCATGAAGTGATGGGACAAAATGCCATGATCTTCATTTTCTGAATGTTGAGCTTTAAGCCAACTTTTTCACTCTCCTCTTTCACTTTCATCAAGAAGCTCTTTAGTTCCTCTTCACTTTCTGCCATAAAGGTGGTGTCCTCTGCATATCTGAAGTTATTGATATTTCTCCCAGCAATCATGATTCCAGCTTGTACTTCCTCCAGCCCAGTGTTTCTCATGATGTATTCTGTATATAAGTTAAATAAGCAGGGTGACAGTATACAGCCTTGATGTACTCCTTTTCCTGTTTGGAACCAGTCTGTTGTTCCATGTCCAGTTCTAACTGTTGCTTCCTGACCTGCATATAGGTTTCTCAAGAGGCAGGTACTACTACTACTCTAGTCCTAGCATCCCTTACCAATGTCTGAACTTCAAATGACCTATGATAATGGTGATAAATTCAGGTGAAAAGACTCAAAAATATATGTATGCAGATGGATTAAAAAATAGAATTGACATTTTAAAATAGATAATAGATAGGTTAATACATGATAGGTATATAAAGACTTACACAAAAATAAACAGTAACTAGGAAAGAAGGTATAAAATCAGCTTCCTGGAAATGTTTATTGTTATTCATTTGAAGAGTTTTAAGTATGTTTTCCTCTCTGGGAATAGTAATTTAATCAACCTCAACCTCCTATATATTTTTGGCTATCCAACTTAATCTTTCATTCCAGAATGTCCCCTTGCTTTCTCCCCCAAGACCTTCGCTTTAGTCTACTTCTTTTTATAAAGAAAGAGCTGCTCATGTGCTTTTATCAAGACATTTAGTATATGACTTTTCTGATTGTAGTGTTAAATCAAGTGGATGACTTGTCCTAGGAACAAAGAGGTCTGTGTTGATAAAGAAAAGGATTTTTGTTGCGAGGCCAATCGTCTGCGAGTCAGAGGTAACAGTATGTGAAAGAAAGCATAAATCCCTAGTTTGCTTCAGTGAGGATGAGGAACATTAAGGTTTTGAGAAAAATTCTTTTTGCCAAATTACTAGTTATATAAATGCCAGGGGTGTGGGCTTAGTGACTAAGTGTTAATTGCTCAGTCGTGCCCAACTCTTTGGGACCCACTGAACTATAGCCTGCCAGGATCTTCTGTCCATGGAGTTCTCTAGGTAAGAATATCAGAGTGGGTCACCATTTCCTTCTCCAGGGGATCTTCCCGACCCAGGGATCAAATCCTGGCCTCCCACATTGCAGGCGGATTCTTTACCATCTGAACTACCAGAAAAGCAGGTATACTGGATCTATATTAGGCTATATCAGCTATATGTGGATTGTTTAAAATTGGTAGACAAACATAGAGATTGTGAGTCTGAATTAAGGAAAATCAAGTTTTAATGTCATTTAAAAATGTGACTTAAGCATGTAATTTGCTATGTAGAGACTTAATACTGAAATTAAAAATAGAATATGTGATATAAGATGAAAGCTATATGATACGAAATACAATGGACAATCTTTGGGGTAATAGAATATTTTGCAAATTAAATGTATCATATAAAATTATCAAATAATTTAAAAGTAAGAGCTCCTTTTTCCTACAAAGTAAGAAAGAAAGTAAGAAATCACTTAAAATTATCTGATCTCTAAAATTTTTCTCCTTTTTTGTAATTACTGTTGTATCCTGGCATTTAGTAGTATTATACATAAAATGTGCACAGTAATTTTTAGACCATCTGTTATTGGTATCTGTTTTGTTTTTTCATTTTTTTTTTAATTATAATAACTATCATGAATTCTGAAATGGAGTATTCTTCTGGCCTTCTGGTTAAGATCATTCATACATCTGCTTCAGAAAAATTGAAGTGAATATGGCATAGAATGAGCTCTGTGATCTACTATGGCTCATTTATTTCTAACTGTTATAACTAGAGGTGTGTCTGAAATCTTGGTGACATAAAGATATTCTAAAGATAGACTTTGATTTGAATGTGCAATATTAATAACATTCCTCTTTACACATGACTGACCAGGAAAAATTGAATCTCTTCTTGTCTCTTTTCACAGTCTTAAATCATTGATATTTGTGGTGTTTTGCCTTTTTCTACATCTTCTATGAATTATAAATACTAGCACAAAAATGTTTACTTTTCTTAAGACTAGGTTCATTCTTTGACATAAGTCACTTCTTGGAGATTTATAAAGTCTCCCTGGTATTTCTCTTTCATCTTAGAAAAAGTAATAAGCACAAAAAGTCAAGCATTTGTATGTTAATACAGCTTTGTTCTTTACTAAAGTGTGAAAGTGTTATTCGCTCAGTTGCATAGACTCTTTGCAATTCCATGGACTATAGCCTGCCAGGCTCCTCTGTCCATGGGATTCTCCAGGCAAAAATACTGGAGTGGGTGGCCATTACCTTCTCCAGGAGATCTTCCTAACCCAGGGATGAACTCAAATCTCCACATTGCAGTTGGATTCTTTACCATCTCAGCCACCAGCAGAGCCCGTTCCTTACTAAGGACCCATTCTTTGGTTTAGAAGTGAATAACATGACAAAATGATTTGACTTTGTCAAAGTTCCAAACCACTATCACTGTAAAACTATTGCCATACAACTGAAATAAATTGTAGTTTAATGGTGGAAGTGTGGGTCCACAGTGCATTGACACTTCTTTTTGTTTGTTTACTTCTGTCAGACATGTTCTCTTCACTGGAGAAATGGGAATTGAATATGACTGTAGACCAATCCAGGATGTTAATTTACACCCCTTTTGTTTAGCAATAAAGTGCAGTTTCACAGCACAGTAAAAAGGATGACATATTAAATAAAATATACTGTCAGTTTTGAAATATACATGCCTCTTTTCATGCTGAAAACAATCATGTTAACAGTTGAGCTTCCTCATGTGTTTCCCTACCAAACATCCAACTTCTCTAGTTTATTCGGATGTCACTTTGATAATCCAACCCTTCTGCAACCCAAAGATTTTCAAATATCAATTTTGTCATTACTCAACTTACAAAACAATAAGTGAGCATAAAAAAACTACATAGACAAAAAAGTTATTAATCCTGTAAAAATGCTTTGAAGGGATTCAAAACAATTAGTATATAATGAAGCTTAAAAGTTATAAACATATTTTCAGCTGTGTATTTTTCTTTAAAGAAAATAATTTTGAAATAATCTAATACTAGGTGAGGGTTCTGAGACGTGACAGTCTTGAGACTAATGAATGTCTATGGATTCTGCCTGCATCATCTCTAACATCAAATTCAGTACCTATACTTGTAGTGGATAGTAAATGGAATTTAAAAGTGAATGCCTATGTTAAAAACAAAGGATTGTATCATGTTATGATGAGTTTCACATCCACTCTCATATTATCACATTATTTTTCATCTTTGCATATATGATTTACATACAATGAAATGTGCATGTATTTGATTTACATACAATTAAATGTAAGATTCTGTGCTTTATTATGCCTATAGTTGCATGAAATATTCCCTTCGTGTCTCTAATTTTCTTGAAGAGAACTCTAGTCTTGCCCTTTTTATTGTCTTCCTCTATTTCTTTGCATTGTTCACTTAGGAAGGCTTTCTTATCTTTCCTTGCTATTCTTTGAAACTCTGCATTCAGAGTTGAGTATATCTTTCCTTTTCTTGCTTGCCTTTCTCTTCTCTTCTATTCTCAGCTATTTGTAAGGCCTTCTCAGACAACCATTTTGCCTTTCTTTGTCTTGGGGATGGTTTTGACCACCACCTCCTGTACAATGTCACAAACCTCCATCTATACTTCTTCAGGCACTCTGTCTATCAGATCTAATCCCTTGAATCTATTTGGCACTTCCACTATATAATCATATGAGATTTGATTTAGGTCATATCTGAATGGTCTAGTGGTATTTCCTACTTTCTTTAATTTAAGTCTGAATTTGGCAATAAGGTGTTCATGATCTGAGCCACAGTCAGCTCCCGGTCTTGTTTTTGCTGACTGTATAGAGCATCTCCATCTTTGGCTACAAAGGATATAATCAATCTGATTTCGGTGTTGACCATCTGGTGATGTCCATGTGTAGAGTCTTCTCTTATGTTGTTGGAAGAGGGTGTTTGCTATGACCAGTGCATTCTCTTGGCAGAACTTTACTAGCTTTTGCCCTGCTTCATTCCATATTCCAAGGCCAAAC
The DNA here is from genome assembly GCF_000754665.1 of Bison bison bison. NCBI lineage: Eukaryota > Metazoa > Chordata > Mammalia > Artiodactyla > Bovidae > Bison > Bison bison. The sequence continues at coordinate 15,892,541 of NW_011495032.1, forward strand.
TTGCCTGTTATTCCAGGTGTTTCTTAACTTCCTACTTTTGCATTCCAGTCCCCTATAATGAAAAGGACATCTTTTGGGGGTGTTAGTTCTAAAAGGTCTTGTAGGTCTTCATAGAACCGTTCAGCTTCAGCTTCTTCAGCATTATTGGTTGGGGTATAGACTTGGATTACTGTGATATTGAATGGTTTGCCTTGGAAAAGAACAGAAATCATTCTGTTGTTTTCAAGATTGCCCTCAAGCACTGCATTTTGGAACTTGTTGACTATGCAGCCTACTCCACTTCTTCTAAGGGATTCTTGCCCACAGTAGTAGATATAATGGTCATCTGCAATAAATTCACCCGTTGCTTTCCAGTTTAGTTCACTGATTCCTAAAATGTGGATGTTGCTTTTGCCATCTCCTGTTTGACCATTTCCAATTTACCTTGATTCATGGACCTAACATTTCATGTTACTATGCAATATTGTTCTCTACAGCACTGGACTTTACTTCCACCACTAGACACATCCACAATTGAGTGTTGTTTCTGGTTTATCTCAATATCTTCATACCTTCTGGAGCTATTTCTCTGCTCTTCTCCAGTAATATATTTGGCACCTACCAACCTGGCGAGTTCATCTTTCACTGTCATACCTTTTTGCCTTTTCATTCTGTTCATGGGATTCTCAAGGTAAGACTATTGAAGTTGTTTGCCATTCCCTTCTCCAGTGGACCACGTTTTGTTAGAACTGTCCACCCTCACCCCCTCCATCTTGGGTGGCTCTACATGGCGTGGCTCATAGTTTCATTGACTTAAACAAGGTTGTGATCCTTGTGCTCAGTTTGATTAGTTTTCTGTGGTTGTGGTTTTCACATGTAATTCCAATCTATATCAAGCTATAGAACATTTTATACACCTTAGACAATTCTCTTGTGCTCCTTTGCAATGAACTTTTTCTTCATTCCATGAAAGAACCAGTTTGATTTCTCTCACTATTAATCAATTTTTTTCTGTCTTTAAAATTCTGTATACATGGTATAATGTAGTATGTGCATTTTGTTTTCATAATTCAGAGCTTCCTTCACTCAGCATAAACTTTTTGAGAGTCTTCCATGTAGTCTGCATTGGTTGTTTGTTGGTTTATATTGCTAATTAATGTTTCAGGAATTTATTTTTAAATTTCTTTGTTGACTAATGATGTTAATATTCTTTCCATATGTAGTTTGAATGTTTCCAGAGATGTTTTGTGAGATATCTGTTCTAGTTTTTCACCATTTTTATTAGATTATATTCCTCTTATTATTGCTACTCGTGTTCTTTTTATATTCTGGATATAAGTTCTTTGCTAGGCATTTTTATGCAAACATTTTTTCCCAGCTGATTGCCCTTTAATTTTTTTCAATGATATTTTGAAGAGTAAAATTTCTAATATACCTGAAGTCCAATATTACTACAGTATTCTACAGAATTACCTTTTAAATATTAGTGTTGTATATTTGTGTACGGTATGATAAATAATTGATTATAGTGAAGATATTCTATGGGTTTTCTTTTTTAACTGAGCTTAGATTTAGTATTTTATATTTATAAACAGATGATGGTAGGGATGAACTAGGGATAGATGCATTATTTAACAGACAATGGTTTGCTGAAGATAAAAGTATTTTTGCCATGAAATTACTTTCATAGAAAATTGAATAATGTTTGTGTGTGTGTATATTTTATATTTCCATATTCTGTACACTTTTTCAGAACTATGGATGGAAGTTCATGACATTGTACAGGAGACAGGGATCAAGACCATACCCATGGAAAAGAAATGCAAAAAAAGCAAAATGGCTGTCTGAGGAGGCCTTAAAAATAGCTGTGAAAAGAAGAGAAGTGAAAAGCAAAGGAGAAAAGGAAAGATATAAGCATCTGAATGCAGAGTTCCAAAGAATAGCAAGAAAAGATAAGAAAACCTTCCTCAGCAATCAATGCAAAGAAATAGAGGAAAACGACAGAATGGGAAAGACTAGAGATCTCTTGAAGAAAATTAGAGATACCAAGGGAACATTTCATGCAAAGATGGGCTCAATAAAGGACAGAAATGGTATGGACCTAACAGAAGCAGAAGATATTGAGAACAGGTGGCAGGAACACACAGAAGAACTGTACAAAAAAGATTTTCACGACCAAGATAATCACAATGGTGTGATCACTCACCGAGAGCCAGACACTCTGGAATGTGAAGTCAAGTGGGCCTTTGAAAGCATCACTATGAACAAAGCTAGTGGAGGTGATGGAATTCCAGTTCAGCTATTTCAAATCCTGAAAAATGATGCTGTGAAAGTGCTGCACTCAATATGCCAGCAAATTTGGAAAACTCAGCAATGGCCACAGGACTGGAAAAGGTCAGTTTTCATTCCAATCCCAAAGAAATGCAATGCCAAAGAGTGCTCAAACTGCCACACAAATGCACTCATCTCACACACTAGTAAACTAATGCTCTAAATTCTCCAAGCCAGGCTTTAGCAATATATGAACCGTGAACTTCCAGAGGTTCAAGCTGGTTTTAGAAAAGGCAGAGGAACCAGAGATCAAATTGCAACATCTGTTGGATCATTGAAAAAGCAAGAGAGGTCCAGAAAAACATCTATTTCTGCTTTATTGACTATGCCAAAGCCTTTGACTGTGTGGATCACAATAAACTGTGGCAAATTCTGAAAGATATTGGAATACCAGACCACCTGACCTGCCTCTTGAGAAACTTATATGCAGGTCAGGAAGCAGCAGTTAGAACTGGAAATGGAAAAACAGACTGCTTACAAATAGGAAAAGGAGTACGTCAAGGCTGTATATTGTCACCCTGCTTATTTAACTTATATACAGAATATATCATGAGAAACCCTGGGCTGGAAGAAGCACAAGCTGGAATCAAGATTGCCTGGAGAAATGTCAATAACCTCGGATATGCAGATGACACCACCCTTATGGCAGAAAGTGAAGAGGAACTCAAAAGCCTCTTAATGAAAGTGAAAGAGGAAAGTGAAAAAAGTTGGTTTGAAGTTCAACATTCAGAAAACGAAGATCCTAGCATCTGGTCCGTGATGGGAAATAGATAGGGAAACGGTGGAAACAGTGTCAGACTTTATTTTTGGGGGCTCCAAAATCACTGCAGATGGTGACTGCAGCCATGAAATTAAAAGATGCTTATTCCTTGGAAGGAAAGTTATGACCAAACTAGATGGCATATTGAAAAGCAGAGACATTACTTTGCCAACAAAGGTCCGTCTAGTCAAGGCTAGGTTTTTTCCTGTGGTCATGTATGGATGTGAGAGTTGGACTGTGAAGAAAGCTGAGCACTGAAGAATTGATGCTTTTGAACTGTGGTGTTGGAGAAGACTCTTGAGAGTCTCTTGGACTGCAAGGAGATCCAACCAGTCCATTCTGAAGGAGATCGCCCCTGGGATTTCTTTAGAAAGAATGATGCTAAAGCTGAAACTCCAGTACTTTGGCCACCTCTTGCAAAGAGTTGACTCATTGGAAAAGACTCTGATGCTGGGAGGGATTGGGGGCAGGAGGAGAAGGGGACAACAGAGGATGAGATGGCTGGATGGCATCACTGACTGGATGGACGGGAGTCTGAGTGAACTCCAAGTGTTGGTGATGGACAGGGAGGCCTGGCGTGCTGCGATTCATGGGGTCATAATGAATGTGACACGACTGAGCGACTGAATGGAACCGAACTGTATAATTTTTCGTTGATTTATATATCATTTTCTTAAACCAACACCACACCTTCTTGATTAATAGTAGTTTTAAGGTCAAGTAGTTTTATTATTCAGATTTATTTTCCTGATTTCCTGTCTCTCAATATCTCATTCTCTCCCTCATTCCCTTCCTTCCTTTCTCTTTTCCTCCTTGGCTGTTTTAGATCCTTTTCATTACAATATGGAGAAGGAAATGGCAACCCACTCCAGTTTTCTTGCCTGGAGAATCCCAGAGATGGGGGAGCCAGGTGGGCTGTCGTCTCTGGGGTCGCACAGAGTCAGACACGACTTAAGCAACTTAGCAGCAGCAGCATTACAATATAAATTTTAGAATATCTCATTAATTGGGATTTTGAAATTGGATTTTGATGACTCTAGATAAATTTGTGGAACATCTTAAAATATATTTTTTCCAATATTAAATTGCATATGTCAATTTTTAAAAATATTTTTCCCTCAGCTTATTTAAAAATTTTCCAGATAGAAATCCTTTCTTAAATGTAATTTTTTTAATATTTCATGGTTATGGTGCTGTACTAAATGGTATTTTAAAGATTTTTCCATGTTTTGGTTATTTAGTTATATTAGAGTCTTGTTATGTTCACTCATTAATTCTAGTAATTTTGAGGGGGTCTATTCTGCATGAAATTTTAAGCAAAAAATTCTGAAAATAGATTCTTTTTTTTCATCACCCTTTCTAACTTTTATACGTTTTGTTTGTAGTATATATACTACATTGGCTAGGAATCTAGTACAATATTGAATAAAATAATGACAAATCATTCTTGAATTGTGGCTCTTTTAAAGGAGAAAGCAATTAGTCTTTGGTCATTATCTGTGATGTCAGCTGCAGGGTTTTAGTAGGTGTTCTTTATAAGGTTGAGAAAGGTTTACTCTGAGCTTGTTGAAAATCTTTGTGATAAACATGGCATATTTATTCAAATATTCTTTCTGCTTTTTCTATTCAGATAATTGTGTGATTTTCTTTCTTTTTTCCTATTAATATGATAAAAATCTCATGGACAGAGGAACTGGTGGGCTTCAGTACTTGGGTGTCACATAGCACACACACACACAGTCTATTGATTTATTTTCAATTGTTGAATGAACACTTCATTCTTAGGGTAAATCTTGCTGTTAATGATAGATTTATCCTTTTTATACAGTGCTGACTTCAATGTTCTAATATTCTGCTAAATGCATTTGCATTGGCTCAGACGGTAATGAGTCAGCCTGCAATGCGGGAGATCCAGTTCCATCCCTGGGTTGGGAAGATCCAATGGAGAAGAAATGGGAACCCACTCCAGTATTCTTGCCTGGAGAATCCCATGCACAGAGGAAATTGGCAGGCTGCAGTCCATGGGGTTGTAAAGAGTTGGATATGATTGAGTGACTAACACTTTCAGTTTTCACTTTCACTTAAATACTTTTGTCAGACTATTGTATCAATGTTATATTGGCCTTGTAAATTAAATTGGCTACTGTTCCCTTTACTTAAAGAGTTTTCTTAGAATTTCTATGATTACTTTCTTAAAATTTTTGTAGAATTCAGTAGAGTAAGCATCTGGGCATGATTTTTGTTATATGTATTTTGATTATAGATTAAAATAATAATTTATGAATAATTCAATAATATATAGTTCTTCAAATTTATCTGATCCAGAGTAAGTTTGGGCAAATTGTTTCAAATTACTGTCTATATGGTAAATTTTATTTTCTTAATATTTCATTTCAATATTTAATTGATTTCCAATCATTTAAGATCTTTGTCCCTAATATTTTTAATATATATGTTCCCCATCTTTTCATTTCTAGGCAATCTTATTATGGACTTAAAATTTTTCTGAATTTGTTCTAAAAAGTGACTTTTGACTTTATTAACTTTCTGTATTATCTCTTTTAAATTTCTTAGATTTATGTTCTGATATTCACTATTTTTCCTACTTTCTCTGAAAGAAATATTATTTTTTAATTTTCTTACTATGTCGTTTTCTCTGTATACATTCAATATTTGCTCTTTAAAATAGCATTCCAGCAATTTGACTGTGATGAGCATAGATTATTTGTCCCCTAAATTAAGGTTTTTGAGTAACTATCAGTTCAGTTCAGTCGCTCAGCTGTGTCCGACATTTTGTGACCCATAGACTGCAGCACGCTAGGCCTCCCTGTCCATCACTAGCCCCCAGAATTTACTCAAACTCTGGAGAAGGAAATGGACACCCACTCCAGTATCTTGCCTGTAAAATTCTATGGACTGAGGAGCCTTGTAGGCTACAGTAAATCGGGTCGCAAAGAGTCGGACACGACTGAGCGATTTCACTCACGCATGTCCATTGAGTCGGTGATGCCATCCAACCATCTCATCCAATGTCGTCTCATTCTCCTCCAGCTTTCAATCTTTCCCAGCATCAGGGTCTTTTCAAATGAGTCAGCTCTTTCCATCAGGTGGTCAAAGTATTGGAGTTTCAGCCGCAACATCAGCCCCTTCAAAGAACACTCAGGACTGATTTTTAGGATGGGCTGGTTGGATCTCCTTTCAGTACACGGATTCTTAAGAATCTTCTCCAACACCACAATTCAAAAACATCAATTTTTCAATGCTCAGCTTTGTTTATAGTCCAACTCTCATATCTATCAGTCAGTTCAGTCACTCAGTCATGTCCGACTCTTTGTGACCCCATGAATTGCAGCGTGCCAGGCCTCCCTGTCCGTCACCAACTCCTGGAGTTCACTCAAACACACGTCCATCGACTTGGTGATGCCATCCAGCCAACTCATCCTCTGTCGTCCCCTTCTCCTCCTGCCCCCAACCCCTCCCAGCATCAGAGTCTTTTCCAATGAGTCAACTCTTTGCATGAGGTGCCCAAAGTACTGGAGTTTCACCTTTAGCATCAGTCCTTCCAAAGAAACCCAGGACCAACCTCCTTTAGAATGGACGGGTTGGATCTTCTTGCAGTCCAAGGGACTCTCAAGAGTCTTCTCCAACACCACAGTTCAAAAGCATCAATTCTTCGGTGCTCAGCTTTCTTCAGTCCAACTCTCGCATCTATACATAACCACTGGAAAAAACATAGCCTTGACTAGATGGACCTTTGTTGGCAAAGTAATGTCTCCGCTTTTGAAATGCTATATAGATTGGTCATAACTTGCCTTCCAAGGAGTAAGCATCTTTTAATTTCATGGCTTCAATCACTATCTGCAGTGATTTGGGAGCCCCAAAAAATAAACTCTGAAACTGATTCCACTGTTTCCCCATCTATTTGCCATGAAGTGATGGGACCGATTCCATGATCTTAGTTTTCTGAATGTTGAGTTTTAAGCCAACTTTTTCACTCTCCACTTTCACCTTCATCAAGAGGCTTTTTAGTTCCTCTTCACGTTCTGCCATAAGAGTGGTGTCATCTGCATATCTGAGGTTATTGATATTTCTCCCTGCAATCTTGATTCCAGCTTGTGCTTCTTCTAGCCCAGCGTTTCTCATGATGTACTCTGCATATAAGTTAAAAAAAGCAAGGTGACAATATACAGTCTTGACGTCCTCCTTTTTCCATTTGGGACCAGACTGTTTTTCCATGTCCAGTTCTAACTGCTGCTTCCTGACCTGCATATAAGTTTCTGAAGAGGCAGGTCAGGTGGTCTGGTATTCCAATATCTTTCAGAATTTGCCACAGTTTATTGTGATCCACACAGTCAAAGGCTTTGGCATAGTCAATAAAGCAGAAATAGATGTTTTTCTGGAACCCTTTTTCTTTTTCGATGATCAAGAGGATGTGGGCAATTTGATCTCTGTTTCCTCTGCCTTTTCTAAAACCAGCTTGAACCTCTGAAAGTTCACGGTTCACATATTGCTGAAGCCTGGCTTGGAGAATTTTGAGCACTACTTTACTAGCATATGATATGAGTGCAATTGTGCGGTATTAGAGCATTCTTTGGCATTGCCTTTCTTTGGGATTGGAATGAAAACTGATCTTTTCCAGTCCTGTGGCCACTGCTGAGTTTTCCAAATGTGCTGGCAT
>NW_011495032.1:15900594-15902638 GCF_000754665.1 Bison bison bison
GGGGGTGTTAGTTCTAAAAAGGTCTTGTAGGTCTTCATAGAACCATTCAACTTCAGCTTCTTCAGCATTACTGGTTGGGGCATAGACTTGGATTACTGTGATATTGAATGGTTTGCTTTGGAAGTGAACAGAGATCAATCTGTCATTTTTGAGATTGCATCCAAGTACTGCATTTTGGACTCTTTTGTTCACCATGATGGCTACTCTATTTCTTCTGAGGGATTCCTGCCCATAGTAGTACATATAATGGTCATCTGAGTTAAATTCACCCATTACATTCCATTTTAGTTTGCTGATTCCTAGAATGTCTATGTTCACTCTAGCCATCTCTTGTTTGACCAGTTCCAGTTTGCCTTGATTCATGGACCTGACATTCCAGCTTCCTATGCAATATTGCTCTTTAGAGCATCAAACCTTGCTTTGGAGTACATCAAGGCTGTATATTGTCACCCTGCTTATTTAACTTATATGTAGAGTACATCATGAGAAACGCTGGACTGGAAGAAGCACAAGCTGGAATCAAGATTGCCGGGAGAAATATCAATAACCTCAGATATGCAGATGACACCACCCTTATGGCAGAAAGTGAAGAGGAACTCAAAAGCCTCTTGATGAAAGTGAAAGAGGAGAGTGAAAAAGTTGGCTTAAAGCTCAACATTCAGAAAACGAAGATCATCGCATCCAGTCCCATCACTTCATGGGAAATAGATGGGGAAACAGTGGAAACAATGCCAGACTTTATTTTTTTGGGCTCCAAAATCATTGCAGATGGTGACTGCAGCCATGAAATTAAAAGACGCTTGCTCCTTCGGAGGAAAGTTATGACCAAACTCAATAGCATATTCAAAAGCAGAGACATTACTTTGCCAACAAAGGTCCATCTTGTCAAGGCTATGTTTTCTGCTGTGGTCATGTATGGATGTGAGTGTTGGACTGTGAAAAAGGCTGAATGCCGAAGAATTGATGCTTTTGAACTGTGGTGTTGGAGAAGACTCTTGAGAGTCCCTTGGACTGCAAGGAGATCCAACCAGTCCATTCTGAAGGAGATCAGCCCTGGGATTTCTTTGGAAGGACTGATGCTAAAGCTGAAATTCCAGTACTTTGGCCACCTCTTGCGAAGAGTTGACTCATTTGAGAAGACTCTGATCTTGGGAGGGATTGGGGGCAGGAGCAGAAGTGGATGACAGAGGATGAGATGGCTGAATTGCATCACTGACTCAATGGACGTGAGTCTGGGTGAACTCCGGGAGTTGGTGATGGACAGGGAGGCCTGGCGTGCTGGGATTCATGGGGTCACAAAGAGTCGGACACAACTGAGCGCTTGAACTGAACTGAATGATCTAGTGGTTTTCCCTACTTTCTTCAGTTTACGTCTGAATTTGGCATTAAGGATTTCATGATCTGAACCACAGTCAGCTCCCGGTCTTATTCTTGCTGACTATATAGAGCTTCTCCATCTTTCGCTGCAAAGAATATAATCAATCTGATTTCAGTGTTGACCGTCTGCTGATGTCCATGTGTAGAGTCTTCTCTTGTGTTGTTGGAAGAGGGTGTTTGCTATGACCAGTGCATTTTCTTAGCAAAAGTCTGTTAGTCTTTGCCCTGCTTCACTCCGTATTCCAAGCCAAATTTGCCTGTTACTCCAGGGGTTTCTTGACTTTGTACTTTTGCATTCCAGTCCCCTATAATGAAAAGGACATCTTTTTGGGGTGTTAGTTCTAAAAGGTCTTCATTGAACCATTCAACTTCAGCTTCTTCAGCATTACTGGTTGGGGCATAGATTGGATTACTGTGATATTGAATGGTTTGCCTTGGAAGTCAACAGAGATCATTCTGTCATTTTTGAGATTGTATCCAAGTACTGCATTTTGGACTCTTTTGTTGACCATGATGGCTACTCCATTTCTTCTGAGGGATTCCTGCCCACAGTAGTACATATAATGGTCATCTGAGTTAAATTCACCCATTCCAGTCCATTTTAGTTCACTGATTCCTAGAATGTTGACGTTCACTCTTGCCATCTCCTGTTTGACCACTTCCAACT
>NW_011495032.1:15902738-15908176 GCF_000754665.1 Bison bison bison
AGGCCCTTAAATCTATTTCTCACTTCCACTGTATAATCATAAGAGATTTGATTTAGGTCATACCTGAATTTTCTAGTGGTTTTCCCTACTTTCTTCAATTGAAGTCTCAATTTGGCAATAAGGAGTTCATGATCTGAGCCACAGTCAGCTCCCGGTCTTATTCTTGCTGACTATATAGAGCTTCTCCATCTTTGGCTGCAAGAATATAATCAATCTGATTTCGGTGTTGAGCATCTGGTGATGTCCATGTATAGATTCTTCTCTTGTTGGAAGAGGGTGTTTTTTATGACCAGTGCATTTTCTTGGCAAAACTCTATTGGTCTTTGCCCTCTTCATTCTGTATTCCAAGACCAAATTTGCCTGTTACTCCAGGTGTTTCTTGACTTCCTACTTTTGCATTCCAGTCCCCTATAGTGAAAATGACATCTTTTGGGGGTGTTAGTTCTAAAAAGGTCTTGTAGGTCTTCATAGAACCATTCAACTTCAGCTTCTTCAGCATTACTGGTTGGGGCATAGACTTGGATTACTGTGATATTGAATGGTTTGCTTTGGAAGTGAACAGAGATCAATCTGTCATTTTTGAGATTGCATCCAAGTACTGCATTTTGGACTCTTTGTTCACCATGATGGCTACTCTATTTCTTCTGAGGGATTCCTGCCCATAGTAGTACATATAATGGTCATCTGAGTTAAATTCACCCATTCCAGTCCATTTTAGTTCACTGATTCCTAGAATGTTGACGTTCACTCTTGCCATCTCCTGTTTGACCACTTCCAACTTGCCTTGATTCATGCCTGACATTCTAGGTTCCTATGCAATATTGCTCTTTTCAGCATCGGATCTTGCTTCTATCACCAGTCACATCCACGACTGAGTATTGTTTTTCCTTTGGCTCCATCCCTTCATTCTTTCTGGAGTTATTTCTCCACTCATCACCTGTAGCATATTGGGCACCTACTGACCTGGGGAGTTCCTCTTTCAGTATCCTTGATTTTGCCTTTTCATACTGTTCATGTGGTTCTCAAGGCAAGGATACTGAAGTGGTTTGCCATTCCCTTCTCCAGTGGACCACATTCTGTCAACCCTCTCGGCCATGACTCGCCTGTCTTGGGTGGCCCCACCAGCATGTCTTAGTTTCATTGAGTTAGACAAGGTTATGGTCCTCGTGTGATTAGATTGACTAGTTTTCTGTGATTATGGTTTCAGTGTGTCTGCCCTCTGATGCTCTCTCGCCACACCTACCATCTTACTTGGGTTTTTCTTACCTTGAACGTGTGGTATCTCTTCATGGCTGCTCAGCAAAGCACGGCTGCTGCTCCTTACCTTGGACGAGGGGCTACCCTGAGTCCGAGGTCAGGGGTGGCAGCTGGGAAGAGCTACCCATGCCATACATTACTAGTATAAAAACCATAGCTTTGACTATGTGGAACTTTGTTGGCAAAGTAATATTTCTGATTTCAATATGCTATCTAGATTGATCATAACTTTCCTTTGCAGGAGTAAGCATCTTTTAATTTAATGGCTGCAGTCGCCATTTGCAGTGATTTTGGAGCCCAAAAATATAGTCAGCCACTGTTTCCACTATTTACCCTTCTATTTGCCATTAAGTGATGGGATCAGACACCATAATCTTAGTTTTCTGAATGTTGAGCTTTAAGCCAACTTTTTCACTCCCCTCTTTCACTTTCATCAAGAGGCTCTTTAGTTTTTCTTCACTTTCTGCCATAAGGGTGATGTCATCTGCATATCTGAGGTTATTGATATTTTTACCGGCAGTCTTGATTCCAGCTTGTGCTTAATCCTGCCCAGCGTTTCTCATGATGTACTTTGCACATAAGTTAAATAAGCAGGGTGATAATATACAGCCTTGACGTATTGCTTTTCCTATTTGGAACCAGTCTGTTGTTTTATGTCCAGTTCTAACTGTTGCTTCCTGACTTCCATACAGATTTCTCAAAGGCAGGAAAATTAGAGCTATCAAGGGAACATTTCCTGCAAAGATTAGCTCAATAAAGGACAGAAATGGTATGAACCTAGCAGAAACAAAAGATATTAAGAAAAGGTGGCAAGAATACACAGAACTGTACAAAGAAGATCTTCATGACCCAGATAACTACAATGGTGTGATGACTTACCTAGAGCCAGTCATCCTGGAATGTGAAGTCCAGTGGGCCTTAGGAAGCATCACTACGAACAAAGCTAGTGGAGGTGATGGAATTCCAGTTGAGCTATTTCAAATCCTAAAAGATGATCCTGTGAAAGTGCTGCACTCAATATGCCAGCAAATTTGGAGAATTCAGCAATGAATGGCCACAGGACTGGAAAAGGTCAGTTTTCATTCCATCCCAAAGAAAGGCAATACCAAAGAATGTTCAAACAACTGCACAATCGCACTCATCTCACACGCTAGTAAAGTAATGCTCTAAATTCTCCAAGGCAGGCTTCAGCAATACGTGAACCATGACCTTCCAGAGGTTCAAGCTGGTTATCTATTTCTTCTTTATTGACTATGCCAAAGTCTCTGACTGTGTGGATCACAATAAACTGTGGAAAATTCTGAAAGAAATGGGAATACCAGACCCATGAGCTGCCTCTTGAGAAATATGTATTCAAGTCAGGAAGCAACAGTTGACTGTAAATAGTATCTCTGTCATCACCACTTCTGTAAGTCACTATGCTTTATTGAATTTGGGAAAATTTCCTTTATATTGTTTTCAAAAAATATTTTTTTCCACTAAATAGTTTCTCCTTCGAATTCTTGTTTTTCCAGAGATGTCTCCTGCTTTGTGTATTTTATTTAAACTATATTTTTTTCTCTCTGTGTGTGTGTGAGTACTTAGTTACTCAGTTATGTCTGACTTCTTGCCACCCCACATACTGTAACTCACCAGGCTTCTCTATCCATGAAATTTTCCAGGCAAAATTACTGGAGCAGGTTGCCATTTCCTCCTCCAAGTATCTTCCCAACCCAGGAACTGAACTTGTGTCTCTTCAGTCTCCTGCATTGTCAGGAAGATTTTTTACTACTGCCCTACAGATTTTCTGTTGACTTCTCATCACATTTACTGATTCTTTTCCTATTTTCAAATCTTTATAAAACCAACCAGTGAATTTTTCTATTTAGTTATTGTAACTTTCAATATCTGGTTTATATCTGGTTTATTTCTTTTTTTTTCTTTTCTCTACTTAGCGTTCCTAAATCTTCACTCTTTTGATCATACTATCCTTTAGTTATATCAACACATATTCCTTTAGTTCTTTGGATATAACAGCTGCCTTAAAATACTTTGCTAGAGCCAACTTATGAACCATTGACATTGATTTGTTTCTACTGTCAATGCCTATCTTCTTGACTAGGAATCCTGTTTTCCTATTTCTTTGCCTACTTAGTAATTTCTGTATACCAAACATTGTTCATGTTTTGTTACAGAGATTAGGAGTATGTTATTTTCTTCTAAAAAATATGTATTTACAGTCTACTATGTAGTTTAATTACTGGTTGATACCTTGAATGATTTTGTAGGCTTTATTTTTTATTTCATTTTAGAGAAGATCCAAAGTGTTACACAAGCCTCTCAACCTAAAAATTCTGTCTCCTACAGGTTTTGTTTCAGATCTGGTAGAACAAGTCTAGAGAAAGACTTACTACCGGTTAGTCTTTGATTGTAATATGAGACATTTCAAGTGTCTCAGCTGGATTCTCAGGGTCTTAGTCACTTGTTACCTTTGTATGTATGAATGAACTGGAGTTCCACTATTTCTCACACACACCTCTGTTCATGTACATAGTCCGATCCTCAACCAGGGACTCAAACCTCAACACAGAGCTATGGGAACTCCCTTAATATAGTTCCTTTTTATCTGTAATCAGATTTCACAAGTTCCATCTGATTCAGCTGCTCTAAACTCAGATATCTGCCGCTATCCCTTCAAAGTAGAGCTATAACTCTGATTGAGTGCTGACCACTATGCCACAAATAGGAAATTGCACCCAGACATATATTTAAGACCATGTGGAGCACAGTTAATTCCTTTATCCTATTTTATCAGTGCTACAGAATTTCTTGATTTGTTTTATAATAGATAAGAACACTGCTATATATTTTTGTGCATTTGTGATCTTTTAAGGCCATAGGACTTCCCTGACAATTCAGTTGGTAAAGAATCTGCCTGCAATGCAGGAGACCCTGGCTTGATTCCTGGTTCAGGAAGATCCTCTGGAGAAAGGATAGTCTACTCACTTCAGTATTCTTGGGCTTCTCTTGTGGCTTAGCTGGTAAATAATCTGCCTGGAATGTGGGATACCTGGATTTAATCTCTGGGTTAGGAAGATCCACTGGATAAGGGAAATACTACACACTCAAGTATTCTCGCCTTGAGAATTCCATGGGGTCGCAAAGAGTCAGACATGACTGAGCAACTTTCACAAGGCCATAGAACTAACTTGGTGCCAGCTACTCTGTCATAACCAGAAGCACAGTTTTAAGTTATTTTAAGCCTCTGTGACTATTATGACACATCATTTCCTATATTCAATAGTATTATTTCAAAAGACAAAGATTTCTTAAAATCAAAAATTTTCTATTAAACCACTGTGACTAGGCCAATACAAGAAAAGTTGAATTTTTCCCTTTGATGTGTTTTCCATGGCCATGTGAAAAGCAGATACCACGTAACTAAATTTTGTGATATTAGTTCTCTTATTTGTAGGATGAGGCTCAATATTCTAATATTATCATTTTATTATTAAAGTCAAATTATAAACACCTAAAAACATATGCATACATTAAAAGATGGTACATATTAATATTTAAAGAAAACAATCATCCGTTTAATAACAGAATTCAAAGCCAGAGGCGCCTTCGGATTTAGTATATTACTCAGAATAATGATTCCTAAAGAATTATTTTTATAACATTTACTATTTTCTATGTGTTATAAATATTGCTACTTGATTTTCAAAAATTTTATGATGTAAATTTGTTTGACTGGATGCCTTCAAAGCCAATAAGCAATTACATAATACCAAAACCACGTTCCTTTGATTACTCATACGTTTTCTATCCTTTCAGTCATATATAAAACTCTAATATAAAAGTAGTAGAATCAGTAAATATTTCCTGACACAGTATAAATGGTTTACTGTTAGATACAAGTATAAACATACATTTTCTATGACAATAACATGACCTTCCTCCTCATATTGAGTGAACTCCGGGAGTTGGTGAGGGACAGGGAGGCCTGGCGTGCTGTGGTTCATGGGGTCGCAAAAAGTCGGACACGACTCTTGCCCTCTTGCAACACCCACAATCTTACTTGGGTTTTTCCTAACTTGGACCTGAGGTATCTCTTCATGGCTGCTCCAGCAAAGCACAGCCACTGCACCTTACCTTGGACAAGGGGTATCTCCTCACCACCACCCCCCTGACCTTGAAAG
>NW_011495032.1:15908495-15915052 GCF_000754665.1 Bison bison bison
CACTTTCGGCTGCTGCCCCTGATCTTGGATGTGGGGTAGCTCCTCTCAGCTGCTCCTGCACTGTCCCAGCCTGGCATTCTCGTCCACTGCCCCTTACCTCGATATGGGGTAACTCCTCTTGGCCGCCGCCCCTCGGGCATGGGGTCCTTCCAGCTTCTTCCTCTGACCTTGGACGTGGGGTAGCTCCTCTTGGTCGCTCTTTGTTTGCTGTCGCAGCCACCTGTGCTATGTGCACCGTCGCAGCCGCCACGGATGTAGAAGTACATAATTGCATGGGTCACTAGCTCAAGAAAATATATTTTGATTTTCAAAACAAACCCTAAATTTGTCCAAACGTGAAGGGAAATATTTGGCATAGGGGTGTTCAACACTAGCCTTCTAGAATATTATGTATGACTTTATTTTTATTCTGATTCAGCTGTCTAAAGGTGGAAACAAAATAGAATATAAAGCTTTTAAGTTGGTTAACACGTAAAAGCAACACAAGAGACTTGATAACACAAGGACATTATTAGAAATCTCATTAAAAGGTAAGCAAACTGAAAATTATATGATCATTGGATAAATTGGAGCACTTATTGGATATAGGTTGATCTACTTCAGTATGAGTGGTTTGCTTCAATATAAGTGATTTGGATAAGGAGTGGAGGGAGATAAGGATGAAACAAGCTCTTAATTGTTGAATTTGGGTTCTAGATTCATAGCTGTTCATTACAGTATTCTATTTTTATGTATTTGCTATTTTCAAATAACTTCAAAAAGTTATCAAATTGTTACATGATAGCTTTTATTCTTCTGTGTACTTACTTTTGCTAAAAGTCAGGAGATAAAGCCTTATTAGGGAAGGATGTGGAGGTTTAAGCAGGATATAGCTAAGAATGGATAAGTTAAGTAATAGTATGAAGAGATAACCATGGCTAAACACAGCTATATCAGGAATATTCAAATAACTAAGACCAAACAGAGGAAAGTAAAACAAAGAAAATAAAAATTTGAAGAAGCTGGGTGAAAAGAGAAAAATAAAGTTCAAATAAATATAGACAAACATGTTAGTGGTTTGGAGTAGAACATAGAAGAATATTTTTCTAAATTCCTGCTGTGATCATTTGGTTACATCTCAAAATCATGAAATCCAGACTGATGGGATCATTTCCTCATTGAGGCAGGTTGCAGGTGGCAAGGCAGGAAGAGTTAGTTTGCTCTTGATAGGCTTGTATTTGGACAGAGCAGAAGGTAAAAATTAAGCTTCCTGTTGGAGTGGGCTTTTATCCATTTTATGACAATCTTTTATTACAGTGCATCTCTTTCTCTAAGTTAATGTGTACTATAATTCCATGCATCCTTAGCATTTACGTCTTCTAAAATACCTTCTCTACCCTGAGTATTTATATTTTGATTATTTCTTGTTTCTGTGCATTTTGCTAAACATGACTTTGATTATCTTTACTGAAGCTCGTTTTCTTAAAATGCCTACTTTTAGCTATATAAGATGGTATTACTTATTTGTCCCTGTTAATTTTCACAATTTTTTCTATTTGCTATGTTCATATTTTTATATTATATAGCTTTGTTCTTCAGAAAGCCAAATGTACTTGGTAATGCTTTTCTTTTCATGAAGGACTGCCAAGTCCCATGGATTTGAGTTTGACTCATTCAAGGAACTAAGCAATAGTGTGGAAAATTATTCTTCACTGTGTCAGACAAATAGTGCTTCTATCAATTAATTTTGCAAAACATGAGAATTATATACAATACAGAATCTGCAGTTTCATGATTAGTTTCCCATATTAAGTTGCAAAATGTAAGCATTTGCTTATACTGTTGACTATACTATTTTATTCTTCCTTTGCTGCTGCTGCTGCTACTAAGTCGCTTCAGTCGTGTCCGACTCTGTGCGACCCCATGGACTGCAGCCTACCAGGCTTCTCCATCCGTGGGATTCTCCAGGCAAGAACACTGGAGTGGGTTGCCATTTCCTTCTCCATTCTTCCTTTAGCTTTTGTGAAAAACAAAGTTAGGAAAAAGTACACCTTCTTTTAAGCTGGAGTTTCAGACATTTTCAGAATAGTATATTCTTTTAGTTTTAGCATGTACTTGGTATCTTTACCTATATATAAAGTATTAAAGTACCAGATTTATCTCAAAATTCTTCATAGTCATTTATTTTCTTAACTAAATACAGTGAACTTTAGTCTCTCTGAAACCTATCTGCTGGATCAGAGAGAATAAATATGCCTCAACAACAAAGCAAAACCATGTTGGAAATAGCATTGGACTAAAATGCAAGTGTATTTAATAGACTCTATCCATTTCCCTCTTTATTGGCTTAAAATTTACATCAGGCACAACAAGCAATATGTTTCATGATAAAAATCTGTTGGAAGCAGCAAAGAATGAGCTCAAAATTTGACTCAGGAATTTTTTTCCTTGTATGCATACTTTATTTTCTAATTTGTGAGATTAATTTTGAACAAGACCTTCGGAGATAGCTTGTAATTAAGAGATTAGGCATTGAAAAATGTTCAGGGTCTGAATCTGATGTTTCCACTTATTAGTGTGTGACTTTGGATTTTTTCTTAACCTTTTTAACTTCAACATACGAATAATTATAATGCATAACATATATAAGTTTTGATGAAAATATACATGAAATTCTATCAAAATATCTGATAAATGTAACATATTTTCAGACAATTTTTATCGTACAATATATTCTGATACTGTAAAGAACTATAAGGCATTCATTTAAAATTCAATACCAATACTATAGCTATAATTTTACAGACAGTATTTCCATAAGCTACCACCAAATTGCTTTTGGAGTACCTTGTAGAAAAGTCACAAACACAGACACACAACCTGGTGATTCCACTAGCAAAAATTGGAAAAATCATATAATTACAAAATTTTAAAAACTATTCAACTCTGTTTTGAATTCTCACTTGTGAAGGTCTCCTCTGCTTCCCAGAGTGGAAAATTCTTGGAGAGATGACAACACAGGAAAAATTTTCCTTTCCAATGCACTTAAAATATAATTTTCTGAGAGGTGTAAAACATTGAAAAAAACCCCAAACTTCAGAAGGATCTAGAGGGTTTTAATACCATCCAGTGGTAAAAATAATATATTTTATTAGTCAACAAGAGAAATATACATTGACTTTGAAGATGAAATATTCACAATATACCTTTCATCGAATTCTGAGAATAATTTCCCATTAGAATTTTAAGATGAAGGAATCCTCACAAGCTATCTGATATAATTAAAAAGTCTGTATTAAATGTGAATAACTACATTAACTATTTTTAATTTTATTCTAAAATTTATCCTTCTAATGTAAATAAGGCATTATCTCTGAATCACTAGGTATTATTTAGTGGATGCAAAATAAAGGAAATAAATAATCTTTTAATTTTGGGTGATGAAACAATAGAAAAAAAATAGTTAAAAGTAGGAAAATATTTTCTAGAATGGTTCTAAGATCAGAAATATTGAAATTTAGGTAGAGAGTAATATATATATATATATAAAGTTATAAAATAAAATTGGCTGTGTTTATAGCACATCCAAGAAAAAAATATATCCTGTACCCTTGTTAGATGAAATAAAAGGATTCAAGTCACAGGAGGAAAAAAAATTGGAAATTTTAATCAATCATAATTTATGGTTCTTCCTACTCTTTGAAGGTGTACAGCTATGAACAAGTAAATATGGGCAGCTAAACTTATTTATAATTTAGAGCAATTGAAAAGAATATTTCTGATATGAAAACTAATGGGAACAAAGAGATATCTCAGTTCAGTTCAGTTCAGGCGCTCAGTCGTGTCCAACTCTTTGCAACCCTATGAATCTCAGCATGCGAGGCCTCCCTGTCCATCACCAACTCCTGGAGTTCACCCAGACTCACGTCCATCGAGTCAGTGATGCCATCCAGCCATCTCATCCTCTGTCATCCCCTTCTCCTCCTGCCCCCAATCCCTCCCAGGATCAGAGTCTTTTCCAATGAGTCAACTCTTAGCATGAGGTGCCCAAAGTACTGGAGTTTCAGCTTTAGCACCATTCCTTCCAGAGAAATCCCAGGGCTAATCTCCTTCAGATGGACTGGTTGGATCTCCTTGCAGTCCAAGGGACTCTCAAGAGTCTTCTCCAACACCACAGTTCAAAAGCATCAATTCTTCGGCGCTCAGCCTTCTTCACAGTCCAACTCTCACATCCATACATGACCACAGAAAAACCATAGCCTCAACTAGACGAACCTTTGTTGGCAAAGTAATGTCTCTGCTTTTGAATATGCTATCTAGGTTGGTCATAACTTTCTTTGCAAGGAGTAAGTGTCTTTGAATTTCATGGCTGCAGTCATCATCTGCAGTGATTTTGGAGCCCCCAAAAATAAGGTCTGACAGTTCCCACTGTTTCCCCATCTATTTCCCATGAAGTGATGGGACCGGATGCCATTATCTTCATCTTCTGATGTTGAGCTTTAAGCCAACTTTTTCACTCTCCACTTTCACTTTCATCAAGAGGCTTTTTAGTTCCTCTTCTGTTGGGGGCCAGAGTGAGGTACTCCGCCCATGACAAAGGTCATGAGGAAGGAGGCTCAACATACGCAAAGGTGGGATCGAGCCTCAGGAGTCCCCCTGGAACTCCTTGAGCATCTACCCCCATAACCAGAGCCTGCCTACTTTACTACTTTGTGCTCTCACCTACATCTCTGACTTTACGGGGGGCTGTCCCCCACCACCTCTTTCGGAGAAGGAGTTAACCTAGAGCTCCAGTTAATAATAATTCCTGGGCGTGATAAGAGTGTTTTAACCTACAAACTCTTCTGAAGGTTCTCTAGCCTGCCTGACAGGCTTGTCCAGCCACATGTGATTGCTCACAGCCTCCCAACCGTGAGAGGCACGAGATGCTTTAAACCTTCTAAAAACAGGTTCCTTAGAAAAGTTAGAAAACTATTAGTATAAGTATAATGGGCTGATTAGAAATTGTATTGGTGAAGGGTTTTTCATTTGTTGAGCCAATGTTTGTTGCTAAGTATCCACATCCCCTGCCCTTACACACATTAATGAATATATAGAAGAAATAAGTATTAACCTTTGACATTAATCACGTTAGACCTTAGGCTAAGTAAATTCTTTCCTTAACTAAAACCCACTACACCGTCACCCTATAGGAATGTAACTTTATTTGGGTGGCGTCTGTTTTAAGAATAATCACCCCTGGAGAAATAAGTGTCCTGGTTGACTGACCGCTGTCACAAGGAGAGGGTCATAAATTGTCAGCAGGCCCCCCTGGCCAGAAGATGATGTAACACCCCTAAGACCTCTGTATACATTTGTATGAAGCACCTGCTGACCCTGCGTGACTTTTGCATAACATCTCAGTGTATAAAAGTAGACCATGGAAAATAAAGAATTGGGATCAGTTTCTCGAAATACTGGTCTCCCCATGTCGCTCTCTCTCTCACTCTGGTTGAGTCTCCATCTGGAGCGTGGAACCCGCCATGCTTACTAATTATGCCTGGGCTTCTAAGATCTGACGGGGAGGCCTCAGTGTCTCCTCTCCTTCGGGAGAATGGAAGGACGCCTGCGGCCTACGTAAGTGGTGCAAACTTCTTGTCTTGAAGTTTTATTGGTCTCCCGCGTAAACCAAGCTACTCAGCCTCTTTCCTCCACTGAATTTTCCTACTGAGCTATCCTCATCCTATTACTCTTTATATCTTTGATAAAATATTTAAATAAATAGGTCGCCGACGCCATCCCCGCTTCGAATACCCTGGATCAGCCAGGGCAGGACCCCAGCACTCTTCACTTTCTGCCATAAGGGTGGTGTCATCTGCATATCTGAGGTTATTGATATTTCTCCCTGCAATCTTGATTCCAGCTTGTGCTTCTTCCAGTCCAGCATTTCTCATGATGTACTCTGCATATAAGTTAAATAAACAGGGTGACGCTATACAACCTTGACGTACTCCTTTTTCTATTTGGAACCAGTCTGTTGTTCCATGTCCAGTTCTAACTGTTGCTTCCTGACCTGCATACAAATTTCTCAAGAGGCAGATCAGGTGGTCTGGTATTCCCAT
Source organism: Bison bison bison (assembly GCF_000754665.1). NCBI lineage: Eukaryota > Metazoa > Chordata > Mammalia > Artiodactyla > Bovidae > Bison > Bison bison. Next base: position 15,914,576 of record NW_011495032.1, read on the forward strand.
CTCTTCAGAATTTCCACAGTTTATTTGGATCCACACAGTCAAAGGCTTTGGCATAGTCAATAAAAAGAAATAGATGTTTTTCTGGAACTCTCTTGCTTTTTCCATGATCCAGTGGATGTTGGCAATTAGATCTCTGGTTCCTCTGCCTTTTCTAAAACCAGCTTGAACATCTGGAAGTTCACAGTTCATGTATTGCTAAAGCCTGGCTTGGAGAATTTTGAGTACCACTTTACTAGCGTGTGAGATGAGTGCAATTGTGTGGTAGTTTGAGCATGGTTTGGCACTGCCTTTCTTTGGGATTGGAATGAAAACTGACCTTTTCCAGTCCTGTGGCCACTGTTGAGATTTCCAAATTAGCGGGCATATTGAGTACAGCACTTTCACAGCACCATCTTTCAGGATTTGAAGTAGCTGAACTGGAATTCCATCACCTCCACTAGCTTTGTTCGTAGTGATGCTTTCTAAGGCCCACTTGAC
>NW_011495032.1:15915152-15918058 GCF_000754665.1 Bison bison bison
CTCTATGTCAGTGACCACACCATCGTGATTATCTGGGTCATGAAGATCTTTTTTGTACAGGTCTTCTGTGTATTCTTGCCATCTCTTCTTAATATCTTCTGCTTCTGTTAGGTCTATACCATTTCTGTCCTTTATCGAGCCCATCTTTGCATGAAATGTTCCCTTGGTATCTCTATTTTTCTTGAAGACATCTCTAGTCTTTCCCATTCTGTTGTTTTCCTCTATTTCTTTACATTGATCACTGAAGAAGGCTTTCTATCTCTTTTTGCTATTCTTTAGAACTCTGCATTCAGATGTTTATATCTTTCCTTTTCTCCTTCGCTTTTCGCTTCTCTTCTTTTCACAGCTATTTGGAAGGCCTCCCCAGACAGCCATTTTGCTTTTTTGCATTTCTTTTCAATGGGAATGGTCTTGATCCCTGTCTCCTGTACAATGTCATGAACCTCATTCCATAGTTCATCAGGCACTCTATCAGATCTAGGCCCTTAAATCTATTTCTCACTTCCACTGTATAATCATAAGGGATTTGATTAAGGTCATACCTGAATTTTCTAGTGGTTTTCCCTACTTTCTTCAACTGAAGTCTGAATTTGGCAATAAGGAGTTCATGATCTGAGCCACAGTCAACTCCTGGTCTTATTTTTGTTGACTGTATAGAGCTTCTCCATCTTTGGCTGCAAAGAAAATAATAAATCTGATTTCGGTGTAGATCATCTGTTGATGTCCATGTATAGAGTCTTCTGTTGTTGGAAGAGGATGTTTGTTATGACCAGTGCCTTCTCTTGGCAAAACGCTATTAGCCTTTGCCCTGCTTCATTCTGTATTCCAAGGCCAAATTTGCCTGTTACTCCAGGTGTTTCTTGACTTCCTACTTTTGCATCCCAGTCCCCTATAACGAAAAGGACATCTTTTTTGGGTGTTAGTTCTTAAAGGTTTTGTAGGTCTTCATAGAACCGTTCAACTTCAGCTTCTTCAGTGTTCCTGGTTGGGGCATAGACTTGGATTACTGTGATATTGAATGGTTTGCCTTGGAAACGAACAGAGATCATTCTGTCTTTTTGAGATTGCATGCAAGTACTGCATTTCGGAATCTTTTGTTGACCATGATGGCTACTCCATTTCTTCTGAGGGATTCCTGCCCACAGTAGTAGGTATAATGGTCATCTGAGTTAAATTCACCCATTCCAGTCCATTTTAGTTCACTGATTCCTGGAATGTCGACATTCACTCTTGCCCCCTCCTGTTTGACCACTTCCAATTTGCCTTGATTCATGCCTGACATTCAAGGTTCCTATGCAATATTGCTCTTTACAGCATCGGACCTTGTTCCTATTACCAGTCACATCCACAGCTGGATATTGTTTTTGCTTTGGCTCTATCCCTTCATTCTTGCTGGAGTTATTTCTCCACTGATCTCCAGTAGCATATTGGGCACCTACTGACCTGGGGAATTCCTCTTTCAGTATCCTATCATTTTGCCTTTTCATACTGTTCATGGGGTACTCAAGGCAAGAATACTGAAGTGGTTTGCCATTCCCTTCTCCAGTGGACCACATTCTGTCAGTTCTGTCCACCATGACCCACCCATCTTGGCTTGCCCCACGGGCATGGCTTAGTTTCATTGAGTTAGACAAGTTTGTGGTTCTCATGTGATTATATTGACTAGTTTTCTGTGAGTATGGTTTCAGTGTGCCTTCCGTCTGATCCCCTCTTGCAATACCTACCATTTTACTTGGTTTTCTCTTACCCTCGGTGTGGGGTATGTCTTCACGGCTGCTCCAGCAAAGTGCAGCCGCAGCTCCTTACCTTGGACGAGGGGTATCTCTGCACTGCCGCCCTTCCTGACCTTCAACGTGGGATAGCTCCTCTAGGCCCTACTGCGCCCGCGCAAGAGATCTCTAGTTTTTCCCATTCTATTGTTTTCCTCTATTGCTGATTGCTGGGAAATAGATGGAAAATAGTGGAAACAGTGTTAGACTTTATTTTCTTGGGCTCCAAAGTCACTGCAGATGGATACTGTAGCCATGAAATTAAAAGACGCTTACTCCTTGGAAGGAAAGTTATGACCAACCTAGACAGCATATTCAAAAGCAGAGACATTACTTTGCCAACAAAGGTTCGTCTAGTCAAGGCTATGGTTTTTCCTGTGGTCATGTATGGATGTGAGAGTTGGACTGTGAAGAAGGCTGAACGCTGAAGAATTGATGCTTTTGAACTGTGGTGTTGGAGAAGACTCTTCAGGGTCCCTTGGACTTCAAGGAGATCCAACCAGTCCATTCTGAAGGAGATCAGCCCTGGGATTTCTTTGGAAGGAATGATGCTAAAGCTGAAACTCCAGTACTTTGGCCATCTCATTCGAAGAGTTGACTCACTGGAAAAGACTCTGATGCTGGGAAGGATTGGGGGCAGGGGGAGAAGGGGACGGCAGAGGATGAGATGGCTGGATGGCATCACTGACTCAATGGACGTGGGTCTGTGTGAACTCCAGGAGTTGGTGATGGACAGGGAGGCCTGGCATGCTGCGATTCATGGAGTCGGGAAGAGTCAGACAAGACTGAGCAACTGAACTGAACTGAACTGAACTGAGGAAGGCTTACTTATCTCTCCTTATCTTACTTACTTACCTTACTTACTTATCTCTCTTTATCTTACTTATTCTTTGGAATTTTGTATTCCAATGGGTATATCTTTCCTTTTCTCCTTTGGCTTTCAGTTCAGTTCAGTTCAGTCACTCAGTCCTGTCCAACTCTTTGCGATCCCATGAATCGCAGCACGCCAGGCCTCCCTGTCCATTACCAACTTCCAGGTTTCACTCAGACTCAAGTCCATCGAGTCAGTGATGCCATCCAGCCATCTCATCCTCTGTCGTCCCCTTTTCCTCCTGCCCCCAATCCCTCCCAGTATCA
>NW_011495032.1:15918358-15921639 GCF_000754665.1 Bison bison bison
CTTCCAAGGAGTAAGCGTCTTTTAATTTCATGGCTGCAGTCACCATCTGCAGTGATTTTGGAGCGCCAAAAAATAAAGTCTGACACTGTTTCCACTGTTTTCACATCTATTTCCCATGAAGTGATGGGACCAGATGCCATGATCTTCGTTTTCGGAATGTTGAGCTTTAAGCCAACTTTTTCACTCTCCACTTTCACTTTCATCAAGAGGCTTTTGAGTTCCTCTTCACTTTCTGCCCTAAGGGTGGTGTCATCTGCATATCTGAGGTTATTGACATGTATCCAGGCAATCTTGATTCCAGCTTGTGCTTCTTCCAGCCCAGCATTTCTCATGATGTACTCTGTATATTTGCCTGTATCTTCTCTTCTTTCTCAACTATTTGTAAGGCCACCTCAGACAACCATTTTGCTTTTTGCATTTCTTTTTGTTGTGGATGGTCTTCATCACTGCCTTCTTTATAATGTCACAAACATCTTTCCATAGTTCATGCACTCTATCAGATCTAATCCTTTGAATCGATTTGTGACTTCCACTGTATAATCGTAAGGTATTTGATTTAGGTTATAACTGAATGGTCTAGTGGTTTCCCCTACTTTCTTCAATTTAAGTCTGAATTTGACAATAAGAAGTTCATGATCTGTGCCACAGTCAGCTCCTGCTCTTGTTTTTCCTGACTTTATAGAGCTTCTCCATCTATGGCTGCAAAAAGCATAATCAATCTGATTTCCGTATTGACCATCTGGTCATGTCCATGTGTAGAGTCTTTTCTTGTGTTGTTGGAAGACGGTGTTTCTATGACCAGCGCATTCTCTTGGCAAATCTCTGTTAGCCTTTTACCTGCTTCACTTTGTACTCCAAGGCCAAATTTGCCTGTTACTCCAAGTATTTATTGACTTCCTCCTTTTGCATTCCAGTCCCTATAATGAAAATAACATCTTTTTTTGGGTGTTAGTTCTAGAAGCTTTTGTAGGTCTTCATAGAACCTTCAACTTCAGCTTCTTCAGCATTACTGGTTGGGGCATAGACTTGGATTACTCTGGTATTGAATGGTTTGCCTTGGAAACAAACAAGATCATTCTGTCATTTTTGAGATTGCACCCAAGAACTGCTTTTGACTCTTTTGTTGACTATTATGGCTACTCCATTTCTTCTAAGGGATTCTTGCCCACAGTAATAGACATAATGGTCATCTGAGTTAAATTTACCCATTCTAGTTCATTTTAGTTCACTGATTCCTAAAATGTCAATGTTCATTCTTACCATCTCCTGTTTGACCATTTCCAATTTGCCTTGATTCATGGGTGTAACATTCCAAGTTCCTATGCAATACTGCTCTTTACAGCATTGGACTTTATTTCCATCACCTGTCACATCCGCAACTGAATGTTGTTTGTCTTTGGCTCTGTCTCTTCATTCTTTCTGGAGTTATTTCTCCATTAATCTCTAGTAGCATATTGGGCACCTACTGACCTGAGGAGTTCACCTTTCAGTGTCCTATCTTTTTGCCTTTTCATACTGTTCATGGGTTTTCAAGGCAGGAATACCAAAGTTGTTTGCCATTTCCTTCTCTAGTGGGCCACGTTTTGTCAGAAATCTCCAGCATGACCCTACCTACATCTTGGGTGGCCCTACCAAGCATGGCTAATTGTTTCATTGAACTAGACAAGGTTGTGGTCCATGTGATCAGTTTTGTTAGTTTTCTGTGATTATGACTTGAGTTTGACTATCCTGTGGGAGTTAGTGATGGACAGGAAAGACTGGTGTGCTGCAGTCCATGGGATTGCAAAGAGTCAGACAGGACTGAGCAACTGAGCTGAACTGAATGGGAACAAGAAACTCCTAATGAAGAGTTTCTCTTAGATAATAGGGAAGGGAACTGAAGGCAAGATAGTCAAATATGAATATGTGTCTGTTTTTGGTGAGTGAGAGGGAAGGGGAAATAAAGGCAAAGAACATTCATTATAGAAGAATTTGCTGTATATCTGCATGACAGGGCAGTCTAACAGAGATGATATTGGTTGAAGATATTCAAATAACTGAAGCATAGAAAAAATGTTTGGAACATAAGTTGAAAAACCATTACTACATATATGTGTTTGTGAATTTGATGTGTATAGAACACATAAATAGTTCATGATTACAATTCTTTTTTGTAGAACAACAGATAAACAGTATCCTGAGATTAATGCTTCATCAGATAAGTGTACAAACAGCACTTGAGGAAGTTTTTATTGAAATAAAAGTGGAGATTTCTCTAATTACCTACTTAACAAGTACTTTGGTCAGAAACCTTCACACAGAACTTTGCAGATAACTTTTCTTAAAAATAGAAAATGTCATTATATAGTACACCAATATAATTAAACTCTAATATCTTTCCTTATGCTTCAAAACTTTATTAAAATGGTTAAAAGGAACTATGCAATTAAGATATAATCAGCTTTCTTTTTGCAGTATCCTGTTGAGAACCAGATGAAAAATCATCATACATAGTCATTTCTCTATCAGTACAAAATATCATCTATTACAAACATTACCAATTCGTTCATTAGTCATAACAGCAGTGTTCTCATTTGAAGTGATCAATTACTAATGATTTTAAAATTCAGAAGCTCTGGGCTTCCTCTAATTATTAAGGAAATGATTGCATCCTATTGAAACATCATGCACAAGTATAAACTTAGCATATCTTCCCAGAGGAATGATGTTTCTACAGTAACTATCTATTTTAACACTAATAATATGCTAACATGAAAGATTTAGATATCATCATATAGATATTCATAAACATATTTTGATAGAAGCATTACTGACATATACCTTAAATAAGCTTTAACTTAAGAATTTTTTATCAATAGAACATAAAGATTTCAAAGCAAAATACACATTTGAGTAATATAGGCATTTTAATTGTCTTCTTAAGAAAAGTAGAATTTGCACATTTTTGTTTTACCTTTTTGGGTTTTTAAAAATTGGAGCATATTGCAATTGGAAAAATAACTTTTTCATTATTTTCTTATATCAGACTTCTGGAAAATAGTATGGTAATATCATTTAGAACAGTCTCTACTTTGTTCCCTTTGTCATTATCAGATTATGAAAGATAATATTATACAGACAAATACTTAAGTGATTCTTGTATAATTGAACACATTTTCATTTACTAAACATTCTCTTTTGGGGAAGGCAATCCATAGAAGACACTGAAGAAACAGAGATAAAAAAACATAAGTGAAGATCTCTAGAGCTGCCAGCTACTCAGTATTTGGAGTTCCAATATT
>NW_011495032.1:15921739-15937876 GCF_000754665.1 Bison bison bison
TCCAATATTTATTTTGATGCCACACAATTTTAAACCATGAAACTTTGGGGATCATTTCATTTTCTCAGCCCTGGTTACCTTTTCAACATTCTCTCAATTGTCCACTTTTTCCCCGTCATTCTAAACTGTTAGCCAATTTATATGAAATCTTGGTTTCAGCTACCATCTGTTTTAAGATAACTCTCCACTCTTCCAATTTTACTTTCTCTAAAACTGGGTAATAAATATGATGAATTAAGTACAGGGCCTAAGGCATGATTTGTTAGTTCACTCTTCCTATTCTCTCTGTTAAAGGTATTTCTAACTCTGAAGCTTCAGCTTTGTATAATTGTTAAACATTAAATATTTTAAATATTTTTTATATTTTACCCACTTAGATTATTCTGCATTTCAACAGTATAGCCAGTAACTAAAATGCCCTTAGCCCCATCAGTTCAGTTCAGTAGCTCAGTCGTGTCCTACTCTTTGTGACCCCATGAATCGCAGCAAGCCAGGCCTCCTTGTCCATCACCAACTCCCAGTGTCTACCCAAGCCCCTGTCCATTGAGTCAGTGATGCCATCCAACCATCTCATCCTCTGTCGTCCCCTTCTCCTCCTGCCCCCAATCCCTCCCAGCATCAGAGTCTTTTCCAATGAGTCAACTCTTCACATGAGGTGTCCAAAGTACTGGAGTTTCAGCTTCAGCATCAGTCCTTCCAATGAATATTCAGGACTGATTTCCTTTAGGATTGATTGGTTGGATCTCCTTGCAGTCCAAGGGACTCTCAAAAGTCTTCTCCAACACCCCAGTTCAAAAGCATCCATTCTTCGGTGCTCAGCTTTTTTATAGTCCCATTTACCCTCAAAAAGATTTCATGTAAACTTCTGTAAACTTGAACTTTTATACATATGCTCACTAACTAGGGGTGAAGCAAACTGTTCCCAACATCTCTGAGGATTAATCGTTAATAATAATGTTGCTGTACTCTGAGGAAAAATAAGTCCTCTATAGAAAGATTAATCACGCTTTGTGAAAAATGGGTTAATTATCAGAGATTTGAGATTGCTTCAAGATATGCAGAGGATACCGTTTTAATGGCACAGAGTAAAGAGGAACCAAAGAGCCTCTTGATGAAGGTGAAAGAGGAGAGTGAAAATGCTGGCTTAAAATTCAACTTTCAAAAAATGAGCATCACGGTATCCAGTCCTATCACTTGGCACTTGGTTGTCATGTGGTTGTATGCCATCACTGACTCAATGGGCATGAGTTTGTGCAAACTTAGGGAGATAGTGAAGAACAGGGAAAACTGGCCTGCTGCAGTTCATGACTTAATGACTGAAAAACAACAATAAGCTGCTTTATTTAGGGAGTTCTGGACAGATCTTAATGTACCATTAGCAAATATCATGTGAAGTGAAAGTGTTAGTCACACAGTTGTGTGCGACATTTTTGCGACCACATGGACTGTAGCCCACCAGATTCCTCTATCCATGGAATTCTTTAGGCAAGAATACTGGTATGGGTAGCCATTCTCTTCTCTCTAGCAGACCTTTCCAACCCAGAGATTGAATCTGGGGCTCCCGGATTATTCTTTACTATGTGAGCGACCAGGGGATCAGGGGAGGTATTAAATTCAGTGAACAGTTGTTTAACTTGTGTTGAACACTGATCTTTCCTAGTGCCATGATAATGAATTTTTGGATTGTAGAAAATAATTCAAGTAAGTCTGCTTAAAAGTCAGTCACATTAGAATTTTACAACTTCAACCCGAGGCATAAATAATGTGTCAGACAAAGAAAGTGGAAAATGGAGAAATATTCTTGACTTATTCTTTGCAGATGCTGTGTTAATGCATCCTCATAAGAATTTATGGGTTGGATATCATCAGAACTTCATAAATGAAAAAAAAAGTCATAAAAAGTAAATAAATTTTCCAAGATCACAAAGCTAATAATTTGAATAAAACTTCAGGTCTGCATGACTCTTTCTAAGAAATCAGTGCTAAGAAAACAGAGATAAATATCTGAACATTGTGTCTGCTTGTGTTTTAAGTTTTATTATGGAAAATATTTCACCAGGGCTACAATAAACACTAGGGTCTCAGGATCTTATTAATGGGGTTGGCATAAGGAAAAGGTAGTGAGATCAAGCAAGTAGATATGCTGTTGTAATATTAATAACAAGTCTTCCTGTTCCAAAGATGTAATTGACATGTTCACTTTATCGAAACAAATGGAATCACTGTCTTTTCATGGACACATTTCCTTCCCACCTGTCCAAATAGTTGTCAGAATTTACATTTATTTTCCAGTTTTGAGAAAAGAATTCAGGAAAGTGTTTCAATCAGTTCAGGAGGCTGCTTCTCTTCAGATTTAGGATAATTGTAATATTAAAATGCATCCTAAACTGAAATAAATAAATATCAAGTGAAATGTTTTCCATTTGTATTTTTTCTAGGGAAGTGATTTGTGTATTTCAACATTCTTATTGTAAAGTATTTTGTTTAAGTAATACTGAAATTTTAATTAATCTTATTTTTCACAAAATTTGTTTCTAACCAAATGCCTGTAAATGTAATTTGCTATTCAGTGTATGAGACACTAAGTTACTTGGTGCATGATCTTACTGAAGTGAAGACTGAATGTTTGATCCCTGTATGACCTAGCTGACATTATAGAAAATAGATCCTTGGTCAGAGACAGTGTATCTAGTTCTGTTTAATGATTAGCTTCAAGAAAATCTAAACTAACACAGCACTTGAAGTTTCATCTACTATAGGAAAGATAATTCAAAACACATGTTGCATTCATAATGCAGGAGTAGAAAAATATTCACAAAAATGTGTTTATTTTAATGTTACAAAAACTAGGATTTTTAATAATTGACTTTCTAACAATGAATCCAGAGCAAGAGTGAAAAGAACATTTAAGGCTGTTCAGCGAATTAGGTATATCATTCTTTAAATCCAGAAGGGTAACGCATAATCTTGTTTTTCACCTGTCAGCTTAAATATCAGAGAAAGCTTCCACTTATTTCTAAAGTTTCAAGATACTTTTGTAAGAGAGCTTTTATGGTAATCGAAGTCTGAGATAGCCTTTTTCACACAGATAAGATTTCCAATGCAACCTATTTTCCTAATCATATGGGCACTATTCCAAATGCATCAATAAAATCCTGCAATCCTGCACTGTATTTTTTAATTTTTTATTTATTCATTTATTTATTTTTAAAATTTATTTATCTTATTTGGAGGCTAATTACTTTACAGTATTGTAGTGGTTTTTGCCATACGTTGACATGAATCAGCCATGGGTTTACATGTGTTCCCCATTCTGAACCCCCCTCCCACATCCCTCCCCATCCCATCCCTCTGGGTCATGCCAGTGCCCCAGCTCTGAGCACCCTGTCTCATGCATTGAACCTGGACTGGCAATCTGTTTCACATATGATAATATACATGTTTCAGTGCTATTCTGTCAGATCATCCCACCTTCACCTTCTCTCACTGAGTCCAAAAGACTGTTCTATACATCTGTGGAATCCTGTACTTTAAAATCAGATGTTCTTTTGGCTCTAGTTTCCTCTTGTATATTCAAAAGGTTTCAGTAAGATGTATTATTTCCACAGTTGCACTTCCATAATATAATGATGCTTACTGAAATATATATGGACAAATTAGTAGCCTTTCTCCTAGAGTAGAAAATGAAAACCTATTCCAGTGTTCTTGCCTGGGAAATCCCATGGACAGAAGAGACTGTCGGGCTACAGGCTGTAGTCACAAAGAATCGGACATGACTGAAGAGACTGAGCACACTAGCTTTTCTAAACCCACAATCAAATCTTATCAGACTTAAGTAGAATGTACATACAAAATTATCTAATCTGATACACAGAAAGCAATGGGCACGTAATAAATATTAATTTCTCTGCTTATTTGAACATAATATTAAGCCCTTAGAACATTTATTAATTAAAATTTATATTTTTATATTTAATTTTAGAATATATGAAACAAAAGATGATTAATAAAATGATGTTAGAATCACATCATCACAAAATATTTATTCAATAGTCAACTAAGTGAATGAATGCATATATCCATAGTAGTTATGCATTTTTATTTTTTAATTGGAGGAAAACTGCTTTACAATGCTGTGATGGTTTCTCCTGTATAACAATGCAAAAGGCCAGAATTATACATATATAGACTCCCTCTTGATCCTCCCTCCTCTCCCCCTCATCCCACCTCTTGCTCTAGATCATCACAGAACACCTGGCTGGGCTCCCTGTGTTACATAGCAACTTCTCAGCGGGCGGAGTTCCTCACACTGGCTCCTGGAAGGAGGCTCGGCATACGCAAAGGCGGATGGAGCCTCACTCAGCAGCTGTCTATTTCACACGTGGTAGTGTACGTATGTCTATGCTACTTTCTCCATTTGTCCCACTCTGTGTTTCACTATTTTAACAAGTTGGATAATCTATTTTTTAAGTATTAATCATTTATTTTTTAATGTGTAAGAAGTTGCCTAACATATCGGAAGATATTCTTCAGATTATTTATTGGGAAAGATTATAATCTTATTTTCTTTCTTTTTAATTTTATTTTATTTTTAAACTTTACATAATTGTATTAGTTTTGCCAAATATCAAAATGAATCCATCACAGGTATACATGTGCTCCCCATCAATACACATTTTAGTAAATTTTGTATAGCTGTAATTTAGTGATCATTTTTTGATGAACTAAAAATGTTAGAATGCTGTTTTCTAACTCTTAAGTGGAGAAGACTAGAACCTGGGAAGTTAAAACTCAAGAAAAATAAATATTTGAAACATAAAAATCAATAAAAGTAAGTGTCATTTGCTGGCAAAATAAGTTATATTTTCCAAGATAAGTAAAATATTTAATAGGAAAGAATATTTGATGAAATGCTTATATAAAAAGTTTAAGCACTAAGGCAACACTTTTACACAGATCACTAGACATTTGTTTATAAATGATAAAAAATTATCTGTCATATCCCCTTCTTTTACTCTTAACTATTTTGGGAATATCTAATACATCATAATGTATCATTTGCTACTATATGTATATACATTTCAATTTAATATGACATATAAATCATTACTTATAAGAATGTTTCACATACCTTTTGTATGAATCCAAAGAAGCGTAACTTCTTTTTAAATAATTAAAATGAGCAAATAGATATAGAGACACATTAAAATGAATAGATGTAACATATGTTAGTATCCAGGTAGTAGATAAGATTCTAAGTATGCAGATGATTAAGTCTCCTCATAGCTTTCTAATGTTACAGTACTGAATACACAAAGTTATTATGGCAAATTTTCCAAATTCCATTTTAAAAGATAAATTCCTTGAAGAGACAGACATTTACTTACTATTCCCTGTACCTGCCCGGTATTCTACACTTAATAAATGTTGAATGAATGAATGGATTGAACGAATAAATTAGAACTTGCTGACATTGTTCTATATTGCTAGTTTAGAATGCCATAACAATTATATTTTTAAAGAAAAAATAAAACCTCTAAAGCGTATTTGTAGATCTTTCTACTGAGTTAGCACGGAATTTTCAATGATACAAGTTTGGTACACTGACTACAGATAACTATTCCATGAACTCCCTGTAACCCCACTTTTTGTGTGTGTGTTTGTGCAAGGAGATTATTCTATAATAATCACTGACACAGAAAAATTCCCTAAGCAATTCAAAAGTATTTCACATGAGAATTTCTATATATGCTTATAATCTCAAAATCTCTAATAGCTATTGTCTTATTTTTTAGAGCAACAAGTATCAAATTTTAGCATAGAGCACCTATTTGATCCCCTTAAGATGACAGGTAAGGGAGAACCTTTGTGTAATGGAAACACTTAGTTTAGAAGAGTGGAACCTGCCGCTATAAAGTAATTTTAGCATGTAAAAATCTCGGTCACACTCACTAGAATAGAAACTGGATTAAATTAAAAGAGTTGACATTTCACAGAATTTGAAAATCACGTGCATAGTTCTAAAAAAGAATACCGACAAAATTACTTTTGGGAGAAAATACAAAAGAATTCCATGTAAGAGAAAGAACTGATAATTGAATAACCTCAATTTAAGGAAGCAATGAGCAGTAGTTATCCCCCAAATTAGTGCAATTTCAGGAAGGGTATATATATATATATATGGAACACAGAGATAATGTATAATATTTTATTATTGCATATATTATATATTTATTTTTTGAAATAATTGACATATTCCAGTTACTGAAAACAATCTTAGATATTTTATTCTAATACATTTTATATTTCCATTTTCAGTGAAAAACAATCTAATAGTTTTTATGATTTTGTTGCTTTTTTTTCTCATTTTACAAAATCAAACATTTTTGCATTAAAATGTAACAAACTCCTTTTCTTTATACCTATTAAAATTGTTTTATATACATGATAAATTTATAAGTGGGCTTCCCTGGTGGCTTAGCAGTAAAGAATTTGCCTGCAATGCAGAAGCCACAGGAGAGGTGGATTCAGTCCCTGGGTTGGGAAGATCTGCTGGATGATGCCATGGCAACCCCCTCCAATATCCTTGTCTGGAGAATCTCATGGACAGAAGAGCCTGGCGGGCTACAGTCCATAGGATCACACAGAATCGGGCAGGACTGAAGTGCTTTTGCATGCATGCATGCAAATTTGAGTATGGTTTTGTATTTGTTCCTAGTGCTTGTTTTATAATGGCCAAAATTACCTTTATTCCAATACTTTGTTTAATTTTTGAAACATAATTATTTGAAAATATATTTGATTTAGATATTAGCTTTAAAATATAATTATCACTCTAAAACTTATATAAATTCACTTAATAGAATGATTATAGATTGGAAACTTCAGGCAACTTCAAAGTTTTGAACTTATTACTTTGTGTATTTGAAAAACTGTAATCAGTAGATTCGATTGTTGATGCCATATTATTTTACAGTTAAAAATAAATCCACAAATCAAAAGTATAGCATGAATTTTCTATTTTCCTGATTACAAATGATTATTTTCTTCAGGACAGTTTTAAAGTCTTGCTTAGTTTTCTATATTTGGCAAAGGGAATATGCCCCTTGTCTTAGTCAGTTTGGGCTTCTACATTGAAATACTGTAGTCTTCGTGGCTAGACAACACCAGACATTTACTTCCTATAATTAGTAAGAGACTGGACATGCAAAATCATGGTGCCAGCATGGTCAATTTCCTGTGAGGACCGTTTGTAGGTTACAGACCTCTAACTTCTCTTTGTATCCTCACAGGTTGGAAAGTGAATTATTCTTTGCCCTCTTCTTACAAAAGAATTAATCACATTCATGAGAGCTCCACCTTCAGACCTAATTAACTCCTATAAGCTCCATCTTCAAATATCATTATATTAGGTATTAGCTTTCCACATATGAATTTCACATGGTCACATTCACTTCACAACATTTTCAATATTATTCATAAGTCTTATGTGTATGTCTCTATATATTCATATTTATGTATATTTAAGACAGTGATAAAACAAATAATATTAATATTAAAACTTGCTTGAAATGTCACAAATTGAATACTTACATTAAATTTAAAAATATTTCCATATAGAACTACTACTCCTAAGCTCTCGGCATAAGAAAGTAGTTTAACAAGATGATTTTCAAAGTCTGAAAATTGTTCTTTCTTAAACATTTCCTATGATCCTGTCTAAGCTACACAGCTGGATTTCTCCCAGGCCAGCTGGGGGCAATGGCAGGCTTGGCAACATCTTGACTGTTGCATAATGCAGGTACTTGCTTCTGAAAAGTTTCCACACTGCTCAAGTTACAGCATGTGGAGTTCTGCCAGATCCACTGGTTTTTTGGAGAAGGGGGAATCTAAGAGGGAGGAAACAATAACAAAATACCATCGTCACCTCTATTATTCAGTTCAATGCATTTTTATTTGATATCCGTTGAGAAATCTTCTTTGATCCACATATTATTTAGAAATATGAACTTTCATGGGAAATAGATGGGAAAACAGTGAAAACAGTGCCAGACTTTATTTTGGGGGGCTCCAAAATCACTGCAGATGGTGACTGCAGCCATGAAATTAAAAGACACTTACTCCTTGGAAGGAAAGTTATGTCCAACTTAGATAGCATATTCAAAAGCAGAGACATTACTTTGCCAACAAAGGTCTGGCTAGTCAAGGCTATGGTTTCTCCTGTGGTCATGTATGGATGTGAGAGTTGGACTGTGAAGAAGGCTGAACGCTGAAGAATTGATGGTTTTGAACTGTGGTGTTGGAGAAAACTCTTGAGAGTCCCTTGGACTGCAAGGAGATCCAACCAGTCCATTCAGAAGGAGATCAGCCCTGGGATTTCTTTGGAAGGAATGATGCTAAAGCTGAAACTCCAGTACTTTGGCCACCTCATGTGAAGAGTTGACTCATTGGAAAAAACTCTGATGCTGGGAGGGATTGAGGGCAGAAGGAGAAGGGGACGACAGAGGATGAGATGGCTGGATGGCATCACTGACTCGATGGATGTGAGTCTGAGTGAACTCCGGGAGTTGGTGATGGACAGGGAGGCCTGGCCTGCTGTGATTCATGGGGTTGCAAAGAGTTTGATATGGCCGAGCGACTGATCTGATCTAATACCATTAATAGTCTGTGATGCTTTACATTTCATAAAAAATTATTTTCAAGGTATCTTTAATCAGATGTTGGATTTCAGAGGTTAAAATATATTTTCAAGTTGATCATTTTAAAATATATTATATTAATTGAACTCAGATGCCAATTAAAATATTTTGGAGGGAAAAGAACTTATCATTCTATTCTACATAATTAAAAGAGAATTCTCAGCTTTATGGTCAGTTTCCTTCAGTCATTAGATTATGCCATTGATCTTCTATATTATCAATGTATTTCCAATCTTCAGGTATACTGACTTTAGCTAAATGAATGTGAAATTATAATAAAAGGCAAACTCCTTGCCTTTGCTGTTACCACATCATTCAGTTCAGTTCAGTTCAGTTCAGTCACTCAGTCGTGTCCAACTCTTTGCGACCCCATGAATCACAGCACGCCAGGCCTCCCTGTCCATCACCAACTCCCAGAGTTTACCCAAACTCATGTCCATCGAGTAGGTGATGCCATCCAGCCATCTCATCCTCTGTCATCTCCTTCTCCTCCTGCCCCCAATCCCTCCCAGCATCAGGGTCTTTTCCAATAAGTCAACTCTTCACATGAGGTGGCTAAACTACTGGAGTTTCAGCTTCAGCGTCAGTCCTTCCATGAACACCCAGGACTGATCTACTTTAGGTTGGACTGGTTGGATCTCCTTGCAGTCCAAGGGACTCTCAAGAGTCTTCTCCAACACCACAGTGCAAAAGCATCAATTCTTCAGTGCTCAGCCTTCTTCACAGTCCAACTCTCACATCCATACATGACCACTGGAAAAACCATAGCCTTGACTAGACGGGCCTTTGTTGGCAAAGTAATGTCTCTGCTTTTGAATGTGCTATCTAGGTTGGCCATAACTTTCCTTCCAAGGAGTAAGCGTCTTTTAATTTCATGGCTGTAATCACCATCTGCAGTGATTTTGGAGCCCTCCAAAATAAAAATACTGTCCTGCAAAACATTATAAGCCACGGTTAGAAATGATTGTTATCTTTCTTTTCATCCCTCTTAAAATCAACTTTCAAAAGTCGAGGATTTCAGAAGTAATCTACAGAAAACATACAGTAGTTGAAACTCACCTTATATGACTATTTAATGACAGAACTTAAATATTTATGTCCAGTTGCTAGAATCCAAATAGTTGAAGACTAATAATAAATAGGCGATAATAGAGAATCTACAACTGAGTCGTGTGACTCTATTTTTAATAATTTTAATAAAATTAAAATTGTTCTGCTAATAATTTAGTCTAATGTGGAAAAGTGAAGCAAGAAATTTTAAGATTCTTGTGTGAATTGTTTAGATAAAAAAACACTCAAGCACTCTTTTTTTTTTTCCAGTTTAATTTTTTTATTATTTTTTTTGTTGTTTGTTTTTTATTTTATTTTATTTTTTAATTTTACATTATTGTATTGGTTTTGCCATATATCAAAATGAATCCACTACAGGTATACACGTGTTCCCCATCCTGAACCCTCCTCCCTTCTCCCTCCCCATACCTTCCCTCTGGGTCATCCCAGTGCACCAGCCCCAAGCATCCAGTATTGAGCATCGAACCTGGACTGGCTACTTGTTTCATATATGATATTATACATGTTTCAATGCCATTCTCCCAAATCATCCCACCTTCTCCCTCTCCCACAGAGTCCGAAAGACTGTTCTATACATCAGTGTCTCTTTTGCTGTCTCGTATACAGGATTATTGTTACCATCTTTCTAAATTGTATATATATGCATTATTATACTGTGTTGGTATTTTTTTTTCTGGCTTACTTCACTCTGTATAATATTAGAACTGATTCAAATGTATTCTTTTTAATGGCTGAGTAATACTCCATAGTGTATATGTACCACAGCTTTCTTATCCATTCATCTGCTGATGGGCATCTAGGTTGCTTCCATGTCCTGGCTATTAAAAACACGTGTCTCTTTCAATTCTGGTTTCCTCAGTGTGTATGCCCAGCAGTGGGATTGCTGGATCATAAGGCAGTTCTATTTCCAGTTTTTTAAGGAATCTCCACACTGTTCTCCATAGTGGCTGTACTAGTTTGCATTCCCACCAACAGTGTAGGAGGGTTCCCTTTTCTCCACACCCTCTCCAGCACTTATTGCTTGTAGACTTTTGGATCACAGCCATTCTGACTGGCGTGAAATGGTATGCTTGCCTCACTGCTACTCTAACTCAAAACACTTTCTGCTTAATTATCCAGGGGGAAAAAAAAATCAATATAGAAAATAATTTTAATTGACTATTTGTTCCTTTGATAAACATTTTCTCAGAATTTAAAATTAGTTTACTGTGAATGTTTTCATGGATATCAGATATTAATATGTTATTAAACATGTCAAGAAAGATAATTCCTTAACAAGATACTAAAAAAAGCTCTTTAATGATGTTAAAAACATAAACTAAGTTAGAAACCTAATTCCAAAGGGTCAGAATTGCATAAATCACAAGAAATTTTGAGACTAGATTTTTTAAAATATAAACCTGTAACAGCATTTTTTAAAAATAGCTGATCTCAGAGTTATAAATTACCTTAATTACACACACTGTTTTTCTGTTGATAAATAAACTTAATGAATCTGTTCTCCAAATATTGCTTCAATAAAAATGAATTATTTTTTCTTTGTAAAAAGTATTTGTGCATATTACTTATCAATCATTTTTGCCAGAATATTGACATCAACATCTTATGTGAAAGCTATAATAAACATAAAATATAACCACTTTCAACCACTTTCTGCTTCAGCTTACAGAAACTTTATTCTTTCATCAAAGACCATCCTTTCTTTTTTCATAATTTATTTACTTTTTGTCCCAAGTGCAATTTTTATAATTCTTCACAGGCCCAATGACCTAATATATTTAGTAAGAAAATAATATTTTGCCTCCCTGTTCTCTCATTCTATCCACAGTTGCATGAACTTCACTTCCTTAGTATGGCTGAGTTCTGATTTTAGTATTTAACAATAAGCTATTAAAAAGTAATTATCTGTAGATTATTTTATTTCTTGTATTATATTTGCTAAAGGTTTAACCAAGAAACCTTTGCTTATTTCCTACTGTTACCAATTATCAGATGCTTTTTGAAAGTTAGTATTTCAGATTATTAAGCATTTTATACTTTTTGATATGCTATCTAACAATGCCTTAAATTTCATGTATTATATAATGTGTCTCATTCTTTTGAAAAATATTAAAACCATGTGCCAAACACTGATTATATCTTAACAAATACTAGCCCTTGTAAATATACCTGATAGTGGCAGAGAAAATGAAATTTTCCATGCAAGTTGGTGCATACGAAAACAATCATATCCATGAGGCAAATGTCCCATTTACCTGTTTTTCTTTTGTAACAGATATATCGATATAATTTACATATGATAATATTCATTCAATGAGTGCAGCCAAACGGTTTTTTTACTGTAATCAGAGTTGTACAACCATTACTGTATGAATCTTAGAATATATTCCTCACCCCAAAATAAACTGCTTATTTAGCTACCATGCTCAATTCCCCATTCCCTACAGTGCTTGGTAACTACCTTTGGTGAAAGCGAAAGTTGTTCAGTACTGTTCGACTTTTGCCACCCCATGGACTGTACGGTCCATGGAATTCTCCAGGCCAGAATGCTGGAGTGGGTAGCCTTTTCCTTCTCCAGGGGATCTTCCCAACCCAGGGATCGAACTGGGGTCTCCTGCATTGCAAGCAGATTCTTTACCAATTGAATTATCAGGGAAGCCCCCTGACCTACTAGTCTACTTTTTATCTGTCTTGATTTGCCTATTCTGGACATTTCATATAAATAAAATTATAAAATGTATATAGTCATTTCACTTATGTTTTCAAGATCTATTCACATTGTAGCATATTTCAGTACTTCATCTGTTTTATGACTATTATTTCATTGTGTGATTATCACATTTATTATTCATTCATCCATTGATGGACATTTGATTTATCTAACTTTTGGCTACTTGAGTAATGTTGCTATGAATAGTCATGTTTTTGTGTGGACATGTTTTCATTTATCAAGGGTATAAGCTTAGAAGTGAAATTACTTGGTTACAAAATTAACTATTTTTAACATTTTTAATTTCTGCCAGCCTATTTGGGAAAGGTGTCTGAACCATTTTACACTCTCACCTGCAGTGGATGAAAGTTCTGATATTTCCATACCTTTATCCACTCATTATTATTATCTGTACTTTAACTGTTGCCATCCTAGTGGATGTGAAGTGACATTTAATTACAGTTTGATTTGCATTTCCCTGATGACTAATGATGTTGTGTCATATTGTGTGCTTAGTGCCATTTGTATATCTTTTGTAAAGATGCCAATTCAGTTCCTTTGTCCATTTCATAATTATGCTATTTGTCCTTTTATTATTCTATTGTAAGAGTTCATTATATATGCTAGGTTGATGTTGTGGTTGTTTTTTCAGTCACTCAGTTATGTCTGACTCTTTGCGACCCCATGGGATGCAGCATGCCAGACTTCCACATCCTTCACCGTCTCCTAGAGCTTGCTCATACTCATGTCCATTGAGTTGGTGATGCCATCCAACCATCTTGTCTTCTGTTGTCCCCTGCTCCTCCTGCCTTCAATCTTTCCCAGCATCAGGGTCTTTCCCAATGGTCTTTTCCAGGGTCTTTGGTCACATCAGGTGACCAGAGTAATACGCCAGATGCAAGTCCATTATGAGCTATATGATCTGAAAATATTTTCTCCCGTTTCATGTATTGGTTTTCTTTTCATGGAAGTGTAATGTCCTTTAAGTCACACAAGTTTTTGATTGTGATGAAATCATTTCCTTTTTTTTTTTTTTTTTGCATGCTTGTGTTTTTGATGTAAGAAGACATTGCCAAACCCAAAATCACCCTTATGTTTTGTGGGAATTTAAATGTTGCTATTTTCTCAAGGCCCTCCAAGTCTGGAGACTGTTCTGTCTTACCCTTTCCTTACATGCTATTTCTCATGCTCTTAAGGCAGATGAAACTGGAGCCTATTATACAGAGTGAAGTAAGCCAGAAAGAAAAACACCAATACAGTATACTAATGCATATATATGGAGTTTAGAAAGATGGTAATGATAACCCTGTATGCGAGACAGCAAAAGAGACACAGATGTATAGAACAGTCTTTTGGACTCTGTGGGAGAGGGAGAGGGCAGGATGATATGGGAGAATAGCATTGAAACATGTAAATTATCATATGTGAAATGAATCACCAGTCCAGGTTTCATGCATGATAGAGGGTGCTCAGGGCTGGTGCACTGGGATGACCCAGAGGGATGGGATGGGCAGGGATGTGGGAGGGGGGTTCAAGATGGGGAACACATGTACACCCATGGTGGATCCATGTCAATGAATGGCAAAACCAATACAATATTGTAAAGTAAAAATAAATAAATAAATATAAATAAATACATTTTAAAATAAAAAAAAAAAAGGCAGATACTTTGGTGGACACGTCAGCCTCAACAGATGTTGTTCTACATGCAGAAAAAACTTCCTTATCTTCAAAGCCTTATTATTGCTTTGCTGAGCCCTATTACTGAATTCCATACAAGTCCTCAATAAATATTCACTCAGCATTTTCTTGGGGAGTTACTCTTTCACGAGCTCTTCCTGCACTGTCTCTCATAATCCTGTGTTGTTGTGAGAATTAATTCAGTGTGACACGTGACATGCCATGTTTCTTCTAACACTTGTATAATTTTAGTTCTAATGTTTATGCTTTCATCCATTTAACTTTTGTATACATTGTGAAGTAGGCATCCAGCTTCATTCTTTTGCATCTAGCTATCCAGTTGCCCTAGCAACATTTATTAAAGTAATTTCCCCCATAACTTATATTGAGATAGTTATTATGGTTCAGTTGACCGTATCAGAGGAGTTTTTCTGTATTCTTAGTTCTATTCCATTGATCTATATGGTTATCCTATACCAGCTCCACACTGTTTTGATTATTATTGCTTTGTGGTAACTTTGAAATCAGAATGTATGTCACACAACTTTGTATTCTTTCAACTGTTTTCACTTTTCTAGCTCCGTTGAGCTAGAAAAGTCCATAATTTTAATAATCAGCTTCTTTAAATTTTAATTTTAATATAATAATAAAATAATAAATAAATAAAATAATAAATAATAATTTTAATAATCAGTTTCTTTAAAGAGAGCAACTGGGAAAATAATAGGGGTTGTGCTGAATTTGCAGATAACTTTAGGGATTATTGTCATTTTAACAATTTCAATATTATGTCTTCCAATTTATAAACATGTTGCAGATTTTCTTTAACTTAGGTCTCCTTTAATTTATATCAGTAGTGTTTCTTAGTTTTCAAAAAGTATAACTTTTACCCTTTTGTAGAGTTTAAATTTTATCCTTTTTGATGCTGCAGTAATTGGAATTATTTTATTTATTTAATTTTTGTATTTCTCATTAAAATTTATTATTTTTTGTATATCCTTCTTGAGTGTGCTTAATATGTGCTTAATGTTGTCACATATTTCTCTGAGCTTTGCTTTTATTTTTATTTTTTTCTCTCTGTTCTTCAGATTCCATAATCTGTTGTACTTTTCTTTCTTCAGGTTTTTCTGCTTATCCCTTCTGGTGTACTTTTTATTTCACTTATTGTAATTCTTAACTCCTGAATTTCTATTTGGTTTATTTTTTCATTCCAATCCCAAAGAAAGGCAATGCCAAAGATTGCTCAAACTACCACACAATTGCACTCATCTCACACGCTAGTAAAGTAATGCTCAAAATTCTCCAAGCCAGGCTTCAGCTATACGTGAACCATGAACTTCCAGACGTTCAAGCAGGTTTTAGAAAAGGCAGAGGAACCAGAGATCAAATTGCCAACATCCGCTGGATCATGGAAAGAGCAAGAGAGTTCCAGAAAAAAAACATCTATTTCTGCTTTATTGACTATGCCAAAGCCTTTGGCTGTGTGGATCACAATAAACTGTGGCAAATTCTGAAGGGGATGAGAATACCAGACCTCTTGAGAAACCTATATGCAGGTCAGGAAGCAACAGTTAGAACTGGACATGGAACAACAGACTGGTTCCAAATAGGAAAAGGAGTACATCAAGGCTGTATATTGTCACCCTGCTTATTTAACTTATATGAAGAGTACATCATGAGAAACGCTCGGCTGGAAGAAGCACAAGATGGAATCAAGCTTGCTGGGAGAAATATCAATAACTTCAGATATGCAGATGACACCACCCTTATGGCAGAAAGTGATCAGATCAGATCAGTCGCTCAGTCGTGTCCGACACTTTGCAACCCCATGAATCGCAGCACTCCAGGCCTCCCTGTCCAGCACCAACTCCCAGAGTTCACTCAGACTCAAGTCCATCGAGTCAGTGATGCCATCCAGCCATCTCATCCTCTGTCGTCCCCTTCTCCTCTTGCCCCCAATCCCTCCCAGAATCAGAG
>NW_011495032.1:15938406-15951739 GCF_000754665.1 Bison bison bison
ACTCTCCACTTTCACTTTCATCAAGAGGCTTTCTAGTTCCTCTTCACTTTCTGCCATAAGGGTGGTGTCATCTGCATATCTGAGGTTATTGATATTTCTCCCGGCAATCTTGATTCCAGCTTGTGTTTCTTAAAAAGCCTCTTGATGAAAGTGAAAGAGGAGAGAGAAAAATTTGGCTTAAAGCTCAACATTCAGAAAACATAGATCATGGCATCTGGTCCCATCACTTCATGGGAAATTGATGGGGAAACAGTGGAAACAGTGTCAGACTTTATTTTTCTGGGCTCCGAAATCACTGCAGATGGTGACTGCAGCCATGAAATTAAAAAACGCTTGCTCCTTGAAAGAAAAGTTATGACCAACCTAGATAGCATATTCAAAAGCAGAGACATTACTTTGCCAACAAAGGTCCGTCTAGTCAAGGCTGTGGTTTTTCCAGTGGTCATTTATGGATGTGAGAGTTGGACTGTGAAGAAAGCTGAGTGCCAAAGAAATGATGCTTTTGAGCTGTGGTGTTGAAGAAGACTCTTGAGAGTCCCTTGGACTGCAAGGAGACCCCACCAGTCCATTCTAAAAGATGTCAGCCCTGCATGTTCTTTGGAAGGAATGATGCTAAAGGTGAAACTCCAGTACTTTGGCCACCTCATGCAAAGAATTGACTCATTGGAAAAGACTCTGATGTTGGAAGGGATTGGGGGCAGGAGGAAAAGGGGACAGCAGAGAATGAAATGGCTGGATGGCATCACTGACTCGATGGACGTGAGTTTCAGTGAACTCCAGGAGATAGTGATGGACAGGGATGCCTGGAGTGCTGCGATTCATGGGGTCGCAAAGGGTCAGACAGGACTGAGTGACTGCACTGAACTGAATTGAAAGACTAGCAACTGGGGAACTCTCCATCCCCTTTCTGATGTCTATGTCAGAAGCTTTCTCTGTCCCTTTTTGTAATTTAGTAAAATTCTGCTATACAAAAACTTGAGGGATCAAGCCTAGTCCCTGGTTCCGAAATTAAATCTTTGGAGATCACAAATCTGACACTGTTCACCATAAGCTATTGGTGTTAAATCTGATATGTGATTGACATCCCAGCCTCTTGTTATTGCCTGTTTCACTCTGCTCTATGGGTCCTATTTTCTCAATTATTTGTATAATTTTTTTAAAAACTGGACATTTTAGTTAATTTATTGTAACAACTCTGGGTACCTGCCATTTCTAATTTGTTTGCTTATTTGTTTAGTAACTAGCTGGATTATATTAGTGAAGCCCATTTTCCCTACATGCAAAGATCCTGACATTGTCTCTGTTGGCATGTGCACAGGCAGGTGTCATGACAGTGGTTTAGTAGTGTTTTGTCTCCCCCCCGCCTTTTTTTTTTTTGCTACCAGCTCTACTATGAAGCTCTACTAATTGTTTGCTTATCAGTGTATTGTTTTCAACAATTCTCCAGAGAATAATTTGTACCACAGTCTGATTTGATTAAATTTGAGGTCCTTTACAGAGTTAGTTTAGGAATTCAGTGTTTGAGGTTTTATCTGCCTCCAGGAGAACTCTTCTTGGCTGTCTCTTTCTGGTTATTCTGGTAAAACATAGTGGTCTATACTTTAGTCTATATCGCTGATAAGCTGCCAGTCTTCTTTTAATTGCTTTATTATTTTTTAGAGCATCCTTAAACATGAAGTTTACTGTATTCTATTTCAAAGAAAATTCTTCAGGAAGAATTTTGGAGCTCTCAGTTTTATTCCTGGTGGCTCAGGAATCCACCCACCAATGCAGGAGTTTCAGGTTTGATCCCTATGTCAGGAAGATCCTGTGGAGAAGGAAATGTCAACCCAATCCACTATTCTTGCATGGGAAATCCCATGGACAGAGGAGCCTGGCAGGCTACAGTCCATGGGGTTGCAAAAAAGTCAGGCATGATTCAGCAACTAAGCAACAATGGCAGCAAAAATATACCCTGAAAAAAAAAAATCTGTTAGCCATGGCTCCAGAGTGACATATTTCTCCCTGAATGACTTTCCTACCTTAGAAGCTGAGCAGTAGGCTGGTGATGATAGCCTCTGATCTTATCGGCATGTATTCTCTAAAGTGGAAACTATATCCTATGAATAGGCTATGGAGAAAGCAATTAGAACCCTAGCATTTTCAGTATCCTGTGATGGCAGTAGAGCCTCTGTATTCTCACCTTCTCAGCTGCACTACAGGAACTTAGTCTCTGCACAAAGTAACAGGACAGAGTGGTAGGGCTGGGGCACATGGGATGAGAATCGCTCATATTCAATCCCTCCCAAGGATATTCCATATTCCATGACTAGGAGTTTGGGGCATAAGGAATACTGTGTTCTTGGCTATACTTATCTGGAATAAAGTTCCTGTTATATCGGTCTGGTAGGGGGAAAAGGAATCATGATTCAAGTGCCTTAGATTATCAGTGTTCTTACAAAGTTTGAATAAATGTTTCTTCACTTACTGTATGCTCTGAGATACATTTCCAAGGTTTTTAAATTTTTGTTTTCCCTTTTCAGCAGTTTCTTTGAAGATTTAATCCCACAGAGCTCCTTTCATTGCCATTTTCGCAGCGGAACTCACATATACCTACTTTATACAGTGATGAAAATGGTAATAATTATATGACATTATAATATAATTATCAATAACAATAATATTATCTTATATGCAGAATAAACATCACAAAGATGTTTAAAATATATACTTTTTCCAGATACTTTAGTATCTGATAAAACACATTTAATTGTGGTTCCTCTATAGCTAAGATTAAGTTGTGTGTTTTCAGTAAACCAGAAGTATTTATGACATTGTTCCACCTTTTGAACATATATGTGTGTGTTTGAGATTCTCTTCCCCACAAATCTGGAGTTTCTTGAAGATATGAGAGTCCTTCTTACTATGTGTATTGTCTGACACATATCTCAAAGACTACTTTTAGGCTTTTAATATGCTAGTTAGTTTATTGCTTGGTAAATGATAACTATCTTTCTAGATATCTGGAAATATAATTAGCTTTTGTTTTGTGTAACCACAAACTGTTGCATTTGACAGAGTATAAAATAATTTGGGTAAGCAGTCAAGAATCTTCTTTGGTTCATTGTGATTTGGAGACACAAAATCCTACTATATACTCTAAAATCTCCTCATCTACTTTTCCTAAATGAAAGTTTGTATAGTTATCATGATAGTTGAATAATAATTGGGGTTGAACTGAAAATACCATTTGTAATTTTTTTTACTATATTTTCAGCTAAACAGAGTTCCACGGACATCTTTGGTAAAGAATTAGGTGACTGAAGACATAGGTTGCCTAATTATCAAAATTTTGGTAAGTTGATGTAATTTCTAGAAATTACCTATTGTGGACTAACAATTCTCAATACACTAGCCTAGCTTTAGAGAGGTGTTCTTCAACTGACAGCTTATCTTTTAGAATCAACATTTAATAAGTAGAATAGCAATAATGTGACTGGAAAACTGGTAATCTAGTGGCTTTAATTAAAACATTTTCCAAGCTACAAATTTATCCAAGAAAGGATTTCTTGGAAAAATTTAAGTTATTCAGGAATCACCAGTGCCATGCTTGCACAGAGCAGGAGTTTGACGAGTACTTACTTGAATGAATGTACTTGATCCAGGTTATAAATGCTTTAAAAAGGTCTCAGTCTTCCTTCTTTTCTTGAAAATCTGGAAATAGTTGGTGGTTTGATCTTCTCAGGGTAAGTTAATTATCCCAGAAAACCTACAAGCTAGTCAAGGGTTAGTAAGGTGAGAATTTCTATTTAGTATAAAAATGGGGACAGACCCCGTGTGGGAGATTTTAATTAAAGCAATCTTCTATCAACATAATTAATATTTTTCACTTTTATATACACAAGAATAACCCTAAATATTTAAGGGTACTATTTAAATTATTTTATAGTATTTTAATGCTTGAAGTTAGTCAATAATTTTGTAATAATTTAGACTTATTACTGTCACTCAGCTATATATCCAAATATTCTATGTGAAAATGACAAAGAAATTTCTATATCTTCTGCACTGAAACTGTATACCTTGTAATTTTTTATAAAACCACTGATAAATTATGAAAATTATTTACACATTTCATTTACATTAATTTAAACCTATGTATAAGTACATGTATTTCTTTTGCTCTGTGTATCTGTGTGTTTGTGTATTCAGATGTGCCCCCTTATAAAGAACAATTATGAAACTGAAAAAAACAGGCTAAAGGGCATATACACCTAAATGCCAGCTATAAAACATATACTTACAAAGTCATTCATTAATTTTCAATTTACTGAGGAATTATCTTTGCCTCTAAATTATGACAAAATTAAGTATACCTTTGTTAGAATATTTTATTTTTTTCAAAATAATTCTCATTATAAAATATATATGTATACACTATCCAGGATTTGTATGCAAACCCAGTGTTATGCTCATTAGAGATCTTCAGTTAAATAACTTGAGGATCACGTATCTTTAAAGAAAAAAAAAATTCTCTGACATTTATTAAGTGAAAGTGTAGAATTGTAGCTTAATTTATCCTACTGTGCTAAATGGTGATGTATTCTTTGATGTTGCCTGTTCAATCCCAGGGTTGGGAAGATCCCCTGGAGAAGGAAATGGCAACCCACTCCAGTATTCTTGCCTGGAAAATCCCATGGATGGAGAAGCCTGACAGGCTACAGTCCATGGGGTCACAAAGAGTCAGACACGATTGAGCGACTTCACTTTCTTTAAAGGAAAGTAAGTATAAAGACAAACTGCAATTTTAATGTAGGACACAGACAAGCAAATCAGAACAATCCACTTCTAGAGAAAGATTTCATACCCAAATTCTTAAAATTCATGTCTTCTTCCCTTATTAGGATGAACATAACATATTCCAGTATTCATTGCAATCTCCATTTATATCTATTGTCCCAACATAATTATTAGACCTGTGCCACTTTATTATTTAAAATTTTCTAACTTGGACATTAATTTATATAGTTATTTAAAAATTTATTTACTGGAAAATTTTGACGTTTTCTTATTTGGGAATTTTTGGAAATTCTGACATTCTATTACTTAAGTATTGTTTCAGGTGAGACCCTAAAAGAGTCTTTACAAAATCTTCCCCTAGGAGGGTCAAAATATTAACCTACAGTATTAACTAAAATCAAATGGTGCGTGCATGCTAAGTTGCTTCAGTCGTGTCTGACTCTTTGCGATCCTGTGGACCATAGCCTGCCAGGCTCCTCTGTCCACAGGATTCTGCTGGCAAGAATACTGGAGTGGGTTGACATGCCCTCTTCCAGGGGATCTTTCTGACCCAGGGATCCAACCCGTGTCTCTTTTGTCTCCTGTATTGACATATAGGTTCTTTACCACCAGTGCCATCTGGGAGGCCCACAATCAAATAGTATTGATTGTTTTAAAATATTTTATTCAGCTTACTTTAAAAAATTAAGATATTCTAGTATGAAAACTATTTGTACCATTATTATTTTTAATTAATTAATTTATTTTAATTGGATGCTAATTACTTATGATATTGTAGTGGGTTTTGCTATACATTCAAATGAATCAGCCATGGGTGTACATGTGTTCCCCATCCTGACTCTACCTCCCACCTCCCTCCCCATTCCATCCCTCAGGGTCATCCCAGTGCACCGGCCCTGAGCGCCCTGTCTCATGCATTGAACCTGGATTGGAAATCTATTTCACATATGTTAATATACATGTTTCAATGCTATTCTCTCAAATCATCCCACCCTTACCTTCTCCCACAGAGTCCAAAAATCTGTTCTTTATCTCTGTGTCTCTTTTGCTGTCTTGCATATAGGGTCATCGTTACCATCTTTCTAAATTCCATGTATATGTGTTAATATACTATATTGGTATTTTTCTTTCTGACTTACTTCACTCTGTATAATAGGCTCCAGTTTCATCCACCTCATTAGAACTGATTGAAATGCATTCTTTTTAATTGCTGAGTAGTATTCCATTCTGTATATGTGACACAGCTTTCTTATTCATTCATCTGCCTGATGTTCATTTAGGTTGATTCCATGTCCTAGCTATTGTAAACAGTGCTGCAATGAACATTGGAGTACATGTGTCTCTTTCAATTCTAGTTTGTAAAATTGCTTTTATAGATATTTTTATAGATCATTTCTGTGTCCAATAAAACATAACTAGCCTAATGTCTCTAAAATTTTTACCCATTTTATTCTTAAAATTAACAAATGTAACATAATAGTTTTGAGATTTGTTCATATTATATCCTAAAACATAGCATATATTTAATTGCTTTTAAATCTTAACTAATATTAAATTACTTCATTTTTGTTTGTCCATTCAACAATGGAGAGATATTTGGATTGTTTTTAGTTTGTGACTATTATGAATAATGCTGTTTTTCACATTCACAAATATGTATGGTTTCATTTCTCTTGGATAGATTCCTGACTGCAAATGCTGAATTGTATAAGTGTATGTCTAACTTTTAAGGAAATGACCAAACATTTCCAAATTGGCTGCACAATCTACATTCCCGTTAGCTTGATATATTTCCAAATTTTCCACTTCCTTGTCAACACCCTTTATTGTCTGTATTTTGTCTATATTAAGTGCATACTCTAGTATATGTGTGGTGTTATCTTATGGTGAATTTAATTTGTGCTTCTCTAATGACTAATAAAATTTAACACATTTTCATGTCTGTATCTTATTTGGTGAAATATTGTTTCAAAGTTTTTTCATTTTATATTTGTGTTTTTGTTAAGCTGTATGTGTTATGTAAATTTAGGAAAATTCCTTTTTAAAATATATCCTTTTCAAGTATTTTCTCCAAATTTATATCTTACTTTTTTCTTTTTAATTAATGGCATCATTTGAAGCACATATTTTTTAAAATTTTGATACAAACATAAGACCAGAAACTATAAAACTCCTAGAGGAGAATATAGGCAAAACACTCTCCGACATAAATCACAGCAGGATCCTCTATGACCCATCTCCCATAATATTGGAAGTAAAAGCAAAAATAAACAAATGGGACCTAATTAAACTTAAAAGCTTCTGCACAACAAAGGAAACTATAAGCAAGTGAAAAGACAGCCTTCAGAATGGGAGAAAATAATAGCAAATGAAGCAACTGACAAACAACTAATCTCAAAAATATACAAGCAACTCCTACAGCTCAATTCCAGGAAAATAAACAACCCAATCAAAAAATGAGCCAAAGAGCTAAACAGACATTTCTCCAAAAGAAGACATACAGATGGCTAACAAACATATGAAAAGATGCTCAACATCACTCATTATCAGAGAAATGCAAATCAAAACCACAATGAGGTACCATTTCATGCCAGTCAGAATGGCTGCTATCTAAAAGTCTACAAGCAGTAAATTCTGGAGAGGGTGTGGAGAAAAGGGAACCCTCTTACACTGTTGACGGGAATGCAAACTAGTACAGCCACTATGGAGAACAGTGTGGAGATTCCTTAAAAAACTGGAAATAGAACTTCCATATGACCCAGCAATCCCACTGCTGGGCATACACACCGAGGAAACCAGAAGGGAAAGAGACATGTGTACCCCAATGTTCATCGCAGCACTGTTTATAATAGCCAGGATATGGAAGCTACCTAGATGCCCATCAGCAGATGAGGTACATATACACAATGGAGTATTACGCAGCCATTAAAAAGAATACATTTGAATCAGTTCTAATGAGGTGGATGAAACTGGACCCTATTATACAGAGTGAAGTAAGCCAGAAAGAAAAACACCAATACAGTATACTAACGCATATATTTGGAATTTAGAAAGATGATAACGGTAACCCTTTATGCGAGACAGCAAAAAAGATGCAAATGTACAGAACAGTCTTTTGGACTCTGTTGGAGAGGGAGAGGGTGGGATGATTTGGGGAAATGGCATTGAAACATGTATAATATATATGAAACAAATCACCAGTCCAGGTTCAAGGCAGGATACAGGATGCTTGGGGCTGGTGCACTGGGATGACCCAGAAGGATGGTACAGGGAGGGAGGTGGGAGGGGTGTTTAGGATGGGGAACACGTGTATACCCGTGGCAGATTCATGTTTATGTATGGCAAAACCAATACAATATTGTAAAGTAATTAGCCTGCAATTAAAATAAATAAATTTATAATAAAAAATTGCATGTTGTTTTTTTCTCTTTATGAGATATATTTTGTTATTATATGTAAAAACTCTTTGCCGAAATCCACCTCCTGATGATTTTCTCCTGTGCGTTCTTATAGAAATTTTATGGTTTTAGCTTTTACAGTTATTAATATTAATACGAGTAATTTTGAGCTAAGTGTTTTGTTTGATGAGGAAAAAATCCAAGTTATTTATTATGCTTGTGAATATCCAATTTTTCCATATTTATTGGTTGAAAATACTATTCTTTCCCCAATTATCTTGACACCTCTATCAAAAATCTGTATTTGAAGACATTCAATGCTCTTCCATCCATTACTATTTTATATTTTATATCTCCATGTAAGTTTTAGGATATATACACACACACACACACACACACACACACACACACACACATATATTTATATATATATATACACACACACACATACAACTTCTACCAAGAAAGCTTTTGGGATTAAGTTTTGATTCAGTTGACAGGATTTACAGTCCAGTAATATTGAGTTTTGTCCATAACCATCAAAATCTCTATTTATATCTTCTTTAATTTTTCTTAGCAAAGTTTTATAATTTCCATTATATGAAAATCATATTTTCAGTGTTAAATTTATCTGAGAATTGTGTAATTTATAATTCTATAGTAAATTAAGTGACTTTAAAATTTTTATTTTCAGATTGTTTATTATGAGATATTGAAATATAATTGATTTTTTACATACTCTGTTAGCATCCTGCAACCTTGGTATATTCAGTGATTAGTTATATCAGCTTTATTATAACTTACTCTGAGTTTTCATCAATACAGCAATATTATCTGAAAAGGAAGACAATGTATCTCTGTCTTTCTGATATGGATACTTTTTATTCCTTTCTATTACCATGATGAGTTTGTGGGCATAGCATATTGCAAATAGTATTTCTTTATTGCCCTTTCAGTTCCATTAGATCTGTTGTGATGTCCCTTCTTTCATTTCTGATTTTGTTGTGTCATTTCTTATAACCTACAATTAGACTGGATAAATGCTTATAGATTTTATTCATCTTTTCAAAGAATCAGCTATTCATTTCATAGAATTTCTCTATTTCCCTTTTTCAATTTCATTTATTTCTGTGCTAATTCTAAATTCTTCATTTCTGCTTACTTAAATTTTACTTAGCGTTTTTTTTTCTAGTTTCCTAAGTTGGAAAATTAGTTTATTGATTGTATAGGTTTCTTTCCAATATATGCATTCATTGCTATAATTTACCTGTAAGCACTGCTTTTATTCCACCCCCATAATATTGGTAAGTTGTGTTTATATCTTTATTTCCAAAATTCTTTTAATTTCTGTTGATATTTTATTTTTTTTAATTTTATTTTATTTTTAAACTTTACATAATTGTATGAGTTTTGCCAAATATCAAAATGAATCCGCCACAGGTATACATGTGTTCCCCATCCTGAACCCTCCTCCCTCCTCCCTCCCCATACCATCCCTCTGGGTCGTCCCAGTGCACTAGCCCCAAGCATCCAGTATCGTGCATTGAACCTGGACTGGCATCTCGTTTCATACATGATATTTTACATGTTTCAATGCCATTCTCCCAAATCTTCCCACACTCTCCCTCTCCCATAGAGTCCATAAGACTGTTCTATACATCAGTGTCTCTTCTGCTGTCTCGTACACAGGGTTATTGTTACCTTCTTTCTAAATTCCATATATATGCGTTATTATACTGTATTGATGTTTTTCCTTCTGGCTTACTTCACTCTGTATAATAAGCTCCAGTTTCATCCACCTCATTAGAACTGATTCAAATGCTTTCTTCTTAATGGCTGAGTAATACTCCATTGTGTATATGTACCATAGCTTTCTTATCCAGTCATCTGCTGATGGACATCTAGGTTGCTTCCATGTCCTTGCTATTATAAACAGTGCTGTGATGAACATTGGGGTACACATGTCTCTTTCCCTTCTGGTTTCCTCAGTGTGTATGCCCAGCAGTGGGATAGAAAATCTGTTGATATTTTAGATTAGTTCCACTGTAATCTAAAAGCAGACATTGTGTGATTTCTATCATTTAAAGTTGTTCATGTTTTATGGCCCAGGATATGATCTTTTGTGCTTGTGAGTTTAAGAAGAATATGTATTCTGCTGTTTTTGAATGACATAGTCTATAGATGCCAATTATATTTGATTGATTGATTGTGTTTTGAGTTCAACTATGCCCTTACTGATTTTCTCCCTGCCTGATATGTCCATTTCTGATACAGACATGTTGATGTCTCCATTTATGATAGTGGAATCATCTCTTTCTTTTTGCATTACTATTACTTTTTTTCTTTTTTTTTCCCCTCAAAATTATGATACTCTATTGTTAGGCACACACTTTAAGGATTTTTTTGTCTTTTTTGACAAAAACAAGAAGAATCTAAAATAAGTGAATTAAATACATCTAAATATTTTATTTATCTCCTTTTTGTGGTGGTAATGATAGTAACTGAAGCTTAGCATTGGAGGGAATTAACTTAACTAACACTGTGTTCATAAGTAAAATAACAATTCACAAGTATGGTATTCAGAAGACTAGATATAGAAATATTAATAGGTGCTCTTTGGGAAAAGTATTTTTAAAGTCAACCATGGTCAGGATGCACAAATATTTAACTCTTTTCAGCCATTGCTTTCTTTCTTGAAACGTACTGCATGCTAGCTTAGTAAAAAATTCAAGAAGTCTTACAATAATAAAGAATATATGACTGTTCATTATACCTCAAGGTGGAAAAAGAAAGAATATACAAATTTGTTCAATAGTTTGCCAAATTAGAACACATGTATAGGGACTTTATTGGAGAAGGAAATGGCAACCAACTCCTGTACTCTTGCTTGGAAAGTCCCATAGACAGAGGAGCCTGGTAGGCTACAGTCCATGGTGTCGTGAAGAGTCAGACAGGACTGAGCAACTTTACCTTCACTTTTCATTTTCATGCATTGGAGAAGGAAATGGCAACCCACTCCAGTATTCTTGCCTGGAGAATCCCAGGAATGGAAGAACTTGGTGGCCTGCTGTCTATGGGGTCACACAGAGTCGGACACGACTGAAGCAACTTAGCAGAGCATAGGGACTTTATTAGCATAATTCTTACATTTCAAGTAATTCAGAGGTACAATTCCTCAATATATGAATATACTAATGAAAAAGAAACATTTTAATTAGCTAATCCACATGTAGATTATTATTCATCTACCATTGTTTTTAAATGTATATTATCATCTGTGTTTATTAATATTATGTTGAATATCCACATAAGTTGCTAGAGCAGAGTAGATTACTGCTGTTTATTTACAGCAAACAATGATTACTTGTTTCATTCTCCCCAATTCTTATTCATAGGTGACTCAAAAGTAGACAAAGGTCTTGCCACACATATGGAGTCTGTATTGCTAGTGAGGAACCCTAAATAAAATTAATCTAGGCCCTTATTTACATGTTGTATCACTCCCATCCAAAAGAGTCTCCTTGGAAATATAATGGAAAAGATACTGTTTTCTGACTCTTAGCTCCGTGGAATATAAATAAATCTCTCCATGGCAAAGACAAATAAGTTCATTGTCTCCTTATTTACAACCTAGAATGTCTTCAAGGTTCTAAGTTTCAACCAACCTTGAAATGTAAGTATACAACTCAGGAGATAAATCTCTCTGGAGTTCTCTCTATCTAATTAGTTATAAATTACCTTTCAGGAGATGGTCTTTGCCCAGACCTCAAATATCAATAACATTTGTTCAGAATGTCCAAAATGCATAAACAGAAACTATCATTTCTTCAGGGTCACATCATAATGTAGTAATTAATGAAAATATTAATAAGATTACTGTTTTTATTTTAATATAAGCATACATAAACAGTAATTTAGTCAATGTTAGAAACTCTGTATAATTTGTAGTGTTATTTTCTTAGTCTACATAAACATAAGAGAATGGAATGGTAACAACAATTATGTATACTTAATATCAAAATGTAATGTTGTGAAAAATATTTGAAATTATGACTAACCTTCCCTGCTAAAATATATCGTGGGGTTGATATTGACCTTTACCAAATGTATGGAACTGTTTGGAGACTACTTTTAGAGATGAAAGGAAAGAAATCCTTAATCTTAAAAGTAGGCCAAGGAATCTCTGTAAATATTAGCTAAATTTTATATATATTAAAAAAAAAAACTACTGAAAAGAGAATGTATTCTCTCTTCTCATGTGCAGTATTGTATGGAATAAGTTCATCTGATAAAAAAAAAAAAAAATTCCCCCCTAATCATTTAAACAGTAAAATATATTTAGTAATATATGAGTCCATATATGTGATACAGCATGATGTATGAATAAATTTCTATGCATATGTAGCTGTGCATTACACAGGTCAATTTCAGAAATTGGTATTAGGTTAATTGTACCATTGAATCGTTCATTTTATTATGAAAATAAAGTTTGTATACTAATAGCTAAGATGGGGACATCACTTACCTTTCCATATAATAAAAAATGTATTAAGCTTAAATATACAGAATTATAAGATACTTACTTAAATATGAGAATCATAGTTAATTCTTTAAAATAAATAATATAGTCATTAAAATAAACAGTATAGCTATGAAATTAATTTTAACTTTTACTCTGTATAATGCAATTGATAATTCAAAAAGTTAAAGACACTTTCTACTTTATTGACTATGCCAAAGACTTTGACTGTGTGGATCACAATTAACTGTGGAAAATTCTGAAAGAGATGGGAATACCAGACCACCTGACCTGCCTCTTGAGAAACCTGTATGCAGGTCAGGAAGGAATAGTTAGAACAGGACATGGAACAACAAACTGGTTCTAAATAGGAAAAGGAGTACGTCAAGGCTGCATATCGTCACCCTGGTTATTTAACTTATCTGCAGAGTACATCACGAGAAACGCTGGGCTGGAAGAAGCAGAAGCTGGAATCAAGAGTACTGAGAGAAATATCAATAACTTCAGATATGCAGATGACACCACCCTTATGGCAGACAGTGAAGAGGAACTAAAAAG
Source organism: Bison bison bison (assembly GCF_000754665.1). NCBI lineage: Eukaryota > Metazoa > Chordata > Mammalia > Artiodactyla > Bovidae > Bison > Bison bison. The sequence continues at coordinate 15,951,661 of NW_011495032.1, forward strand.
CCTCTTGATGAAAGTGAAAGAGGAGAGTGAAAAAGTTGGCTTAAAGCTCAACATTCAGAAAACTAAGATCATGGCATCC
>NW_011495032.1:15951839-15952046 GCF_000754665.1 Bison bison bison
ATTTCATGGCTGCAGTCACCATCTGCAGTGATTTCAGAGCCCAGAAAAATAAAGTCTGACACTGTTTCCCCATCAATTTCCCATGAAGTGATGGGACAAAATGCCATGATCTTCATTTTCTGAATGTTGAACTTTAAACCAACTTTTTCACTCTCCACTTTCACTTTCATCAAGAGGCTTTCTAGTTCCTCTTCACTTTCTGCCATA
>NW_011495032.1:15952146-15963781 GCF_000754665.1 Bison bison bison
AATATCAATAACTTCAGATATGCAGATGACACCACCCTTATGGCAGACAGTGAAGAGGAACTAAAAAGCCTCTTGATGAAAGTGAAAGAGGAGAGTGAAAAAGTTGGCTTAAAGCTCAACATTCAGAAAACTAAGATCATGGCATCCAGTCCCTTCACTTTATGACCAATAGATGGGGAAACAGGGGAAACAGTGTCAGAGTTTATTTTGGGGGGCTCCAAAATCACTGCAGATGGTGATTGCAGCCATGAAATTAAAAGATGCTTACTCCTTGGAAGGAAAGTTATGACCAACCTAGTTAGCATATTAAAAAGCAGAGACATTACTTTGTCAACAAAGGTCCATCTAGTCAACGCTATGGTTTTGTGTGAATGTGAGAGTTGGACTATAAAGAAAGCTGAGTGTGAAGAATTGATGCTTTTGAACTGTGGTGTTGGAGAAGACTCTTGAGAGTCCCTTGGACTGCAAGGAGATCCAACCAGTCCATCCTAAAGGAGATCAGTCCTGGGTGTTCATTGGAAGGACTGATGTTGAAGCTGAAACTCCAATACTTTGGTCACCTGATGCAAAGAACCAACTCATTGGAAAAGACCATGATGTTGGGAAAGATTGAGGGCAGGAGGAGAAGGGGAAGACAGAGGATGAGATGTCTGGATGGCATCATTGACTCAATGGACATGGGTTTGGGTGGACTCTGGGAGTTGGTGATGGACAGGGAGGTGTGCTTTGGTTCATGGGGTCACAAAGAGTCGAACACAACTGAGAAACTGAACTCAAAGACGTTTCCCGTTGAATTTTATTCAATTTTTCATTCATGCATGAATGTCTTTTTATGTGTTTACAATTAAACATCCACTAAAAACATAATGGTATAATGAGTAATGCAATATACATCCAAGAACTCACCTCATAGCAAGCACCATGCACTCTCTTCCCCAATCCTGTCCCAGAGGTATGAGTGTTTCATATTAGGGTTTTATCATTTCCATGTGTTTCTTTAAAATTTTGCTACAAACTTATATGTATTGCAAAACAATATACATTTTTGCTTATGTTGACTTTAAATAAATGGAACTGTGCTATATTTTCTGTGACTTGCCTCTTTTCCTTATCCAGTCCATGGAGGGATACGCCACAATTTAACCTTCTGTTGTCAGGTATTTTCATTGTTTCCCTTTTTAAAATAACTAACAATATTACTGTAAAGTTTCTTTTTCAGGTGTCTTTATATACGTTGGTTCTGATGAATTTCACTTTGGGGCCTAGTTACCTTATATGTTTGAGTATTCTTGAATGTTTTCTGTCCAACCATTTAAAAAATGAATCCATGTCAATTCTTTGAAATTTGGGATAATAATCCCTCATCCTTCATCCTTTGCATAAGCTTCTCTGAAGTTCCTGGGAACAGTGACAGGTATGGGATACTGTTAAGTAAATTATTCACTTGATGTTATTTGGACCTCTGAGATGACATAAATCAGTGTTTAAATTTGCCCAAGAACACATAATTCTTCTTGCTCAAAATCAACTCAACTTTAAGAACAACATCCTGAGTGAAGGGACATTTTTTACCTCCAGATATCTCTACTCTGAAATAGTAGGTATTCCTTTAAATTTACAGTTATTTTGAAAAGGGCCTCTTAGTAGATTTTCCATTTTATGTATATCCAGGGCTTGCTTCTGTTTTGCTTACTACCACAAATTATTAAAACCGAATCTTAAATGTGAAGAATAGACAACTGCATTTAGGGAAAAATAAAAAAAGGAGGCATTAAAATTGAAATCTTTTGTGTCTAAATTTTCATCCTATTTGGTCATTTTTATTTTTTTTTTTTTATTTTTAAAAGGTTCGTCTAACTTTCCTGCAAGGTAAGATCATTCAAAATTATAGACAGTATTAAAGATAGCATGTCCAATGTGATCATTCTAAATACAAAGATGGTCATTCTGCATTAACTTAAAATATTTTCACATCTCTACTGTACAATGTATTAAACATAGATTCCTCAGTGACACAATCGGCAAATTTCTTGATAGTGTTTTGCTATTTAACAATTGTAATTGAGATTATTTATCATTATTCCTTCTCTTGATCATGTCTGACTCTTTGTGACACCATGAACTGCAGCACGCCAGGCTTCCCTGTCCTTCACTGTCTCCCACAGTTTGCTCAGACTCATGTCGATTGAGTCGATGATGCCATTCAATCATCTCACCCTCTGTCGTTTCCTTCTTCTCCAGCCTTCAATCTTTCCCAGCATCAGGGTCTTTTCCAGTGAGTAGTTCTTTGCATTAGGTGGCCAAAGTATTGGTGCTTCAGCTTCAGCATCAATTCAGTTCAGTCGCTCAGTCATGTTTGACTCTTTTCAACCCCTTTGGACTGCAGCATGTCCGGCTTCCCTGTCTATCACCAACTCCTGGAGCTTGCTCAAACTCCTTCAGTCATTCCAAGCCAATCTTCTTCAATCTTCCTGCCTTCAGTCTTCCCCAGCATCAGGGTCTTTTCCAGTGAGTCAGTTCTTCAAATCAGGTGGCCAAAGTATTGGAGTTTCAGCTTCAGCATCAGTCCTTCCAATGAATATTCAGGACTGATTTCCTTTAGGATTGACTGGTTGGAGCTCCTTGCTGTCCAAGGGACTCTCAAGAGTCTTCTCCAACACCACATTTCAAGAGCATCAATTCTATGCCACTCAGCTTTATGGTCCAGATCTCACATCCATACATGACTACTGGAAAAACCATAGCTTTGACTAGACGAACTTTGTTGGCAAAGTCATATCTCTACTTTTTAATAGGCTGTCTAGGTTGGTCATAGCTTTTCTTCTAAGGACCAAGAGTCTCTTAATTTTATTGCTGCAGTCACCATATGCATTGATTTTGCAGCCCAAGAAAATAAAGTCTGTCACTATTTCCATTATTTCTACATTTACTTTCCCTGAAGTGATGGAATCAGATGCCATGATCTTAGGTTTTAGAATATTGAGTTTTAAGCCAGCTTTTTCACTCTCCTCTTTCATTTTAATCAAGAGGTTCCTTATTTCCTCTTCACATATCACCATTATGGTATATTTGCATATCTGAGGTTATTGATATATCACCTGGCAATCTTGATTCTAGCTTGTGTTTCATCCATCCCACCATTTCACACGATGTATTCTGCACAGAAGTTAAATAAGTAGGATAACAATATACAGTCTTGACATACTCCTTTACCAATTGTGAACCAGTTTGTTGTTCCATATCCACTTCTATCTATTGCTTCTTGACCTGCATACAGATTTGTAAAGGGGCAGGTAAGGCGGTCTGGAATTCCCATTTCTTGAAGAATTTTCCACAGTGTTGTGATCTACACAGTCAAGGGCTTTGATGTAATCAGTAAAGAAGAAGTAGATGTTTTTTTGTTTGTTTGTTTTTAATTCTCTTGCTTTATCTAGCATCAGTCCTTTCAATGACTATTCAGAGTTGATTTCTTTTAGAATTGACTGGTTTGATCCCCATGCTTTCTAAGGGACCCCCAAGAGTCTTACCCAGCACCACAGTTTGAAAGCATCAATTCTTTGGTGCTCAGCCTTCTTTATGGTCTAAGTCTCATATCCCTATGTGACTACTAGTAAAACCGTAGCTTTGACTATATAGACCTTTGTTGGCAAAGTGATGTCTCTGTTTTTTTAATACACTGTCTAGGCTTGTCATAGCTTTTCTTCTAAGGAACAAGCACCTTTTTATTTCATGGCTTCAGTCCCCATATGCATTGATTTTGGAGCACAGGTAAATAAATCTGCCACCATTTCTGTTTTTCCCCATCTATTTACAATGAAGTCTGCCAGAGTCCAGCTCCAGCAGCCAGGGAATCAGTCTGAAGAGATGAGCTGTTTTGGCGGGGAATGATGTAGTCTCTGACTCAAGATACAGGGCTACATGTTTATTTTAAGCATCAGGTCTTTTATACTTTGACAAAAGCATTAGGTCAGAGGTTTGACATTTTCAGTTCCTCCTCACCCAGATTTATTGTCTCATTGTTGCCCTTCAAAGTTCCTGCTTCAGAAATTCTCTCAGAAACGTGTTTACCTGTGATTACCTTGTAACTCATGCTTATGTCTGGGCTGCATACCACATTCCTCAGTTTATTTCTTATCTTTCTAAATCCTGCTTGCCTCTAGTATCCTAAGCTCACTGTCTCCTAAAAAGGCTTCTAACTATTCTTAATTATTCTTAAACCCTAAACTGAGCAAACTTCCTTTGCCATAAACATTTCCCTCACAAACAGGTCCCAGATAACAATCCTTCCCATGGCCTCAAGCTGTGGTCTACATGCTCATCCTGGGACATTCTTTGTAAAAATCCTTGAACAAATGTCAGTGGTTACTTTATAGATTACTTTCTGGGCACAACTGCAGAGGGTTTGTGTATTCTCATGCTTCTCTCAAGAACAATAAGCACCTTAACATTCTTTCCAGCCAACTCAACTGAAGAAAAGAAAGAACAAGTCAGAATCACAAAACTTAACTCTTTCATCCTGGGACCGTGCCTGTAGAATGAGGAGAGGGGGTTGGGGCCATGCTTCCATTTTGTCAGTAATGCCTAATGCAGCTCCTGACAGAAGTCATGGGACCAGATGACATGATCTTCGTTTTCTGAATGTTGAGTTTTAAGTTTCAGTCTCCTCTTTCACCTTTGTTAAGAGGCTCTTTAGTTCATCTTCACTTTTTGCCATAAGAGTGTGTCATCTGCATATCTGAGGTTATTGATATTTTTCCTGGTAATCTTGATTCAAGCTTGTGTTTCAACAGCAGCATTTGGCATGATGCATTCTGCATTGAAATTAAATAAGCAAGGTGACAATATACAACCTTGCCATGCTCCTTTCCCAACTTTGAACCAGTGCATTATTCCATGTCTGGTTCAAACTTTTGCCTCTTGGCCTGCATACAGGTTTCTCAAGAGGCAGAAAAGGTGGTCTGTTATCCCCACATTTAAAAAATTTATAAATTTAAGAATTATGGCCTTAATTCAGTTCAGTTCAGTTGCTTAGTCGTGTCCAACTCTTTGCAACCCCATGAATCACAGCACGCCAGGCTTCCCTGTTCATCACTAACTCCTGGAGTTCATTCAGACTCATGTCCATCGAGTCAGTGATGCCATCCAGCCATCTCATCCTCTGTCATCCCCTTCTTCTCCTGTCCCTAATCCCTCCCAGCATCAGAGTCTCTTCCAATGAGTCAACTATTCGCGTGAGGTGGCCAAAATACTGGAGTTTCAGCTTTAGCATCATTCCTTCCAAAGAACACCCAGGACTGATCTCCTTCAGAATGGACTGGTTGGATCTCCTTGCAGTCCAAGGGACTCTCAAGAGTCTTCTCCAACACCACAGTTCAAAAGCATCAATTCTTTGGCACTCAGCTTTCTTCACAGTCCAACTCTCACATCCATACATGACCACTGGAAAAACCATAGCCTTGAGTAGACAGACCTTTGTTGGCAAAGTAATGTCTGCTTTTCAATATGCTATCAAGGCTGGTCATAACTTTTCTTCCTAGAGTAAACGTCTTTTAGTTTCATGGCTGCAATCACCATCTGCAGTGATTTTGGAGCCCAGAAAAATAAAGTCTGACACTGTTTCCACTGTTTTCCCATCTTTTTGCCATTAAGTGATGGGAGTAGATGTCATGATCTTCATTTTCTGAATGTTGAGTTTTAAGCCAACTTTTTCACTCTCTTCTTTTACCTTCATCAAGAGACTTTTTAGCTCCTCTTCACTTTCTGCCATAAGGGTGGTATAATCTGCATATCTGAATTTATTGATATTTCTCCCAGCAATCTTGATTCCAGCTTGTGCTTCCTCCAGCCCAGCGTTTCTCATGATGTACTCTGCATATAAGTTAAATAAGCAGGGTGACAATATACAGCCTTGACGTACTCCTTTTCTATTTGAAACCAGTCTTTTGTTCAAAGTCCAGTTCTAACAATTGCTTCCTGACCTGCATACAAATTCCTCAAGAGGCATGTCTTGTGGTCTGGTATTCCCATCTCATTCAGAATTTTCCACAGTTTATTGTGATCCACACAGTCAAAAGCTTTGGCATAGGCAGTAAAGCAGAAATAGATGTTTTTCTGGAATTCTCTTGCCTTTTTGATGATCCAGCGGATGTTGGCAATTTGGTCTCTGGTTCCTCTGCCTTTCCTAAAACTAGCTTGAATAACTGGAAGTTCACGGTTCACGTATTGCTGAAGCCTGGCTTGGAGAAATTTGATCATTACTTTACTAGCATGTGAGATGAGTGCAGTTGTGTGGAAGTTTGAGCATTCTTTGTCATTGCCTTTCTTTGGGATTGGAATGAAAACTGACCTTTTCCAGTCCTGTGTCCACTGCTGAGTTTTCCAAATTATGCTTATTCCAATTAGTACCTTCCAAATGCGTCTTATTTTGTGCAGTAGTTTACATGTGTGATCTTTCAAATTGGATGAAATTATACATAATCAATGTTTATTTATCCCAGTAAATATCCCACAAATAAACATTTATCCCAATGTTTATTTATTCCTTTTATTTGCTTATAACTCCCTGTTTCATCTGTAATCTTCATTTTGACTTTAATGTTTCTTTTGCTGGAGCACATCCTATGATGAGGTTGAATTTGTGGTAAGAGCTTACAGTTTTTTTAAATGCTATTTCATTTCATTTGTGAAAAAAAATTTTAATTACACATACGATATTTGACATAATTGTACCTTAAAATAATTCTAGGATACCATTATATTGCTTTCTGACATCCAAGGTTGACTTTAAGAATTAACTTTGAAGTAATCTGTAATTTGACATATGTAAGCTTAGTTTCTCACAGCTTTCTCTTAATATATGTCAGTGTGGATTTCTTGTGGTATTCTTCCCAGAATTTGTTTTCCAAAGGTGAAATGCACTCATTTTTTACTGCTTCTAAAATCTACTTTCTTCTATTTATCTATTATCTCATTCTAAATCACCAATTTGAAAGATACTCTCAGTTTTCTTTCTTTCTCCATTGTACTTATCCTCCATTATTGTAATTATCCCTTTACCTATATTTGTCAAAGATAGATTTTACATTTGAAGGTTTTTTTTGTTTGTTTGTTTTTTAATCTCTGGGTACCTTTTAGTGGTGGACAAGTATTTTAATCTGACTTACTTGAATGTCCAAAATGTGTCCACAGATGTACAGGCTACATAGACCATAGTCTGATAATTACTCCAATATAGTATATATTATTCTTCACATCATTATTGTTCATTTCCATATCACTTTAATTGATTTATATGGGCAACTTTTTTTATGTTTTCTTCTCAGATTTTATCGAGAAGCAAGTAGAGATTTCTTCCCTAAGTTTATATAAGCAGGTGCACATGCTCAGTTCAGTTCAGTTGCTCAGTCATGTCCGACTCTTTGCGACCCCATGAATCACAGCACGCCAGGCCTCCCTGTCCATCACCAACTCCCGGAGTTCACTCAGACTCACGTCCATCGAGTCCGTGATGCCATCCAGCCATCTCATCCTCTGTCATCCCCTTCTCCTACTGCCCCCAGTACCTCCCAGCATCAGAGTCTTTTCCAATGAGTCAATTCTTCACATGAGGTGGCCAAAGTACTGAAATTTCAGATTTAGGATCATTCCTTCCAAAGAACACCCAGGGCTGATATCCTTTAGAATTGACTGGCTGGATCTCTTTGCAGTCCAAGGGACTCTCAAGAGTCTTCTCCTACACCATAGTTTAAAAGCATCAATTCTTTGGTGCTCAGCTTTCTTCACAGTCCAACTCTCACATCCATACATGACCACTGGAAAAACCATAGCCTTGACTAGACGGACCTTTGTTGACAAGGTAATGTCTCTGCTTTTGAATATGCTAACTAGGTTGGTTATAACTTTCCTTCCAAGGAGTAAATGTCTTTTAATTTCATGGCTGCGGTCACCATCTGCAGTGATTTTGGACACATCATGTCTAATTCTTTGCAACCTTGCAGACTATAGCCCACTAGTTTACTCTGTCCATGGAATTTTCTGGGCAAAAATACTGGAGTAGGTTGCCTTTTCCAACACCAAGGGATCTTTTTAACCCAGATGGAACCTGTGTCTCTTGAGTTTCTTCCTTTGACAGGCAGATTCTTTATCTACTGAAATACTTGGGTCACCATATATCTTTATATCAGAATCGACTGAAAAGAAATGTCTAACACTTATTACAATGCCCCATTCACCAGATCTGTGAGTAAGAGATGTCTAACTCTCTGAGTTCTCCCCTGTTCTTTATGTAGACATGTACATAAAATGGGGCTTCTCTTGTGGCTCAGAAGTTAAAGAAGCAGCCAGTAATACAGGAGACTCAGGTTTAATTCCTGTGTCAGGAAGATTCCCTGGAGAAGGGATTGGCAACCCACTCCAGTATTCTTGCCTGGAGAATTTCATGGGCAGAGGAGCCTGGTGGGCTATGGGTTACATAGAGTCAGACACAACTGAGCAACTAACACATATACATAAAGAAAGGAAGATGAGAGAAAATCTGAAACAAAAGTATTAAAATATGTTGGATAAATAAGGGGATATAATATCAAATATATGAAGAGCAAAATTTTTAATGAGTTGTAGAAAATAATATTATTCATATTTCAAGTAAGTCTCCTTGCCTTTTCACTAGAGGTAGAGCTAAGTCCATTCTTGTACATGCACTCATACATACTCACACATATGCATATGCACAAACATACACTCATATGGATAGCGAAGTCACACCTCCAAGGCCACTTTTGTTTACCACAAGTTTATACCCAATAAGTACAAGTATAAGTAGAGTCAGTGTTCTAAGAAATAAAATGATTTTTACACCATTGCTTTGAAGGCTAAGTCATATGCACAGGATGGATGATGGAAAATGTCTGAAAAGTGTTACTGTCTGTGGTCTGAAATATGTTAAAATAAAAGGAACTAGTAAAAGCTAAAAGGAGTGTTAAAAATATTTGGCACACTATTACACTGTTAATTTATATTCAGATAAGGTTTGAATTCTCCCATGGAGAATTTACTGGAGGTTTACGTAACTTATGGCATAGATATTAGAGCTGAGCCTTAGCTGATAAGGGGCATGGCAAAGAGATTATGAGTTATAGGCAAAAGGCACAGTCCATGTGTATTCATACAAAATCTACAGAGTAACTAACTCAAATAGTCTGTAAAAAAAAATGTCTGCCAACTTTGTACACTGAAATTCCAAGAGCATTTTTTTGTGGGAATATTTTGTAGTATGAGAATTTCACAGTTTGCACCACAGGACATTTTAATCAATAGTTCTGTTTTACTGGAGTAGGTATAATTTTAAAAACTAGGACAAAACCCCAGATTGTAATATTAGAAATATATTATTTGCTTCTATAAATGTCTGTTGAAATGGAACGGTGATATTATCATTACTGTCAAATAAGATTTTAATAATATGGGCTTACTTCAGGACTTATGGTTTGAACAATATTTAGGTTACATATAAGATTATAATTTTAACTAAAACAATAAATGTATTATGTGATTGATACTAGTTAGAAATGGCTTAATCAAAAAGTGTTTTCAAATATTGCTTATGACTTTTGATAATGTATTTACTATTCATTTCTCATCTTAGACAGTTTAGTAAAATAAAGAAATGTACCTTTATTGAACAACATGCACATTTGCAGAACTTTGGATTGTCATTTTCAACCTAAACAATCTTTTCAAGTCACTGTAATTTTAGCTGTAGAAGAATAATAATGCTCTTTAATGTGAACTGGAGAACAATGTATAGTGAAGAAAATTATTGAGCCTGTAAATTCTCTTTTATCACTTAGTGTTTACATATTTAGTGTTTACCTTTTCATCAGTGGGATATAAATAATACACAAGACCCAAGAAGTGCTATCAAGCCAAGTATAATTTTCTTCTGTTTATATTTACAACTTAAATATAGTCCTCACTATCATATTTTTCTGTACTACAAGGTTATACCAAGCCCTCCTCTTTTTTTTTTTTCCTACTTTCTCCCAAGATTGAGATAGCTAGATCGTTCATTTGTTGGTTTTCGGTGTTTACTTCAGTTGTGGATGGCTTTTCTCAGCATCATATCTTAAACCCAGTGAGAATTCATCCCTTATTATGACACTTGCTTAGTCTTGAACAGGAAAGAAATCAAACTAGTCAATCCTAAAGGAAATCAACACTGAAGAGTCATTGGAAGGACTATGCTGAAGCTCCAATCTTTTGGCCACCTGATGGGAAGAGCTGACTCATTGGAAAAGACTCTGATGCTGGAAATGATTGAAGGCAGGAGAAGAAGGGGATAACAGAGGATGAGATGGTTGAATGGCATCACTGACTCAATGGACATGAGTTTGAGCAAACTCCAGAAATGGTGCTGGACAGGGAAGCCTGGTGTACTGCAGTTCATGGTATCACAGAGTCAGACATAACTTAGGAACTGAGCATTTATTTGCTTAGTCTAGTATCAGCCAGGTCTCTGTTCCACTAGGAAGTTATCTTCTGGCCTCTTGATTTCCTAAGACTTAAGCACTGCAGTTTTCTTCTTATTAAGTTATGCACTGCCTTCAGTACCTCTTATAAAACTGTGCATTTAACAAAATTTTTTAACTATTAATTTCTCTAATAAAATGTATTTCCCTCTTAGCAGTATTACCAATGGGAGAACATATTCTTTCCAGATACTATATTTAATTTAGTTTTCTGGTCTTGGAAAATAAACTAGTTCTCTTTTCCTTAAGTTTCCTTGTTTGTAAATTGATGGGCTTGGTGAGAATCCTTCAGTAATTGCATTAGTCAAAAGTATGGGCAGTATATGACTCTTACCTTGGGCAGTTAAGGGTCTGGAGTTTGAACTCCTATGATTAACATTTCCTTCTCAGAGTTTTCATTGATTAGATAAACCAACAAAAAATCATGGAATTCTGGAAACACACACAAACACACAAAATGGTTTTACCAGTGAATCAACGCTGAAAGAAATATTCACGATAGACTTTATATATTTAACATGCAGCACTTTTAGAAACGTTACAACATTGCAGAATCTATAAGAAAATATGTATTACTTTCCACGTGTAATTTTCAAAGGCAGATTATTGTATAATAATATAAAGCATAGTGATATGTTACCATCTGAAGTATCACAATAAGTATTAGATGAAATATATCATTGTGACAGCTATTTTTCCCCTAGAACTTATGAATATGTTAATATATAAAGAAAATGTATCCTATTAAAGAATATCATTAAATAGATTTACACGTGAAATAGAATAACCCAATAAATATAAAATTGCTTGTCATATAAATATTTAAAATATTTTAGCTAATTAACATGTGAGAATGGAGAAGGCAATGGCACCCCACTCCAGTACTCTTGCCTGGAAAATCTAATGGATGGAGGAGCCTGGTAGGCTGCAGTCCATGGGGTCGCTAAGAGTAGGACACGACTGAACGACTTCCCTTTCACTTTTCACTTTCATGCATTGGAGAAGGAAATGGCAACCTGCTCCAGTGTTCTTGCCTGGAGAATCCCAGGGATGGTGGAGCCTGGTGGGCTGCCGTCATGGGGTCGCACAGAGTCGGACACGACTGAAGC
>NW_011495032.1:15963881-15965645 GCF_000754665.1 Bison bison bison
AGCAGCAGCAGCAGCATGTGAGCTAGTAATTATCCAAAGCACTGATCCAGTGGCTCACTGTTAAGTATCTAAATTAAAGTCAAGAAAGTCTTCATCAGTTGTTAGCTAGCTTAGTCATTTTTTCAGAATTTCTCCAAATGTTTTAGTTGTAATGTACTGAGGTGGTTTTCTAATGCAATTAGTTGCTATACAGAACAGTGAATATTTGTAATATATTTCAGGATAAAATGTTGTCTTATTCTCAGAAAAAAAGTGTCACTATTAATAATAGCTGGTTTTAATTTAATATATTTTTATTTTTATTCTCATGTCCCTTGATTGCTTTTCTATATTTGCTTAGGTATATTGGTGCTATTTTTATTTTAGTTTTTTCTTCTTTGATATGATTTCAGAGTTTCAGTTCAGTTCAATTCAGTGGCTCAGTAATTTCCAACTCTTTGCGACTTCATGGACTACAGCACGACAGGTGTCACTGCCCATCACCAACTTCCAGAGCTTGCTCAAACTTATGTCCATCGAGTCAGTGATACCATCCAACTATCTCATCCTCCGTCGTCCTCTTCTCCTCCAGCCTTCAATATTTCCCAGCGTCAGGGTCTTTTCCAGTGAGTCAGTTCTTCAAATCAGATGGCCAAATTGTTGGAGTTTCAGCTTCAGCATCAGTCCTTCCAATGGGTATTCAGGACTGATTTGTTTTAGGAAGGACTGGTTGGATCTCCTTGCTGTCCAAGGGACTCTCAAGAGTCTTTTCCAACACCACAGTTCAAAAGCATCAATTCTTTGCTGCTCAGCTTTCTTTATAGTCCAACTCTCACATCCATACATGACTACTGGAAAAACCATAGCTTTGACTGAATGGACCTTTGTTGGCAAAGTAATGTCTCTGCTTTTTAACATGCTGTTTATGTTGGTCATAGCTTTCCTTCCAAGGAGCAAACGCCTTTTAATTTCATGGCTGCAGTCACCATCTGCATTGATTTTGCAGCCCAAGAAAATAAAGTCTGTCACTGTTTCCATTGTTTCCCCATTTATTTTTCCCTGAAGTGATGGGATTGGATGCCATGATCTTCAGTTTTAGAATGCTGCATTTTATTTTTTTTTTAATTTTATTTTATTTTTAAACTTTACATAATTGTATTAGTTTTGCCACATATCAAAATGAATCCGCCACAGGTATACATGTGTTCCCCATCCTGAACCCTCCTCCCTCCTCCCTCCCCATACCATCCCTCTGGGTCGTCCCAGTGCACTAGACCCAAGCATCCAGTATCGTGCATCGAACCTGGACTGGCAACTCGTTTCTTACATGATATTTTACATGTTTCAATGCCATTCTCCCAAATCTTCCCACACTCTCCCTCTCCAACAGAGTCAATAAGACTGTTCTATACATCAATGTCTCTTTTGCTGTCTCGTACACCGGGTTATTGTTACCATCTTTCTAAATTTCATATATATGCGTTAGTATACTGTATTCGTGTTTTTCCTTCTGGCTTACTTCACTCTGTATAATAGGCTCCAGTTTCATCCACCTCATTAGAACTGATTCAAATGAATTCTTTTTAATGGCTGAGTAATACTCCATTGTGTATATGTACCATAGCTTTCTTATCCATTCATCTGCTGATGGACATCTAGGTTGCTTCCATGTCCTGGCTATTATAAACAGTGCTGTGATGAACATTGGGGTACATGTGTCTCTTTCCCTTCTGGTTTCCTCAGTGTGTATGCCCAGCAGTGGGATTGCTGGATCATAAGGCAGTT
>NW_011495032.1:15966775-15967279 GCF_000754665.1 Bison bison bison
AAGGTTTTTTGTATTTCCATACAAATTGTGAAATTATTTGTTCTAGCTCTGTGAAGAATACTGTTGGTAGCTTGATAGGGATTGCTTTGAATCTATAAATTGCTTTGGGTAGTATACTCATTTTCACTATATTGATTCTTCAAATCCATGAACACGGTATATTTCTCCATCTATTAGTGTCCTCTTTGATTTCTTTCACCAGTGTTTTATAGTTTTCTATATGTAGGTCTTTAGTTTCTTTAGATAGATATATTCCTAAGTATTTTATTCTTTCCGTTGCAATGGTGAATGGAATTGTTTCCTTAATTTCTCTTTCTGTTTTCTCATTATTAGTGTATAGGAATGCAAGGGATTTCTGTGTGTTGATTTTATATCCTGCAACTTTACTATAGTCATTGATTAGTTCTAGTAATTTTCTGGTGGAATCATTAGGGTTTTCTATGTAGAGAATCATGTCATCTGCAAACAGTGAGAGTTTTACTTCTTCTTTTCCAATTTGGATTC
>NW_011495032.1:15967379-15967970 GCF_000754665.1 Bison bison bison
CAATTTGTTAATGTGGTGTATTACATTGATTGATTTGCGGATATTGAAGAATCCTTGCATCCCTGGGATAAAGCCCACTTGATCATGGTGTATGATCTTTTTAATGTGTTGTTGGATTCTGATTGCTAGAATTTTGTTAATTTTGTTAAGGATTTTTGCATTTATGTTCATCAGTGATATTGGCCTGTAGTTTTCTTTTTTTGTGGGATCTTTGTCAGGTTTTGGTATTAGGGTGATGGTGGCCTCATAGAATGAGTTTGGAAGTTTACCTTCCTCTGCAATTTTTTGGAAGAGTTTGAGCAGGATAGGTGTTAGCTCTTCTCTAAATTTTTCGTAGAATTCAGCTGTGAAGCTGTCTGGACCGGAGCTTTTGTTTGCTGGAAGGTTTTTGATTACAGTTTCAATTTCTGTGCTTGTGATGTGTCTGTTAAGATTTTCTATTTCTTCCCGGTCCAGTTTTGGAAAGTTGTACTTTTCTAAGAATTTGTCCATTTCTTCCACGTTGTCCATTTTATTGGCATATAATTGTTGATAGTAGTGTCTTATGATCCTTTGTATTTCTGTGTTGTCTGTTGTGATCTCTCCATTTTC
>NW_011495032.1:15968070-15970053 GCF_000754665.1 Bison bison bison
GTTTAATAGTTTTTCTCCTGTAATTGAGATCTAATCTTACTGCATTGTGGTCAGAAAAAATGCTTGGAATGATTTCTATTTTTTTTGAATTTACCAAGGCTAGCTTTATGGCCCAGGATGTGATCTATCCTGGAGAAGGTTCCATGTGTGCTTGAGAAAAAGGTGAAATTCATTGTTTTGGGATGAAATGTCCTATAGATATCAATTAGGTCTAACTGGTCTATTGTATCGTTTAAAGTTTGTGTTTCCTTGTTAATTTTCTGTTTAGTTGATCTATCCATAGGTGTAAGTGGGGTATTAAAGTCTCCCACTATTATTGTTTTATTGTTAATTTCTCCTTTCATACTTGTTAGCATTTGTCTTACGTACTGTGGTGCTCCCGTGTTGGGTGCATATATATTTATAATTGTTATATCTTCTTCTTGGATTGATCCTTTGATCATTATGTAGTGACCTTCTTTGTCTCTTTTCACAGCCTTTGTTTTAAAGTCTATTTTATCTGATCTGAGTATTGCTACTCCTGCTTTCTTTTGGTCCCTATTTGCATGGAAAATCTTTTTCCAGCCCTTCACTTTCAGTCTGTATGTGTCCCCTGTTTTGAGGTGGGTCTCTTGTAGACAACATACGTAGGGGTCTTGTTTTTGTATCCATTGAGCCAGTCTTTGTCTTTTGGTTGGGGCATTCAACCCATTTACGTTTAAGGTAATTACTGATAAGTATGATCCCGTTGCCATTTACTTTATTGTTTTGGGTTCGAGTTTATACACTGTTTTTGTGTTTCCTGTCTAGAGAATATCCTTTAGTATTTGTTGGAGAGCTGGTTTGGTGGTGCAGAATTCTCTCAGCTTTTGCTTGTCTGAAAAGCTTTTGATTTCTCCTTCATACTTGAATGAGATCCTTGCTGGGTACAATAATCTGGGCTGTAGGTTATTTTCTTTCATCATTTTAAGTATGTCTTGCCATTCCCTCCTGGCTTGAAGAGTTTCTATTGAAAGATCAGCTGTTATCCTTATGGGAATTCCCTTGTGTGTTATTTGTTGTTTTTCCCTTGTTGCTTTTAATATTTGTTCTTTGTGTTTGATCTTTTTAAATTTGATTAATATGTGTCTCGGGGTGTTTCTCCTTGGGTTTATCCTGTTTGGGACTCTCTGGGTTTCTTGGACTTGGGTGATTATTTCCTTCCCCATTTTAGGGAAGTTTTCCACTAATATCTCCTCAAGTATTTTCTCATGGTCTTTCTTTTTGTCTTCTTCTTCTAGAACTCCTATGCTTCGAATGTTGTAGCGTTTAATATTGTCCTGGATGTCTCTGAGATTGTCCTCATTTCTTTTAATTCGTTTTTCTTTTATCCTCTCTGATTCATTTATTTCTACCATTCTTTTTTTTTTTCAATTTTATTTTATTTTACTATTATTTTTTAATTTTATATTATTTTTAAACTTTACATAATTGTATTAGTTTTGCCACATATCAAAATGAATCCATCACAGGTATACATGTGTTCCCCATCCTGAACCTTCCTCCCTCCTCCCTCCCCATACCATCCTTCTGGGTCATCCCAGTGCACTAGCCCCAAGCATCCAGTATCGTGCATTGAACCTGGACTGGAATCTCTTTTCATACATGATATTTTACATGTTTCAATGCCATTCTCCCAAATCTTCCCACCCTCTCCCTCTCCCACAGAGTCCATAAGACTGTTCTATACATCAGTGTCTCTTTTGCTGTCTTGTACACAGGGTTATTGTTATCATCTTTCTAAATTCCTTATATATGTGTTAGTATACTGTATTGGTGTTTTTCCTTCTGGCTTACTTCACTCTGTATAATAGGCTCCAGTTTCATCCACCTCATTAGAACTGATTCAAATGAATTCTTTTTAATGGCTGAGTAATACTCCATTGTGTATATGTACCACTGCTTTCTTATCCATTCATCTGCTGATGGACATCTAGGTTGCTTCCATGTCCTGGCTATTATAAA
>NW_011495032.1:15971432-15971910 GCF_000754665.1 Bison bison bison
TTAATCCATTGTATATTCTTGCCTCCTTTGTCAAAGATAAGGTGTCCATAGGTGCGTGGATTTATCTCTGGGCTTTCTATTTTGTTCCATTGATCTATATTTCTGTCTTTGTGCCAGTACCATACTGTCTTGATAACTGTGGCTTTGTAGTAGAGCCTGAAGTCAGGTAGCTTGATTCCTCCAGTTCCATTCTTCTTTCTCAAGATCAGAGAAAGCCTTTGACAAAATTCAACACTCATTTATGATAAAAACTCTCCAGAAAGCAGGAATAGAAGGAACATACATCAACATAATAAAAGCTATATATGACAAACCCACAGCAAACATTATCCTCAATGGTGAAAAATTGAAAGCATTTCCTCTAAAGTCAGGAACAAGACAAGGGTGCCCACTTTCACCATTACTATTCAACATAGTTTTGGAAGTTTTGGCCACAGCAATCAGAGCAGAAAAAGAAATAAAAGGAATCCAAATTGGA
>NW_011495032.1:15972274-15979711 GCF_000754665.1 Bison bison bison
TGAGTATTCCTCTGTCTCTTCATCTTGTTTAAATTGCTGAGTTTGGGGTGTCCTTTCTGTATTCTGGCAGTTTGTGGAGTTCTCTTTATTGTGGCGTTTCCTCACTGTGTGTGGGTTTGTACAGGTGGCTTGTCAAGGTTTCCTGGTTAGGGAAGCTTGTGTCGGTGTTCTGGTGGGTGGAGCTGTATTTCTTCTCTCTCCTTTCGAAGAGTTGGGTTGCTTTTCTGGGTGCCTGATGTCCTCTGCCGGCATTCAGAAGTTGTTTTGTGGAATTTACTCAACGTTTAAATGCTCTTTTGATCAATTTGTGGGGGAGAAAGTGTTCTCCCTGTCCTATTCCTCTGCCATCTTGGCTCCTCCCCTCCTCGGTTTATTTTTCTAATATTGGTTGGTTGCCATCAGGACACAAACCTTCTGAAAGTTACTTGGGCGGCTAAGCCGGTGTCGCTGGCCAGAATGCTGCATTTTAAACCAGCTTTTTCACTCTCCTCTTTAATTTTCATCAAGAGGCCCTTTAGTGCCTCTTCACTTTCTGCCGTAAGAGTGGTGTCATCTGCATATCTAACGTTATTTATATTTTTCCTGCCAACCTTGATTCCAGCTTGTGCTTCATTCAGCCCAGCATTTCGCATCATGACTCTGCATAGAAGTTAAATAAGCAAGTTGACAATATACAGTCTGACATACTCCTTTCCCAATTTTGAACCAGTCTGTTATTCCATGTCGGGTTCTAACTATTGCTTTTTGACCTGCATACAGATTTCTCAGGAGGCAGGTAAGGTGGTCTGCTATTCCCATCACTTTAAGAGTTTTCCAGTTTGTTGTGATCCATACAGTCAGAAGCTTTAGCATAGTCAATGCAACTGAAATAGATTTTTTTTTAAATTCTCTTTCTTTTTATATGATCCAATGGATGTTGGCAATTTGATCCAATGGATGTTGGCAATTTTATCCAATGGATGTTCCAGAATTTAGCCAGCCTAATAGCAGTGAGTGAGGAGTTCACATGGACTCTTGTGTTCAGGTGCATAATGCCTTTAATTTATTATTTTTTTTTATTTCATCTAAAGTCTCTCAGCATTGTCACAGAGAGTGGATTGAAGCAACCAAGCTGCCATAGCCAAAAGCAAAAATCAGCATTTCAATTTAGTTTACTTCTACTTTTGACATAACAATATTCTTCATTCCCCTCCCAGTTTATTCCAATGTGTTTGATTAAGTGATATCTACTTCTTAAAACCAATTTTCTGTTTTTCAATCATAAATTAGTTTTGCTTCTATTGGAGAAAGAGATGGAAACCCACTCCAGTATTCTTGCCTGGAGAATCCCAGGGACAGAGGAGCCTGGTGGGCTGCCATCTGTGGGGTCGCACAGAGTTGGACACAACTGAAGCAACTTAGCAGCAGCAGTAGTGTATTCTATAAGTAAGGTAATGAATTCTAAAGTCAGAGTGACTCAAGTTCAAATCCTAATTTCCCACTTCCTATCTTCGTGATCTTTGAGTTAATCTATCTTAGTTTTCAAACTTCCTTATTGTCTAATGGAGGTAATAACTGCATCAATCCCCTGGCTTGTTGTGAAATTTAAATAATTGAATGCATGCAACTTTTTCTGGTAGTTAGTAAACATTAAGCACATTTTAGCTAGCATCATGCATATATTTTATAAATTCTCCAATTTATTCTATGAAATATATCTCACATGGATAATGTGTAGCATGACATTTCACAATTGTGTGCTATGAATAATAATTTAGAGATATGAAAAATTCTGACAGAACTTAAATAAGTACGATCAGCCATATCTCTTTGTGTATCATAGTACTTATCAAATATAGAGTATTGCAATTGGAGACTGGACACCTGGTCTTTCTGGGTGGCTCAGTGGTGAAGAATCTGTCTGCTAATCAGGAGATGTTGATTTGATCCTTGGGTCAGACAGATCCTCTGGAGAATGACATGAAACCCTCTCCAGTATTCTTTACTGGGAAATCCCATGGACAGAGGGGCCTGTGGGGTCTACAGTCCATGAGCCAAAAAAGAGTAAGACATGACTTAGTGATTAAACAATGACAGCAACACTGAAACATAATAAGGATATGTGATTAAGATCATAAAATTGTTCATGAGTAGAAGTACAGAAAGCATAGGTCAGTTCAGTTCAGTTGCTCAGTCATGTCCGACTCTTTGTGACCCCATGAATCGCAGCATGCCAGGCCTCCCTGTCCATCACCAATTCCCAGAGTTTACCCAAATAAATGTCCATCGAATTGGTGATGCCATCCAGCCATCTCATCCTCTGTTGTCCCCTTCTCCTCCTCCCCCCAATGCTGGAGGGCCCAGCATCAGGGTTTTTTCCAATGAGTCAATTTTTTGCATGAGGTGGCCAAAGTATTGGAGTTTCAGCTTCAGCATCAGTCCTTCCAATGAATACCCAGGACTTATCTCCTTTAGGATTGACTGGTTGGATCTCTTTGCAGTCCAAGGGACTCTGAAGAGTATTCTCCAACACCACAGTTCAAAAGCATCAATTCTTCGGCACTCAGCTTTCTTCATAGGCCAACTGTTACATCCATACATGACAAGTGGAAAAACCATAGCCTTGACTAGATGGACCTTTGTTGGCAAAGTAATGTCTCTGCTTTTCAATGTGCTATTTAGGTTGGTCATAACTTTCCTTCCAAGGAGTAAGCATCTTTTAATTTCATGGCTGAAATCACCATCTGCAGTGATTTTGGAGCCCAGAAAAATAAAGTCTGACACTATTTCCACTGTTTTCCCATCTATTTGCCATGAAGTAATGGGACCAGATGCCATGATCTTCGTTTTCTGAATGTTGAGCTTTAAGCCAACTTTTTCACTCTCTTCTTTCACTTTCATAAATAGGTTTTTTAGCTAGTTTAATTAAAATTGACAATAAGCAACATTCTACAGAAAGTCTCTAATAATTCTTTACATGTATCCTATTATATTAATATATATGAGTCATTGTTTTGGGCCTAACTAAATTGTCTTCAGTAAAGAATCTGCCTGTAATGGCAGGAGACCAAGTTCAATCCCTTTGTCTGGAAGATCCCCTGCAGAAGGAAATGGCAACCCACTGCAGTATTCTTACCTGGGAAATCCCATGGACAGATAAGCCAAGTGGGCCACAGTGCATGGGGTCACAAGGAATTGGACATGACTGAAAAACTAACAGTTTCAGTTAAATTGTCTTTAGCCTATATGCATTTGAATAATAGTATCAAGAAAGCAAAGAAAGTGTTCTTCTGTAAGTAATTTTATACAATATAAATATCTTAATTTTTAATTTTGCTTGTTACCACCTATGCTTAATATTGTATTTACATTTTCACGTATGCATTTATCTGTGTCACTTCGTCATTGTTGTTGTTGTTCAGATGCTCAGTTGCATGTGATTTTTTGTGATCCCATGGACTGCAGCATACCACACCTACCTGTCTTTCACAATCTCCCAGAATTTGCTTAGACTCATGTCCATTTAGTTGATGATGCCATCCAACCATCTTATCCTCTGTTGCCACCTTCTCCTCCCGTTCGCAGGGTCTTTTCCAATGAGTAGGGTTTTGGCATCATGGGGCCAAAGTATTGGAGCTTTAGCTTCAAAATCAGTCCTTCCAATGAATATCCTGAGTTGATTTCCTTTAGGATTGACTGGTTTGATCTACTTGATGTTTGATCTCCTTGCTGTTTGGAATAGAAGAATTGTAATTCAGACCATTTATAAACCAAAAAATATACATAAAACACAATTATTTATATACTGTTAAATTCAGGATTATCAAATTACTTCTGTTAGTGTCTCTTAAGTTACAGTGTAAATAATCAGTATTGAAAAGCCAAAAATAAATATTTATATACACACACAGAGTGTATATCATACATAATATATTTTCTGTTTGCAATTATCAATTACATATAAGTTACACATTACAGAGATTGAATACCTATAATTTTTAGAAAACACCTGCTTTCTATATTAAGTTCTACACATAAGAGGTATAAATGGATATATTCAAAATAAAACAGAATCATTAAATAAATCAAAATAAATTAACTTGAAAGGAATATTTTTTAAAATGCAATTTATAAAGGCCTTTATATTCTCTAGACTTAAAATACTTTCACTTTTGGCACATTGAACTTATACTATGATGACATTTAAGCTGCCATAAAATTCCTCTCCTTTAATATGTTATTTTTTCTTCTATTTAAATAATATCCTGTTTTAATTTATGACTTGTTTTAGTGTAAACAGAAAACTAAGAATTCATGAAGCACAAAGTTTACAGATTCCTGAATTTTATAAAATTATTACCACAACTCATTCAAGTTGAGATATACACAAATACTAGCAAATCAAAAGCTTACCCATATCCTTTCCCAAATTTATAGCCTTCTTTCTTTCCAAAGATCATCACTATCACTTACTTTTCCTTACCTAAACTAGATATTTAGTACCAAAGGCATGTAGATTTTTTAAAAATATATATTATTAATCCATAGTTAATTGAATCGTGTATATAGAACTCTTGATATGGAACCCTTGGATACAGAGAGATGATTGTGTATCTACCTCTAAATGCCACGATTTTTATTAATATATAGAAAATCCATTACACACACACTATGAGAGCTAATAAATTTAATAAAATTACAGAGTACAAGATCAATGCACAAATATCAAGCATATATCAGCAATGAACAATCCCAAAAGAAATTTCAGAAAACCAATTATACTTAAAATAGTATCCAAAAGAATAAAATGCATAAGAATAAAGGTAACAAAGGAAGTGAAAGACTGGTACACCAATACCTGCCTAACAATGTTGGAATAAATTAAAGAAGGTCAAAATAAATAGAATGACTCTTTATATAGATGAAATGGAAGACTATATTGTTAATATAACAATATTCTCCCAGCCTACAGATTCAGTGAAATTTGTATCAAAATCCCAATGGCTTTTCTTATAGAAATAGAAGGTAACATGAATTGCAGAGTAATTCTAAAAAGAAAAAATGGAAGGAATCACACCTCGCAGTTTCAAAACTAACTACGAAGATATGGTAATCAAAACAGTGTGGTACTAGTATTAGGACAGATATATATATCAATGGAATAAAATCAATGTCCAAAAATAAATATGTACCTCTATGACCAACTGATATTTTGAGAAAGTTGTCAAAAGTATTCCATGAGGAAAGAATGATCTCTTCAACAAGTGATTCTGATAAACTGTATATTCATATGGAGAAGAATAAAAGTTGACTCCTTCATTAAACCTTATATAAAAATTAATTCTAAATGGATTAATGACCTGAATATAAGGACTTAAATTATAAATAACTTAGAAGAAAACATATAGATAAATCATGGCTTTGAATTTGATAACAAAATCTTAAATATGATAACATGTTACTCAAGTTGCAGGAGTAATAAACAAATAACAGAAAAATAGAAAAAATTGACTTAATCATAATTAAAGCCTTTTGCATATTGAACGGCATTATCAAAAATGCAAATGCACCCTACAGCATGGGAGAAAATGCTTGCAAATAATATATTTGATAAGGTTCTAATATATATACATAAAATTATAATTCAACAACAACAAAAACAACAAATTGAAAATGGGCAAAAGACATGAATAGACATTACACTAAAGAAAATATGCAGATGATCAACAAGCACATAAAGTAATTTGAAACATAATTATTTATGCAAATAAAAGCCACTTTTAAGATATAATCTCACATTCACTGGCTTGGACATAAAATCAAACAAACCAACAAATATGATGAATAGCAAGTGTCAGCAAGGCTATGAATAAATACGAACTAACATGCATTGTTAGTGGAAATGTAAAATGATTCAGTCACTGTGGAAAACAGTTCAAGAACCCATAAGGAAGTTAAAAATAAGATTACCAGATTACCCAGTAATTTTACTCACATATGTACTCAAATACTTAGACATAAATCTACACATAGCAGCACTATTTACAATAACCAAAAGGTGTAAACAACCCAAATATCCATCAATAGATGAATGGGTAAATAAATTATGTGATATATAATTTGGATTATAATTGGGTCCTGGAACCAAACCCCCACAGTATCTGCAGGACAACAGCATAATGAAATCCCATCCTAGAGCCATCCTAATCACACTGTTAAACTGCCATAGACCTGATATTGACTAAACAATTATGGCTGAATAACATATAGATATATATTATGGATCCATAAAGAGAATAATTTCCTTTATACATTTAACAGATTCACATAAGGTAATAAGAACTTCTTTATAATATTTAATTATAAAACTTACTAACAATTATTTTTGATATAAAGTCAGGACACATGAAAATCATGGACCTTCACACTCTTTTTTATTTTTTCCTATTCTTTTGATTGTTGTTGTTTTTAGCTGTTTTTACTATTATGTCCCAGATCACTTAATCTTAATCACCATTTTACAGACAAATATCTTAGGGCACTGAAAGATTAAGTGATTTGTGCAGAATCATCAGTGATTATAAGCAGTAAAGCCAGGATTTAAACTGTCGTGGTCTAACTCCAGTTCATGCTCTGATTTATGTATGATACTGACTCTACGTTTTTATGTGTTTTGTAGATGCATTTATTTAAAACATGGTAGATTATTTTGTACTGAATCATGTTTCCACAATTAGACTATGAGTCATTAAGTTCCTGGTTTTATCCACCCGTATAACCCTAGTCTCCTGCCAGAATCCAGTGTCCAAGTGTGGCACTGAAATTATGACAATTAGGTCATGCATATAAAATGAGTGAATGAAGTTTGATAATTGCAGAGGACTGTGAATCTCAGAACTAAGAAAGGAAAAGGATGATCAGCCTTGGGAGCAAAGGTTAAAATAAAATCATAATGTTTCATTTTTAAAATCTGAATTTTCTCTCTTTGTTGCAAAGTCAAAGAAGAGTAGCTAAATGAAAGTTTTGAGAAATTTGCAAGCCTCACTTTAAACAATATTCTTTGTAGGGTTACCTTTATGACATACCATATGCATAGTATTAACTCAGTAACTTCAATTTGATATTGTCTCAAGTGTTAGAATAATTCTAAATTTCACTAAAAGTGTTCGAGGTGAATCATCTGAAATGCTTCCTAAATGGACTTACACTTCCCTTTTCATTCTTCACTTAGGGTTTTAAAAATCTGACATACATCACAGCAGGATCCTCTATGACCCATCTCCCAGAATATTGGAAATAAAAGCAAAAATAAACAAATGGGACTTAATTAACCTTAAAAGCTTCTGCACATCAAAGGAAACTATTAGCAAGGTGAAAAGACAGCCTTCAGAATGGGAGAAAAATAATAGCAAAATGAAAGCAAACGGACAAAACGAACTAAATCTACAAAAAATATAC
>NW_011495032.1:15979811-15994727 GCF_000754665.1 Bison bison bison
AGCATCACAGCAGGATCCTCTATGACCCATCTCCCAGAATATTGGAAATAAAAGCAAAAATAAACAAATGGGACCTAATTAACCTTAAAAGCTTCTGCACATCAAAGCAAACTATAAGAAAGGTGAAAAGACAGCCTTCAGAATGGGAGAAAATAATAGCAAATGAAGCAACGGACAAACAACTAATCTCAAAAATATACAAGCAACTCCTACAGCTCAACTCCAGAAAAATAAATGACCCAATCAAAAAATGGGCCAAAGAACTAAATAGACATTTCTGCAAAGAAGACATACAGATAGCTAACAAACACATGAAAAGATGCTCAACATCACTCATTGTCAGAGAAATGCAAATCAAAACCACTATGAGGTACCATTTCACACCAGTCAGAATGGCTGCGATCCAAAAGTCTACAAATAATAAATGCTGGAGAGGGTGTGGAGAAAAGGGAACCCTCTTACACTGTTGGTGGGAATGCAAACTAGTACAGCCACTATGGAGAACAGTGTGGCGATTCCTTAAAAACCTGGAAATAGAACTGCCTTATGATCCAGCAATCCCACTGCTGGGCATACACACTGAGGAAATCAGAAGGGAAAGAGACACGTGTACCCCAATGTTCATCACAGCACTGTTTATAATAGCCAGGACATGGAAGCAACCTAGATGCCCATCAGCAGATGACTGGATAAGAAAGCAGTGGTACATATACACAATGGAGTATTACTCAGCCATTAAAAAGAATACATTTGAATCAGTTCTAATGAGGTGGATGAAACTGGAGCCTATTATACAGAGTGAAGTAAGCCAGAAGGAAAAACACCAATACAGTATACTAACGCATATATATGGAATTTAGAAAGAAGGTAACAAAAACCCAGTGTACGAGACAGCAGAAGAGACACTGATGTATGGAACAGTCTTATGGACTCTGTGGGAGAGGGAGAGGGTGGGAAGATTTGGGAGAATGGCATTGAAACATGTAAAATATCATGTAAGAAACGAGTTGCCAGTCCAGGTTCAATGCACGATACTGGATGCTTGGGGCTAGTACACTGGGAAGACCCAGAGGGATGGTATGGGGAGGGAGGAGGTAGGAGGGTTCAGGATGGGGAACACATGTATACCTGTGGCGGATTCATTTTGATATTTGGCAAAACTAATACAATTATGTAGTGTTTAAAAATAAAATAAAATTTAAAAAAATAAATAAAAATAAAAAATAAAAATACTTACTTAAAAATCTTTTCAAAGTTAACTGTTTACATACTTTATTTTTTATTTAATCAAGAATTTAAAACATTAATCTCCGCCCATTTATTCCATTCCTTTGTGTTATCCTTATGAAAAAAGGGTATTTATTTCTATGCTGTTCAGAGATATCTGAGAAATAACTTTATATTTTACATGTACCTTTCCTCTGAATGAATATAAGTTAAACTTTGTACCAAGACCTCATGTTTCTCTCTTATTCTTTAATCAGTTTTACAATTATCCATTGTAAGAATGAAACATACCTTATTTAACCATTTCATGATGATAAGATTTCAGAATGTTGCCATTTTTATTTCAAATTATTTGGCTATAAATAGTATATCTACATCTATATGTAAGTCTAATACCATCAACTGTATCTGACGATGAATCTACAATGATATCTATATTATTGACATCAACATAGGTATATCTTTAGGTGATTATACTATTTCTATTGAACAGATTTCTATAAGAGAAAATATAAAATTATTGTATCATACAATAATTATAAAAGTAATCTAACATATAAATAAGTACATAATATGAACAATTTACAAAATTTAAAATGTTCTACTACACACAGAATTTTGGGTAATCAAACTGAAATTAAAATGGCAATTAATACTTATAAGACTGCCAAAAAATAAAATAATAGTTCAGTTCAGTCTCTCAGTCATGTCTGATTCTTTGCAACTCCATGGACTGCAGCATGCCAGGTCACCATGTCCATCACCAACTCCCTGAGGTACCTTTAACACATGTACCTTGAGTCAGTGTTTCCATCCAAGAATCTTATTCTGTCATTCCCTTCTCCTCCTGCCTTCAATCTTTGCCAGCATCAGGGTCTTTTCAAACGAGACAGCTCTTCCCATCAGGTGGCCAAATATTGGAGTTTTAGCTTCATTATCAGTCCTACCAATGAACACTC
Source organism: Bison bison bison (assembly GCF_000754665.1). Lineage (NCBI taxonomy): Eukaryota > Metazoa > Chordata > Mammalia > Artiodactyla > Bovidae > Bison > Bison bison. The sequence goes on from NW_011495032.1 coordinate 15,981,998, forward strand.
AGGACTGATCTCCTTTAGAATGGACTTGTTGGATCTCCTTGCAGTCCAAGGGACTCTTAAGAATCTTCTCCAACACCACAGTTCAAAAGCATCAATTCTTCGGTGCTCAGCTTTCTTTATAGTCCAACTCGCACATCCATATAGATCAGATCAGATCAGATCAGTCATTCAGTCGTGTCCGACTCTTTGCGACCCAATGAATCACAGCACGCCAGGCCTCCCTGTCCATCACCAACTCCCGGAGTTCACTCAGACTCATGTCCATCAAGTCAGTGATGCCATCCAGCCATCTCATCCTCTGTCGTCCGCTTCTCCTCTTGGCTACTGGAAAAACCATAGCCTTGACTAGATGGACCTTTGTTGGCAAAGTAATGTCTCTGCTTTTTAATATGCTGTCTAGGGTGGTCATAACTTTCCTTCCAAAGAGTAAGCATCTTTTTTTTTTTTTTTTGCATCTTTTAATTTCATGGCTGCAGTCACCATCCGCAGTGATTTAGGAGCCCCCCAACATAAAGTCAGCCACTGTTTCCATTGTTTCCCCATCTATTTGTCATGAAGTGATGGGACTGGATGCCATGATCTTAGGTTTCTAAATTTTGAGATTTAAGCCAACTTTTTCACTCTCCTCCTTCAATTTATCAAGAGACTCTTTAGTTCTACTTCACTTTCTGCCATAAGGGTGTTGTCATCTACATATGTGAGGTTATTGATATTTGTCCTGGCAATCTTGATTCCAGCTTGTGCTTCTTCCAGCCCAGCATTTCTCATGATGTATTCTGCATATAAGTTAAATAAGCAGGGTGACAGCATACAGCCTTGACATACTCCTTTTACTATTTGGAACCAGTCTGTTGTTCCATGTCCAGTTCTAACTGTTGCTTCCTGATATGCATACAGATTTCTCAAGAGGCAGCTCAGGTGGTCTGGTATTCCCATCTCTTTCAGAATTATGCACAATTTATTGTGATTCACACAATCAAAGGCTTTTGCATAGTTAATAAAGCAGAAATAGATATTTTTCTGGAACTCTCTTGCTTTTTCCAAGATCCAGCAGATGTTGACAATTTGATCTCTGGTTCCTCTGCCTTTTCTAAATCCAGCTTCACTATCTGGAATTTCACAGTTCATGTATTGCTGAAGCATGACTTGGAGAATTTTGAGCATTACTTTACTAGCGTGTGAGATGAGTGAAATTGTGCAGTAGCTTGAGCATTCTTTGGCATTGCCTTTCTTTGGGATTGGAATTAAAATTGAATTTTTCCACTCCTGTGGCCACTGCTGAGTTTTCCAAATTTGCTGGCATACTGAGTGCAGCACTTTCACAGCATCATCTTATAGGATTTGAAATAGCTCAACTTGAATTTCATCACTTCCACTAGCTTTGTTCGTACCAATGCTTCCTAAGGCCCACTTGACTTCATATTCCAGGATGTCTGGCTCTAGATGAGTTATCACACCATCTTGATTATCTGGGTCATGAAGATATTTTCTGTATAGTTCTTCTGTGTATTCTTGCCACCTCTTTCTAATATCTTCTGCTTCCGTTAGGTCCATACTATTTCTGTGCTTTATTGAGTCCATGTTTGTGTGAAATATTCCCTTGGTATCTCTAATTTTCTTGAAGAGATCTCTGGTCTTTCCCATTCTATTGTTTTCCTCTATTTCTTTGCATTGATTGCTGAGGAAGGTGTTCTTATCTCTCCTTTCTATTCTTTGGAACTCTGCATTCAAATGGGTATATCTTTGCTTTTCTCCTTTGCTTTTCCCTTCTCTTCTTTTCACAGCTATTGGTAAGGCCTTCTAAGATAGGCCACTGCTTTTTTGCATTTCTTTTTCTTGGGGATGGTCTTGCTCCCTGTCTCCTGTACAATGTCATGAAACACTGTCCATAGTTCATCAGGCCTCTGACTATCAGATCTAGTCCCTTAAATCTATTTCTCAGTTCCATTGTATAATCATAAGGGAACCTAATAAACCTATGATTTAGGTCATACCTGAATGGTCTAATGCTTTCCCCTACTTTTTTCAATTTAAGTCTGAATTTGGCAATAAGGAGTTCATGATCTCAGCCACAGTCAGCTCCCGGTCCTGTTTTTTGCTGACTGTATAGAACAAAGAGTATAATCTTTGGGGATTATACTTTAGCTGCAAAGAGTATGATCAATCTGATTTTGGTATTGACCACCTGGTGATGTCCATGTGTAGAGTCTTCTCTTGTGTTGTTAGGAGAGGGTGTTTGGTGTGACCAGTGTGTTCTCTTGGCAAAACTCTATTAGACTTTTCTATGCTTCATTCTGTACTCTTAGGCCAAATTTACTTGTTACTCCAGGTGTTTCTTGGCTTCCTCCTTTTGCATTCCAGTCCCCTATAATGAAAAGGACATCTCTTTTAGGTGTTAGTTCTAAAAGGTCTTGAAGGTCTTCATAGAACCATTAAGATTCAGCTTCTTTAGCATTGCTGGTTGGGGCATAGACTTGGATTTCTGTGATATTGAATGGTTTGTCATTCTGTCATTTTTGAGATTGCATCCAAGTACTGCATTTTGGAGTCTTCTGTTGACTAGGATGGATACTCTACTTCTTCTAAGGGATTCTTGCCCATAGTAGTAATTATAATGGTCATCTAAGTTAAATTCACCACAGCCTTGTCTAACTCATTGAAACTATGAGCCATGCCTTGTTGGCCACCCAAGACAGACGGGCCATGGTGGCAAGTTCTGACAAAACATGGTACACTGGAGAAGTGAATGGCAAATCACTTCAGTATACTTGCCTTGAGAACCCCATGAACAATATGAAAAGCAAAAAGTAGGACACTGAAAGATGAAGTCGCTAGGTCAATAGGTGCCTGGTATGCTACTGGAGATTAGTCGAGAAATAACTCCATAAAGAATGAAGAGATGGAGCCAAAGCAAAATCAACACCCAGTTGGGATGTGACTGGTGATGGAAGCAAGGTCCAGTTCTATAAAGAGTAATATTGCATAGGAACCTGGAATGTAAGGTCCATGAATCAATGCAAATTAAAAGTGGTCAAGCAGGAGATGACAAGAGTGAACATCAATATTTTAGGAATCAGGTAAAATTATTATAGTGTATATAAGTAATTTTTTCTTCTTTTTCCTCTCCCTAACCTTTCTGGTGATTTTTCTTTTTTATTTTTTATTTCTTTTTTTTTTTTGGTCATTTTTCTATTCTGAAAATAGAATAGTATTGGGGGGTAAATAGTGGAAACTGTCAGACTTTATTTTTTTGGGCTCCACAGTCACTGCAGATGGTGACTGCAGCCATGAAATTAAAAGATGCTTACTCCTTGGAAGGAAAGTTATGACCAACATAGATAGCATATTCAAAAGCAGAGACATTACTTTGTCAGCAAAGGTCAGTCTAATCAAGGCTATGGTTTTTGCAGTGGTCATGTATGGATGTGAGAGTTGGATTGTGAAGAAAGCTGAGCACCAAAGAATTGATGCTTTTGAACTGTGGTGTTGGAGAAGACTCTTGAGAGTCCCTTGGACTGCAAGGAGATCCAACCAGTCCATCTAAGGGAAATCAGTCCTGGGTGTTCATTGGAAGGACTGATGCTGAAGCTGAAACTCCAATACTTTGGCCACCTCATGCGAAGAGTTGACTCATTGGAAAAGACCCTGATGCTGGGAGGGATTGGAGACAGGAGGAGAAGGGAACGACAGAGGATGAGATGGCTGGATGGCATCACCGACTCGATGGACATGAGTTTGGGTAAACTCCAGGAGTTGGTGTTGAACAGGGAGGCCTGGCATGCTGTGATTCATGGGGTCACAAAGAGCTGGACAAGACTGAGCCACTGAACTGAAGTGATTCATCATATTAGTTGTGTTTGTCTCCATTTAATTTCAATGCCTGCAAGTCTGTGTTCACAACAGTGAAATGGGCAACATTCAGAGAAGAAAAGTAATTGAGGAAAACAAACATATTCTGCTTGGAACAATTTGACAAGAGCTCTGCCTTCAATCTTCATTTATCTAAATTGAGAGTCCTGCCAGAGAATCAAAGCTATCTATTTATGTGGAAATGGCCTAATTTAGAATATTAATATATTGTCCTAAAAGTAAGATTTTTATTTGCTAATGCCAATAATTTTTTCTTTGATATTACAAAATATCAGTAGATATTTACATTGATATGTTAGGTAAAATTATGGCTAGGATTTTCTTTACAAATATTTAATTTCCAACCAAATGTATTATTTCTTTTGTATTGAAAAATAATTCATCACACATGAAAGTATATGTCTTTAGGTCTCAAATAAAACTCAAGTGAGATCAGTGATATTTTACTGGCTACCATAACTTGTATTTTTCTTCTAGGAAAGCTGGGGTGCTGCCAATTTATGTTGTTCAGAAAAAAGTCAACAAAACAACAAATAAAAATTTGAGAGTTTATTATAAATATATTATCCTGCTTGATTGACTCACTTTGGTGTTTGCCTTAAATATGGTTAAAAAAAAAAAAAAGGAACATAATGAACTAAACATTACAAACACTGACCATGCATTTATTGATCTGAAAATTTATACAATGCAGATTTAGATTTTTTTTTAATGTCCAAAATGAGTTTGGGCTAGATAATATTCTAATTCTTTACTAGCCTGCTGTTGCTAAGTCGCTTCAGTCGTGTCCGACTCTGTGGGACCCCAGAGATGGCAGCCCACCAGGCTCCCCCATCCCTGGGATTCTCCAGGCAAGAACACTGGAGTGGGTTGCCATTTCCTTCTCCAACGCATGAAAGTGAAAAGTGAAAGTGAAGTCGCTCAGTTGTGTCCGACTCCTAGCGACCCCATGGACTGCAACCTACCAGGCTCCTCCGGCCATGGGATTTGCCAGGCAAGAGTACTGGAATGGGGTGCCATTGTCTTTACTAGCCTAGCTCTCTACAATTCTTAAGGAAAAATGAGTGATGACATATTCCTATCAGAATATAGGAATATTTATAGTATATATAATATATATTATATATACTATATAGGAATATATATAGCAAATATATATTATTTACTTTTCAAATAATATATAATTATTAAAAAAATTGTTCCATTCATTTCAACAATGTATTTCAGAAAAATTGCAAAGGTTTCTGATTTTGTAATGCTTTGAAGAAGGGACTCAAATAAGTTTGCGAGATAGCTAAAATGCCTATTGATATTTTATAGCCTTAGATAAGTTCTGGAATATAAAAATCACTTAACTTTATTCAATTTATTATAATCTAAATATTTTGAAAGGAGACTTAAACCCTATGACACAGATCCAACATCCCTTCAGATCAAGCTGTGACTTGCAATTACACTCCCAGAATCAAAAGCTTGTATTTATGTTTCAAGACATTTGGTATTCTACTTTTTCCAAAGTATATTTCTTATACCTGTTTAAGAATATCAATGATAATTTTTAAGATAATTCACAAAATTGAAGAAAAATGATATTTTAAATTGATAGCAGTAGCAAAAATTTAAAAAAAATTATTGATATAGACGTAGTTCTATTTTAGGACTATTATATGTCCTGTTATTTGCCTATTATATATGTCCATAGACATAGCCCATTGATATAAATTCTGTTGAAAATCTGATAATATATAATATTTCAGATAAAGTATACTATTCTCAAGCCTAATAATTTAGAATTAAGATCAATGCAGCACTATTTGGAATTCAGTTAAAATATCAAAATTTTACATCCATTGAAAGATGTGACATTTCTGAATTCACTTAATCTTTGAAAACATTCTGCAATACTCACTATATCTGATTTTTTGGAACCATCTATCCTAAGACATTTTTCCACATGCAATTAGTTACCTAAATAAATATTTTTCACAAGTGCAACTAATTTCTTCATAAATGTTTCATTTGTACCAAACAGGCAAATTTTATTATTCTATATCCCAAGGCATGGCATAATCTCTGGTACTGGGTAAGTACTAACTAAATACTTGTAAAATTAATCAAAGTATTGGATTTACTCCAATACTTTGTCCACCTGATGCCAAGAGCCAATTTACTGGAAAAGATCCTGATGCTGGGCAAGATTGAAGGCAGGAGAAGAAGGGAATGACAGAGGACGAGATGGTTGGTTGGCATCACTGACTCAATAGACATGAGTTTGAGCAAGCTCCAGGAATTGGTTATTTATAGGGAAGCCTGGCATCCTGCAGTCCAAGGGGTTACAAAGATTTAGATACGACTGAGTGACTGAACTGAACTAAACTTAAAATTGATCAAAATTAGATAATTAATTTCTACAAAGGCCTACTTACAGATTGTCAAGAAATGAGTAAACTTCACTACTCAGTGTTTTTAACCATATATAAGTATTTAAATTAAGCTCTCAGTCAAGGTTAGTCAAATTTCTTCTCTCCCCAGATAGTCTCATTGAAAATTAAAGCCACCTGTACTAATATTGGTCAGTATTGTTGTTTTGCATAAGTAGTGAGGCAATGTGAAATACATATTCCTCATGTGTTTCAAACTTTACAAGAGATATTAGATAGTAAAAGAAAAAATATAATTTCATATAAAGCCTTAACAAGAGTACTTATTTGTCATAATATTAGAGAAAGCAGGGTAGAGAAGTTGGAATACAAAACATAAGTAAATTTAGTTTTCTCTATTAGTGTAGGTAAGGGACAAGAATTAAAACTATAATTTATCCATGGAGAAAAAAAAAAAAAAAACTTTGTTTCAAATCAGTTTTAATTCTTGCATAGATGTAGTAACAACTTTATTGTATTGATGGAAAAACAGTTTAACACTTAAATAGAAGCAAATGGGTTAGAATTCTCATTTGAAGTGCCATTTGCAATACTCAAAGGAACTTCACATTTGGCTGAAAAAGCACACACTGTCATTCAACTAGAGTGCTGTAAAACTTCTGGCAGGCAAAAAAGGCATTATTACTACTGTTATTATCATCATCATCACCATCATCATCATCACCATTATTATGAAAAAGGGCACTCATCCTCCCCCTAGGAATTCTAACATGGATATAGTCCAGCTTGTATGAATTGTGCTCTACATTAAAAAAATGAATAAATGAAAGGATGAGAAAGTAGCTCCAATGTTTTATTACCTTAAAATCTGGGACTATAAAGAGACCTTAACTTTACAATGTAAAATTATGGGAGAATAAAATGGCACAATGTGCAGTAATTTACAATCAATTTAGTATATGTCAAGTTATAAATCTGTTCTTCAAATAGATTTCTCACTGTTGGAATGAGCCTTTAATTTTAATGTTTATGTTTGTTCCTCTATGCTGCTCCTTCAGGAATTGTTTTAATAAAATTTCACAATACTCAAAGATACGTTTGACCTGTTCAAATCATAGCACTTTATATATATGTGAAAAACTTCACAATTTGTCTATATATTCAGGCTGAAATATTCAAAACGTGGCAAAAACTGAAAGGTATAGGAAAATTGCATATTTGAGTTTCCTTATTGACATTTATCTTAGCAAATATACATTTTCATATTTAAGGGCCTATTGAAGAGAAATAATTTTGCATTTAGGTGCCAAATTTGGTGTCTGAGTTGAAACAATGGTTTCTATTTTAGAGAATGTTCAATATTTCTATGGTGATCTTCAGCATTTTTCAAGGTTATTTGAAGAATAGAAAGAAATCCTTGAACTAATGTATTTATTTTGTTGTGCTAGAACCTTAGCTAGAATACAGTATGTAGTGTGATGTGTGTTACAGAGACCTCTAGCACATTGTGTTTTTCATAGTTTATCTCCTCAGAACACAGTTGTTTCACATAGTTTCTAGACTGTTAATGTTTTTCTTCAGCAACATTATTCCAGAAATGTTTGAAACATTCTCAAGCAATGCACTGAACAGAGTGTACAATCAGATATTTATGGCAGGATGAGAAGAGCAATGAAAACTAAAATGCTTTACCTCCATTGCAAAGAATACTTGCTGTAGGTGAATCGTGTTAAATTAGACAAAGAATCATTTCTACCTGATACCGTGAAAAGATCCACAAGAACATTTTAAAGAGGGGAAAGAAAGTGAAAATATCTTCTGCTCCAGGGAAGAATTTAGTTTCCTGAAAACTCCAAAGAAGTGCTTAAAATATATTTATTTTTATTTTAAGTGAATAAAACATATAGTTTCACTGAGCAAAGCATTTATTGGTCCCTTCCCAGAGAAATCAGCCAAGTCTGAGGAAAACTATTTGAAACTTATATGGAAAAAATTTTAGAAGACAAAGTAGAGGCCACAAAACAAAACAAACAAAACAAAAAAACAGACCTTAGGTATTAAAAAAAAAAAAAGGTAAGTGGAAGTAAGTTAACCGACAAAAAAGAAGGGAAAGGATGAGATAATTGTGTGTCTGTGTTATCTGTCCTTATTTGTGTGAAGAGATGCACAACTACCAACATTTGCTAAACTGCTACTTTGTTGTTGTTGTTCAAGTATGCATGCTTACATATATTCTTGGATATTTAAAGCCTTTTCTTGTTGGAACTAAAATATTATTTCTAATTTGACTAATGTCCAATTTGTTAATTATTAAACATTTAGCACTGATCTCATTAATCACATACTACCTAAAGTAATCTGGCTTTACCAAGTGGCACTAGCGGTAAAGAACCCACCTGCCAATGCAGGAGACATAAGAGACCTGGGTTTGACCCCTGTGAAAATTGCAAAGATCCTCTGGAGGAGGGCATGGCAACCCACTGCAGTATTCTTGCATTGAGAATCCCATTGACAGAGAAAACTGGCGGGCTACAGTACATATGGTTGCAAAGAATCAGACACAATTGAAACATCTTATTCAGTTCTGCTCAGTCACTAAGTTGTGTCCGACTTTTTGTGACCCCATGGACGCCAGGCTTCCCTGTCCATCACCAACTCCCAGAGCCTACTCAAACTCATGTCCATCCCATCGGCAATGCCATCCAACTATTTCATCCTCTGCCGTCCCCTTCTCCTCCCATCTTCAATCTTTCCTGGCATCAAGGTCTTTTCCAATGAGTTGGTTCTTCGCATCAGGTAGCCAAAGTATTGGAGTTTCAGCTTCAGCATCAGTCCTTCCAATAAATATTCAGGACTGATGTCCTTTAGGATTGATAGTTTGGCTCTCCTTGTAGTCCAAGGGACTCTCAAGAGTCTTCTACAACACCACAGCTCAAAAGCATCAATTCTTCAGCACTCAGCTTTCTTTATAGTCCAATTCTCACATCCACACATGACTACTGGAAAAAACATAGCTTTGACTAGATGGACATTTGTTAGTAAAGTAATATCTCTGCTTACACCTAAAGTAATAAAAATTGATGCATTTGACAAATTACATTTCCACAAACTTTAAAAATGTTGATTTACTTACTCAAAAATAGTTTTCACTATTTGATGGCATTTCAATGCTATTAAATTACACGTTTTAATGTTTTGAACACCTTAAGTATCAGTATAAAATAACACAATGATTATAATTGCCATCAATATTTTTATATGAAATCCAGATACAAAGGTACACATGCTAGGTATTTAGTTTCTTTAATACACTGAAAAATATGTATTCTTATTTTTATTACAAATTCTTATATTATCATATTTTTATTTTTATTTTATGTCTTACTAATTTGAGTTATCATTGAGATTCTATAACCAATGAAATTGGAAAGAAAGTCAAAAATTTGTAGCCAGGGCTCAAGGATTTTATAAAACTTTAACTAGTTCTAATCAAGTACTTTATGCCAAGGTAAGGACTTATTTCTGACTCTTTGGAATAGGCCCCCAACAAGGGTCCTTCTGCCAGCTGTGGCCCCAGCCAATAGAAGGAGACAGAGTTCAGTTCAGATGCAAAGGACAGTTTTATTCTTCCATTTCAGCATGGAGAGGTATGAGCTTAGACTCTAGTGTACACACTTTCCTTGAGACTGTCCTACAGGGTTCTGGTCAGTGGAGGCAGGGCAGAGTCCTTGCTGTCTGGCCCAGGTGTTTTACTTACAACACCTCAAGTTGAAGTGCACCCTGTGCAGCCTCTCCACACACCATCTTGCCATGAGTTGTCCTGCACAGCGTTTCTGCCAATTGGGGTGTTAAGCACAGTGGTTCCACACTGGGAATGCTAATCTGGCATGTTTGGTGCAAAGAGTCTATACAGGTTGTAGTACAAAGGAACTAGACTAAGAACAAAAGAAAAAGTGAGACCTTATCACCTAGTTCCCATCTTGTTTCCCCCAGCCCACCAGAGATCCTAGTGGGTTTTGCCAGTGACAGAGAAAGGCTTTGATTTGTTATAGTTAGATGGCCTATTGCTTGTGGAGATGTCAAATTGTTTACCTGATACACAAGAAGTATGTGACTGCTGGATTTTATGGTAAATATGTTTAACTTCACAAGGAATTTCAAAGTGTCTTCTAAAGTGACCATGTCATTTAACATTCCAACTAGTAATCAGTGAGAGGTTCTGTTGCTTTGCATCCTCATTAGCACTTGGTACTGTTTGAATTTTAGACTTTCTGTTAGGTGTGTAGTGTGTGTATAGTGCATCACTTTAATGTTTTAATTTGCATGTAACTAATAACATACTATATTTAATATGGTTTCATGTCTTACTTGCCATCTGAATATCTTTTTTGGTGAGATGTCTTCAGTTATGTTTTGATTTTGTGATCCTATCCTTCAGGTTTTTTTTTTTTTTTTTACTTTTTGGGAGGCTATCATTTCTCTACCATACATGCAAGTGATACTCATCCATTTCAAGTGAGTCTGTCCTAAAAGTTTCAGGTTGGTTAAACCTTAAAGGTTTTATTCAATTGTCAATGAAGAAATTACAACTTTTTATTTATTTATTTTTCTTTTCAGGAGACATTAAATCTACAGTTAATGTTCACATTCTTCCTTCCACTTCCTAGGTTTAATTTCATAGCATGTTGTTGAAATATGACAGCTCACACCTCCACAAGAACAATAAACACTTTCTAGGTATAAAAAAGCATAAATTTTTATTTGTTCAAGAAAGATTTCTCCAATGAAAGTATTAAAATTATAAATACAACTGCTCTGTGTAGTAGACATCACACAATCACCCACAGTGAGCAAGTTCTTTGGAGTCTTTCCGAGATAACACCATTTTAATTGTCACTGCTTTAAAATTATTAGCTAAATATCTATTTTTCAAAATCATTTGAGGTTATAAAGTGAGGGTTAACCCAAGAATGCATTTAAGTACACTCCTATTGCAAGAAAACTATCACATCTTTGAAATAACATCTTCCTTTTTCTTCAAGTATTATCATATTTAAAATATAGGTTTTAAATACATGAAGATGATAGATTGCTCATGTTTAAGGATTTTTTTTTCCTTAGAATCACAAGATTATTTGTGCAAAAAGAAAAAGAGAGTGTTTCCCCACCAGTGTGTGATTTTTAAAGGAAGCTTAACCTCCATGGTGGATTTTGTGAATGAAATTTTGAGTTTTCAGTGATATGAGTAAAAGTAAAAATGCTTTTTCTATATTTCTAAAAATGAAAATTGAGTAACTATTTTATAGGTTCTCAAATTGCTTTTTGATTATCTAATTTTCTTGTGGAAATACCCTGTTTGTTTTGTTACTTCCTATTCGTTTTGCTAGACTAGCAAGAAGAGTCATTAATTTATCTTTTAATGTTTTTCTTAGTCATTATTTTCCCAGAACAAGATACCGAGACAGGAATTCAAGTGAAAAGAATGTATGTGATCATCGCAGTAAATTCAGGTAGAGGTATAGTGAAGATAAGCAGCCTGCACAAGCGTGCATTTTCAAGCTAAAGCTAAGGTCCATTGGAACTTGATTTTGCCAAAGGAATGAGGAATGGCATTGCCCCAACTCTAAGAAACACTGTTATCCTACCTGAGGATTAAGGGAGCTGTGTGTGTGTGTGTGTTACACTGAGGGCTAATCCCCAAAATTGGTAATTTCCCACCACTTGGACTTGCTGTATTTTGAAAGAGCACCTCCTAAAGCTTAAAAGAGAGAGAAACAGAGACAGAGACAGAGACAGAGAGAGACAGAGAGAGAGAAGACCTAAGTAGAGATAAATCTAAGCAATAGGAAATCTTTAGTATCTACTACAATGGGATGGTGAGACTATGACATTAGACATGTTTTATTTAAAACTCAGACAAGTGATATGGATCAAAGACTTTTCTGTACTGTCTTTGAGGACATTATATCCCAATCACTGTGGAGATAATATCCCCAGAACCAGTGCCATATAAATTCATGTGCCCACTTCTCTGCTTTTCTGTGCAAATTCCTTTCTGTTTTTTATATTTAAAAATTTTTATTTTTTTCTTGGGAATACAGAGAAATTTCTTATTATTATTCTTTTATTTTTATTTGGCTTTGTTTTTCAATTACTTCTTAAAGGGAAGTTCAGAACTGTCTATTGCAGTTCAGAACTGCAATATTATTTGCAGTGAGAAAACGAAGATCATGGCATCTGGTCCCATCACTTCATGAGAAATAGATGGGGAAACAGTGAAAACAGTGTCAGACTTTATTTTGGGGGGCTCCAAAATCACTGCAGATGGTGACTGCAGCCATGAAATTAAAAGACATTTACTCCTTGGAAGAAAAGTTATGACCAACCTAGATAGCATATTGAAAAGCAGAGACATTACTTTGCCGACAAAGGTCTGTCTAGTCAAGGCTGTGGTTTTTCCAGTGGTCATGTATAAATGT
>NW_011495032.1:15994827-15999267 GCF_000754665.1 Bison bison bison
GTGAAGAAAGCTGAGCACTGAAGAATTGATGCTTTTGAACTGTGGTGTTGGAGAAGACTCTTGAGAGTCCCTTGGACTGCAAGGAGATCCGACCAGTCCATTCTGAAGGAGATCAGCCCTGGATGTTCTTTGGAAGGAATGATGCTAAAGCTGAAACTCCAGTACTTTGGTCACCTCACGCGAAGAGTTGACTCATTGGAAAAGACTCTGATGCTGGGAGGGATTGGGGGCAGGAGGAGAAGGGAACGACAGAGAATGAAATGGCTGGATGGCATTACTGACTCAATGGACGTGAGTCTGAGTGAACTCCAGGAGTTGGTGATGGACAGGGAGGACTGGCGCGCTGTGATTCATGTGGTCACAAAGAGTCGGACACGACTGAGCAACTGAACTGAACTGAACTGGAAGAACTTCTCACTGCAATATTATTTTAGTAGTTAGTGATTTATATGCTTATAACTATTCTCTCCTGCTAGGTATAAATTCCATGAAGATAGAGACATTATCTGTCAATCACAGATAGTTTCAATGAAAGAAGTTAATTCTGAACCCCAGCAGTCTGACTCCAGGGCCTGTGTGCTTAACTGGTAAGTTACATTGCTATATAATTTTTGCTTATAATATAATTTCCTTTTAACAAAAGTTTTTCGTGTTTACTATGGAAAAGACAGCATGAAAAAATTTACATGCATTCATTCATTTAATATTTGCAATAACACTAAGTATATTATTGTTCTCACTATATAGATGAGAGAAATGACTGTTTCAATTGAGGTAAAAGGTAATTAGTATCAGAATTAAAACACAGGACTACCCAAAACAGAAGTTCTGATTGTCTATTTTTTTCTTCCTTATTTCTCTGTTCTTTCCTTCCTTTCTTTCATTCCAGCTTCCTTTCCCCTCATCTGTCTTCTTTCCTGCTCTTACCCTTCCTCATTCCTCTTCCCCTCCTTCCTTGTCTTTCCTTCTTTCTTTACTTTTTAAACATTTATTGTGATTCACTGATATCTCATCACTTCATATTCAAGGCACTCAAGGTAAAATGATGAACGAAACCAGTATGGTTTATGTTCAATTGAAATGTACATCTTAGTGAAGGGTAAAAACCAACAAAAAATGTAAGTAAACAAATCTTATATTATACAATTTGGTAAACACTGTGAAAGGACCTAAGTGAATGATTAAAATGGAAAATAACAATGAGATCCTCTCATCTAACAAAAATGATATTTTAACTGAAATGTAAAGAATCAGAGAATCTAGATCTGCAAAGTTTAGAGAAACAGAATTTCAGACGTAAGAGCAGCATCTAAAAACACCTTGATATGAGAAAGAGTTTCTGTGGGCTTATTGAAAACCATTTTGTATGGAAGCTAGTTAGCAACAGTAAGTGGGTACATGATAATATTATAATCAATTACAATCTTGAAATTTTGTTATCAAATATCTATTCTTAATAATTCCTATGGTCGCTTATGACCAAGTATAATTTGCTCAGAAATTTCTGCTATTATTTTAAAATGTCTTTTAAAAGAGGATTTTGTGTCTTTGCATATTCTGTTCCCCTTATCCAAGTTTCTCTTAAATTTCTTCCTCTTGGAAAAATGTGTAAGGCCTGTTTTCGCTATCAAAGATTTTCCCCACATTTCTTGAAACAAATATAAATGCTTCCCCCTCTAAATAACTCTTATACTTTTATTGTGGTATTTACCAAACTATAGTTCAAATAATGTATCTGTAGCTCTGTGTCTGAGGGCTTGTAAGGCAATGATTTTTTTCTTATTCACTGTGCACTGCATTTAAAAAATATTAGGCTTGTTATGTGTGTTTTAATTTACATGTAGTGAATTAAACCTTCTTAATGTATATTTTTTTTGCATTTTGACACAAAATGTAGTCATGTTGCAGTCGCATCATGAAGTAGAATATTTTCATAAACCAAAATGTTTTCTCAAGCTCTCTGCATTTGAACCTGTCTACTATTCCATTCCCTTGCAATTAGTGATTTGTTTACTATCTCTATAGTTTTGTTCATTCCAAATATCATATAAATAGGGTCATACATCATAAATGTTTTGGTCCTGCTTCTTCTGCATAGCATGATGCTTTTGAATTCCAACCATTTGGTTGTTTATATCAGTAGCACATCTATTTATATTGCTGAGAAGTATTCTATAATATGAATGAACAAGTTTGTTTACATATTTACATTTTGCAGGACATGTTTTCATTTATCTTTGGCAAATAAAGATATTTGAGACCCTTAGGTCAATTAGGGAATGTTTAAATTTATGTTAAAATTGCCAAACTATTTTCTAAAGTAGCTATACTATTTTTCATTTTCAGTATTAATGGATGAGAGTTTATGTTGTTCTTCAATTGTTATTGTCAAATTGTATTCATTTTTTTCCCCCTTCCAGTCATTCTATTAGTTATGACATGATTTTAATCTCTCATGTGACAAATGATAATGATAATTTTTCATTTGGTTGTTTGCCATTCATATCTTCTTTGGTCAATAATTCATGAAAGTCATCTGTTATTTTAAAATATTATTACTGAACTCAGAGTTTTTATATGCACTGAATATAAGTACTTTATCTGGCAAATGTTTTGAAAATACTTTTTATTTTTCCTTTTCTTTTATTTATTATTATTTTTTAATAGTTACTTTGGAAAGGTAGAAGTTTCTATTTTGAAGTCCAGTTTAGAGATATTTTAATTTTTCCTAACCCAAAATCACAATGAATCTGTTCAGTGTTTTCTTATAGAAGACATATATTTGATGTCTTACATTTTTGTCTATGATTGCCTTTTAGTTTGTTTGTTGACCTTTTTTTTTTTTTAAACTATGTATAAGTTTGAGGTTTACTTGATTGTGTGTGCATGCTAAGTCACTTCAGTCATATCCAACTCTGGGTGACTCTTTGGACAGTAGCCCCCCAGGCTCCTGTGTCCATGGGGATTCTTCAGGCAAGAATACTGGAGTGAGTTGCCATGCCCTACTCCAGGGGATCTTCCTGACTCATGGATCAAACACAATGTCTCTTATGTCTCCTGCATTGGCAGGAGGGTTCTTTACCCCTAGTGCCACCTGAGAAGCCCTCACTTGATTGTATATGATATCAAATTTTTACATTACCATTAGGTGACTGAAATGTATTTTTCCCATGGAGTTGCTCGGCACATTTGTATCAGATCTGCTGACTTATAAATGTAAGAAACTATAGGTCCATAATGTACAATTCAAGCCTATCCATTCACCAATTCTACACTGTGTTGATACCACTAGTTTTATTTTTGTCTTGAATTCAGATAGTGTTGAGTCTTCTGTCTTTATTCTGTTTAGTTTACTTGCTTTTCCACATAATGCTATAACTTTTTAAATTATATTTTTAAAAGCTTTCTGGGAATGTAACTGGCTTATGATGAATCTATAAACTCTAATCTCTGTAACATATCCTTATATAATATCACTCTGATACAACTCTAACTTATCAAAATAGTTAATGGTGTAGCATGGCTGTGGCCAACAGTGATAGCCATGCCATGCCTGGAGTTGAAAATATAACAAGTCTTAACTAAATCGCATTACTAGGTATGTATGAGTAATGATCCCTTTAAGAAAAATTTAAATATTAATGTTAGAGGAAAAGTGAGTACGTGCTCTGCAGAAAATGAAATAATAATGATAAATACATTAAGTTCCCCAGTACAAATAAAGAAAAATGTATGTTTTTTTTTTCAAAAGTAAATACTCTATTTCCCTTTGTACACATTAATTTTAATTTAGAATAATTAAAAGCCTATGAATGCAAAGTGGGTAAGTATACTTTGGAGAAGAGAAAATTGTATTAGTCAATATCACAGTATTAAAAACTGTAGACATCTTTATTAAAATATCAGATTTTTTTTTTTTTTTTTAAGGCACGACCTGCAGTGTTTTTCATGAAGTCTAACATCATTACTGGTGATTTGTTTCTAAGTTAATAAAAATGCATACTCTGGGTAACTTCAAATTCATGCCATATATATATATATGCTTTTAGCTCTTTCTTTCTTGTCATCATGTTTATGTACCTTCATCAGCCTGTGGCACTTTGTGTTTATTTAGTTTTCCTTAGTGGTCCTTAATTAACAAATGACTTGACATCTTTTCTGTAAAGTGAGACTTAAGCAATATTTCTACTTAATTTATACTTGAAAACGGCACATCACAGGCAAATATTATAAACCTATTATTTTTCTATACAATGATTAATGGGTCTCTAAATAGTTTTGCCAACAAAGGTCCGTCTAGTCAAAGCTATGGTTTTTCCTGTGGTCATGTATGGATGTGAGAGTTGGACTGTGAAGAAAGCTGAGCACCGAAGAATTGATGTTTTTGAACTGTGGTGTTGGAGAAGACTCTTGAGAGTCCCTTGGACTGCAAGGAGATCC
>NW_011495032.1:15999367-16018858 GCF_000754665.1 Bison bison bison
CAACAGGTCCCTTGGACTGCAAGGAGATCCAACCAGTCCATTCTAAAGCAGATCAGCCCTGGGATTTCTTTGGAAGGAATGATGCTGAAGCTGAAATTCCAGTACTTTGGCCACCTCATGAGAAGAGTTGACTCATTGGAAGAGACTCTGATGCTGGGAGGGATTGGGGGCAGGAGGAGAAGGTAATGACAGAGGATGAGATGGCTGGATGGCATCACTGACTCGATGGACATGAGGCTGAGTGAACTCCGGGAGCTGGTGATGGACAGGGAGGCCTGGAGTGCTGTGATTCATGGGGTCGCAAAGAGTCGGACATGACTGAGTGACTGAACTGAACTGAACTGAACTGAAATAGTTTTGAATGTTATGAATTTATATTTTCATGATCAGAAATTATATAATAGGAAACTTTGAGAAACAGAAGAGTTGAAATAAGAGGATATTGGTGTAATGATGATGTAATGTGATATTGGAAGATCATGTGTTACTCAAAAATAGAATTAAAGTATTTTCTCTAAATAAATTACTATCAGCTGTATTTGTGAAGAACAAACTCATATAGTATGTAATTCTTATCTAGAGTATCCTCTCCTTGCTTGAAGAAAAATAAATAAGTCACATCATTGACGCCAGTATTTATGAGAAAAACATCTCTTTTGCCATGTCAGGATCTGTTGTGGTTCCTGTCTCAGGAACCACTTCTCATCATTCAAAAACAATAGACCTCAGAAAAAAAAGAGTTATTCAATCTCCTGTTCCTTTGAACAGAGTGTTTCTCTGAAATTTCTATAATTTTAGCCATGAAACAGTTAATCCCTGGAATTTGGGCAGCAAAATATCTGGATGATGGGTTGACTGTCTTAAATTACCCTGAAAAATATAAATCTTCCTATTGCAGATATATTCAGTTCTTTATTTATGCCATGATATTTTTTGTACTGTCATCTTTAAAATCCTAATACAGTATTGCAAATTTAGTTGTAGGGTTAATAAAACCAGATACCAGACATATTAATTTATTTTATTAAGTAGACTAGATAATTTACCATCATAAAGACAGAGCCTGAGGATAAAACTACAAAGTAATATTTATATCTGTATTAGATACCACGTGGAAAATACCCATATCAAAAAATGTACTTTTACCTTTCCTTCCTTCATATCTTAATATTCACTATAAAAATGTTGGCAGTCAATTTAGAATAACTAAAAAATAAAATATTTTATTATAAAGCTATACAGTAGTTATAATTCTATATTGATTTTTTAATATTTATCATGTTTTTCAAACAAAGTTAATGAGATAGAGACATAAATTTAATCAAAAATGGTACCATAGATTACAATGTCCAATGTAAAATATTACATCCGAGCTCTTACATGAAAAATCCACAAAAACATTAGGTTTGTCAGGTCTCAGATTAGATTTTAGCCTATTTACAAGCCACTTATTTAGCCTTTTAGCATTTTATAGATGCTGACAGAAGAAAAAAGACTCCTGGTTCAAATACAAAATATTCTTAATATTCACAGGGCAGCATAAGTAAAAGGTAAATCTGCATTTTTTAAATAGTTTGGTTGCCCCAGGGTCCCATAGGGAAGAAGAAATATGGGCCAAAATGGTAGGTCTGGTTTATATTATATCTGAGAAATACTGACCTTTGGGGTCCACCACTTAAGAAGCAAGCCTGCTTTTTGTCTCAAATCAAGTTATTATCTTATTCCTTAAGGTTACTTTCTGGAAATTCAGACCTGAGAAATATACCAGGTAAAAGTCCTCGGAACCTTACCATCTAGGCACATCCTATAAGATGTGCAGGAACATGAGAAATCTATGTAAGGATGTCTTTCCCCATAAGGTTTGAGTATACGTATGAAATAAATAGATTCCATCCATGATATAGATAGATAATACATATAGTATATATGCTTTTGAACTGTGATGTGGGAGAAGAATCTCGAGAGTCTCTTGGATTGCAAGGAAATCCAACCAATCAATCCTAAAGGAAATCAATCCTGAATATTTATTGAAAGAACTGATGCTGAAGCTGAAATGCCAATACTTTGGCCACCTGATGGGAAGAACTGATTCATTGGAAAAGACTCTGATGCTGGGAATGATTGAAGGTGGGAGAAGAAGGGGATGATAGAGGATGAGATGGTTGGATGGCGTCACTGACTTGATGGACATGAGTTTGAGCAAGCTCCAGGAGTTGGTGGTGGACAGGGAAGCCTGGTGTGCTGCAGTCCATGGGGTCACAAAGAGTCAGACATGACTAAGCGACTGTACTGAACTGAGCTGACATGTATATCTGATTCAGATTTATGAAATCAAGCATTTTAAGTAAATAATTTTATTTCTCTTCCACATGGAAACAAATCCCTCCAAATAGTCAATGTCAAACTGATCTGTTATCATATTTTTGTTCACTCATTTATTGAGTTCGTTCTGTGCTTCAAGATGGGAAAAGCACAGATGGGATTTGTTTCTTTATTCAGGTAGTTGAGGAGGAAGCTTGTATTTACTTTTTAATATTGCAAATTTTAACAGCTTAAACCAGTTTTGTCATTGATGTCAATCCCTAGGCTTTTCCTTCTTTTTTGAGGGGAATAATATTTAGGAATTGCTCTGAGTCAAATATGTGCACATGTACATGTATGCAGGCACATATGGTATTATGTATTTTGGTCAACACACATTATCTTCAGTTAGGCATCCTCTGTATACTTGATTACTTGATTTACCACTTATGTCTTATAATTTCTCTACAAGAAAAAAAGTTCCAAGAGAAATTTTTTATATAACTAATGAACTGTATTTTTAACGTAATTAAAAAATTGAATTCCAAAGACATTTTGAGGAGGCTATATTCAGCAAGAGTTTGGTATTTAATGTATTCATTGGTGTGGTAATACACAGTAAAATGCACAGAATGTCCTATGTTTAAAATTTTTATTCATATTATATGCAAACATTAAAGAGATTTTTTTAATCAATATTAATATTTTATCATGCAAATTAGGTAGTCGATATGCAGATTATTTCAGAAGAGAAAATTTAACTGGAGATATTCACACCTCTGGTCATTTTTAACCCAAAGCTATATCTTTGACTGGAATATTAAGAGTAGAAGGACTTATGATAATATAGTTTATGTTTATATATTTTCAGAAAAATAAACCAGAGAGGTTAAAAGTAGTCTTTTTATTATAAAGTAGCAAATTAGAAGCAAAACTAGAAAATATTTTTCTCATCTTCCAATCTGGAGCTTTTACCTGGGGATAAAATTTGGATAACTTGTGAAAATGTATCAAAACCTCAACTAGAAGAAATAGGAAAGTACTGATTTAATAAGATTAGGTTAATTAAAATAATAATACTAATAATATTGGCTAACATTTATTGATAGTTTATTGCATATTGAACACTAAATAATTTTTGCATAAAACCTCAAGAAATATATGTACTCATTATTACCACATTTTTCAGATGAATAATGAGGAACCCAGAGGCTTTAGTTAATTTTTCCATAATTAACAAAATAATAAATGATGGACCCATAATTGTATGTTAGTAGTATGACTTTAGAGCAAATATTCTCAACTATTAAAGTGTATATTTGAGGCACAACCTAAAATACAGGTAAAATGCCAAAAAAATAGAATATTAGAAAGAGAACATAATTAATTTCATATGGTTATGCATGAAATGTGTGATCCATTTTAATGCAGATGGGGAAGGTGGACAGAAATTGAGAACTACGAATTGATGGCAAAACTCATTCACAGTGCAACAGTTCCTCAACCTGGTAGGTGCAAATGAGGAGATGTGACTATGGAAAATTGTGGGTGCAGACCAAAATAATTTGCCCAAAACATCTTCTATGTTTGGAAGTCTCAAAGAAATTATTAGGAACCATGATTTCAAAATAGAATTGGGGGGACAAAAGGGTAATATAATAGAATATAAGAGTCCTAAACTAATTCATGGTTTGTTAAGTATCAAATCCTAGATGGTTACATGAGTCCTTTTGATCAGTGTCAGAAGAAATCGCCAAGTATTCTTTCCAGGGGAAAATAAGGTCATTTTCACCAAGCACATTAATTTTTCAACTCTACATAAGCTCTGGTGCCTACCTTTCAATTCCTAACTATTCTTATTGACCATGGAGAAGCAGCATGATGAATGTTACTGAGAAATTATGTATCATTTCTAATGACCAAGTCCAGCGTTTCTTTGGACTTTCTCCCACGTCCAATGCCTGGCCCTCCTCTTCTCCTCTATCAGTAACTCCCTTGTAGTACATCATTTTGGGAAACGTGAGTCTAGTCATGTTTGCTGCTGCTGCTGCTAAGTCGCTGCAGTCGTGTCCGACTCTGTGTGACCCCAGAGACGGCAGCCTACCAGGCTCCCCTTCCCTGGGATTCTCCAGGCAAGAACACTGGAGTGGGTTGCCATTTCCTTCTCCAACGCATGAAAGTGAAAAGTGAAAGCGAAGTCCTTCAGTCGTGTCCGACTCTTTGCGACCCCATGGACTGCAGCCTACCAGGCTCCTCCATCCATGGGATTTTCCAGGCAAGAGTACTGGAGTGGGGTGCCATTGCCTTCTCTGCTAGTCATGTTTAAATGAGTCTAAATCATATCATAGACATTAGATGCTTCTAGTTTGGTGTTATGTTGACTTAATGGTACCAGTTTGTGAAAACCATTTACTGTCCTTCTTTCAGTTGTGTAAAAGGGGATAACAATGTAAGTCATTGAATGTAATGATTAGTTAATGCATCTAAAGCACTTAAAGAAGGTCTAAAATGTACTGGATGATGGAAGAATAGAAATTTGTGTATGCAGCATTTCAATTCTCTCTAGCAGTTTAGGCAATAAAAGTAATATTACAGATCTCATTCCTTTTTAGCATGTGGTGTTCACAGGAAATAATGCTTTACTTACACATAAACTATTAAGACTAAGCCATTCATTTATATGTCTGTCTAGAGCTTCTATGGAAGAGTCTTTAAACTGTATTTGCATTTTGAGTATAATACAAATTTTAATTTTGCTGTAAAGTTATATGGGATAATCTTTGTTGAACACCATTTAATGAAAAGGGATAGCTAAACTAAAACAACTGCACACTGCTCTGAGAATTTCCTTATTATTGAAGAAAGAATGGGAAGAATCTCAAATATTATTTCTTTAAATTTTTCTAGTAAAAGGACTCTTGCTTAATTCTTTTAAAAATAGTTTAAACTTAGAAGCCCTAGTTGTGTAACAAGTAAATACTAGAAAATGGCAGGGATGGTGGGAGGCAGGGGCAGTGGCTCAGTTGTAAAGAATCTGCCTGCAATGCAGGAGACCATCTACAATGCTTGGAAGATCCCCTGGAGAAGCAAATGGAAATCCACTCCAGTAGTCTTGCCTGGGAAATCCCATGGACATAGGACCCCAGTGGTCTACAAGCCTTGAGGTTGCAAGAGTGGAACATGACTTAGTCACTAAACCACCACCACCAATGTATTATACACATGAACACTGAACTACTTAAGGATCATTGTTTATTTACAAATTTAACATTTTATGGAATATGATTACTTTAAATTGTTGAGATAAAGTAGTTTTATATCTTAGGTTTGCAGAAGTTATGATGTGTGTTTTACTGCAGTTTAATCTACAACATGTGCATTGCAATATATGAGGGGGACAGATGGAACACAGGGAAATTTGGGGGCAATAAAACTAATCAGTGCAATACTATAATTGTTCATAAATTCCAGTATACATTTGTCAAAACCCATAGGGAGTATAACACAAAGATTGAATTTCCAGGTTCCTCTGTCTATGGAATTCTCCATGTAAGAATACTGGAGCAGTTACTGTGTTAGTCACTCCATCATGTTTGACACTTTGTGATGCCATGGACTGTAGCCCACTAGGCTCTTCTGTCCATGAAATTCTTCAGGCAAGTATACTAGAGTGGGTTGCCATTTCTTTCCCCAGGGGATCTTCCTGATCCAGGGATTGAAGCCGGGTCTCCTGCATTGCAGGCAGATATTTTACCATGTGAGTCATCCAGCAGCGGTTAACCATTCTCTTTTCAGGGGGTCTTCCTGACCCAAGAATCTGCTGCATTACAGGTGGATTCTTTACTCTCTGAGCCATCAGGCAAGCCCTTTAAACTATGACCCCTAGGTAATAATAATGTATTAATATTGGCTTATTAATTGTAATGGATGTATCACATCAATGTAAGATGTTAACAATAGAAGAGACTAGGAGGTAGGGAGTTGCTGAGGTGTTATGTAGGAAGTTTCTTTACTTTCTACTCAATTATCTTAGTTAGTTCTAAAAGGACCCTAAATTATGAGCCTTTTGATTTAAGGAAAAGTTAATTTAGAATCAGCAAGAAATACTGGAAAAGCAAAACTTTTGGCTTCATCTATACTTTTTTATTTCCTAAGGATGTAGCCTTGTAGTCATTTAAATTATCTGTCCTTTGGTTTGATTATCTAATAATGAAAGTGAAATTGTTAGTCACTCAGTCATGTTTGACTCTTTGTGACCCCATGGACTGTAGCCCACCAGGCTCCTATGTCCATGGATTCTCTAGGCAAGAATAGTGGAGTGGGTTGCCATAATGAAATCAATTGTAACTGCCTTAAAATTTTTTTGTGTGTGTTAAGTCAGATAACATTCATAGAGCAACTAGCACAGTACTAACACTAAACAGATGATCCATAATTAACAGATAGTATCAGATCTCACCTAGTTACATGTTCATTCATTTAACAATTATTTGATGAGTGTTTTCTGTATACCTGGTACCATTTCATGAAGTCCCTGTATTCTTGATAAGTATGGCTTTTGTGCTCAAGAGCCTGTAAACATCTATCATTTCTAACTAGATAAAACCCCTTACTTTTAAAATATCCAAGGGAATTTTGCTTTTTTATATTGAAAACTAACTAATAGACATAGAATTTTATGTAAATTAAGACAAGAGCTGCTCTACATTCCAATTCTGTAAATAAGTAGTATACTATTTGCAAATCTGCAAATATATGGGTTTAGATTTAATCCTATAAATATAGGAATTATAGCATGTTCTTATCACAGAAAGCTATAGGGTTAATTGGTAAATGATAATGTAAATAAAATCATTCTGTTGAGATTTCAACATGGCATCCAAGTACTGCATTTCAGACTTTTGTTAACTATGAGGGCTACTACGTTTCTTCTAAGAGATTCTTGCCCACAGTAGTAGATATAATGGTCATCTGAATAAATTCACCCATTCCTGTCCATTTTAATTCACTGATTCCTAAAATTTTGATGTTCACTCTTGCCATCTCTTGTTTGACCATTTCCAATTTACCTTGATTCATGGAGCTAACATTCCAGGTTCCTATGCAATATTGTTCTTTACAGCATCAGACTTTACTTTCACCACCAGACACAACCACAACTGGGCATTGTTTCTGCTTTGGCTCAGCCTCTTCATTCCTTCTGGAGCTATATCTCCACTCTTCTCCAGTAGCATATTGGACACCTACTGACCTGGGAATTTCATCTTTCAGTGTCATATCTTTTGCCTTTGCCTTTTCATACTATTCATGGGGTTCTCAAGGCAAGAAGGCTGAAATAGTTTGCCATTCCCTTCTCCAGTGGACCACATTTTGTCAATAAAAAAAGGCTGAATGCCGAAGAATTGAAGCCTTTGAACTATGGTGCTGAAGAAAACTCTTGAGAATCCCTTGGACAGCAAGGGTATCAAACCAGTCAGTTATAAAGAAAATCAACGCTGAATATCCATTGGAAGGACTGATGCTGAGGCTGAAGCTCCAGTATTTGGCCACCTGATGCGAAGAGCCAACTCTTTGGAAAAGACCCTGATGCTGGGAAACAGTGAAGGCAGGAGGAGAAGGGGATGATAGAGTTGGTTGGATGGCATCATTGACTCAATGGACATGAGTTTGAGAAAACACCAGGAGATGGTGAAGAACAGGGAGCCTGGCATGCTGCAGTCCATGGGAGTAGCAAAGCGTCAGATGACTGACTGAACAACAATAAATAATATCATGACATTATTCCCAAGACTTTGTATGTATTACCTAGTATAATTTGTCAGTTGCTCTGCTAGAGGAATAAGTATGACATCACTGTTAGAGGGCATAACAATCTAGGGAGCTCTAGCAACCATTCAGTCAGATACATGTAAATATAGGTATGGTTTAAAATTTATACAGTATTGAAAATGCATAAATTTTCAAATCTGCAGTTATTTTAACTATGTGTCAAGCAAAAGCAGGGAGACAGTATCAAAGATGATTATTTGAAAAATAAAATTAAAAAAAAGAATAGTTTAGCCTC
Organism: Bison bison bison; assembly: GCF_000754665.1. Taxonomy (NCBI): domain Eukaryota; kingdom Metazoa; phylum Chordata; class Mammalia; order Artiodactyla; family Bovidae; genus Bison; species Bison bison. The sequence continues at coordinate 16,007,733 of NW_011495032.1, forward strand.
TGGTTCCAATTTTTGTGTAATATACCAAATTATTGTTATGCAACATAACTAATCAATATCTACATATCACACAGAAGATTCATAAGTAGTCCTAACTAATAGTCTAATGTCAGACTTTGGATCGCTGAATCTGGGACATTATGTAATGTATTTTGTGTCAGTGACATCTAGAGTCATGTTTAGTAAGAATTAGAATGTCAGCAATGGGAACTGAAATATGGGTATTAACACAGAGCTATTACTATCTGGAGTGGGAAGTATATAATATAAAGTGAATGATTTAATACAGACTTTTAAAAAGTAGGGACAAAAATTCCCATTTTATGGGTATAGTCATATATATATATATATAGGCAATGTATGTATGTGATCTATTTGTCACATACAGTGAGTTTGGAAAAGTGGTACAAACTGCACTCAAGAAACTTACAACTCAATTAGAGATATATCATTATTGAAGGTAAATCAGTGTTAATTCAAAGGGACTTGTTATCATTTTAATATATCAAGTAACCACTAAAAATATCTATACAAAAAGGAAAATGGGAGGTAAAAAATTCAATTAAAGAGTAAACAAAAATAAAATAAGGAGGGAACTGAGGAAAAAAGTAATATGGCATGTAGAAAATAGAATGATATAAATATAAATTTTCATATTAGTAATTGCTTAGTTACAAATGGAATAATCCTTCTCATCAAAATGCAAAAATTGATTGAATGGGATAAAAAAATCTTGATTGAGTTCAGTTCAGTTCAGTTCAGTCACTCAGTCATGTCCGACTCCCTGTGACCCCATGAACCACAGCATGCCAGGCCTCCCTGTCCATCAACAACTCCTGGAGTACACCCAAACTAATATCCATTGAGTGGATGATGCCATCCAACTATCTCATCCTCTCTCGTTCCCTTCTCCTGCCCTCAATCTTTCCCAGCATCAGGGTCTTTTCAAATGAGACAGCTCTTAGCATCAGGTGGCAAATGTATTGGAGTTTCAGCTTCAACATCAATCCTTCCAATGAACAACCAGGACTGATCTCCTTTAGGATGGACTGGTTGGATCTCCTTGCAGTCCAAGGGACTCTCAAGAGTCTTCTCCAACACCACAGTTCAAAAACATCAATTCTTCTATGCTCAGCTATATTTATAGTCCATCTCTAACATCCAAACATTGCTACTGGAAAAACCATAGCCTTGACTAGATGGACATTTGTTGGCAAAGTAATGTCTCAGCTTTTGAACATGCTGTCTAGGTTGGTCATAACTTTCCTTCCAAGAAGAAAGCGTGTTTTAATTTCAAGGCTACAACCACCATCTGCAGGGATTTTGGAGCTGAAAAAATAAAGTCTCTCACTGTTTTCCCATCTATTTGCCATGAATTGATGGGACCAGATGCCATGATCTTCATTTTCTGAATGTTGAGCTTTAAGCCAAGTTTTTCACTCCCCTCTTTCACTTTCATCAAGAGGCTTTTAGGTTCCTCTTCACTTTCTGCCATAAGGGTGGTGTCATCTGCATATCTGAGGTTATTGATATTTCTCCCGACAATCTTGATTCCAGCTTGTGCTTCTTCCAGCCCAGCATTTCTCATGATGTACTCTGCATATAAGTTAAATAAACAAGGTGACAATATACAGCCTTGGCGTGCTCCTTTTCCTATTTGGAACCAGTCTGTTGTTCCATGTCCAGTTCTAACTGTTGCTTCCTGACCTGCATACAGGTTTCTCAAGAGGCAGATCAGGTGATTTGGTATTCCCATCACCTTCAGAATTTTCCAGTTTATTGTGATCCACACAGTCAAAGGCTTTGGCATAGTCAATGGAGCAGAAATAGCTTTCTTGCTTTTTTGATGATCCAGTGGATGTTGGCAATTTGATCTCTTGTTCCTCTGCCTTTTGTAAAACCAGCTTGAACATCTGAAAGTTCATGGTTGATTAGTTAGTAACTCTCTAAATTAGACTATGTATACAAAAGCAGAAAAAGTAGAAAGTGAACAAATGAAAAATGATAGTTCATGAAAATAGTAACCAAAGTGACTGGGGTAGATATACTATTATCAGACAATATAAACCCCAAGTCAGTTAAAGAAAACCATAGGATATTATATATTGCTAAGACAGCCAGTCCATAAATAAGTTGTAACAATTTTATATATATACACAGTTAACAAAAGACCACCAAAATATATGTATAAGAAACTGACAGAATTGAAATGAGAAATGAACCATTCTAAAGTATAATTTGAGACTGCAATGTCCCCTTTCAATAATGGACAGAACAAGTAGACTGAAGATCAATAAGGGAGCAGAGGACATGAACAGCACTACAAATAACTAGTTCCATCAAACATTTATATAGCACTCTACCTAATAACGGGATACATATTCTTCTTAAGTATACATAGAACACTCTCTAGGGTATATCATATGTTATCTCTTTATCACAGACAGACATACACACAAATGGAATGAAACTAAAGATGTATAGCAGCAGAAACACTTGAAAAGTTCACAAACATATCAAAATTTAGCAATACATTTTAAAATAATTGCTGTGTGAAAGTATGAATAAAAATAGAAACTAGAGAATTATTATATGAAATGAATATTGGAACAATAGAGACAATGAAAGCAAGAGTTGGTTCTCTAAAAAGGTCCATGAATTGATATACTTTCAACTAGATAGGCTAAGAAGGAGTGAAGATTCAATTCCCTAAAAACAGGAATGAATATAGACTTTACTACCAACTTACATAAATTAAAAGGTTTGTGAAAGTAAAAGTCACTCAGTCATGTCTGACTCTTTGTGAGTCCATGGACTGTCCATGGAATTCTCCAGGCCAGAATACTGGAATGAGTGCCTTTCCCTTCTCCAGGGGATCTTCTCAACCCAGAGATTGAACCCAGGTCTCCCACATTGCAGGCTTATAAGAAAATACAATGAACAATTGTACACCAACCATTAGATATCATAGATGAAACAGAAAAATATACAGATAATACAAACTACCAGAACTGACTCAAGAAGACATAGAAAATGTAACCAAACCTATAAAAAAATAAAACAATTGAATCAGTATTCAAAATTCCCAGCAAGGAAAATTCCAAATTCCAGGAGTATATGGCTTCATTGTTCATTTTATTCAAATATTTAAAGAAGAATTTATACCACTATTTCTCAAACATATCCAATAAATAGTATAGTATTACCCTGATTTCAAAACCAAACAAATATCCCAATACAAATATTATATAGACCAGTATCCTTTTGTGAATATAGAATAAAATTCTTCAGCATAATACTAAAAAACCTGAGCTAAGCAAAATGTTAAAATTAAACTTATCCTTACTAATATCTTAATTATATCCGCAAATATAAGATTACATTCACAGGTAAAAAAGCTTATGATTTCAATGTCTTTTTCAGGAGCATAATGTAACCCAAAAAAGAAATCCTTCAGTTTTTAATCATTGCTAGCTGTGAGTTATTTCTAGATATTATCAAGTTGAGACTATTCCCCTCCATTCTTAATGTGTTGACTGCTTTTCTTATATACATATTAGATTTCTGTCCATTTTTTTTTTTGCTTCAGTATAAGCAATTGTGTGTGTCTTTAATCTTTTATTCTATTTGGTGTCATATTATTACATTGATGGTGTTTCTTATGTTGAATATTTCCTATTTTCCTAGGATAAATTCTATTTGATTGTGGTATATGATCCTTTGCTGGGCTTCCCTGGTGGTTCAGAGGTTAAAGCATCTGCCTTCAATGTAGGAGACCTAAGTTCGATCCATGGGTTGGGAAGATCCCCTGGAGAAGGAAATGGCAACCCACTCTAGTATTCTTGCCTGGAGAATCCCTGGGACAGAGGCGCCTGGTGGGCTACAGTCCACGGGGTGGCAAAGAGTTGGACACGACTGAGAGACTTAACTTTCACTTTCGAAACACCAAAAAAAAAAAAAGGACAGAAATCTAATATGTATATAAGAAAAGCAGTCAACACATTAAAAATGGAAGGGAACATTCTCAACTTGATAATGTCTAGAAATAACTCACAGCTAGCAATGATTAAAAACTGAAGGTTTTCTTCTTTTTTGGGTTACATTATGCTCCTGGAAAAGACATATTGAAATCATAACCCTTTTTACTTGTGAATGTAATCTTATATTTGCAGATATAATTAAGATTTTAGTAAGGATAAGTTTATAATGGATTAAGGCATACTCTTTTTTAATAATTGAATATAGTTGATTTAACAATATCCTGTTAGTTTCTGGTGTACAGTAAAGTGATTTAATTATATATATGTATGTGTGTGCTCAGTCTGTCAGTCATGTCTGACTCTTTGTGACCCCATGGGCTGTGGCCTGCCAGGCTCCTCTGTCCATGGAATTTTCTAGGCAACAATACTGGAATGGACCATTTCCTACTCCATAGGATCTTCCCAACCCAGAAATTGAACCCATGTCTCTTGTGTCTCTTGGATTGGGAAAAGCCAATACACATAAATATTTCAGATTATATAATTTTCCAGTTTCTTTTCCATCATAATTTATTAAAATATATTGAATACAGTTCACTGTGATCTACAATAGGTCCTAGTTGTTTATCTATTTTATGTTAATATGTGGTAGTTTAGATCTGATACCCCAAATTCCTAATTAATCCCTTCCCCCCATCTTTCCCTATTAGTAATCATAACTTTGTTTTCTATGTCTGTGAATCTGTTTCTGCTTTGTAAATAGGTTAATTTGTATCATTTTTTAGATTCCACATATAAGTGATATTATATGACATTTATCATTCTCTGACTTCACTTAGATTGATAATCTGTAGGTTCATACATGTTGCTGCATTTGGCATTATTTCATTCTTTTATGGCTGAGTAATATTGTGTTGCATATATGTATCACTTATTTTTTATCCAGTCATCTATTGATGAACACTTTGCTTACTCTCATATCTTGGTTACTGTAAATAGTGCTGCTATGAACATTGTGGTACATGTATCTTTTTGAATTAGAGTTTTGTCCATAAGTGGAATTGCAGGATCATATGGTAACTTTCGTTTTTCCCAGAGTACGTTTTAAGTTTATTTTTAATGGTGTAAATGTGCTTTTTAGTTTTTTAAGGAACCTCCATACTATTCTCCAAAAGGGTTATGCCCTAGTTTATATTCCCACCAACAATGTAAAACTGTTCCTTTTTCTCCAAACCTTCTTTAGAATTTATTGTTTATAGACGTTTTGATGATGGCCATTCTGACCAATATGGAAACTCCAAGATGGTGGAAATAAATGGGGAGTAGATGACAGATAGATTGGGAAAAATAGAAACAGTGAGAGACTTTAATTTTTTTTTTGGGGGGGGGGTCTCCAAAATCACTATAGATGGTGACTGCAGCCAGGAAACTAAAAAATACTTGCTCCTTGGAAGAAAAGCTATGACCAACCTAGACAGCATATTACAAAGCAGAGACATTACTTTGCCAACAAAGGTCTGTCTAGTCAAAGCTGTGGTGTTTCCTGTAGTTATGTATGGATGTGAAAGTTGGACCATAAAGAAGGGTGAGCATAGAAGAACTGATATTTTTGAATTGTGGTGTTGGAGAAGACTCTTGAGAGTCCCTTGGACTGCAAGAACATCAAATCAATCAATGCTAAAGGAAATCAACCCTGAATATCCATTGAAAGGAGTGATGCTGAAGCTGAAGCTCCAATACTTTGGGCACCTGATGCGAAGATCTGACTCACTGAAAAATACCCTGATGCTGGAAAAGATTGAAGATAAGATGAGAAGCTGATGACAGATGATGAGGTGGCTGGATGGCATCATGACTCAACGGACATGGATCTGTGCAAATTCTGGGAAACAGGGAGGACTGGTGTGCTGCAGTCCATGAGATCACAAGGAGTTCTACATGACTGAGCTAATGAACAAATACAACAAATATCAGAGAGTGTTTTGCTTGTGTTCTCTTATAGGAGTTTTATGGTGTCATGTCTTATATTTAATTCTTTTAGCCATTTTGATTTTATTTTTCGCATGGTGTGAGGGAATGTTCTAACTTCATTGATTTATATCTAGCTATCCAGCTTCCCCAATGCCATTTTCTGAAGAGACTGTCTTTTCTCCATTGCACATTCTTGCCTGCTATTGAAGATTAGTTGACTGCAGACATGTGGATTTATTTCTGGGGTCTCTGTTCTGTCCCATTGATCTAAATGTCTGTTTTTGTGCCAATATCTGTTGTTTTAATTACTGTCACTTTGAACTATTGTCTGAAATCTGTGGAGAGCTTATGCCTCTAGCTTTAGTCATCGAGTAGGGTGTACTCTTGATCTAATATGACTAGTATCCTTAGAAGAAGAGTAGAAGAGATAGAGATACAGATACACAGAGAGAGGGGAGTGGCATGTAAAGACACACAGAAAATCAGAGGGAAGGCAGCCATGTGTCAATAGAGGCAGAAATTAGAGTTAAACAATTGTAGCCGAGGAATATTAATGATTACCTGCAGTCATCAGAAGGTACAACAGAGAATATGGCCCTTCCATGATGCTTTGATTTGGACTTCAAGCTTTTGGATATGTAGCTTGAAATTTATGTTGTTTTAAGACACTCAGTTTGTGATGGTTTATGTAGGCTGCAGTCCATGGGGTCGCGAAGAGTCGGACACGACTGAACGACTTCACTTTCACTTTTCACCTTTATGCAGTGGAGAAGGAAATTGCAACCCACTCCAGTGTTCTTGCCTGGAGAATCCCAGGGACGGGGGAGCCTGGTGGGCTTCTGTCTGTGGGGTCACACAGAGTCAGACATGACTGAAGTGACTTAGCAGCAGCAGCATAGCAGATCTAGGAAATTAATACACCCTTAAGATCAAGAAAAAGACACAATTATTCACTCTCATCAATTCTATTTAACATAATACCAGAAGTTCTTATCAGAACATTTAGGCAGGAAATTAAGAAGTATAGGGCCTCCTAGTTGGAAAGAAAGAAGTAAAACTACTTCTAACTTTATATGACATGATCCTAAAATGTCCACAAAAATAAACAATTAGAGCTAAAAAAAAAAATGAATTCAACAAATTTGTAGGTTTAATTTCAACATTTGAAAATCAGTTGTACTTTGTACACTAGTAATAAGCCACCTGAAAAAGAAATAAAGGTAAATATTCCATTTGCAATAGCAACAAAAAGAATAAAATTCTAGAAATTAGTTTATCCAAGGAGGAGTAAGACATACACTGAAAACTATAAAACTATAATATGTTCCTGAAAGATACTTAACAAAATCTAATAAATGTAAAGGTATCTTATGTTTAAGAATTGGAGAAATTAGTATTTTAAGATGGAATTTTTACCCAGATTGTCTACAGATTTAATACAATCCTTATATAAATGTCCTTTTTTTTCAGAATTAAAAAAAAGACCCTCAAATTCATAAAATTTAAAATGACTTCAAATAACAACAACAACAACAAAATGCTTGTTCAAAGTTCAAAGTTAGAAGATTCCTAACATTACTACAAAGCTGCTTTAATCAAAACATTTTGGCACTCATATAAGGACAAACCTATAGAACAATGGAATAGAATCGAGTACAGAAGTAAACTCATATATTCATGGGCATTTCATTTTTAGCAAGTGAACAGAGATATTTAATGGGAGAAGAATAGACTCTTCAATAGATATTACTGGAAAAACTGCACATCCATGTGCCAAAGAATGAAGAAGGACCCTATCTCATCAAGTAAAAAAATAGCTAAAAAAAAAGGATCATTGACTTAAATATGGCATGAAACTTGAAGACTTAGAAGAAAACATAGAGTAAGAGTATGTAACATTGGATTCATCAATGGTCTTAGATATAGCACCAAAGCACAAACAACAAAAGAGAACATAGCTGAATTGAGCTTCATTAACACTGAAAATGTGCATCAACAGACATTACTAAGAGAGGAAAGACAACCTGCAGCAAGAGAATATTTGAAAGATCACAAAACTGATCAAATCCTAGTATCCAGATGACATGAAGAACCCTTTTTAACTCAACAATAAATAGACTATGAGTAAAGAACTTGTATAGAACTTTCTCCAGAGAAGATAAACAAATGGCCAACATGAAAATATTAAAAGATTAGATATGTTGATGAAAATGTGTAGTAATTAGAAAATGCATACATTGTTAATAAAATATAAAATATTGTACTACTCTAGAAAAGTGTGATATCTCAATAAATGAAACATAGAATTACTTTACAACACAAGAAGTTTTCTTCTAGTGTATACTTTAAAGAATCATTAACTCTATATGATACATTTGTATAAGAATGTTCAAAACTACACTATTGGACACAACTGAAGTGACTTAGCATGCATGCATGCATAGGCCAAAAGGTAGAAACAAATATTATTCAACTGACAAATGGATAAACTAAATATATAGTATATAATGCAATATTATTCAGTAAGAAATAATATTACTGACTCTTACAACACAGTGAATCCTGAAAACATTACACTAAGTAAAAAAATCTAAACAGCAAAGGCAGAATATTGTATGTTTCTGTTTATATGAAATATGTATAAAAGAGAAATTCATAAACACAAAAAGCCATATTAGTAGTTGTCAGTGGTTAGAGAGGAGTAGAAGTAACTGTCTAATGGGTGTAGAGTTTCTATTTGGTGTGATGAAATGTTTTGGAAATAGAAACTGTAGAATTTTAGAGTACCCTTCCTCATTAAAAAACAATTTGATAGGTTTTTCAATTGTAATAATCCAATTCTTCTTTTCTCAAAACTGCTACATTAAAGTGCATGTTCTATATCATACAGGCTATCTTATTTTTAACAAAGTTTCTGTGAATAATTTGATCATTTAGTGCATTGTCACATTAATATTTTTATTTTAATTTATCTGGAGATTTAGTAACTCCATTTTTCATTCATCTTAATTGATTTCATATGTTCTGACTATATATTCCTTTCTTTGTTAAACTTTGACACATGTAATTTCTTTTCTTAAATATAGTCTGTGGAGTCTCATCATAATTCCTCAATATTGAACTATATTAAATGTGGTTATTGGTATGAAGTTGCATTTTAAATATTGTATATTCAGTTTTGAAACTGAATTATAAAACAATCATAATTAATATTTTATTTCCAATGCATATTGAGGGGTAAAAGATAAAAAAGACATTTTGTTTTATGAAGCCTAAATATATTACTCATATGGATAAAGATATAACTTCAAGAAAACAGTCACAGATGGAAAGAAAAATATTCTCTAATATTAACAACAGACCTCTTTGTGTTTCTCTGAGAGCATATTCACTTACCTTATTAATTAATAAGTTTGCTATCTTGGAAATATATTTAAATACATAGTACTGTCAACCTTGGAGAACATTCTGTGAACAGCTGAATGTACCTTCTGAAAGTGCTGTATTATGGCAGTGTACAAAATATTTTACTGTAATTTCTTTGAAGCAGTTGCTATCATTATGGTGTAGTCAAGAAATAACAATTGTTCAATGTACAGCATGATCTTAAACTAGTAAATACTGATATGTCTCTCTTTTCTGAAAGAATATGTGATTTATGTAATTAAGAAAGCATTTTTTATTACCACAACAGTTTCATGATCTGTATTCATATGTGGAGAATAGAAAAGTTTTCCTATATTAATACTTTCTTGGTTTTCTATCCTTTTTAAATAAAAGTTTAAATTTATTAAAGATGTAAGACAGTACAGGGATAGATTCTTTTTCTTTCCACTCTGAGCTACTTGAAAAATAATATATATAGATGTTAATATATTGTTTCATCTATATATTGTATGTACTTGGTCATTTAAACTATCATTTTTTAAAATTTTATTTTATTTTCAAACTTTACAAAATTGTATTAGTTTTGCCAAATATCAAAATGAATCCGCCACAGGTATACATGTGTTCCCCATCCTGAACCCTCCTCCCTCCTCCCTCTCCATACCTTCCCTCTGGGTCATCCCAGTGCACTAGCCCCAAGCATCCAGTATCCTGCATCAAACCTGGACTGGCAACTCGTTTCATGCATGATATTATACATGTTTCAATGCCATTCTCCCAAATCTTCCCACCCTCTCCCTCTCCAACAGAGTCCATAAGACTGTTCTATACATCAGTGTCTCTTTTGCTGTCTCATACACAGGGTTATTGTTACCATCTTTCTAAATTCCATATATATGCATTAGTATACTGTATTGGTGTTTTTCTTTCTGGCTCACTTCACTCTGTATAATAGGCTCCAGTTTCATCCACCTCATTTGAACTGATTCAAATGTATTCTTTTTAATGGCTGAGTAATACTCCATTGTGTATATGTACCACTGCTTTCTTATCCATTCATCTGCTGATGGACATCTAGGTTGCTTCCATGTCCTGGCTATTATAAACAGTACTGAGATGAACACTGGGGTACACGTGTCTCTTTCCCTTCTGGTTTCCTCAGTGTGTATGCCCAGCAGTGGGATTGCTGGATCATAAGGCAGTTCTATTTCCATTTTTAAAGGAATCTCCACACTGTTCTCCATAGTGGCTGTACTAGTTTGCATTCCCACCAACAGTGTAAGAGGGTTCCCTTTACTCCACACCCTCTCCAACATTTATTATTTGTAGACTTTTGGATCGCAGCCATTCTGACTGGCATGAAATGGTACCTCATAGTGGTTTTGATTTGCAATTCTCTGATAATGAGTGATGTTGAGCATCTTTTCATGTTTGTTAGCCATCTGTATGTCTTCTTTGGAGAAATGTCTATTTAGTTCTTTGGCCCATTTTTTGATTGGGTCATTTGTTTTTCTGGAATTGAGCTGTAGGAGTTGCTTGTATATTTTTGAGATTAGTTGTCAGTTGTTGCATTTGCTATTATTTTCTCCCATTCTGAAGGCTGCCTTTTCACCTTGCTTATAGTTTCCTTTGATGTGCAGAAGCTTTTAAGGTTAATTAAGTCCCATTTGTTTATTTTTGCTTTTATTCCCAATATTCTGGGAGGTGGGTCATAGAGGATCCTGCTGTGATGTATGTCAGAGAGTGTTTTGCCTATGTTCTCCTCTAGGAGTTTTATAGTTTCTGGTC
>NW_011495032.1:16019158-16037426 GCF_000754665.1 Bison bison bison
CTCATTTTCACTATATTGATTCTTCCAATCCATGAACATGGTATATTTCTCCATCTATTAGTGTCCTCTTTAATTTCTTTCACCAGTGTTTTATAGTTTTCTATATGTAGGTCTTTAGTTTCTTTAGGTAGATATATTCCTAAGTATTTTATTCTTTCCGTTGTAATGGTGAATGGAATTGTTTCCTTAATTTCTCTTTCTGTTTTCTCATTATTAGTGTATAGGAATGCAAGGGATTTCTGTGTGTTGATTTTATATCCTGCAACTTTACTATAATCAATGATTAGTTCTAGTAATTTTCTGGTGGAGTCTTTAGGGTTTTCTATGTAGAGAATCATGTCATCTGCAAACAGTGAGAATTTTACTTCTTCTTTTCCTATTTGGATTCCTTTTATTTCTTTTTCTGCTCTGTTATTTATTTAGCTGTTCTGAGTCCTGTGACACACAGGATCTTGTGGCCCACGAAGTCTTAGTTAAAGCATATGAGATCCAGTTCCCTGACCAGGGATCAAACCCAGGGCCCCCTGCATTGGGAGCACAGAGTCTTAACCACTGGACACCAGTGATGTCCCTAAAGTTTCTCCTAGTTTATTTATTGATGAAACTGGCATCAATACTTGTAGAAATTATATGATTTACCCTAAGAAAGAAATCATGCTGGTTTAAGGAACCAGGTACAGTTCTTATCTAAATGTATATATTTCAGGCATGAACAAATACAGGTTGTTGCTCTGTCAACTGTTCTCTCTCTAGTTTCTTTGAGATTCAATCTTTTGCCCCAGAGATCTGCCAAAGGAAATGCTGGAAGTCAACAGGTATGAAAAAATTCCTCCAGTTGAGCAAAAGATAGCATAGGGAAATCATAAATGTTGCAGATAACAAAAGCAAAGCCAGATCAAGAACCAAATGACATTGATGTGGTTCAGAGACGAGCAAAATTATAGCTCTATTTTATAAATAGAACTTCTACCCAACATCATGTATTATGCTTAGTCATTAAGTCTTGTCCAACTCTTTGCAATACCATGGACTGTAGTCTGCCAGGTTCCTCTGTCCATGAGATTTCCCAAACAAAAATCCTGGAGTGGATTCCATTTTCTCCTCCAGGGAATCTTCTCGACCCAGGGATCAAACCCACATCTTCTGCATCTCTTGCTTTGGCAGGAGGATTCTCTTCCAATAAGCCACCTGGGAAGCCCTATCCAACATCTTATTTTTCAGTAATCTCATAGCTGACTTGCAAAATGGTAGTCATATTTGGTTCCTTTCTTCTATCCCAAGTGTTTGTTTCTCATTCTAACCCTAGCCATGTAAACAGTTTGAAGTTCTGAAGAAAAATGAGTGTCTCATCTGACCTAAACAGATTAAAAACAGGCAATAAAGCAAAATCTTAATAATTTTCCTTGTATATCCTAGATTATTTTTTAAAATAAGTGTCATTTTATAAAGTAGTGCATTCACTTCTTCCTACACTCCAAATAATGTCACTTTTGTCTTTACCTTAATGTAATCACTAAATAGGCATACATGTAGCATGAATAGTCAATATAGACAAAAATATCAATTTTAAATAGAAATCATACTTATGGATTGAAATTTGTATCTATATTAGCAAAATAATAGCATTGATTGCATGCTTACTAAAACTGAGGTTTTATATTAAATGTCTCACAGAAATCAATTCATTTAATTGTCATAATATCTTAAAGATATATAGTTATTAATAGGCAGAAACAATATTTGAGTATGATTGTTTAATTCAAGAACCCAAACTATTAGCCATTACACTATAATTTATATAAAAACATAGGAACTATAGGGAAAAAATCACTGAAATTCTTAAGAACCAAAATAATGGAAAACGCATTAAAAAATGACAAATAAGTAGCTAAGTACATCATTCATGATATGTTCTACTTTGAGTAAGAGCATAGATGAAATGCTTTAATTCATATGTATTTGAATAAAATATGTATCAATAAAATTATATCATATCAAATCTTTATAATCAAAATAACATGAGAAACAAGCAAAAAAGAGTACACATTAAATTAGGTTTATTGATTTATTTGGACAGAATTTAAGATTATTAGAGATAATACTATTGATAAAATTACTAACATAAAATTTACTTTAATTTTCAACCTTATCTTGATGAAAATAAATATGAAATATAAAGAAATTTTGGAATTTGAAATTCAGAAATTGTGTACTAAACTGCAAACACCAAAGATAATAAGTTTGCCAATTAAAAGAATAAGAGAAAACCAATACAATATTGTAAAGTAACCTCCAATTAAATACATTTATATAAAAAAGAATAAGACATTAATTTCAATATATCAGAACTTCAAAGTTTTTAAGCAAAATAACATAAAGTTCTCAGGCTCAAGAGAAGAAATTGAAAACGATAATAAAATTGTGAGATCCAATGTTCAAACTGCTTTTCACTTACTCATTCTTCTATCAACATTCTGACTCATGAGAGATTTAGTAATCAGGAATAATAGTGAGTCATTCCCTTCTGTCAGAATAGTTTCTATTAGTTGCATACACTGAAATTCCAAAAGTGGTAGAAATGTCTTGAAAGTATACAGTGAAGCATTCTAAATGACTTAAATAAATCTTGCTAGAGATATTAAAGAAACATTCAATTAATTTGAGTGACAAACCTAATCAATTCCTTTATTTGTCAATAATGGGTTTCTAAAGCTCGAAAGTAGATATAGAAAGCAGAAGCCTTCAGAACTTGTTTTGAGGGCAATAGATGATGCATACTACTGATTTTAAAATTGAATTACTATTATTTTCAATTCTTGACTATCTTACTGCCCCACGTCTCAGTCTATGCTCTCCTTAATGTCATTTTATGTTTTCAGCTATCTAATTCTTGGGGCAGATTTCCATGTGGTTTTGCAGTCGATGTCATGTCCGACCTTTTGAAACCCCATGGACTGCAGCACACTATGCTTCCCTGTCCTTCATTATCTTCCAGAGTTTGCTCAAACTCATGTCCATTAAGTTGGTGATGCCATCTAGATTTCTCTATTTCCAGATTTCTATGTATGGCCACAGTTCTTTCACATTCTTGTGACTGCAAACATTAAATCCTATCTATAGTCTCATTTGACTTTTTAAGCTTACAAACGAGATAAGCGTTGGCTTCTCTTCCCCACTCTCAACTTCCAAACTTCAGATTTGTTATAAAGTTTCATTTTCTGTCCATGCGTTGCCCCTGAAAACAATGTCCTTCCTGTGTCTATACTGTCTGAGTTTAGGGTCTTACTGACATGTGTCAGAAATGCTGCCCAAATAGACTCCTGGGTTTCACTGACCTGTGTTATATTCAGGAAATATGATATACCTTAATTAAATCAGCTCTGCTTATATTACAACCTTCTAACCAAACTCTTATGTTTTCCTTTATATAATTATTAGTATGTATTTAGAATTCTCTGCAGTATAAGATTTGCCAAATTTATTCCTCCTCATAACCTGAAAATATAGTCTACATTTCAAACACTCAATATTCCTACAAGTAGATTTATGCTTTGCTATACCCATGCCCAAGTTGTTTTCCCCACATAGAATTTTCCTTATTTTGCAGGAGGTGTGGGAGGTATATCCTTTGTTTGTTTGTTTGTTTGGTTTGGTTTTTTAAATTTATTTTCTATTGAAGGATAATTGCTTTATAGAATTTTATTGTTTTCTGTCAAATCTCAACATGAATTAGCCATAGGCATATAGATAACCCTTCCCTTTTGAACCTCCCTCCATCTCCCTCCCCATCCCACCCCTCTAGGTTGATACAGAGCCCCTGTTTGAGTTTCCTGAGCCATACAACAAATTCCCATTGGCTACCTATTTCACATATGGTAACGTAAGTTTCCAGGTAACTCTTTCCATACATCTCACTCTCTCCGCTCCTTTCTCCATGTGCATAAGTCTATTCTCTATGTCTGTTTCTTCATTGCCGCCCTGTAAATAAATTCTTCAGTATCATTTTTCTATATTCCGTATATGTGTGTTAGAATACAACATTTATCTTTCTCTTTCTGACTCACTTCATTCTGTATAATAGGTTCTAGGTTCATCCACCTCATCATAACTGACTCAAATGCATTCCTTTTTATGGGTGAGTAATATCACATTGTGTATATGTACCACACTTCTTTATCCATTCATCTGTTGATGGACATCTAGGTTTTTTCCATGTTCTAGCTATTGTAAATAGTGCTGCAATGAACAATGAGATGTATGTGTCTTTTTTAACCCTGGTTTCCTCAGGGTATATGTCTAGGAGTGAGGCTGCTGGGTCATATGGTGGTTTTATTCCTAGTTTTTTAAAGAATCTCCATACTGTCTTCCATAGTGGCTGTATATATTTACATTCCAACCAACAGCGCAAGAGCATTCCCTTTTCTCCAAACCCTCTCCAGCATTTATTGTTTATAAACTTTTTGATGATGCCCATTCTGACTGGTGTGAGGTGGTATCTCATTGTAGTTTTGAATTACATTTCTCAAATAATGAATGATGTTGAGCATCTTTTCATGTGTTAGGTAGCATCTGTATGTCTTCTTTGGTGAAATGTCTGTTTAGGTCTTTTCCCCACTATTTGATTGGGTTGTTTGTTTTTCTAGCATTGAGTTGTATTAGCTGCTTGTATATATTGAAGTTTAATCCTTTGCCTGTTGTTTCATTTGTTATTATTCTCTCCCATTCTGAGGGTTGTCTTTTCACCTTGCTTATAGTTTCCTTTGCTGTGCAAAAGCTTTTAAGTTTAATTAGGTCCCACTTGTTTCCTTTTGTTTTTATTTCCATTACTCTAGGAGGTGGGTCATAGAGGATCTTGCTTTGATTTATGTCATCGAGTGTTCTGCCTATGTTTTCCTCTAAGAGTTTTATAGTTTCTGGTCTGACATTTAGGGATTTAATCCACTTTGAGTTTATCTTTGTGTATGGTGTTAGGAAGTGTTCTAATTTCATTCTTTTACATGTAGCTGTCCAGTTTTCCCAGAACCATTTATTGAAGTGACTGCCTTTGCCCTATTGTATATTCTTTGTCAAAAATAAGGTACCCATAGGTGCATGGGTCTATTTCTGGGCTTTCTATCTTATTCCATTGGTCTATATTTCTGTTTTTGTGCCAGTACCATACTGTCTTGATGACTGTAGCTTTGTAGTATAATCTGAAGTTGGGAAGATTGATTGCTTCAGCTCCATTTTTATTTCTCAAGACAGCTTTGGCTATTCAGGGTCTTTTGTGTTTCCATATGAATTGTGAAATTTTTTGTTCTAGTCCTGTGGAAAATGCCATTGGTAATTTGATAGGGATCACATTGAATTTGTCGATTGCATTTGGTAGTATATTCATTTCCAAAATATTGATTCTTCCTACCCAGAAACATGGAATATCTTTCCATCTGTTTATGTCATCTTTGATTTCTTTCATCACTGTCTAATTTTCTGTGTACAGTTCTTTTGTATCCTTAGGTAAGTTTATTCCTAGATATTTAATTCTTTTTGTTGCAATGGCGAATGGGATTGATTCCTTCATCTCTCTTTATGATTTTTCATTGTTAGTATAGAGAAATGCAAGTGATTTCTCTGTATTGATTTTGTATCCTGCAACCTTGCTAAATTCATTGATTAGCTCTAGTAATTTTATGATACTATCTTTATGGTTTTCTATGTACAGTATCATGTCATCTACAAATAGTGAGAGCTTTACTTCTTCTTTTTGGATCTAGATTCTTTTATTTCTTTTTCTTCTCTGATTTCTGTAGCTAGGACTTCCAGAACTAATTTGAATAATAGTGGAGAAAGTGGACACCCTTGTCTTGTTCCTGATCTTAGGGGAATGCTTTCACTATTTTACCATTGAGAATAATGTTTGCTGTAGGCCTATCATATATGGCCTTTACCATGTAGGTTCCTTCCATGCCCATTTTTTGATAAATGGGTGCTGAATTTTGTCAAAGGCCTTTTATTCATCGATTGAAATTATCATATGGTTTTTATCTTTCAATTTGTTAATAAGGTGTATCACATTGATTGATTTGAGAATATTGAAGAATCCTTGCATTCCTAGAATAAACCCAACTTGATCATGGGTAGTGAGCTTTTTGATGTGTTGCCGAAATCTGTTTGTTAAAATATTATTGAGGATTTTTGCATCTATGTTCATCAGTGATATTGGCTGGTAGTTTTCTTTTTTTGTAATGTCTTTATCTGATTTTGGTATCAGGGTTATGGTGGCCTCATAGAATGAGTTTTGAAGTTTTCCTCTGAAAATTTTTGAACGAGTTTTAGAAGGTTAGGCATTAGCTCCTCTCTAAATGTTTGCTAGAATTCTCCTGTGAAGCCATCTGGTCCTAGGCTTTTGTTTTTTGGGAGATTTTTGATCACGAAATTCAATTTCAGTGCTTGTAATTGGGTTTTCCATAATTTATATTTTTTCCTGGTTCAGCCTTGGAAGATTGAACTTTTCTAAGAACCTGCCCATTTCTTGCAGGTTACCCAATTTATCGTTATATAGTTGTTCATAATAGTGTCTTAAAATCCTCTTCACTTTTGCATTGTCTATTGTAACCTCTCTATTTTCATTTCCAATTTTGCTGATTTTATTCTTCTCTCTCTCTCTCTTTTTTTTTTTTTTTTTTTTGATTGATGAGTCTGGCCAAAGGTTTATCAGATTTGTTTATCTTCTCAAAGAACCAGCCTTTAGATTTATTAATCTTTTCTATTTTTTCTTTCATTCCCTTTTCATTTATTTCTGCTAAGATCTTTATGATTTCTTTACTTCTACTATGATTTCTTTACTTCTATTTTTTTTTTTTATTCTTATTCCAGTTGTTTTAGGTGTAAAATTAGGTTGTCTATTCGATGTTTTTCTTGTTTGTGAGGTAGGATCATACTGTTTTAAACCTACCTCTTAGGACTGCTTTTGCTGCATCCTATAGGTTTTGAGTTGTTGTGTTTTCATTGTCACTTGTTTATAGAAATTTTTTGATTTCTCTTTTGATTTCTTCAGTATCCTGTTGGTTATTTAGAAATGTGCTATTTAATCTCAATATGTTTGTGTTTCTTACATTTTTTTTTCTCTTATAATTGATATCTAGTCTCATAGCATTATGGTCAGAGAGGATGTTTGACATGATTTCAATTTTCTTAAATTTACTGAGGTTTGATTTGTGCCCCAAGATGTGGTCTACCCTGAAGAATATTCCATGTACAGTTGAGAAGAAGGTGTGCTCTTCATTTGGATGGTATGTCCTGAAGATATCAGTGAGATCCATCTTATCTAACGTATCATTTAAGACTTGTGTTATTTATTAATTTCCTGTTTTGGTAATCTGTCCATTGCTGCCAATGAGGTGTTAAAGTGTCCTACTATTATTGTGTTTCTGTCAGTTTCTCTTTTTATGTCTGTTAGTGTTTATCTTATGTACTGAGGTCCTCCTATGTTGGATGTATATATATTTACAATTGTTATGTCTTTCTCTTGTATTAATCCCTTGATCATTATATAGTGTCCTTCCTTATTTCTTGTAATCTTTATTTTAAGGTCTATTTTGTCTGATATGAGGATTGCTACTCCAGCTTTCTTTTGTTTCCCATTTGGATGGAATATATTTTTCCATCCTTTCACTTTCAGTGTGAGGTGTCTTTAGGTCAGAAGTAGGTTTTCTTGTAGACAGCATTATATGGGTCTTGAGTTTGCATCCATTAAGCCGGTCTGTGTCTCTGGGTTAGAGCATTTAACCCATTTATATTTAAATTAATTATTGATATATATGTTCTTATTGCCATTTTATTAATTGTTTGGGGTTGATTTTGTAGATATTTTTTCCTTTTCTTATATTTCTTGACTATATAAGTCCCTTTAACATTTGTTGTAGGTTTGGTGGTACTGAATTTTCTTAACTTTTGCTTGTCTGAGAAGCTTTTAATTTCTCCATAAATTTTGAATGAGATTCTTGACAGATACTGTAACCTTGGTTGTAGATTTTTCCCTTTCAGTACTTTAAATATATCCTGCTATTCCCTTCTGGACTGCAGATTGTTTTGCTGAAAGATCAGCAAACACATGGAGTTTCCTTTATATGTTAGTTGTTGCTTCTCCCTTGCTGCTTTTAATATATTTTTCTGTGTGTTTAGTCTTTGTTAGTGGAGAAGACAATGGAAACCCATTCCACTACTCTTGCCTGAAAAATCCCATGGCCAGAGGAACCTGGTAGGCTGCAGTCCATGGGGTTGCTAAGAGTCAGACAAGACTGAGCGACTTCAATTTCCCTTTTCACTTTCATGCATTGGAGAAGGAAATGGCAACGCATTCCAGTGTTCTTGCCTGTAAATTCCCAGGGATGGGGGAGCCTGGTGGGCTACCATCTATGGGGTCACACAGAGTCGGACACGACTGAAGCCACTTAGCAGCAGCAGCAGTCTTTGTTAGTTTGATTATTATGTGTCTTGACATGTTTCTCCTTGGCTTTATCCTGTATGGGACTCTTTGTGACTCTGTGACTTGATTGACTATTTACTTTTCCATGTTGGGGAAATTTTCAACTATAATCTCTTCAAAAAAATTTTAATATATTTTATTTTCCTCTTCATCTTCTGGGACCCCTATAATTCTAATGTTGGTACATTTCATATTGTCCCAGAGGTCTCTGAGACTATCCTCAGTTCTTTTCATTTTTTTAAATTTATTCTGCTCTTCAGAAGTTATTTCCACCATTTTATCTTCCAGCTCACTGATTCGTTCTTCTGCTTCTGATATTCTGCTATTGATTCCTTTCAGAGTATTTTTACTTTAATAATTGTGTTGTTTGTCTCTGCATGTTTATTCATTAATTCTTCTAGGTCTCTGTTAATTGATTCTTGCATTTTCTCCATTTTGTTTTCAAGGTTTTTAATCATCTTTACTATCATTATTCTGAATTCTTTTTCAGATATTTTGCCTATTTCCTCTTCATTTATTTGGACTTCTGTGTTTCTAGTTTGTTCCTTCATTTGTGTAGTATTTTGATGCCTTTTCTTTTCTTTTTTTAAACTTGGTGTGTTTGAGGTCTCCTTTTCCCAGGATTCACGATTGAATTCTTTCTTCCTTCTTGTTTATGCCCTCCTAAGGTTGGTCCAGAGGTTTGTGTAAGCTTCTTATAGGGTGAGATTTGTGCTGAGTTTTTTTGTTTGTTTGTTTGTTTGTTTTTCCTCTCTTGGGTATGGATGAGTGAGGTGGTAATCCTCTCTGCTGATGATTGTGTTTGTATTTTTGTTTGTTTGTTATTTAGATGAGGTGTCCTGCACAGGTTGCTATTGGTGGTTCCGTGATACCTGGGTCTTGTATTCCAGTGGTTTCCTCTGTGTGATTTCTCATTATCTGATACACCCTAAGGTTGGTTCTCTGGTAATCTAGGGCCTTGGAGCCAGTGCTCCGACTCCAAAGGCTCAGGGCTTGATCTCTGGTCAGGAACAAAGATTTCACAAATGTTTTGTTATGGTATTAAGTGAGATTAAAATAAATAGCCAAAAATGAGAAAACAAAGATGAACCCCAGACAAATGGAAGTTACAAAATCAGGCAAATAATGATTAAAATAATGGATTATACACATATACAACCATGAGAAAAGTCAAACAGTCCAACAAAAATAAAGTACAATAGATTTTCCTGGCAAAAAAAAAATATATATCTCAGTTCGTCAGTACAGTTCAGTCACTCAGTCCTGTCTGACTCTTTACGACCCCATGAATTGCAGCACGAAAGGCCTCCCTGTCCATCACCGTTCCCAGAGTTCACTCAAACTCACGTCCATCGAGTCGGTGATGCCATCCAGTCATTTCATCCTCTGTCATCCACTTCTGCTCCTGAACCCAATCCCTCCCAGCATCAAAGTCTCTTCCAATGAGTCAGCTCTTTGTATGAGGTGGCCAAAGTACTGGAGTTTCAGCTTTAGCATCATTCCTTCCAAAGAACACCCAGAGCTGATTTCCTTTAGAATGGACTGGTTGGATCTCCTTGCAGTCCAAGGGACCCTCAAGAGTCTTCTCCAACACCACAGTTCAAAAACATCAATTCTTCGATGCTCAGCTTTCTTCACAGTCCAACTCTCACATCCATACATGACCACTGGAAAAAACCATAGCCTTGACTAGACGGACATTTGTTGGCAAAGTATTATCTCTGTTTTTGAATATGCTATCTAGGTTGGTCATAACTTTCCTTCCAAGGAGTAAGCGTCTTTTAATTTCAGGGCTGCAGTCACCATCTACAGTGATTTTGGAGCCCAGAAAAATAAAGTCAGCCACTGTTTCCACTGTTTCCCCATCTATTTCCCATGAAGTGATGGGACCAGATGCACTGATCTTAGTTTTCTGAATGTTGAGCTTCAAGCCAACTGTTTCATTCCCTTCTTTCACTTTTATCAAGTTCCTTTCATCAACTTTCATTAAGTTCCTCTTCACTTTCTACCATAAGGGTGGTGTCATCTGCATATCTGAGGTTATGGATATTTCTCCTGGAAATCTTGATTCCAGCTTGTGCTTCTTCCAGCCCATCGTTTCTCATGATGTACTCTGCATATAAGTTCAATAAGCAGAGTGACAATATACAGCCTTGACGTACTCCTTTTCCTATTTGGAACCAGTCTGTTGTTCCATGTCCAGTTCTAACTGTTGCTTCCTGACTTGTATATAGGTTTCTCAAGAGGCAGGTCAGGTGGTCTTGTATTCCCATCTCTTTCAGAATTTTCTAGTTTATTGTGATCCACACAGTCATAGGCTTTGGCATAGTCAATAAAGCAGAAATAGATGTTTTTCTGGAACTCTCTTCTTTTTTTGATGATCCAGCGGATGTTGACAATTTGATCTCTGGTTCCTCTGCCTTTTCTAAAACCAACTTGAACATCTGGAAGTTCATGGTTCACATACTGCTGAAATCTGGCTTGGAGAATTTTGAGCATTACTTTGCTAGCGTGTGAGATGAGTACAATTGTGTGGTAGTTTGAGCACTCTTTGGCATTGCCTTTCTTTGGGATTGGAATGAAAACTGAACTTTTCCAGTCCTTTGGCCACTGCTGAGTTTTCCAAATTTGCTAGCATATTGAGTCCAGCACTTTCATAGCATCGTCTTTCAGGATTTGAAATAGCTCAACTAGAATTCCATCACCTCCACTAACTTTTTTCGTAGTGATGCTTTCTAAGGCCCACTTGACTTCACATTCCAGAATGTCTGGCTCTAGGCCAGTGATCACACCGTCGTGATTATCTTGGTCATGAAGATCTTTTTTGTACAGTTCTTTTATGTGTTCTTGCCACCTCTTTTTAATATCTTCTGCTTCTGTTGGGACCATATAATTTCTGTCCTTTATTGAGCCCATCTTTGCATGAAATATTCCCTTGGTATCTCTAATTTTCTTGAAGAGATCTGTAGTCTTTCCCATTCTTTTGTTTGTCTCTATTTCTTTGCATTGATCACTGAGGAAGGCTTTCTTATGTCTCCTTGCTATTCTTTGCAACTCTGCATTCAGATGCTTATATCTTTCCTTTTCTCATTTGTTTTCTGCTTCTCTTCTTTTCACAGCTAAAATTATGTCTACCTGAACTTAACTAATTAAAGCATAAACCAGAAAACAGAACTAAAGCAAGGTGCCAATTGCATAATAAAGCAATGAAAACAAAACTAACAAATATGTTGAGAGGGAGGAAAGGAAAAAAAGAAAGAATAGATATGTAAAGTTAAATAGAGGTAGATGAAGAAAATTTATATACATTAAAGATTAACTGCAAGGGGAAAAGGAAAAGAGTAGTAGGAAAGACAAACAAAGTAATAAATGTAGAAAAAATAAAATAGGCTTAAAAATTAAAATCATATAAAATAGAAATGGAAAAAAAAGAGGAAGCATAAAGACAAAAGGAAAAATAGGAAAACTCCACAGAACTGCAAAGGCCCAAAGTAGAGGCACACATTATAAGGACTTTAAAAAGTGTGACTGAATATACACATATACATATAGACCCATAAGCAAAATCAGAGCAGTCCAATAAAAATAAAGTACAATAGATTGACCCAGCAAACAAAGGGAACCAAAAATTATATCTACCAGAACAAAACTAACTAAAGCACAAACTGCAAAACAAAACTAAAGCAAGGTGCCAAGTGAGGAATAAAGCAATGAAATTAAAAATAACAAATATGTTGAGACTAAAGGAAAGAAAGAAAAGAAAGAAAGAATAGATATGCAAAGTTAAATAGAGGTAAATAAAGAAGATTTTTGTACATTAAAAGATTAACTTCAAGGGGTAAAGAACAGTAGGAAAAGCAAACAAAGGGATAAATGTAAAATAAATAGTAATAGGTTTAAAAAATTAAAGAGAAAAGAAAAAAAGAAAGCTCCCCAGAACTGAAAAAGCCCAGCATAGAAGCAGAGATTTATATCAACAATAAAAAATGTGATTGAGAAAAAAAAAAAGAAAATAAGAAAGGAAAAAAAAAGAAAAATATCCAAAAAATCTACAGAATAAGTCAAAACATAAGAATAACAATTTTTTTTCTTGAGTCACTGCTGTCAGTGTCCTTTCCCTTGCTAGGAGTCACAGTCCACTTCACATCCTTAGGATGACCTCTAACACTGCTGATCTCTGGACCACTGTTGGGGCAGCTCAGATTGTAGTCTAGTCCTGCTCCTCTGTGTTCTAGCCTCCAATGTCCACAGCTATCAGAAATAGTGTGTTTTCTTTTGTCAGAGTTCTCAATGACTGTTTATATATTCCATAGACACAGATTCTGCCTAGTTGATCCTGTGGATTTAATCTGCAGCTTGTACAATTGGTGGGAGGGTTTTGGGTCTTCTTCCTTAGTCACACTGCCCCTGGGTTTCAACTGTGGTTTTATTTCCACCTCTGCATGTGGGTCCTTCACTGGGGTTTGCTCCTGAGACTGACCTGGAAGACTTGGGCTCGGACCTGTGAGGGCCAAGTGTGGGGCTTGTTCAGTTGCTTGGGTCACAGGAGTTCTGGCAGCACCAGGTACTCAGGGAGTTGGCAGCTAGGGCAGCAGGAAATACGGTCCTTTAGAAGGGTCGGACATGACTGAGCGACTGAACTGAACTGAGAAGGTATGGCAACCAGTATTGGCCAATCCGCTCCAGTATTCTTTCTGGGAGAACCCCACTTCCTGATAGAGACGCCTGGCAGGCCACAGTCCACAGGGATGCAAAGAATTAGACACTACCAAAGCGACCCTGCGTGCATAGGCGCAAGACTTTTTCTGCCTGTGGTGGATCTGCCCCAGTGAGAGTTGAGTGTAATGGTGGCACAGCTGCTTGGCTTGCAGGGGCCCTGGCAGTGCCAAGTGTGCAGAGATATGGACTGCCTCCACCACAGGAGTTACAGCTCTATCAGAGTCTTTTTTCCAGCCTCTTGTAGCTGGTGATCAGAAGGCCTCTTTGGCCAGTCTTTCTCCATGGTGCCACCCATTCAGGCACTTACAGGGCTTCCTTGCCTGGGGTCTTTCTCTGTTGTTTGGTGCATTAGGCACATAGAGGGGGCCCCCTGGCTGAGTCCTACTCTGTAGATTAGCACATCAGGCACTTAAAGGGGCACCCTGGGTGGGGTCCTACTCTGTAGGTCAGTGCCTTAAGCATTTGATGGGCCAGCCTCTCTATTGTTCAGCTGCCAATGCTGGTGAGTAAGGGGGCAGAGAAGCTATGGTGATGGCTCCACCCACTACGTGTGACTCAGAAGTACTACCTTGCTTCCCTGACTGCCCCGCTTTCCTCCATAGGCATTTCCCACCATAATCTCCTCCCTCACATGCCCTCCATCTGTCTCTCTGCAGTCAACAGCAGCCCTCACCTGGGTATTGATCCACAATCCCTAAACTCCAGCTCCCAGACACTGCACCATCTGGGGTGTGTATGGCTATGGCAAGGACTGTCTGATTCTATTTGGTGTCCACAGATTAGCTGTTTCACTCTCAGCCTTAAATGTTTCTCCTCTGACTCAGACTATTGTCCCAATGTGAGGATCAGACCCCTGCTTCATTTCCCTCACCTGCTGAAGGTAGGTCCATTCATACTAATACTCCTGTTTTTCCCCCTAGTTCCTTCATCCTACCAATTTTTATGTGGGCCTATATATTATTTTCTGCTGGTTCAGGTACTCTTGTCTGTGCTCAGCTGGTGTTCTGCTTGCCTTTTTGTGTCTGAAGGTGTATTCCTGATGTATCTGTGGAGAGAGAGGTACTCCACATCCACCTGCTCCTCTGCCATCTTGTTTCCCCCCCCCTTATTTCTTCAGTTCAGTTCAGATACTCAGTTGTGTCCCGACTCTTTGTGACCCCATGAACTGCAGCACACCAGGCCTCCCTGTCCATCACCAACTCCCAGAGTTTACTCAAATTCATGTCCATTGAGCTGGTGATGCCATCCAACAATTTGATCCTCTGTCGTCCCCTTCTCCTTCTGTCCTCAATCTTTCCTAGCATCAGGGTCTTTTCTAATGAGTCAGCTCTTTGTATCAGGTGGCCAAGGTATTGGAGTTTCAGCTTCAACATAAGTCCTTCCAAAGAACACCCAGGACTGATCTCCTTTAGGATGGACTGGTTGGATCTCCTTGCAGTCCAAGGGACTCTCAAGAGTCTTCAACATCACACTTCAAAAACACCAATTCTTTGTCACTCAACATTCTTTATAGTCCAACTCTGACTACTGGAAAAACCATAGCCTTGAATAGATGGACCTTTGTTGGCAAAGTAATGTCTCTGCTTTTGAATATGCTGTCTAGTTTGGTCAATACTTTCCTTCCAAGGTGTAAGTGTCTTTTAATTTCAAGGCTGCAGTCACCATCTGCAGTGATTTTGGAGCCCCCCAAAGTAAAGTCAGCCACTGTTTCCACTGTTTCCCCATCTATTTCCCATGAAGTGATGGGACCAGATGCCATGATCTTAGTTTTCTGAATGTTGAGTTTTAAGCCACCTTTTTCACTCTCCTCATTCTCTTTCATCAAGAGGCTCTTTAGTTCTTCTTCACTTTCTGCCATAAGGGTGGTGTCATCTGCATATCTGAGGTTATTGATATTTCTCCTGGCAATGTTGATTCCAGCTTGTGCTTCTTCCAGCCCAGTGTTTCTCATGATGTACTCTGCGTATAAGTTAAATATATGCCTTTATTTATTAACTAAATGTTATTTCAATCATGGTGCCTTTGGAGCCTTAGGTCAGAATGAATCAATATAAGTCTGGCTTATTCTTCTTTGAGTTCGTATTTCCTTCTGGTTTGGTAAATTAAGTACAGCATGTATTAAAAATACGATGTATAAATTGATATAAAAATAAACATCAGTTATTTGTTACTCAAATCATCAACTCAGTATGGAATACAAATAGTCTTCTATTAATTCTCATCAAAGTTATTTTTCATAGACAAACCATTGTTAAACTCGGCTATTAAGGATACTTACCTACATAGCTAATATTTTTAAATCATATTCTACCTGTTTTTTTTTCAAAAATGACATTAGCTTTAAAAAATGAAAATTATAATGGAAAATGCATATTGATAAAAAGGGCCTTATTTTTAAAATTCTACCATTAATTAATTACAGTTTTTACTTTGCAAAGATTATCTAGATATGTATTTGTATTCATGCAAACATGCACATTTAAAACATACTTCAGCTATATTACTAATAGTTTATTTATGACACAATATAGCTTTTTTGTAGCTACTTTGGATAACCCTGAACAAGTCATTGACAATTACTGAATCAAGACTCTCTGGACATTAAAGTGATTTTCAATTTTGAAGCATTATTATAAATAAGGTAGCCATGGAAATTATAAAACAGATACTTTTGAAAGTAAAAATGGTGTGTATTCATATTGATTTTAATCATGAACAACATTATAATGAATAACATAGTACACATATTTGTAATGTAAGCCATACCTATTTTTATTGTGGCTTCCTAAAGTTTGAATTGCTGTGTAAGAATATAAATATTTTCTATGTCTTCAAACTGCATGTCCCTCAGAAGGAGTGTCAGTATGATATATTCTGTTACCAGCAATTGAAGACAGTAAATATTGTCTGTACTCTCAACAGGCTGAGGGTAGTTTTCTATAATGTTCTGACTTTTAAAAAGGGATTATGTCATAATGTAAATTTTATTTTTATTTTTTAATACTAGTCAGGTAGTATATCCTTTCATATATTATATTGATCATTTTTATTTCTTCTGGAAAAATTTTAAAAGTCTAGGAATGCCATTATTTGTTTTTTGTGTAATTTTTTATTTTGTTTTGTTTTATGGATGATTTCTGGCTTCATGAATGCTAAGACTTATTGAGAGCTACTGAACTACTGTAGAGGAAAATAATCACAGACTAATGTAATTTGATTTACTTTCATCGTTACCTGAGGTTGGAAATATAAAAAATATTTAAATTTGAGAAAATATATCATTTAAAAATTTACTAATGAATGGATGATGTGGTAATTAACAGTTATAAGGCAAATATTGGATAATGAAGAAACTTACTTGTAAATTTAAAGTTAGGTAGTTTATATAAAAATAGTGAATATGTTAGCAAAACTTTTTTTGTACATGTTATATATGGTCAGATTGATTCATTTGGTATTTTATATATAAGAATATATGCTCATACAATTTTGAGTCAGGTTAGAGTGTTTGCATTTGTAAAGAACATTGGTTGATTTACCTTATAATTTGTTCTTTATTGCATTTTTTGTAAGAACATGATTCAGGAAGTCATCTGCCTTCTAATAAATAAGAATAGAACAGAAAATGTCAATTTCGTGACTATAAATGAGTACCAAGCTGTTCCCTAAAGGACAATTGAATTATTACCCAAAATTATTTGTGTATAATATTAAATGAATAGATTGTACCAAAGAAGTATTTTAACCTCCAAAATTGAGCTACATTATTGATAAGAATATCTGTAAGGAACAATCAGAGAGACAAATTAATTAAAACTTCTCATTGCATCAGTGGCTAAACTCTAATGTTTACTGTGCCTCATGTATGATATGGATGTCAAAATCAATGGTGAATCAATTTGTTGTAATTAGGCTTTTACATATTTACATTTTTAGTATTTGACCTAAATATTATCAGGAGACTAACAATCTATCTTAAGCAATCCTTTTCCTCTATAATTAGATTAATATTGAGATTCTATAGTCAAATCAGGTTAAATAGTTACAATAGTTTTTTTTTTTTTTTAATGCAACTGAATTATTGTGTAAATCATTAGGATAACTACTAATCATTGTGGGACAGATATCTACATAAATGTCAAATTAACCATATAATTTTTCTAGCTGAATATGTAATATAGAGAAGCTGACTACTTTAAATTGAACTACCTTAATTATTAGATTTGTTACCCATGCCTTTGAAAAATTAAAAAAAAAAAAAGGCAAAGATAAATATCCCTAAATTTTTTTGCAAATGAAGACTACTCTTCCAAAATATTCTGAGAGGTAATGGAAAAAATATTATCATGGACTATCACATTTTGTTCAGCATTGCATTTGCTATACAATATCTTGCTCATGGACAGTAAAATCAAGTTTGATATCTGGATTTATAGCTTTATGCATGACTGCTAAGTCACTTCAGTTGTGTCCAGCTCTTTGATACCCTATAAACTGTGGCCTGTCAGGCTCCTCCCTCCATGGGATTCTCTAGGCAAGAATACTGGAGCGGGTTGCCATGCCTTCCTCCAAAGCATTTCCAATCCCAGTCTCTTATGTTTCCTCTATTGTCAGTCAGGTTCTTAATCACTAGCGCCACCTGGGAAGCCATAGATTTTATGCAAGTTAATACATCAGTCAGTTCAGTCAGTTCAGTCGCTCAGTCGTGTCCGACTCTTTGCGACCTCATGAATTGCAGCACGCCAGGCCTCCCTGTCCATCACCAACTCCCGGAGTTCACTCAAACTCACGTCTATCAAGTCGGTGATGCCATCCAGCCATCTCATCCTCTATAGTCCCCTTCTCCTCCTGCCCCCAATCTCTCCCAGCATCAGAGTCTTTTCTAATGAGTTAACTCTTCGCATGAGGTGGCCAAAGTACTGGAGTTTCAGCTTCAGCATCAGTCCTTCTAAAGAACACCCAGGACTGATCTCCTTTAGAATGGACTGGTTGGATCTCCTTGCAGTCCAAGGGACTCTCAAGAGTCTTCTCCAACATCACAGTTTAAAAGCATCAATTCTTCAGCGCTCAGCTTTCTTCACA
>NW_011495032.1:16037526-16038842 GCF_000754665.1 Bison bison bison
CTCAGCTTTCTTCACAGACCAACTCTCACATCCATACACGACTACTGAAAAAACCATAGCCTTGACTAGACGGACCTTTGTTGGCAAAGTAATGTCTCTGCTATTGAATATGCTATCTAGGTTGGTCATAACTTTCCTTCCAAGGAGTAAGCGTCTTTTGATTTCATAGCTGCAATCACCATCTGCAGTGATTTAGAAGCCACAAAAATAAAGTCTGACACTGTTTCCACTGTTTTCCCATCTATTAATACATAAATTAATTCAAATATGATTCTCTGAGTTTGGTTAAATACGGCTGACAAAATTCTGTTAAATATGCACATTATTTCTGAGTACATATTCCAGTGAGTCTTTTTTTAGCTTTCTTCTATCAAAATATTTTCACATATTCTGTTGTAAATTCAGTAACTTAATGATTAAGTTGCTATTTGTTTTAATTATTCTACATGAAGTGTTTAGAAAATATCATATTTTTTCTTTCTGTAGATGTCTTTTTCATCTTTCTAGTGTAATCTGTAAATAGGTGTAGATATTTTTCTCTTATCTTCAGTATATATTTCAGAATACAATAACATTAATTATCTTTCTGCTGCTGCTGCTGCCACTGCTGCTAAGTCGCTTCAGTCGTGTCCGACTCTGTGCGACCCCATAGATGGCAGCCCACCAGGCTCCCCAGTCCCTGGGATTCTCCAGGCAAGAACACTGGAGTGGGTTGCCATTTCCTTCTCCAATGCATGAAAGTGAAAAGTTAAAGTGAAGTCACTGGTCGTGTCCGACTCTTTATGGCCTCATGGACTGCAGCCCACCAGTCACCTGTGTCCATGGGATTTTCCAGGCAAGAGTACTGGACTGGGATGCCATTGTCTTCTCCAAATTATCTTTCTAATATTATTTAATTATAATCCAAACAATTAGCTGTGTTGTCAGTTGGTTACTTTACTATTTAAGTATCATATATAGCATCAAAATTTTAGGTGGAATCTTAAATTTCATATAACACAACAAAGCATAAAAACATATATTAGAAAGGTTGATGTTTAAAACATTGAAAAATGTGCATTTCATATGTGTCTTCTGATCACTGTACAAATAAGAAACCAAACCAGGTAAAACAATACTCATTTTAAATTAAATTTCAGTGTTATATTCTGCCCATGATTGCATCCTCTAAGAAACTGGGATAAGTCATTCATCTATTATTTACCATATTGTGTTGACCAACTAATATGGGCCAGGTTCTTTTTAAGTATTGAGTGCACATCAGTGTACAAAACAGAAAGAACACACCTGTTCTCATAGCATTTTTTTTTTTTTTT
>NW_011495032.1:16038942-16071663 GCF_000754665.1 Bison bison bison
TGCACAAAATTTCTTCTCATTCTTGTTATTAATGACCATTAATAACAAGAATGAGAAGAAATTTTGTGCAAGTCTTTTTCCTCATTGGTTTCAGAAATATGCCTTGCCCTTTCTTGGTTTTACAGTATTTAACAAGGAGACTGAACTCTGCTGGTTCCACCTGGAACCATTGAAAAAAAAGTATTGTTAGGTGATTGGGAGATGGAAGGATGAAAAATCAAGAGTATTCTCTTCGTGGCTGGTATCTTCAGGAGTTGTCCTATGCTCTGTGACTCTAGTTTCCAATAGAGAAACCATTTCCACAGAATTCTAGCTCTCTCTATGCAAGCCTTTCATATACCTGTGATACCTCAGCACCTAAAAGGTCCAGGCTTCTTGTGTTAGGTTTCCCTTCTTTCTCCCTTTATTCCTTCAGCCCTATCATTGTTCAATTGCTAAGTCAAGTCTGATTCTTTTGTGACCCCATGAACTGCAGCACACCAAGCTTCCCTGTCTTTCACTATTTCCCTGAATTTGCTCCAACTCCTGTCCATTGAGTCAGCTTAGCCCCATTATTCGCTATCTCTTTGCTTGTATAAAAGTGCCTTAGTCCTTTTGTCCCTTCTTGTCACCTATTCCACCTCTCGTTACCAATTTCTTATATTGGTATTCTTATTTTAAATTTCTAAACTGTTTTTTTTTTTCTCTTTTTCTGATTCAGTCTAAATTTATGTGTTAAAGTACTGATACTTATGAACTTGGAGAGTAAAAGTGATGCATAATTTTTTTCTATTGTTAGAGTTTTAATACTTTGCTTCATTTTGTTTTAAAGTGTGAATAAGAATTTCTCATTTCTTTTCAAATGTCTTTAGTAATAGTAAAGGTTACTTGCTACCACAGAATGCTAGTCATATTACAATAACCCTGTGTAAATGGGTTAGTGAAATTTTCATTAAACAGAATCTTGTGGTGGAAATCCCAAGAAATTCTTTCAAACCGAAACACTATTTTATACCATTATGAATATAATGAAAAACTTAAAGCATGAGGACATATTCTAAATTGAAGTGTATTTCAATCATAGTTTTATAAATGTTCTATGGTACAAATTCTATCTGGACCCCCTTATGTATTTTTTGTTTACAATTTTGACATTCAGTATATTTTTGTCTTTGTGACAAAAGGAATAAAGGGAAAGACAAGTGACGTAATAGATAAGTGATTCCAAAATGAATTGTATGCTGTATATTTGTCAGTTTTAAATCTACAGGAAGTGTAATTGTTATGAGTACTTTTTATCTTGCTCAGTTTTCCTAATTTCTTTTTTTTTTCTGCCTTGTAGAACTAAACTCTCTTATTTTATAATTGATATAGTCTCTAACCACATATTTTCAGTAATTAGGCATATTGAAATATTAATTAATGAGAATAGAAAAATATGGAAATAAGCATTGTATTCACCAAAGTGTGACAAGAAAGGAAGGAAGTTAATCAGGACAAAGGATGGATTGTTTAATACGAAACAGTTAAATATGAAATAGATGATTGTTTTCTCAGTAAGGTTATAGCATCGATGTTATAGCATCGATGTTTACTGGCCCATACATGACTGATAGGAATGCAAATGTAAATGAAGGATACTTAGGCAGCATCTAGTGACTTTATATGGTTACATTTTTTGTTTTCATTTAGTAGGCTTTCTTCTAAAAATTAATTCTAAAAACGTTTAAGATATGATAAGCTAATGAATTGTAGTACTATTAGTAAAGATGAGAAGTGAACCAAAATGTTCATCAATAATGGACTAGTCAACAAACAACAAGGAATCCTCAAGAATGAGTGCTATAAAAAAGAAATGTTCTTCTTTTACATACTGCTTCTTTTACATACTTCTTTTACATACTGCAGTATGTATCTTTTACATATTGCTTTGTCAGTGGCTTTTAACTGGTAGTAATTTTTCACATGTCTAAGACATCTCTGAAAACATTTTTGATTATTACAACTTGGGGTTCCTGCTGACATTGGTTGGTTAGAGGCAAGGGATGTTATCCATCATCTCACCATGTATAAAACAGCCCCTCAAAGCAAAGAAGTACCCAGCACCAAATGTCAGTAGTGCCAAAACTGAAAAATAATTTATTATGGCATTAACACTGGAATAAAACTTTTAAGTGAAAAATATCATGGGAGAGAAAAATGAGAATAGTATGTATTGTATATAGATAATATACACCTTGAAAGTAATAAGGGGCTGAAACAAAAATTGTATTGTTTACAGATGTAAATGCCTATTGAGAAAAACCAAAATAAACTTCAAGCAAATTAAAAAAATACAATTTATAAATTAAAACCAAAAATAATTAAAGGTTGAGTTGTAGGGAGGGAATAGGATGCAAAAATAGGCAGAAATCTAGAATTCTCTGAATAGTACTTTATTTCATTTATGTATGTAAAAAGAACAGTCCCCTAAAAAATGAAATAAAAATTCAAGATTGAGTGGTTGTATGATATGTTCAAAATTCTCCAAGCCAGGCTTCAGCAACATGTGAACCGTGAACTTCCTGATGTTCAAGCTGGTTTTAGAAAAGGCAGAGGAACCAGAGATCAAATTGCCAACATCTGCTGGATCATCCAAAAAAAAAGAGTTCCAGAAAAGCATCTATTTCTGCTTTATTGACTATACCAAAGCCTTTGACTGTGTATATCACAATAAACTGTGGAAAATTCTTCAAGAGATGGGAACACCAGACCACCTGATCTGCCTCTTGAGAAATTTGTATGCAGGTCAGGAAGCAACAGTTAGAACTGGACATGGAACAACAGACTGGTTCCAAATTGGAAAAGGAGTACATCAAGGCTGTATATTGTCACCCTGTTTATTTAACTTCTATGCAGAGTACATCATGAGAAATGCTGGACTGGAAGAAACACAAGCTGGAATCAAGAATGCCAGGATAAATATCAATAACCTCAGATATGCAGATGACACCACCCTTATGGCAGAAAGTGAAGAGGAACTCAAAGCCTCTTGATGAAAGTGAAAGAGGAGAGTGAAAAACTTGGCTTAAAGCTCAACATTCAGAAAACGAAGACCATGGCATCTGGTCCCATCACTTCATGGCAAATAGATGGGGAAACAGTGGAAACAGTGTCAGACTTTATTTTTCTGGGCTCCAAAATCACTGCAGATGGTGACTGCAGCCATGAAATTAGAAGACACTTACTCCTTGGAAGGAAAGTTATGGTCAACCTAGATAGCATATTCAAAAGCAGAGACATTACTTTGCCAACAATTGTCTGTCTAGTCAAGGCTATGGTTTTTCCTGTGGTCATGTATGGATGTGAGAGTTGGACTGTGAAGAAGGCTGAGCCCTGAAGAATTGATGCTTTTGAACTGTGGTATTGGAGAAGACTCTTGAGAGTCCCTTGGACTGCAAGGAGATCCAACCAGTCCATTCTGAAGGAGATCAGCCCTGGGATTTCTTTGGAAGGAATGATGCTAAAGCTGAAACTCCAGTACTTTGGTCACCTCATGAGAAGAGTTGACTCATTGGAAAAGACTCTGATGCTGGGAGGGATTAGGGGCAGGAGGAGAAGGGGACGACAGAGGATGAGATGGCTGGATGGCATCACTGACTCAATGGACGTGAGTTTGAGTGAACTCCGGGAGTTGGTGATGGACAGGGAGGCCTGGCGTACTGTGATTCATGGGGTCACAAAGAGTCGGACACGACTGAGCGACTGATCTGATCTGACATTGCAAGTGAAGAAATGGGAGCTGAAATTTGAAGTTGAGAAATGTGAAATGCATGTGGATGCAAGGGTATTTTATAAGTAAAATGGAAAAAAAAAAGAATTTTCAAATCTGGACATTTTGAAATAAACAAGAAAATCTGAAACTGTGTATTTCTGGAAACCAATGTAGACTATCTACTTAAACTGAAAAAAAAAAGAAATGTGGAAGTAATAATATACTAATTTGCCTTATTTCTCACATTATTCCAGTTATGTTTTGCATATCAACCTCTCCCTATTTCCTTCTATTTGATTAGAAAACATTGTATCCAATATATACTTAGATGAGACACAAACTTAAAAGCAAATCAAATATATATTTATATAGTATGATAATATATCAAACATAAAATATAATATATATTTCTTGGGGACAAAAAATGACAATGTGTTATGGCATTTATAAAAATATTTCTCATAAACAGCAAAATCACAAGAACTCACAGTAACACCTCCCTGTTTTGTTAGTTCTCCTTATTTGTTAAGGTGCAAGTTAATACAAATAACTGAGTATCTGAAAAATTTCCCAGAAATTTATTTTTCTAAAGTAAGATGTACAGTTAAACTTTTGTTGTTTTTGGTTGTTGTTGCTGTTCATCACAGTCTGATAATGATGATATTTGCAAGAAAACACTGAATTAAAAGTTGTAATTTTGCCACTAGATCACTAGATGGTATATGGTTCCTTTAAGGAAATTTGAATTAGGAAATGTGTACAACAATAACTTTAGTATTCAATAACAATGTTAACTTTTTTCATTGAATTGTTTTGTTTCTCCCCAAATTTGTATATTACTACTACAAATATTTTCAACAAATATTATTAAATCATCTGTTGTTATATAGTAAAATAACTTTTTAAGATTTTTAATTAAATGTTAAAATATACTATTTTGATTTATAATTTTTAATATAGTTCCAGGTCAATCTTAGTATATAAATAATAAAAAATATATGTTAAGATATTTATAAAAACATAAATTTTACATTTACTAGTTCTTCAAATATTATGATATATTTAGAATAATATTGAAAATTGATGTCCTATCTAATGTTATGATTTTAATAATAAGCATTCTCCAGGGTAAATAGTTTCAGATTATCATAAGTCTCTTACCATTTCGCACTTTATTGAACTGTATTGATTGATCTTTTAGCCTACTAAGAGAGGTTTTTAGTAAAATACTAAGGAAGTTGGATAATTAGTAATATCTGGGGCTTTCAAAAATGAAAATAGTTATATAGTTAAGTATTTGTGAAATGTATTAAATGTACGCTGCTGCTGCTGCTGCTGCTAAGTGGCTTCAGTCGTGTCCGACTCTATGCGACGCCATAGATGGTAGCCCACCAGGCTCCCCCATCCCTGGGATTCTCCAGGCAAGAACACTGGAGTGGTTGCCATTTCCTCCTCCAATGCGTGAAAGTGAAAAGTGAAAGTGAAGTTGCTCAGTCGTGTCCGACTCTTAGCGACCCCATGGACTGCAGCCTACCAGGCTCCTCCATCCATGTGATTATTCCAGGCAACAGTACTGGAGTGGGGTGCCATTACCTTCTCCGACTAAATGCATAACCAACTATAAAACATTAAGTGAATTAGCTCAACTAAATTTTAAAGTATTCTTTAAAATGTCTTTATAGAGGTAGAACATTTCTGTTCTTATTCAGAGCTACTGTATGGATGTGAGTCATTTATGTAGATACTTTTTGCTGTAAAATTGTAGAAAATGCCTTTGATATGCAGAAAAAAAAGGATTTTATATCTAAGGAAATGTAGACTACAAATTATGATATTAAAAAGTAGTTAATTTTAAAATAAAATATGGTATTGGTATTATTCTTTAAAATGGATTTAAAATTTTTTTTTTCATTAATCAACATAACCTTGTATGGATTTCAGCCAATATGGCTGAAATTTTTCCAGTTCCACTATTTTTACAGCTGACAAAATGAAGTAAAAGTGCTAGGTATAACACAACATGCTGCTGCTGCTGCTGCTAAGTTGCTTCAGTCGTGTCCAACTCTGTGCGACCCCATAGACAGCAGCCCACCAGGCTTCCCCATCCCTGGGATTCTCCAGGCAAGAACACTGGAGTGGGTTGCCATTTCCTTCTTCAATGCATGAAAGTGAAAAGTGAAAGTGAAGTCGCTCAGTCATGTCCGACTCTTCGCGACCCCATGGACTGCAGCCCACCTGGCTCCTCTGTCCATGGGATTTTCTAGGCAAAAGTACCAGAGTGGGGTGCCATTGCCTTCTCCGATAACACAACATAGAGGACTATAAATGGTAGACTGTAAAGGAGAACAGCCTACGGACTTTAGGGTTTAAGAAAAATTCATGGGGTGGACACTCCAGTGCTCTTGCCCTGAGAGTCCCATGGATGGAGGAGCCTGGTAGGCTGCAGTCCATGGGGTCACTGGGAATCAGACACGACTGAACGACTTCACTTTCACTTTTCACTTTCATGCATTGGAGAAGGAAATGGAAACCCACTCCAGTGTTCTTGCCTGGAGAATCCCAGGGTTGGGGGAACCTGGTGGGCTGCCATCTATGGGGTCGCACAGAGTCGGACACTACTGAAGCAACTTAGCAGCAGCAGCAGCAGCAGCAGCATGGGGTGGAATATCCTAGTTTCTATATACACTGAGCACAGTTTGGCAAAAGCTTCCAATCCAGATTTGCAAAAATGTAGAGACAAAAGGAGCTTCAAAAGAAGTCAGTTCTTCTTAGTCACAAGACTCAAAAATGGTGTCCTAACAACAAAAACTCTTGTCAATACTGCTGCATATGAATGAGTTCCATTCTAATGGCAAGTTACTAAGTCCTATTTGTTGTAAGGCTGACAAAGTTAATCTATGTACCCAAATAACAATTTTTTTTTTAATTTCTTGAAGAAATTTAGAGATACCACAGGAACATTTCATGCAAATATAGACACAACAAAGGACAGAAATGGTATGGACCTAACAGAAGCCGAAGATATTAAGAAGAGGTGGCAAGAATACACTGAATTATACAAAAAAGATCTTAATGACTTGGCTAACCACTGGTGTGATCACTCTCCTAAAGCCAGACATCCTAGAATGCAAATCAAGTGGGGTTTAGGAAGCATCACTATGAAAAAGACTAGTGGAGGTGATGGAATTCCAGCTGATCTATTTCAAATCCTAAAATGTGATATTGTGAAAGTGCTGCACTCAATATGCCAGCAAATTTGGAAAACTCAGCAGTGGCCACAGGACCGGAAAATAGTTTTCATTCCAATCCCAAAGAAGGATAGTGCCAAACAATGTTCAAAGTACCAAATAATTGCACTTATTTCACAAGTTAGCAAAGTGATGCTCAAAATTCTTCAAATTATGCTTCAAAACTATGTTAACTGAGAAATTCCAGAAGTCCAAGCTATATTTAGAAAAGGCAGAAAAACCAGAGATCGAATTGCCAAATCTGTTGGATCATAGAAAAAGCTAGAAAATTCCAGGAAAAAAAAAAAAATCTACTCCTGTTTCATTGACTACAATAAGGCCTTTAACTTTGTAGATCACAACAAACTATGGAAAATTCTTAAAGAGATGGGAATACCAGAGCACCTTATCTGCCTCCAGAAAAACCTGTATGCAGGTCACAAAGCAACAGTCAGAACCAGACATGGAATAACAGGCTGATCCCAAACTGGGAAAGAAGTACATCAAGGCTATATATTGTCACCCTGCTTATCTAAATTATATGCAGAGTACATCATGTGAAATGCCAGCATGGATGAATTACAAGCTGGAATCAAGGTTGCTGGGGAAAATATCAGTAAGCTCACATATGCCCTGACACCACTCTTATGGCAGAAAGCAAAGAATAAATTAAAAAGCCTCTTTTTGAAGGTGAAGGAGGAGAGTGAAAAAGCTGGCTCAAAACTCAACATTCAAAATACCAAGATCATAGCATCTGGTCCCATCACTTCATGGTGCATAGATGAGAAAACAATGAAAACAGTGACAGATTTTATTTTCTCAGGCTCCAAAATCAATGCAGATGGTGACTGCCACCTTGAAATTAAAAGACACTTTCTCCTTGGAAGAAAAGTCATGACAAACCTAGAAGGCATATTAAAAAGCAGAGACATCACTTTGCCTACAAAGGTGCATATAGTCAAAGCTATTGCTTTTCCAGTAGTCATGTACAGATGAGAGAGTTTGTACAAAAAGAAGACTGGGCACTGAAAAACTGAGGCTTTCAAACTGTTGTGCTGGAAAAGACTCTTGAAAGTCCCTTGGACAGCAAGGAGATCAAACCAGTCAATCCTAAAGGAAATCAACTCTGAATATTCATTGGAAGGACTGATGCTAAAACTCCAATACTTTGACCACCTGATACAAAAAGAGGACTCATTGGAAAATACTGATGCTGG
The DNA here is from genome assembly GCF_000754665.1 of Bison bison bison. NCBI lineage: Eukaryota > Metazoa > Chordata > Mammalia > Artiodactyla > Bovidae > Bison > Bison bison. The sequence continues at coordinate 16,047,120 of NW_011495032.1, forward strand.
GAAAGATTGAGGGCAGGAGGAGAAAGGGACAATAGAGGATGTGATATTTGGATGGCATCATCAACTCAATGAACATGAGTTTGAGCAAACTCCGGTAGTTGGTAAAGGACAGGGAAGCCTAGCATGCTGCAGTCCATAGTGTTGCAAAGAGTGGGACCGAACTGAGTCTCCCACATTGCAAGCAATTCTTTCCCAGCTAAGCCACAAGGGAAGCCTAAAAATACTGGAGTGGGTAGCCTATCCCTTTTCCCAGGGATCCTCTCTACCCAGGAATTGAGCCAGGGTTGCCTGCATTGCAAGCGGATTCTTTACCAACTGAGCTATGAGGGAATCCTGCACTAATTAAAAAGGATGGTAGTAATTAATACACAAAGGGCTTCCCTTATGGCTCAGCTGGTAAAGAATCTGCCTGCAATGTGGGTGAACTGGGTTCAATCCCTGGCTTGGGAAAATCCCCTGCAGAAGGCAAAGGCTACCCACTTCAGTATTCTGTCCTGGAGAATTCCATGGATTATATAGTCCACAGGGTTTCAAAGAGTTGGACAGAATTGAGCAGCTTTCACTTTTCACACTTTTTTCCACAGTACCTTTATAGTAGTATTAATACAGTACATACAGGGACTGGCATCGAGAAAACAGGCAAGAATTACTGACTGGAAGAGGGAGAAAGATGGAAGATGGTAGAGCTGAAGGATCATCAGTAATAGGAGACAGAGGGAAAGCTACAGTTTCACCCATGCATGAGGTTGATGGAACATATGTTTGCATCTTTCAGTTCAGTTCAGGTGCTCAGTCATGTCCATTTGCAACCTCATCAACTGAAGCATACCAGCCTTCGCTGTCCGTCACCAACTCCCAGAGCTTTCTCAAATCATGTCCACCGAGTCAGTGATGCCATCCAACCATCTCATTTTCTGTCATTCCCTTCTCCTGCCTTCCAACATCAGGGTATTTTCTAAGGAGTCATTTTTTCACATAAGATGGCCAAAGTATTGGAGCATCAGTCCTTCTGATGAACATTCAGGACTGATTTCCTTTAGGATTGACTGGCTTGATCTCCTTGCAGTCAAAGGGACTCTCAAGAGTCTTATCCAATACCACAGTTCAAAATCATCAGTTCTTTGGTACTCATCTTCCTTTATGGTCCAGTTCTCACATCCATACATGACTACTGGAAAAACCATAGCTTTGACTATATGGACCCTTGTTGGCAAAGTGATGTCTCTGCTTTTTAATATGCTGTCTGGGCTTTTCATAGCTTTTCTTCAAAGGAGCAAGCATCATTTAATTTAATGGCTGCAGCCACCATCTGCCATGATTTTGGAGACCAACAATATGAAGTCTGTCACTGTTTCCATTGTTTCCTCATCTAAACACCATGAAATGATGGGACTGAATGCCAAGATCTTAGTTTTTTGAATGTTGAGGTTGCATCTTTGAATATTTGCACCTTGAAGCTTCCTATGTATGGAACTTACTGGACTTTCCCTACTCCAATAAAGCACCAGTAAGACAACCAACACTCCTCTCCCAGTGGTTTCAGTGAGGATGAGAGGATAAGTAAACTTTTATCCCAATTTGATGGCTAATGAGTCAGGTGGCCTTACAGATATACCCTCATCCTATGTTATCAGTGGGGCCAAGCAGGAAGCTTATCTTCTTCTATCCTCTCCAGGCAGAAACTGACAATACTCCGGTTCCCCTGTCAAAGATAGTGTCAGGGACTTCCCTGGTGGTCCAGCGGTTAAGACTCCATGCTCCCAATGCAGGAGGCACAGATTTGATCCCTGGGAAGTAAGATTCCACATGCTACACAGTGTGACCAAAAAACAAGGATAGAGTTAGTTTTGTTGAAGACAGTTGATCTTCCCATACTTGCTTAGTTGAAGTAAGTAGTTCTTCAGATTCCTTTGCCAGGATAGTGCCGGTGGGGTCCACTGGAGATTTTAACCCCTGTGCCACCCATCCTCAATCCGGAAATAATAAAACTTAGTGGACCAGGATGATGAAGGGCCAGGCACCACTCTACTTCACCAGTACCCCACTGGTGTCAGAAGACTCCAGTGGGAAGCTGAGATTCCACATTCATTTGACATCAAAAAAGAATGAAATGTTGTGATGTGGGCTAGTTGGACTGCAGTTATATTCATGCCTTACCTTAGTGTCAAAAGGGCCCAGTGGGACCCAGTAGAGCTACTACCCCAATCCTGTAGTAATAAAGCATTGTGTACAGGTGGCAAATAAACACATGAAAGATATCTGTCATCAGTTGCCATTAAAGAAACACAAGTTGAAACCACAATGAATCATCACTAAAAACATATCATGATGGCTAAGTGTTAAAAGTGTTGTCAACACCAAATTCTGGCAAGATTGAAGAGAAACTGGATCACTCAAACATTGTTGGTATAGAAATGCAAAATATTATAGCCACTGTGGAAAAGAGTGTAAGAGTATCTTATAAAACTAAAAATGTACTTACCATAAAATCAAGTAATTGTGCTCTGGGACATTTATTCCAAAGAAATGAAAGCTTATGCCCACACAAAATCCTGTACACAAATGTACATAGAAGCTTTATTTGAAGTAGACAAACTGGAAAAAATCAAAATGTCCTTCAGTTGGGTGCGTGTTTGAACAATCTATCATATATCTCTAACATAAGAAGCAATTCAGGAGTAAAAACTGTTTCTATAAGATACAGTTTGGATGGATCCAAAGAAAAATATCCTGAGTGAAGGCAGAATCTCAAAAATTTGCCTATATGTGATTCCGTTCATGTCCACTTCTTAAAAATAACAAGATTGTAAAGACAAAGAATAGATTAGTGATTGCTGAAGATTAGGGAGGGAGGGCAGAAGTGATGTGGCTGTGACTGTGAAAGGACAACACAAACCATATTTGGGATTATTCTGTGTGTTGACTGTGATGGTGGTCACACAAATAATTATGTGTTAAAACTGCATAGAACTAAATACATATACACACAAAGACTCTCACACATTTGCATGTAAAACTAATGGAATCTGAGTAAAGTGGATGGATTGTATCAACCTTAGTTTCTTGGTTGTGGTGTTTTACTGTACTAATGCAAGGTGTTACACTGGGGGCACTAAGAAAGGGATATATGGAATTTCTCTTGCAATTGTATTTCTTACAATAGCATATGAATACAGTAAAACAGAAACAAGAAAACTTGTGGTTGATTGTACATTTATTTTATAGATATGAAATTAGATTTTTTCTTCTTTAACTGTAAATGGGGTATCTAGAATTTGTCAACTTCTAAGTAACTTTCTACTACATTATTTTCCTCACTTGTGATATGTGGGTAATAGTTATAAGATATATAGAGTTGTATCTCATAAATAGAACACACACAAAAATGTTAGTTATTATTGTTTTTTCTATTGCCAAGAGCTATGCATAGCACTTGGAGAAGGCAATGGAAACCCACTCCAGTACTCTTGCCTAAAAAATCCCATGGCCAGAGGAGCCTCGTAGACTGCAGTCCACGTGGTCGCTAAGAGTCGGACACAACTGAGCAATTTCACGTTCAGTTTTCACTTTCATGCATTGGAAAAGGAAATGGCAACCCATTCCAGTGTTCTTGCCTGGAGAATCCCAGGGATTGGGGAGCCTAGTGGGCTGCTGTCTATGGGGTCACACAGAGTCAGACACAAGTGAAGCAACTTAGCAGCAGTAGCAGCAGCATGCATAGCATTGGTTTTACAGAACTTTAATGCTTTATATTTTGCATTACCACCATTCAGAATAATAACTAATATGTAATAGACATCGAGTGTACATCCATCGGAAGCAAATGTATGAAGGAAAACATGTTATTTTTTTTTTTTTTTTGGAGTCCCCTAGAATAAATCCTTAGAGCCTCTGACTTAACCCCTTTAGATTATGACTTTCTGTTAAATTATGAAATATATATTTTATTCTGTTGTTGAATACTATATGCTGGACTCATTTTAGTCCAATACTTAGAATTGTAGAAACATATGTGTCCGACTCTTTGCGACTCCATAGACTGTAGCCTATCAGGATTTTCCAGGCAAGAGTGCTGGAGTGGATTGCCATTTCCTTCTCCAGGGGATCTTCCCAACCCAGGAATTGAACCCGGGTCTCCCTCATTGCAGGCAGACGCTTTACCGCATGCATATACATTCTACAGCTGTATTTTTAGTATCGATTTATGAATTAAATCCTGTTTTGTCTCTCAATATGTTATGCTTGATAGTTTTAAGATTGAACAACGACTTCTGAACTCTTTGTAAAGGCAATTTAATTTACATATCAATTCATTCTGAGCATCTAGTGAATGTCAGTTGATTTAAAAGAATGCACTTACTGCAGTTGTCCCCAAATTGCTTTAAGATAAATACTACTATTTCCATTTGACAATTGAGAAATGTGATATACAGAACAGTAAAATAATTAGTGCAATTTCCATACTAAAAAAAGACAGAGGCTGGATAAAACCACTGGTGTCCTGGTAAATTTTTAATAGCCAGCTGCCTAGGGTGGGAGTAGGGGTGGAGCTGGGAAATATCCCTGATTTTATAGCATTTGCTGACTGCCCTGCTGCAGATACTCTCATGACAGATTTCAGGCTACCTCACTGAATTGATACTTTCTGCTGCCTTCAGTGTAATAATCAAATTCTTCATAACTGGCCCTAACATAGAGTTATTTTGCTACGTAACTTTTAAAGTCATGAACAAATTCGAGTCTACAGTCTCATAATTTTTGCGTCAGAATGTGGAGAGACTTACCACATGATGATTTCCACTTTGTTTATTTTTAATACAATTGAATGCACTCGCAGTTGAAAATAAATTTGGATCGCTGTTGTATAAGTAGTTTAAAGAGTCAAGTAAAACTTTTCAATTTTATTTTCCTTTTTATGTTGTGCTTAATTTTCAACATTAGGCTGGTTAAATATATGTTCTTTATGAAGAAAAGAGATCACTCAAAGGTTCCAAGAAGCACTAATGAAACAAGTGGGCCAACATTTTCAATTAGTCAATCTTATTGTAGTAATTTAATATTTACCTCTTTCTGAATAGGTCTATAAAAGTTTGTTACCTATTAAGGTGTCTTCTTTCAAAACGATTGCCAAGGGCTATATAAAAGACATAAAACCAATGGGACATTTATTTATATTGAAAACAATCTCAGCTAAATAATTAACACCTGTTTCACATTCTGCAAACAAAGTTTGCCTATTTCTTTTATTACATTTAAAAATTACAGATAATTATAGGAATTTGTAAATAAGAATAAAATTTTGCTTGAGGAGAGCTTAATATTTTTTTCAACTAAGGCAACTTTTTTGGAGTAGTGATACAGTTCCATCTCCATAACACAACCGTGGTTTTCTGTCAGCATTGTGTGGAATTCAGAGAAAGAAAGATGAAGTAAATGTGGCAAAATTGTGAACCTAGATGAAGAATTCTTGGGTTGCCGTTATACAATATTTGCAACTTTCCTAAGTTTGATTTTTTCAAAGTACAGTTCCCTTGCAAATGGAATATAAATGATGTTACAACATGCTTCTGCTGTTTGTTTGGCCCTAAATCTAGCCTACTGTAATGTGTTGGTAGTAGGTTAAGGTCAGGCATGAGATAGGCAAAACTAAAGAAATTTGGGCATAGCTAATCTAGCAATTTATTCACACAATTCAGAGCAGAAGTTTCTGGGTCAGACACATAAGTAATTTATCAGTGTAAAATGTGTGATAAATTGGGGAATTAAAATGGAATTGACAAAAACTAATGAATCCAGGCAAAGTTAGTTGTTAATCAGACCAGAGAGAACTAGGCTCCTCATAGAGCAAGTAGGAACCCCTGGAAGGACCTCAGGAGGTTCAGGAGCTCTCACTTCCAGTCATTATACTACCCCCATGCCTAGTTGCAATTTTGTTACTTGGGGATGTATTTTTAGAATGTAAGAGTGATTAACTTCTCTAAACATCAATTTCCACATCAGATAAATAAGAATAGCAATATTTAATTAAATGAATTCTGGGAAGATCAAAAAAAATGGTATGCTCACGATCCACCAGAGACTGTAGGCTACTAGAAGAGAACATGTTACATTGAGATAATCTCTGAAAGTCTCAGCACTGCATATAGGGAAAACCCAATAAGATTTAGGTTTCCAAATCCCTTAAATATAAGATAGTTTCAAAAGGATGTTTTATACTTTAGAATCTGAACTATAGTTTTATGTTGCCTAAATTTTTATTTCTTGTTTTTATTCTTAGAAAAGTTCAGAAGCAAAATCTTGGAGTTTAAAAATAAGTCAAAATGTTTATGGAAGATTTAGGGGAAATCATCATGTCTCTAACCTTTAAAGATATATTTTCAATATGAGATGATAGACAAATGATCTATCAGCATATGTGCAAGGACTTCCATTTTTATAATATTACTGTTTAAAATACTTTGCATATTCAAGTCAGATATTAATATAGCTTGAATATATTAACTTTTCTCTTGGGCTTATTGTACTAAACTGTTGCCAACTTGGAAAATGAAAAGTAAAGTAATCACTTATAATAATCTACATTCTACAAAGTAAGCAGTAGGATTTATTTTTAATCAATATTTTATCAAGTCCTTAATTCATGTTTGCTTTTATAGGTTATATTTTACTAAAAATAGTATGTTTACAAAATTTTTTCTACTTTCTTTTCTCTCTCTGGTCATTATTAATACTAGATTTATCACAGCTTAAGAGTCTCCAGTTAGAGAGTATCCTCTAAACATTTCTCTATATCAGGATAACTGGGAATAAAAGAAAATAAAAAAATAAAAATAAAGTAATAATACATTTTATTATTTAATAATTATAATTATTTTCTGATAGACTTGTTGATTCCTGAGTGCTTTATAAAAGATTTGTTTACTACAAATATGGAATAGACTTCAAGTAAGAAAATAGGAAGAAAAAATGTATTTTTTTTTAGAAAATTGTAGTTTAGAACAAAAATTCCTGCAGAGTATATTCAGTGAAACTTTCAAGACATTTCAAAAACATGACTAGCTTAAATATTCTGAGGAGGCTTCCCTGGTGGCACTGGGGGTAAAGAACCTGCTTGCCAATGCAGAAGAGACATAAGGGATCTGGCTTGATCCCTGGCTTCAGAAAATCCCCTGGAGGAGGGCTTGTCATCCCACCCCAGTATTCTTGCTTGGAGAATCACATGGACAGGAGAGCCTGGTGGGCTACAGTCCATAGGGTCACAAAGAGTGGGACACGACTAAAGCAACTTAGCTTGCATGTGTGCAAAAATTCTGTGAAGTATCAAATTATTGAAGAGTTTTAATTTGTTTTTAATGCTTTCATTTTGTAGGCAATTAATGTGTAAACACTGTATTTTCTAGAGAAAAAGTTGTTTAAAAGTAATTAAGAATGTATTGTATTAAATGGAAATCAAAATCAATAAAAGAAAGACTGACATATGTTTTAAGAAGTCAAAATTGAATGAGATAAATAAGTATGGAAGTCCAATTTTGAAGTGGGTTAGAGGAAGTTATTAAAAAAAAAAAAAAAGCCTTTAACCCTCCATGCAAGATTGTTGACAGATCCCAAACAGATATAAAAATCTTGAGAGAGTAGGGAAGATATACTAGTTTGGCTTTTATCATGCTTTGTTTGTGCAACTGGGGTCAGGATTTTCACACTGGCTAGGGTTGAGTTATTTGAACTTTATGTCAATGGAGCATGGAACGTTCTTATTGGTTTGCCTAGATGTGGGGCAAGAGGAAAGCTACAGGGAAGGTTCTATAAACTTGTCAGCAAACATCAAATATAAAATCAAACTTTTTATTAAAAATCTGTCTTTGATAATTAGGCTGATGACTGAAATGGAACATGTCTAATTAAATTGAACTTGTTTAAATAAGCCTTATTGCTCTTGTATTTATACTTATACGCAGAGTACATCATGCAAAATTTTGGGCTGGATGGTCGATACTGAAATAATATTGAATATGTTTTTTATAGCCAAAGATAGAAAAGCTCTATACAGTCAGCAAAAACAAGACCTGGAGCTGATTGTGACTCAGATCATGAACTCCTTATTGCAAAATTCAGGCTTAAAATGAAGAGAGTAGGGAATAGCACTAGGTCATTCAGGTATGACCAAAATCAAATCCCTTATGATTATACAGTAGAGGGGATGAATAAACAGAGTACCTGAAGAAGTATGGATGAAGGTTTATATATTGCACCAGAAGCAGTGACCAAAACCATCCAAAAGAAAAAGAAATGCAAGAAGGCAAAGTGTTTGTCTGAGGAGGCTTTACAAATAGCTGAGTAAAGAAGAGAAGCTAAAGGCAAACAAAAAAGAGAAAGATATACTCAACTGAATGTTGAGTTCCAAAGAACAGCAAAAATAGATAAGAAAGCCTCCTTAAAGAAACAGTACAGAAAAACAGTGAAAAACAATAGAATGGGAAAGACTAGAGATCTCTTTAAAAAAATGGGAAATATCAAAGGAAAATTTCATGGTATGATGGGCATGATAAAGATTAAGGACCTAACTGAAAGAGATGTTAAGAAATGGCAAGAATACACAGAAGTAAGAAACACGAAAGGTCTTCATGACTCAGATAACCATAATCAAGCAGAGCTTGACATCCTGGAGTGTGAAGTTAAGTGGGCCTCAGGAAGTTTTACTACAAGTAAAGGTGCTGTATATCTGAGATATTTCATGTCTTAAAAGATGATGCTGTTAACCTGCTGCACTCAATATATCAGCCAATTTGCAAAACTCAGCAATAGCACAGGACTGGAAAATGCCAGCTTTCATTCTAATCCCCAAGAAGGACAATGTCAAGAATGTTCAAACTATCATACAGTAGTGCTAATTTCATATGCAAGCAAGGTTACACTCAAAATCCTTCAAGCTAGGCTTCAGCAGTACATGAGCTGACAACTTAAAGATGTACAAACTGGGTTTAGAAAAGTCAGAGGAACCAGAGATAAAATTGTCAACATCTGTTGGATCATAAAAAAGCAAGGCGATTCCAGAAAAACATCTACTTCTGCTTCATTGACTACAATAAAGCCTTTGGCTGTGTGGATCGCAATAAACTGTAGAAAATTCTTAGAGAGATGAAAGTACTAGACCACCTTACCTGTATCATAAGTAACCTATGTGTTGGTCAAGAAACAATACTTAGAACCGGACATGGAACAACAGAGTGGTTCCAAATTGGGAAAGGAGTACGACAAAGCAATATATTATCACCCTGCTTATTTAACTTATATGCAGAGTACATCATGTGAAATTCTGGGCTGGATGAATAGAAAACTGGAATCAAGATTTTTGGGAGAGATATCAATAATCTCAGATATGCAGATGATACCACCCTTACAGCAGAAAGGGAAGAGGAACTAAAGAGTCTCTTGATGAAGGTGTAAGAGGAGAGTGAGAAAGTTGGACTGAAACTCAATATTCAAAAAACTAAGATCAGAGCATCCAGTCCCATGACGTCCTAACAAATAGATGGGGAAACAATGGAAACAGTGACAGGTTTTATTTTCTTGGGCTCCAAAATCACTGCAGATGGTGACTGCAGCCATGAAATTAAAAGATACTTGCTCCTTGGAAGGAAAGCTAGGACCAACCTAGACAGCATATTAAAAAGCAGAGACTTAATTTGCCACAAATGTCCATCTATTAAATGCTATGGTTTTTCCAGTAGTCATGTATGAATTTGAGAGTTGGACCATAAAAATGTTGAGCACCGAATAATTGATGCTTTTGAACTGTGGGTTGGAGAAGACTCTTAAGAGTTCCTTGGACTGCAAGGAGATCCAACCAGTCCATCCTCAAGGAAATTAGTCATGAATATTCTTTGGAAGTACTGATGCTGAAGCTGAAACTCCAATACTTTGACCACCTGATGCAAAGAACTGACTGTTTAGAAAAGATTCTGATTTTGGGAAAGATTAGAGGCAGGAGGAGAAGGGGACAGCAGAGGATGAATTGGTTGGATGGCATCACTGACTCCATGGAACTGAGTTTGAGCAAGCTTCGGAAGTTGGTGATGGACAGGGAAGCCTGGCATGCTGCAGTCCATGGGGTTGCAAAGAGTCGGACATGACTGAGTGACTGAACTGAACTGAACTGAATGGTGACCTTCTTGGCAGGAAAGTTATGACCAACCTAGATAGCATATTGAAAAGCAGAGACATTACGTTGCCAACAAAGGTCCCGTCTAGTCAAGGCTATGGTTTTTCCTGTGGTCATGTATGGATGTGAGAGTTGGGCTGTGAAGAAGGCTGAGTGCCGAAGAATTGATGCTTTTGAACTGTGGTGTTGGAGAAGACTCTTGAGAGTCCCTTGGACTGCAAGGAGATCCGACCAGTCCATTCTGAAGATCAGCCCTGGGATTTCTTTGGAAGGAATGATGCTAAAACTGAAACTCCAGTACTTTGGCCACCTCATGCGAAGAGTTTACTCATTGGAAAAGACTCTGATGCTGGGAGGGATTAGGGGCAGGAGGAGAAGGGGACGACAAAGGATGAGACGGCTGGATGGCATCACTGACTCAATGGACGTGAGTCTGGGTGAACTCTGGGAGTTGGTGATGGACAGGGAGGCCTGGCGTGCTGCGATTCATGGGGTCGCAAAAGGTCGGACACCGCTGAGCGACTGAACTGAACTGAACTGAAGAGGGCTTATGCCGGGGCCGGGGGAGGGGCTTCCAAGACTGCTGATGCCAGTGCCCCCATCCCTGTGGTGAGACCCTGTTGACTTACCCTTCACAGGACATCCTCCAGCACCACCAGTTAGTTTTGTATCTGTCTCCTATGGGGTCACTGCTCCTGTCCTCTGAGTCTTGGTATGCACAAAATTTTGTTTGTGCCCTTTGAGTCTGGAGTATCTGTTTGCTCTAGTCCTATGGAAGTCCTCTATTCAAATCCCGCTAGACTTTAAGGTCAGATTACTTGTGGATTCCCAATCCCTTTATCAGATTCCCAAGCTGGTAAGCCTAACATGTGGCTCAGAACCTTCACAAGACTGGAAGAACTTCTTTGGCATTATTGTTCTACAGTTTGTGGGTCACCTACCCAGCAGAAGGAGATTTGATTTTAGCATGATTGCACCCCTTCTACTTACTGTCTTGCTGTGGCTTCTTCTTTGTCTTTGAACATGGGGAATCTTTCTTTGGTGCTTTCCAGCCTCTTCCTGTCAATGGGTGTTCAACAATTAGTTACGATTTCATGCTGTCACAGGAGGAGATGATCACACATCCTTCTACTCCACCATCTTCAGCTGGAAGTCTCTAAATACTGTTTTTCTATAGTCAGTCATTATTATTATATTATATCTAATATTCTTCATAGAGATAAATCGTATAGCTCCAGGTTGCATCTATTGTATTTTAAATATGTGTACCTTTGCCTCTATAAGTGGAATTTAAATAAGTTAATATAGATTTAAAGCAAATACTAGTCATGATAGATTTACGTTTTTTGATATAACAGCTTATACAAATATAAATGATAGCCTATTTGTTCCACAAAGGGACTATAAACATCCTAATGGATGGAAGTAAGCTACCAATTTCTTCCTTTTATAATTTTCTTTCAGATATTTACAGTTAAATATTTCAACCAAAAGATCTAGGTATTTGTATCTCTTTAGAGATATCCTTGTAGTGAAGGGGGAAAATTGAATATGTATACTTAGTAGTCATAGTTCTATTATAGACTAAATTTTATTTGTTTTTTAATAACTTAACTAGATACTTTTAGATGGCCTTTCCCAGAACATTCTGAATATTTTTTTTTTTTTTTACATTCTACTACTTTACCTATTGAGATTTTCATTATTCAGAAAGGAGTGTGGTCAGCATCTTCTAATTGTGTTTCTGACATTTGATTAAAAAAACAAACCTAATGAATGTTAAAAATTGATTTATCTTAGGAGAAAGAGGAGCATATAATGAAATTAATATTCCACCTCTTATATTTTCAACAAAATTAAATTGAAAAAGATTCTTTCACATTTATTTGCATAAGAAAGTACTATTGTATACGTTAACAACATTTTTAAATAGTGTAAGATTTTTCAATCATTTTGGACATATTAGTTGTGTTTAAAACTAGAAGGAAAAATAAGTGTACTATCTTATGTAAATTCTAACTTAAATAGTTATCTAAAATTAGTTTTTAATGTTTTATATTCAAAACTAGATTGTATTAAACTTTAAAGACTAGTTTTAACTATGGTTACTTTTATTTTATATAAAGGATTATTAATCCTCTTTGCTAACAGAAATGTACTGCAAGTATAGTATGTGTTATATATTATTATACATTACATATATGTAGTATATGTAAATAATCTATTTTTAAAATAAACCAATTTTCAATTCTCCAAGATATCTAGGTCTACTATACTGTCTAAAAAGCTTAAAAAATACTGAATATAATAGGAACTATAAACAATTATTTTTTACTTTTGCTTATCTAAACCAGAATTTTTACATCACTTAAATGTTATTAATAACTTGATAGAGATCAATGACTACTATATCTCTATGATGGCTATTAACAATTATGATACAGTAATTAATTTATACATATATGTATTCAATTTAATTGTACATGTATATGTACATAAATTTGCAAATATAAGCTATATACTATATATATCTATATATACATTTTTTACTTTTCTCATGAGTTTACATACTCTGTACTTCTCTGTGATCTCTCTGTGTATTTCATAACTGTAAGTAAATTTTGAAGTCAGAGAAAAAAAATCCCTGTAGGTAGTAATATGATAAATGGTCTCAATTTAGAGTTAAAATATTGTAGTAAACTGTGTGTATGTCTGTGTAACAGAGATATGTATTTGTATTAATTATGGTTTGAAATACCAATTTAATTCAAAAGTAAAAGACTTAAGTCTTTTCTAATTTGATGAGTCAAAACTGAAAATTTATGAACATGCAATCAAAGTGTTTATAATAGTATAAAACAACAAAAACAACTAACTGAGGACTCATGGCATAAAGGAATTTAAGACTAAGTTGTGAATATTTATTTTCCTACCACTGTGGATATTTCAATATAATGATACTCTATGTTATCAGACACGTATAACTGCTGTCTTACAGAAACAGAATCCCTCTTTCAGGTGTTGTGGTCAAATAAGGTTGTTGCATATATTGTCTTCCACCATCTTCTTCACTCTCCCCTCCCCTGACTTAAAAGTACTCATTTCCTCCTCTCTCTTTTTAATGATGGGAGGGGCTGGCTATAATGAAAATACCAGTAATTACTCTCTCAGACCAGTGCTTAAATACTGAGGGTCAACATTTCAAGATTCTTGCTGCAAGAATGAAGCAGTCATGCTAAATGAAGCCTCAAATCATCAAGCCTCAATATCATCTCTATATTTGTTTCTCTAATACACCAACAAGAATAATATAAATGTATTACTCTAAAGATTAATTTAACAAAATAAAAGCTGATAAACAGGTCTAGTGTTTTCCCTTTTTTACCTATTGAATCATATAAAATTATTCATATGCTTTTAAATGAATAGAAACTGGGACCTATCCTTGTAACAGAGCACTTTCAGTTCAGTTTCTCAGTCATGTCTGATTCTTTGTGATCCCATGGACTGAAGTACGCCAGGCCTCTCTGTCCATCACCAACTCCCAGAGTTTACCCAAACTCATGTCCATTGAGTCAGTGATGATATCTAACCATCTCATCCTCTGTCGTCCCCCTTCTCCTGCCTTCAATCTTTCCCAGCATCAGGGTCTTTTCAAATGAGTCATCTCTTCACATCAGGTGGCCAAAGTATTGGAGTTTCAGCTTCAACATCAGTCCTTCCAATGAACATCCAGGACTGATCTCCTTTAGGATGGACTAGTTGGATCTCCTTGCAGTCCAAGGGACTCTCAAGAGTCTTCTCCAACATCAGAGTTCAAAAGCATCAATTCTTCAGCACTCACCTTTCTTTACAGTCCAACTCTCACATACATAAATGATTACTGGAAAAACCATTGCCTTAACTAGACAGACATTTGTTGGCAAAGTAATGTCTCTGCTTTTGAATATGCTGTTAGGTTGGTCATAATGTTTCTTCCAAGGAGCAAGTGTGTTTTAATTTCATGGCTGCAGTCACCATCTGCAGTGATCTGGGAGCCCTGAAAAATAGTCTTCCATTGTTTCTTCTTTTTGTCCATCTATTTGCCATGAAGTGATGGGACTAGATGCCATGATCTTAATTTTCTGAATGTCGAGTTTTAAGACAACTTTTTCACTCTCCTCTTTAGCTTTCATGAAGAGGTGCTTTAGTTCTCCTTCACTTTCTGCCATAAAGGTGGTGCCATCTACATATATGAGGTTATTGATATTTCTCCCAGCAATCTTGATTCTAGCTTATGCTTCATCCAGCCCAGCATTTTGCATGATGTACTCTGCATATAAGTTAAATAAGCAGTGTGACAATATACAGCCTTGACATACTCCTTACCTGATTTGGAACCAGTCTGTTGTTCCATGACCAGGTCTAACTGACCAGGTCAGCTTCCTGACCTGCTTACAGAATTCACAAGAGGCAGCTCAGGTGGTCTGGTATTCCCATCTCTTGAAGAATTTTCCACAGTTTATTGTGACCCACACAGTCAAAGGCTTTGGCATAGTCAATAAAGCAGAAACAGATGTTTTTCTGGAACTCTCTTGCTTTTTTGATCATCCAGCCAATGTTGGCAATTTGATCTCTGGTTCCTCTGCCTTTTCTAAAACTGGCTTACACATCTGGAAGTTCACAGTTCATGTATTGCTGAAGCCTGACCCGGGGAATTTTGAGTATTACTTTGGTAAGGTGTGAGATGAGTGTGATTGTGCAGTAGTTTGAGCACTCTTTGGCAATTGCCTTTCTTTGGGATTGGAATGAAAACTGACCTTTTCCAGTCCTGCGGCCACTGCTGAGTTTTCCAAATTTGCTGGCATATTGAGTGCAGCACTTTCACAGCATCATCCTCTAGGATTTGAAATAGCTCAACTGGAATTCCATCACCTCCACAAGCTTTGTTTGCAGTGATGCTTCCTAAGGCCTACTTGATTTCACATTCCAGGATATCTGGCTGTAGGTGAGTGATCACATTATAGTGATTATCTGGGTGAAGGTCTTTTCTGTACAGTTCTTCTGTGTCTTCTTGTCATCTTTTCTTAATATCTTCTGCTTCTGTTAGGTCCATACAATTTCTGTCCTTTATTGAGTCCATCTTTGCATTTAATGTTCCCTTGGTATCTCTAATTTTATTGAAGAGATCTCTAGTCTTTCCCATTCTATTATTTTCTTTTATTTCTTTTCATTGATCACTGCGGAAGGCTTTCTTATTTCTCCTTGCTATTCTTTGGATCTCTGCATTCAAATGGGTATATCTTTCCTTTTCTCCTTTGCTTTTCACTTCTCTTATTTTCACAGCTATTTATAAGGCATTCTCAGGCAGCCATTTTGCTTTTTTGTATTTCTCTTTCTTGGGGATGTTCTTGATACCTGTCTCCTGTACAATATCACAAATCTCCGTCCATAGTTCATCAGACACTCTGTCTATCAGATCTAGTCCCTTAAATCTATTTCTCACTTCCACTGTATAATCATAAGGGATTTGATTTGGGTCATACCTGAATGGTCTAGTGGTTTTCCCTACTCTCTTTAATTTCAGTCTGAATTAGGCAATAAAGAGTTCATGATCTAAGCCACAGTCAGCTCCCGGTCTTGTTTTTGCTGACTATATAGAGCTTCTCCATCTTTGGCTGTAAAGAATATAATCAATCTTATTTTGATCTTGGCCATCTGGTGATGTCCATGTAGAGTCTTCTCTTGTGTTGTTAGAAGAGGGTGTTTGCTCTGACCAGGCATTCTGTTGGCAAAACTCTGTTAGCCCTTGCCCTGCTTCATTCTGTACTCCAAGGACAAATTTGCCTGTTACTACAGGTATTTCTTGACTTCCTACTTTTGCATTCCAGTACCCTATAGTGAAAAGGACACTTTTTTGGGGTGTTAGTTCTAAAAGTTCTTGTAGGTCTTCATAGAACCATTCAACTTCAGGTTTTTCAGTGTTATTTGTCAGGACATAGACTTGAATTTGGAGAAGGCAATGGCACCCCACTCCAGTACTCTTGCCTGGAGAATCCCATGCATGGAGGAGCCTGGTGGGCTGCAGTCCATGGGGTCGCTAAGAGTTGGACACAACTGAGCGACTTCACTTTCACTTTTCACTTTCATGCTTTGGAGAAGGAAATGGCAACCCACTCCAGTGTTCTTGCCTGGAGAATCCCAGGGACGAGGGAGCCTGGTGGGCTGCCATGTATGCGGTCACAGAGTCGGACATGACTGACGCGACTTAGCAGCAGCAGCAGCAGACTTGAATTACCGTGATATTGAATGATTTGCCTTGAAAATGAACAGATATATTTCTGTCATTTTTAAGATTGCATCCAAGTACTACATTTTGGATTCTTTTTTTGACTATGATGGCTACTCCATTTCTTCTAAGGGATTCCTGCCCATAGTAGTAGATATAATGGTCATCTGAGTTAAATTCACCCATCACAGTCCATTTTAGTTTGCTGATTCCTAGAATGTCGACGTTCACTCTTGTCCTCTCCTATTTGACCACTTCCAATTTGCCTTGATTCGGTGTTGGAGCTGCGAGTGGCTGAGATGAGCTACCCAACATCCAAGGTCAGGAGGGGCGGCTGTGAGGAGATACGCCACGTCAAGGTCAGGAGTAGCGGCTGCGCTTTTCTTGAGCAGCGATGAAGACATACCCAATGTCCAATATAAGAGAAACCCCAGTAAGACAGTAGGCTTTGAGAGAGGGCATCAGAGGGCAGACAGACTGAAACCACAATCACAGAAAACTAGCCAATCTGATCACATGGATCACAGCCTTGTCTAACTCAATGAAACTAAGCTATGCCATTTCAGTGTTCTTGCCTTGAAAACCCCATGAACAGTATTAAAAGGCAAAAAGATAGGACAGTGAAAGATGAAGTCCCCAGGTTGGTAGGTGCCCAATATGCTACTGGAGATCAGTGGAGAAATAACTCCAGAAAGAATGGAGTGATGGAGCCAAAGCAAAATCAACACCCAGTTGTGGATGTGACTGGTGATAGAAGCAACGTCCGGTGCTATAAAGAGAGCATTTTAGGCTACTATATAACATTCCTTAAGAAAATAAAGATATGAATTCTTTAAACATAGCATTTATCTTTAATTTAACAAATTAATTTTTAAATAATTATGATCAAATATTCAGTATTGAATTTGATTTTTTCTGAAATTTTATTCTTGTAAGAGACATACTTGAACTAAACAAATAAGATATATCATCCTTTTTTATATTTGAATAACATCAAATAAAATCTCTCATAATTGCTTTACATTCAGAATATACACTATTCTCAAGAATCTACATGTATTCAGCCTCAAAATAAAATTATTTTAAAATCAGCTAAGTACTTGCCATTGCACTAGTGCACATATTCACAACTCTTTGCTAGAACTTTTTAACACAGTTTTAATTACTTCTGCTTCTTAGAGAATAATGATATGGTGCCAATCTTCCCAGGTGACTCAGTGGTAAAGAATCTACCTGCCAATGCAGAAGGCACAGCAAAGAAGTTTCAACCCCTAGGCCAGGAAGATCCCCTGGAGTAGGAAATGGAAACCCACTCCAGTGTTACAGTCTGGAGAATCCCATGGACAGAGGAGTCTGGCAGGCTACAGTTCATATTTCAAAGAATCAGACACAACTGAGTGACTAAGCATGCACACTGATACATATTGGTTTATAGCAATGTCTCTGATTCAATCTATCACCACGATTCATTCTAATCTTCCATTCTTTTTATCTTTTAACTTCTCTCTGTGACAGTGAGAAGCCTGAATCCCACTGCCCGCCATCCATTTACTTATTTATTCAATCCCAGTAGACAGATAAAATATCTTTAGAGTAGTTAATCATCTCCCCTTGAGAAATGAACTTGAGTACAGTATTTTAAGTTTCTTTAGCTTTTCAATAGGTAATCAAAACACCATTATTCCAAAATTGCTTTGATCAATTCCTACATTACCTTAACCAAGAGATGAAAGTTAATATTATCAATGATGTCATAAAGATAACAATTTCACTTGATATGAAAAGACAAAAAGGGCTTTCCCTCTGATTTTTTTTTTTTTTTCTGAAAATGCAGGCTAAATTTAAACATGAGAAAAACAGAAACAAATCGATTAAGATTAAGGTCACTTTACAGAATACCTGGACAGTACTTCTCAAGACTATGAAGATTATGAAAAGCAAGGAAAGACTAAGAAACAGTCACAGACAAGTGGACACTGGAGAGACATGACAACCAAATTTTGATTTTGTGGATAGGATCCTAGTACAGAAGGAGGATATAATGAAAAACTGAAATCCAGATAAAGATAGAGTTCAGCTAAGAGTAGTATAGCAATGTCAGTTACTCAGTTTTGATGAATGTACAATAGCAATGCAGGATGTTAAGGGTGAAGCTGAGTGAGTGGTATACAGAAACATTCATTGTACTATCTTTGTAAATTTTCTATAAATCTGTAAAAAATCTTATATGATAAAACCATGCAAATTGGTTTCCTTTACCTTTACTCTAAAAATTTTTGTTTGTTTCTTGTCAGATATGTTACATACATTTTGGGTATGTCTGTTTTAGTTTTATAGTGAATTTGTGATTTTAAAGTTATTTTTGCAAAGTCGTATCTATTTTTGCAATCTTATAGTCTCATTTTCAACTTTCATAGAAAATTTTCAACTCACTTCTTGTGGCTTAACATTTTTCCTTCTGATTTCTAGGAAATGTCACATAGGACTTTATATAAAGGTTATATTTATTTCATAAGTGTGTGTGTGCTAAGTTGCTTCAGTCCTGTCTGACTCTTTGCAACCCTACGG
Source organism: Bison bison bison (assembly GCF_000754665.1). Classification (NCBI taxonomy): domain Eukaryota; kingdom Metazoa; phylum Chordata; class Mammalia; order Artiodactyla; family Bovidae; genus Bison; species Bison bison. Next base: position 16,066,115 of record NW_011495032.1, read on the forward strand.
ACCATTGCCTACCAAACTATTCTGTCCATAGAATTCTCCAGGCATGAATACTGGAGTGGGTTGCCATGCCCTCCTCCAGGGTTCTTCCTGACACTGGGATCAAATGCACATCTCTTATGTCTCTTGAATTGGCAGGCAGGTTCTTTACCACTAGTGCCACCAATGTAATACTTTTATTTGGGGAAACTGGCATGTTTTAAAAGTATAAATCTATTTATAATCTTTGATTCTCTCAAAGCTTATTTATAATTTGGTTCCTAGGAGAATAATTCCATTTGTCTCAAGCAAAATTTCAATAAAATTCTATCGTACAAAGTATGTATCTATTTTGTGTCAAAATTAATTTTGTTTTGCAGACTGAAAAGAAAGTCCCCATAGTTTCCCATAGATGGAAATCACATTCCCAATGCAGTCATTTTGGATATCTCATGGCTGTGTTGTTTCAGTCAGTATTGACGTAGAGAAGGACTCTCCTGCAACTTTTACCTGGCTTTTGAGACTTATCATGTATTTTTCACTGTGTAAGTTAGAGAGACAGTTACTCCATCAGTGCAGATTACCATAGGTAATGATCCTGCAAGCAGTGTGCTATGCTGTGCTGTGCTGTGCTGTGCTTAGTTGATCAATAGTGTCCAGCTCTTTGAGACCACATGGACTGTAACCCACCAGGATCCTCTATCCATGGAATTCTCCAAGCAAGAATACTGGAGTGTGTTGCCATACCCTCTTCCAGGGGATTTTCCCTGGAAAATCCAGGTTCAAAACCACAGGATCAAACCCAGGTTTCCCACATTGCAGACAAATTCTTTACCATCTGAGCCACCAGGAAAACCCAAGAATACAGGAGTGGGTAGCCTATCCATTCTCTAGGATGTTTTCCCAATCCAGGCATCAAACTGGGGTCTCCTGCATTGCATGCGGATTCTTTATCAGCTGAGCTACCAGGGAAGACTGCAAGCAGCATAACTTCCCCAAAAGATAAAATTGAAAATAAAGAGGGATGGTATGGGGAGGGAGGTGGGAGGGGGGTTCAGGATTGGGAACACGTGTACACCTGCAGCGGATTCATGTTGATGTATGGAAAAACCAATACAATATTGTAAAGTAATTAGCCTCCAATTAAAATTTAAAAAAAGAAATTAAAAAAAGAAAATAAAAAAGTTAAGACAATGGAAATATTCAAAAGCAAAAGTGACAATAAGTAACAAAAATCATGAAACCTTATAAGCTATTCATAATCTCCAATATTAGATTAAGCACACATAGTGATGAACAGCAACAACATGTATGTACTAATAGGAGATGGTATACAATTCTCTCCAGGATATGGGTGTGTGTGTTTACAGCCCTCATATTCTATTCTGCTTTCAGGTGAGAAACAGAGGAGAAAGCATGGTAAAAAAACTTCATATTTGTACATTAACCTACAGACAGAAGAAAATTCTGAGGATTATTAAGGATTTCAGGAAAATAAATTTGTGATAGGAGGACACAGTAATGAGAAAATGAAAGAAACAGGGAAAATTAAGTTGAGCAGCTATTATAGGAAATCTTTTTTGTTGTAACACTTAGCATTTTTAGGAACATTTGTGTGTTTTAGGCACAATGTCCCCTTCACCAGCTTCTTAAGATGCTATCTGAAAAGATATACTATTTTTAAAGGGTTAATGTGAGTGATCTTTTTTGTTCTTGTGTGTGTGACTCAACACAGCCTTTTTATTTTCAGTTATTTAAATAATTTAAGAGCTTTAGAACCATTCTACTTGAAAGTAACATTCAACCATCCCTTGAAATTCATATGCACCATTATTGTGCTAAGAAAAATCAGGTGCCATGTGTTGGTTAAAAATCCTTTTTAGAAGTGCCTTTCAGACACATAAGTTACACATCAAAGACAAAACTTTACCTATTCAAAAAGTGAAAATCCTTATGAAGTCATTCAAGTTCCAAAATTCTTAATATATAAAAGGCTGCAATAATTGTATTAGGAATAATATATCAGTAATTCTAATTGCCCCAAAAAACTAGGTCACTAACTTAGTTTAGTTCAGAATAATTAATTGTACATTGGCATTTTTCTATGAAAGATTATTACTTAAAGCAGATATCTGAGTTTTCAAGCATGTATACAGTCAGAAAGACATCAGCCAGAGGAATTTCATGATTAGTAACACAAAGGAGCCATCTTTGTGTGTAATGTAGAAAGCTATGCATCTAGAGAGGGCTGAGCTGTATAATCAGAAGTTGGAGATTGGTAATGGAAGTCAGAAAGTTTTTCCACCTTGAAGTAAGAATCAGAATCGATATCCACTTTTGGAGATAGAAAATTTTGTTAGGAATAGGTTCAAGAAGCAAAAGGAACAGAATTTTAAAAAACCTCGGATCACAAGAAAAAAGGGATGTAAAAAATAGTCTTCAACAAGTGAGAAAAAATCCTAAGGGACAGTAATTAATTATACATGATGGGTTTGACCTATAAAAATATTAATAACTATCATATTTACATTAAGTTTGCTTAATATGATTAATATGAGAAAATACCATTTAATACTAGTTTTAATTCCTAAAGCAAATATTGAAAGTTGTTAAAATATGTAATATTAGTTATTTCTTTTGCTCCTGGGGCTTTAGAATCAACACTTTGAAACATTTAATAACTCCAATGTTTGTATTCTATCATACCTCTGAGAAATGGATAACTTCTGTAGCTCTCTGCACACTTTGAAATGTCAGATCACCATGCCTGACTGTTCATCTTTTGTATCCTCTTTTTTTTTCCTACTAAATGCCAGCATTTCTCTTGAAACTTGCTACATGAGAGGCAAACTGTCATATCTACAAGATTCTTTCTGGAATCACCTCCACATTGCCAGGTCCTCAAAGTGACACTTGCTGCCAGTGTTTAATGTAACCACCTCACACCCCCCCTACATATTGGTTGTTGTTTAGTCACTGGATCTTGTCTAGCTCTTTGCGACCCCATGGACTATAGCCCACCAAACTTCTATGTCCATGGGATTTTCAAGGCAAGATTACTGAACTGGGTTGCCATTTCTTCCTCCAGGGGATCTTTCAGACACAGGGATCAAACCCACATTTCCTGCTTACGCTGAGCCACTGGGAAGGCTGTACCTGCTACCTTACACTTTTTACCAACCTCAAGGTTGTGGTTACTTATTGCAGGGGATGTGCAACATTTGGAGTCACTAAACCTCTTTGAATTCCCTCCCTCTCTTTTGGGCTTTACAGTTCAAAGATAGAAACCAGAAAAGTCTTTTTTCCAGACTACCCTAAGTCTAAGTATAGGTATAGCCAATCACACACGTTAGTGTCAAACTTTTTTTTTTTTTATCTTTTGATCTCTTTCTCTTTTTTTTAATTTTATTTTTTAACTTTACAATATTGTATTGGTTTTGCCATATATCAACATGAATCCGCCACAGGCATACACATGTTCCCCATCCTGAACCTTCCTCCCTCCTCCCTCCCCATACCATCCCTCTGGGTTGTCCCAGTGCACCAGCCCCAAGCATCCAAACTTTGATTAAGGAAGGGAAAGAGGAAGAAAGACTCAAGATGGGGAATCAGTCTTCTGGAAAGTACAGTGTCAGAAGAGAGATGTTTATTTCTTCTGGTGCAGCACTGGAAAGGTTCTGGTATCCTCTGTCAAGCTGGATCATTTGTGCAGACTGTGAGGGATACTTGGGTGCCATTCCAGAGAACTTTAGGTCTCTCTGGCTCTTGTGGAAGGAAATTTAACATTCACTAATGTATTTATGTTCTGTGTGTATTCTGATTTTGAAACTATGCAATGTGGTAGGAAATTTTGCAGTGGTCATCAGTTGTTTTCTCTCTAATTGTGTCCTGAAAGAATATTCTCTTTGCTAATTGGTTCCTTTTTTTTTTTTTTTTTAGTAAATACATTCATTAGGAAGACAAAACTTTATTGCATGAAGAGTTGTGCAATGACCCTTGACCAAACAGTATCTGAAAAATGACCTGAATTACTGGAGGAAAATTACACAGATTTATATTAACTTTCAAACAGAGTGTTAGATAAAATACTTGTCCAATTTTACATGGTGAATTCCTCTGTAGACATAACTATGAAGATAAATTTTGATAAATGAAGATGTTTCTGACACAAACATGAGTTCCAAAATTCTTAGTATATTACAGGCTGTACTTGTTGAGAACTATATAATAGTAACTCTAATTGCCTAAAAATTAGATAACTGACTTTACTTAATTCTGTGAAGTCATTGTACATTGGCATTTTTCTATACATTTTCTCATAAAATGATAATTTTCTAAAATAGTCTTGAAAGTATAGAGTACTCATTTAAAATTTAAGAAAAATTGAATGATACATGAACCTACCATAGACATATGTGAGCTTAACATGAAAATAATATCTGGTTAATAACATAAAGCTTATTAAATATATTCATTGGAAATTAATACCAATAATATTTAGTAAAAATAAACATTTGCCATACTAACTGTTTGTGCTACACATCATTGGAGTAATTTGATGTGAAAAGGAAATTTAATTCAGTATATCTGAATAGCCAAATTAAAAAATATGTAATATGCTCTAATGGCTCATCTTATTTTATACCAACTTTCATGTGATTAGTTCTTATTAGTATCCTACCCTCATTTATTCTTCTTTTAAGGATCTTGTTTTCATAATCCACTTTTGTACGTTTTGAAGATCAGTCCTAGGTATTCTTTGGAAGGAATGATGCTAAAGCTGAAACTCCAGTACTTTGGCAACCTCATTCGAAGAACTGACTCATTGGAAAAGACTCCAATGCTGGGGGGGATTGGGGGCAGGAGGAGAAGGGGACGACAGAGAATGAGATGGCTGGATGGCATCACTGACTTGGTGGACGTGAGTCTGAGTGAACTCCGGGAGTTGGTGATGGACAGGGAGGCCTGGCGTGCTGCAATTCATGGGGTCGCAAAAAGTCAGACACTACTGAGCGACTGAACTGAACTGAACTGAACCAGAGAATTACTCATTAGCCTGGCAAAAAATTAACTATAGAGAAAAAGGAGTTCGTCAAGGCTGTATATTGTCATCTGTTTATTTAACTTATATGCAGAGTACATCATGAGAAACGCTGGACTGGAAGAAACACAACTGGAATCAAGATTGCCGGGAGAAATATCAATAACCTCAGATATGCAGATGACACCACCCTTATGGAAGAAAGTGAAGAGCAACTCAAAAGCCTCTTGATGAAAGTGAAAGTGGAGAATGAAAAAGTTGGCTTAAAGCTCAACATTCAGAAAACGAAGAACCTGGCATCTGGTCCCACCACTTCATGGGAAATAGATGGGGAAACAGTGCAAACAGTGTCAGACTTTATTTTTCTGGGCTCCAAAATCACTACAGATGGTGACTGCAGCCATGAAATTAAAAGACGCTTACTCCTTGAAATAAAAGTTATGACCAACCTAGATAGCATATTCAAAAGCAGAGACATTACTTTGCCAACAAAGGTTCGTCTAGTCACGGCTATGGTTTTTCCTGTGGTCAT
>NW_011495032.1:16071763-16072029 GCF_000754665.1 Bison bison bison
ACTAAGCTATGCCATGTAAGGCCACCCAGGACTGATGGGTAATGCTAGAGAGTTCTGACAAAATATGGTTCACTGGAGAAGGGAATGGCAAACCATTTCAGTGTTCTTGCCTTGAAAACCCCATGAACAGTATTAAAAGGCAAAAAGATAGGACAGTGAAAGATGAAGTCCCCAGGTTGGTAGGTGCCCAATATGCTACTGGAGATCAGTGGAGAAATAACTCCAGAAAGAATGGAGTGATGGAGCCAAAGCAAAATCAACACCCA
>NW_011495032.1:16072129-16081738 GCF_000754665.1 Bison bison bison
TTGGAGAAGACTCTTGAGAGTCCCTTGGACTGCAAGGAGATCCGACCAGTCCATTGTGAAGGAGATCAGCCCTGGGATTTCTTTGGAAGGAATGATGCTAAAGCCGAAACTCCAGTACTTTGGCCACCTCATGCGAAGAGTTGATTCACTGGAAAAGACTCTGATGCTGGGAGGGATTGGGGGCAGGAAGAGAAGGGGACGACAGATGATGAGATGGCTGGATGGCATCACTGACTCGATGGATGTGAGTCTGAATGAACTCTGGGAGTTGGTGATGGACAGGGAGGCCTGGCATGCTGCGATTCATGGGGTCGCAAAGAGTCGGACACGACTGAGCGACTGATCTGATCTGATCTGATCTGATAGAGCTCTTTCCTTCGGTCACAACTGAGCAACTGAACTGAACTGATGAGACTATTAGTTTAGAGCTTTTTCTCTTTTTAGCTATTATTATAACATAGCTGGTTGTACTTTCTGGATGACATAACAGGAATGTTTACCAATATCTACCAGCACTAATGCATGCAATCTTTATGTTTATAATAGCTTTTCTAATTTATAAATTATTAATATAAATATAAATCTATGCAGTGATATTTATATTCAAACTCAAAAATAATATCAGGTAAGTTGCTCATGAACACATGTTGGTTCAGAGGGCAAAGAATCTACTTGCAATGCAGGAGACCCAGATTCTATCCCTGGATTGGAAAGATACCCTTGAGAAGGAAATGGCAACCCACTCCAGTACTCTTGCCTGGAGAATCCCATGGATGGAGTAGCCTGGCAGGCTACAGTCCATGGAGTCACAAAGAGACAGACACGACAAAACGACAAACATTTTCACATGTCACGAAATCTTGACTACACACACAAAAAGCATGCTGCTGTCTTCTCTTTAATATAAATAAAATATACTAGCAATTGTAGTCTTACCGTATAATATAATACATTGGTCCTGCTATAGGTGAAACATTGCAAACAGAAAGTAAGGGATTTATAATGAGTGATTATTTTTACAGTGGGTTTATTTTTTTATGATTGTTCAGCTTTACTTTTTTGTTTTAACTTAGATAAATATATTTCATATGCATAGTTTATATATCTTAATCAATTTCTACAAAATGTTTCTCACAATACATACTCACTATAGGTCAATAACCTCTATCAAGGAATCATCATATGCTTGAAGGAGAAACTTCTGATTAACTGAAGAATACATAATTCTTGTTTTTCAGGAATATAAAATAATATGATAATACCTATCACATAGAGTGAACTAATAAGTAAATCTTCTAAAACAGTGAGTGAGTTGTGATTACCCTAGTGAAGGCAATGTTAAATTGCTTTACTCTTGTCTGAATCTCTGTGACCCTATGGACTGTAATCTGCCAGGCTCCACTGTGTCTGATCCTTAGGTTGGGATGATCTCTTGGAGGAAGAAATAGCAACCCATTTCAGTATTCTTCCCTGGAAAATCCTGTGAACAGGAGCATGGCAGGCTACAATCCATGGGGTTGCAAAGAGTCAGATAGGACTGAGCACACTCACATGCATTATCAACTACAATCACTGTATTATATATTAGATACTTAGATCTTATTCATTTATAATTGAAAATCTGTACCCTTTTACAAATCTTTCCTTATTTCCCTTTTCCTACAGCCCCAAGGAAGCAACATTTTACCCTCTGCTTCCATGAGCTCAACTTTTTAAAAAGACTTTTTCATATAAATGATACGATACAATAGTTGTCTTTTTCTGTCTTATTTCACTTGCACAATGTCTTTCAGGTTCATCATGTTTTCACAAATGGTAGGATTTCCTTCCTTTTTAAGGTTGAATTAAATGAGAGATAGATAGTTGATAGACTGATAGGTAGAGATAGATGTAAAACATTTTATTATCCACTTATCCATCACTGGATATTTAGGTTCTTTCCATATTTTGGCTATTGTAACAATGAACATCAGTGTACAAATGTCTCTTCAGGAGAGTAATTTTATCTCATTTGGAAATATACACAGAAATTGGATTCATGGGTCACATAATAATTCTATCTAATTTCATGCGGAATTTCCATACTGTTTTCCACGGTCACTATACCAGTTTACATTCCCTACAGTGTACAAAGGTTCCTTTTTTCCCACATATTGCCACCATATGTTAGCTCTTATTTTTCTGATAATAGGCATTCTTACATGTCAGTTTAGTCAGTTGAGTTGTTTAGTCATGTCCGACTCACTGTGACCCATTGAACTGCAGCACACCAAGCTTTCCTGTCCATCACCAACTCCTGGAGCTTCCTCAAACTCATGTCCATCAGGTCAGTGATGCCATCCAATCATCTCATCCTCTGTTGTACCCTTCTCCTCCTGCCGTCAATCTTTCCCAACATAAAGGTCTTTTCCAATGATTCAGTTCTTCGCATCAGGTGGCCAAAGTATTGGAGTTTCAGCTTCAACATCAGTCCTTCCAATGAACATTCAGGACTTATTTCCTTTAGGATGGACTGGTAGGATCTCCTTACAGTCCAAGGGACTCTCAAGAGTCTTCTCCAACACCACAGTTCAAAAGCATCAATTCTTCATTGCTCAGCTTTCTTTATGGTCCAACTCTCACATCTATACATGACTACTGGAAAAACCATAGTTTTGACCAGAGGGACCTTTGTTGCAACAGTAATGACTCTGTTTTTTAACATGCTATCTAGGTTGGTCATAGCTTTTCTTCCAAGGAGTAAGCATCTTTTAATTTTGTGGCTGCAGTCAACATTTGCAGTGATTTTGGAACCCCCAAAATAAAGTCTGTTACTGTTTCTGTTATTTCCCCATGTATTTGCAATGAAGTGATGGGGCCAGTACTATGATCTTAGTTTTTTTAAATATTGGGTTTTAAGCCAGCTTTTAAAATCTACTCTTTTAATTTCATCAAGAGGCTCTTCAGTTCTTACAAGTATGAAGTGAAAAATCATTATGATTTTAGACTTTCATTTCCCTGAGGATTAAAGATGTTAAGTAATTTCTCATGTGTTTCTTTGTAATTTGTATATCTTCATTGGAATAGAATGCACTGTCATAGCAAACACATTCTTCCAACACGCAAGTGAAGACTCTATTCATGGACATCACTAGATAGTCAATGTCAAAATCAGATTGATTATATTCTTTGCAGCCAAAGATGGAGAATCTCTATAGAGTCATAAAAAAACAAGACCAGGAGCTGACTGTGGCTCAGATCTTGAATCCTTATTGCAAAATTCAGACTCAAATTGAAGAAAGTAGGGAAAACCACTAGACCATTCAGGTATGACCTAAATCAAATGCCTTATGATTATACAGTGGAGGTGACAAATAGATTCAAGGGATTAGATCTGATAGACAGAGTGCCTGAAGAACTATAGGCGGATGTTCCTGACATTGTACAGGGCACAGTGATCAAGAACATCTCCAAGAAAAAGAAATGCAGAAAGGCAAAATGGTTGTCTAAGGAAGCCTTACAAATAACTGAGAAAAGAATACAAGCTAAAGGCAAAGGAGAGAAGGAAAATATATCCATTTGAATGCAGAGTTCCAAAGAATAGCAAGGAGAGTTAAGAAAGCCTTCCTCAATGATCAATGCAAAGAAATACAGGAAAACAATAGAATGGGAAAGACTAGAGATTTCTTCAAGAAAATTAGAGATACCAAGGGAATATTTCATGCAAAGATGGGCACAACAAAGCACAGAAATGGTAGGGACCTAACAGAAGCAGATGATATTAAGAAGAGGTGGCAAGAATACATGGAAGAACTAAAAAAAAAACATCTTCATGATCCAGATAATCATGATGTTGTGATCACTCACCTAGAGCTACACATCCTGGAATGCAAAGTCAAGTGAGCCTTAGGAAGAATCATTACAAACAAAGCTAGTAGAGGTGCTGGAACTCCAGTTAAGCTATTTCAAATCCTAAAAGATGATGCTGTGAAAGTGCTGCACTCAATATGCCAGCAAATCTGGAAAACTCAGCAGTGGCCACAGGACTGGAAAAGGTCAATTTTCATTCCAATCCCAAAGAAAGGCAATGCCAAAGAATGCTCAAACTACAGCATAATTGCTCTCATCTCACACGCTAGTAAAGTAATGCTCAAACTTCTCCAAGCCAGGCTTCAACAGTACATGACCCATGAGCTTCCAGATGTTCAAACTGGATTAAGAAAAGGCAGAGGAACCAGAGGTCAAGTTGCCAACATTGGCTGGATCATCAAAAAAGCAAGAGAGTTCCAGAAAAACATCTACTTCTGCTTAATTCACTACCCCAAAGACTTTGACTGTGTGGATGACAATAAACTGTGGAAAATTCTGAAAGAGATGGGAATACCAGACAACCTGACTTTCCTCTTGAGAAATCTGTATGCAGGTCAGGAAGCAACAGTTAGAACTGGACATGGAATGACAGACTGGTTCCAAATAGGAAAAGGAGAATGTCAAAGGCTGTATATTGTCACCCTGCTTATTTAACTTATATGCAGAGTACATCATGTGAAATGCTGGGCTGGAAGAAGCACAAGCTGTAATCAAGATTGCTGGGAGAAATATCAATAACCTCAGATATGCAGATGACATCACCCTTATGGCAGAAAGTGAAGAGGAACTAAAAAGCCTCTTGATGAAAGTGAAAGAAGAGAGTGAAAAAGTTGGCTTAAAACACAACATTCAGAAAACTAAGATCATGGCAACGGGTCCCATCATTTCATGAGAAATAGATGGGGAAACAGTGAAAACAGTGTCAGACTTTAATTTTGGGGGCTCCAAAATCACTGCAGATGGTGATTGCAGCCATGAAATTAAAAGATGCTTACTTCCTGGAAGGAACGTTATGATCAACCTAGATGGCATATTGAACAGCAGAGACATTACTTTGCCAACAAAAGTCCATCTAGTCAAGGCTATGGCTTTTTCAGTGGTCATGTATAGATGTGAGAGTTGGGCTGTGAAGAAAGCTGAGCACCGAAGAATTGATGCTTTTGAACTGTGGTGTTGGAGAAGACTCTTGAGAGTCCCTTGGACTGCAAGGAGATCCAACCAGTCCATTCTAAGGGATATCAGTCCTGGGTGTTCTTTGGAAGGACTGATGCTAAAGCTGAAACTCCAATATTTTGGCCACCTTATGTGAAGAGTTGACTCATTGGAAAAGACTGATGCAAGGAGGGATTGGGGGCAGGAGGAGAAGGGGTCGACAGAGGATGAGATGGCAGGATGGCATCACTGACTTGATGGATGTGAGTCTGAGTGAACTCAGGGAGTTGGTGATGGACAGGGAGGCCTGGCGTGCTGCAACTCATGGGGTCACAAAGAGTCGGACATGACTGAGCGACTGAACTGAAATCACTGCAGGTGGTGGCTGTAGCCATGAAATTAATATCCACTTGCTCCTTGGAAGAAAAGATATGACTAACCTAGACAGCATATTAAAAAGCAGAGACATTACTTTGCCAACAAAGATCTATCTTTTCAAAGCTATAATGGTTTTTTCAGTAGGCATGTATGGACATGCCAGTTGGACTATAAAGAAAGCTGAGTGCCCAAGAATTGATGCTTTTAAACTGTGGTATTGGAGAATACACTTGAGAGTCTCTTGGATAGCATGGTGATCCATCCAGTCCATCCTAAAGGAAATCAGTCAAGCATATTCATTGGAAAGACTGATGCTGAAGCTGAAACTCCAATATTTTGCCCACCTGATCCGAAGAACTGACTCATTTGAAAAGACCCTTATGCTGGGAAAGATTGAGGGCAGTAGCAGAAGAGGACAACAGGATGAGATGTTTGGTTGGCCTCACCATCTCAACGGACATGAGTTTGTGTAAGCTCCAGGAGTTTGTGATGGATAGGGAAGCCTGGTGTTTTGCAGTCCACAGGATCTGGAAGAGTTGGACATGGCTGAGTGACTGAATTGAACTGATTCTTTACAAGTAGATAGTTTTAAAAATACATTTTGATTTGCTTTAAATCTACCTAATTTTTTTGAGTCTTTCCTGTTCTCCAAGTCACCGTTTTTATGTATTACTTTTTATATACTGCATTTTAGCTTGCTCTATTTTCTGATTCCATCCTAGCAAACTAATTTTATTTAGACATAAGGCTATAAATACAGATGTCCCACATGTGTTTATAAAGAAAATAAATTATATAATGAAGAAAATGAAGAATTTACACATAAGAATACTTTAGTAAAACATTTTCCTATTTCAGTAACCCTTGTAGTAGAAGGCTTACTATATTTCACTGTTATTTTAATTGCCATCTTTCATTCTAAGCTAAATAAAAATTATTCTGTAAATTAGCTCTCATTTACTAAAATATATTTCATCACATAGTACTCTTAAGCACTTCTGGTTTTGGTGGTAACATAGAAATATATGTATAAAATAAAACAACAGCAATTAGATTGAATCTTTTGAATTATGAATGAATGCTGTATGAATACAGTGTTTTGGCATTCATGTATTTGTGTTTAACTAAACATATTTAATAAAATTTTAGCAGAGTTTAGATTTTTTTGTGTACTTTAGAAAAGTATATTCACTTTGAAAGACGTTGTTTATTTTTAAAATCAAGTTGTTCTCTAGGCAGTACAAGCAATACTATTTTTCTATAAATTATAATTAACTCTTCTATATCATGGAAAATCATGGCTAAGCTATGTTGAAGCCAAAGAAATATGGCTGCAGAAACATTGTAGAAAATTACAATGTGCTGATATAAAAAATAAAAATAACTAATTTAGAGTATTTAACCAAGTAGCCATGTGTCTTATGTTATTCCAACATATTTAGAACCAGTTTAAAGAGATCAAACCAGTCAATTCAACAAATAAATACAAATTCTTAAATGTACTTATTTCACTTTTCTGAACATGTATGGCTTCAAAATACAATTCTAATTACTCTATCACAAGAAATACATCTATTTTTCTGTCTGAGTAACTTACCTAATTATTAATACTCTGCATCAGTATACTTCAGATGAAATACTAGTTATCTCCTTTACCTGTCTTGTAGTTGTTCAGTCGCTAGTCATGACCAACTCTTTGCAGTTCATGTGACCCCCATGAACTGCAGCACACCAGGCTTCCCTGTCCTTCAGTATATCCCAGAGTTTGGTCAAACTCATATCCATTGAATAAATGATGCCATCCAACCATCTCATCCTCTGTCACCTCCTTTTCCTGCCTCCCCTCAATCTTCCCCAGCATCAATTTTTTCCAATGGGTTGACTCTTTGCATCAGGTGGCCAAAGTATTGGAGCTTCAGCTTCAGCATCAGTCCTTCCAAAGAATATTCAGGGTTGATTTCCTTTAGAATGGACTGGTTTAATCTCTTTGCAGTCCAAGGGACTCTCAAGAGTCTTCTCCAGCACCACAGTTCAAAAGCATCAATTCTTCAGCACTCAGCCTTCTTTAGGGCTTCCCTGGTGGCTCAGAGGGTAAAGCGTCTGCCTACAATGCAGGATACCTGGGTTCAATCCCTGGGTTGGGAAGATCCCCTGGAAAAGGAAATGGCAACCCACTCCAGTACTCTTGACTGGAAAATCCCATGGACGGAAAAGCCTGATAGGCTACAGTCCATGGGGTCCCAAAGAGTTGGACATGACAGAGTGACTTCACTTTCACTTTCAGCCTTCTTTATTGTTCAGCTCTCACAACTGTACATGACCATTGGATAAACCATAGCTTTGACTATAAGGATCTTTGTTAGCAAAGTGATGTCTCTACTTTGTAATGTGCCGTCTAGGTTTGTCATAGATTTTTTTCCAAGGAGCAAGCATCTTTTAATTTCATGGCTGCAGTCACTATCTGAAGTTATTTTAGAGCCCAAGAAAATAAAATCTGTCAGTGTTTCCACTTACCCCATCTATTTGCCATGAAGTGCTTGGACTGGTTGCCATGATCTTACTTTTTTGAATGTTGATTTTAAGCCAGCCTTTTCACTCTCCTTTTTCACTCTCATCAAGAGGCTCTTTAATTCCTCTTCACTTTCTGCCATTAGAGTGGTATCATCTGCATATCTTAGGTTGCTGATATTTCTCTGGCAATCTTAATTTCAGCTTGTACTTCATGCAGCCTGGCATTTTGCAGGATGTACTCTGCATAGAAGTTAAATGAGCAGGGTGACAATATACAGCCTTAATGTACTCTTTTCTCTATTTTGAGCCAGGACATTATTCCATGTCTAGTTCTAATTGTTGCTTCCTGTCCTGCATACAGGTTTCTCAGGATACAGGTAAAGTGGTCTTGTATTCCCCTCTCTTTAAAAATTTTCCACAGCTTTTTATGATCCACACAGTCAAAGGCTTTAGCATAGTCAGTGAAGCAGAAGTAGATTAAAAAAAAAAAAAAATCCCTTGCTTTTACTATGATCTAATGAACTTTGGCAATTTGATCTCTGGTTCCTCTGCCTTTTCTATATCCAGCTTTTACATCTGGAACTTCTTGGTTCATGTACTGTTGAAGCCTAGCTTGAAGGATTTTGAGCATTAACTTGCTAGCATGTGAAATGAGTGCGATTGTATGGCAGTTTGAAGATTCTCTGATGTTGCCTTTCTTAGGGAGAGGAATGTAAACTAACCTTTTCCAGTCCTGTGAGCTATTGCTTTCAGATAGCCATGTAAATTACTTTGTAAATGTTTATACAATATATTTTTATAGAATCAGTTCAGTTCAGTTGCTCAATCGTGTCTGATTCTTTGTGACCCCATGGACTGCAGCATGCCAGGCCTCCCTGTCCATCACCAACTCCCAGAGCTTACACAAATTCATGTCGATTATGCCAACTAAACATCTCATCCTGTCATCCCTTTCTCCTCCTGCCTTCAAACTTTCCTAGCATCAGGGTCTTTCCAAATGAGTCAGTTCTTTGCATGAGGTGGCCAAAATATTGGAGTTTCAGCTTCAGCATCAGTCCTTCCAATGAATATTCAGGACTGATCTCTTTTAGGATGGACTGATTGGATCTCCTTGCTGTCCAAGGGACTCTCAAGAGTCTTCTCCAACATCACAGTTCAAAAGCATCAATTCTTTGGCACTCAGCTGTCTTTATAGTCAACAATTCTCACATCCATATATGACTACTGGAAAAACAATAGCTTTGACTAGATGGAGCCTTGTTGGCCAAGTAATGTCTCTGCTTTTTAATATGCTATGTTGGTCATAACTTTTCTTCCAAGGAGCAAGCGTCTTTTAATTACATGGATACAGTCACCATCTGCAGTGATTTTGGAACCCTCAAAAATAGTCTCTAACTGTTTCCACTGTTTCCCCATCTATTTGCCATGAAGTGATGGGACCAGATGCCATGATCTTAGTTTTCTAAATGTTGAGTTTTAAGCCAACTTTTTCACTCTCTTCTTTTACTTTCATCAAACGGCTCTTTAGGTGTCCTTTACTTTCTGCCATAAGGGTGGTGTCATCTACATATCTGAGGTTATTGACATTTATCCTAGCAACCTTGATTCCAGCTTGTACTTCATCCAGCCCAGCGTTTCTCATGATGTACACTGCATATAAGTTAAATAAGCAGGGTGACATTATACAGCCTTGACGTACTCCTTTTCCTATTTGGAACC
>NW_011495032.1:16082513-16084541 GCF_000754665.1 Bison bison bison
TCCCTTTCTCCTCCTGCCTTCAAACTTTCCTAGCATCAGGGTCTTTCCAAATGAGTCAGTTCTTTGCATGAGGTGGCCAAAATATTGGAGTTTCAGCTTCAGCATCAGTCCTTCCAATGAATATTCAGGACTGATCTCTTTTAGGATGGACTGATTGGATCTCCTTGCTGTCCAAGGGACTCTCAAGAGTCTTCTCCAACATCACAGTTCAAAAGCATCAATTCTTTGGTCACTCAGCTTTCTTTATAGTCCAACTCTCACATCCATACATGACTACTGGAAAAACCATAGCCTTGATTAGATGGACCTTTGTTGGCAAAATAATGTCTCTGCTTTTTATTTTTTAATTATTCATTTATTTTATATTTTTATTATAAATTTATTTATTTTAATTGGAGGCTAATTACTTTACAATATTGTATTGGTTTTGCCATACATCGACATGAATCTGCCACGAGTATACACGTGTTCCCCATCCTGAACCCCCTCCTACCTCCCTCCCGGTACCATCCCTCTGGGTCATACCAGTGCACCAGCCCCAAGCATCCTGTATCATGCATCAAACCAGGACTGGCGATTTGTTTCGTACGCTGTCTAGGTTGGTTATAAATTTCCTTCCAAGGAGTAAGCATCTTTTAATTTCATGGCTGCAGTCACCATCTGCAGTGATTTTGGAGCTCAAAAAAATAGTTTCTTATTGATTTCCACTGTTTCCCCAACTATTTGCCATGAAGTGATGGGACCGAATACCATAATCTTAGTTTTCTGAATGTTAAGCTTTAAGCCAATTTTTTCACTAATAATATTCTAATCACCCCTGACTACACTTTGATTTCACTGATTCTATCCTTTTGTTTCTTTTTATTCTTGTCAAAATTCATTCAGGTCATTTTTTAGCTCACAGTAATTATCCATTGGAGAAGGCAATGGCATCCCACTCCAGTTCTCTTGTCTGGAAAATCCCATGGACGGAGGAGCCTGGTAGGCTGCAGTCCATGGGGTCGCTAAGAGTCGGACATGACTGAGTGACTTCACTTTCACTTTTCACTTTCATGCATTGGAGAAGGGAATGGCAACCCACTCCAGTGTTCTTGCCTGGAGAATCCCAGGGATGGGGGATCCTGGTGGGCTGTCATCTCTGGGGTTGCACAGAGTCGGACACGACTGAAGTGACTTAGCAGCAATTATCCGTTTAGTGACTCTTAATGTATCTTTGCATCTAATTCTATTTCAAAGCACTTTTAACCATTACTGTTATAGGTCATATAAATTCTTTATGTATTCAACAGATCAAAGATCAAAAAGTTGTACATCAAACTAAAATAGTAATTCATTTTGACAAAAAATCTTTGACCTAACTTTAGTCAGACTACTGAACCTTCTCCTATGCCCACCTGTGCAGTTCCTTATAAAATCTAGTGTTAGCAAGAAACATACTAATTCAGTTTAACTGAAACCCCTAAATCCTGAATGCCTGCTCATTCTCAAAATCTGATCCTCATCCTCCTCCATTCTCCAGGTGATATCTGCTTACTCTGGCCTGTCTTCAGCTGGGAATCCTGTTAGGTTGGTTCAGCCAGAGTCACCCTTACTCTTGATGTTTCCTCAATAATTTTTCACCCACTTCCCCTCCTTGGCTATTTTTGGAGTTGAGTCCATGTCCCTCACTATAAAATCCCATTGCAGTAGTCCCTTTAACTAGTATCATAATCTTGAATAAAGTCTACCTTATCATCTTTAACAATTATCACTGAATAATTTTTCTTTAATAATTTGGAATTCAGATTCTATGTGAAAATTATATAATATTTACCTTTACACACACATAGAACTTTGTTGGAAGTTTTTGCCCCTAAAGCTGTGAGATAATCGAATTATAATTAGTTTTAAGAATCAGAATTATCAACTCTAATTTCATGTTATTTTTTATCTAAACACTTATTTGGAGCACTGTCAAAATATACATAGATTTGGATTTTATAAATATTTATCACTCATACATAAAAACAGACTATTAAAAATCAATGC
>NW_011495032.1:16084641-16099088 GCF_000754665.1 Bison bison bison
CTTTTCTATTTTTTTTAATTGGCCCATGACTCTTTTAAGTTCTTCAATTAGGTAGATATGATAACTCATAATTTATTAGTCACATTTTTCCCCAAGGCAGTCAATATGCTACTTAAGGGCAAATAAATAAATAAAAATCCCTTCATTTGTGACTTTAATAAACTTTGTGTCTATACTTCCTCACTTTATTCTGTAATGTCTTGATTTAATAATATTTTAATGTTTTCAAATCTGCCACAGCTTTTTAACCTTTTCTTAATTCTCTTTCAAATAAAATTTGAAAACATTATACACTGCCAGAGTATATAGATTAAATTTTCTTATTTGTTTCTTTTATTATCATTTTAAAAGCTACATAAATGTTGATTTTCAAGAGCAAAATATTTCCATAGACAGCTCTCCCATTGCAGATATCCCGTAGAGGAAACTTTTTTTTTTTTTTTTAATCCCTTTAACCTACCTAGACTGGTATTGTATAAATACTGTAATAATTAGATCATATTGACAATTAACCCACCCTAATGACTCTATTTTAAATTTATTATCACTACAAAGACCATATTTCCAAATAAGTTCACATTCTGAAATACTAGAGGTTAGAACTCCAATATATCTTTTTGAGAGGAATAATTCATACCAAATACCTATAATTTTAGTTATTTTCTTTGATGAGGGTGTGGTACTATACATACTCAAAAATAAAGGACATATGCTTGTATATTTATCTTTGAAACACTTTTAATATTTTGTACCTAATACATAATGGCATTTATCTAGATATACTTTGTTTTATGTTTTATCATAATTTATTTTTTTAAGAGGGAGTGGGTGAGGTAGGATGATATATTCTTTCCAATAATGGCTAAAAATTAGCTACAATATTATTAGTTTATACTTTAAATTTTGTGAATATGGAATTACACAACACATATAGAAAATATTAAAATCAGAATGGGCTATTTCACAGTCCCCAAATCACAGATTTTTTTTCTTTCTAGTTTTGCTTTCAATTGGCATTTGTACTCTGTTTGTTATAGGGCCTGGCACTGACATAAATCATTCACAGATTTATATCAAAAGCATTGAACTCAGTGGGTAAACATAGTTCCAGTTGTTATTTTTGAAATCATTTTCCTATTTTTAAAATTTGGTTTGTTATGCTCTGATCAAGATTATTTTAAAGGTTTGATGATATCAAACCAAATAAGATATATTTCATATACCCAAGATCTGTTAATGAAAAGAGAGACAAGATAGAAAATAACCCAGAAAAACTCAATATTAGGAAAGCATTATTTTATCACTAGTTTTACCTAAAATATTTGGCTGTAAAAATCAACAATTAGAACAAAACAGCTGGTTTGGTTTTGTCTAATTTTGATTTTACACATGGCAATTGAAAAAAAATGAATTTCTAGAGGCTTCTCTGTGCCAGGAATTTAGATATTTACAATATTTCTCTTTAATAAGGCCCAGACTCCCTAAACAGAAGGCAATTCCTATTCTTGGGATAAGGAAGAACACAGAAACTAGAAAATGCATATACTGTTAACTGTATCTTAAGAGCTTTTGAATGTGGCTTTTGAGGATTCTAAAAACCAATCCAAAAAAAAAGTAATTTGTAACTTCAGAGAAAAGAACAACCATAAACAAATCAAAATATTAGTGCAATGGCATTCAGACTAAGCAAAAAAACACATTTTGATTCATGTGAAAGAAAATTAGGCTAAAAATTTGGTCACAGTTAAGGCCAGCATATTTTTTAACTTAGTTTGAATGATATGTTCAGCAATTCTCTGTCCAAAACATATTTGACTATATTGTTAATTAGGTCTTCCTGCTCAGTAATATTTACATATTAATGTAATTGGTCTCAAATCCCAGTTACAGAAGGACAGATGATACAGACAAAAAAATTTCACCTATATGAGTTATGTAGAATAGTTGAAATCAAAGAAGCAGAGTAGATAAATGGTTTCCAGGGGCCAGGACTAAGGTGGGGGAGTAGGGAGTTGTTTTTTGTCAGGTATAGGATTTCAGTAATTCAGGATAAATATTTCTAGAAATTGTCTGTAAAACATAGTATATATATTTAACATTACTTTATCATCTGCTTAAACTTTTAAGAGGTTGGATCCATGTTAAGTGGTCTTACCATAATCAAAATTTTTTAAAGATAAATTTGATAAAAATAAAAAGAACAGTGTTTTACATCAAACAAAATTATCAAATAATTGATGACAACCTATAAAATGAGCAAAATATTTGCAAATCATTTATCTTATAAGGGTAATATCCATATGCCAAAAACATTTACAACTCAACAACAAAAAGACCAGCAACATAATTTTAAGATATGCAAAATGTTTGAATAGAAATTTTTCCAAAGATGGTTTAAGATTCCCAGCAAGCACTTAAAAAGATATTTAACATCATTGATATTTAAGGAAATGCATTTTAAAACTACAATGAGATACCACTTCACACCCACTCAAGTGTATACTAAGAAGGATGGAAATAACGATTGTTGGTATAGATGTAAAGAAACAACACTTATTCATTGCTAATAAGAATGTAAAAAGATACAGCCACTGAAGAAAACAGTTGGGTAGTTCTTGAAGGAGTTAAAAATAGAATTATCATATAAACTGGTAATTCTACTCCTAGGTATATATCAAGAGAAATGAAAATGTAAATCCGCATAGAAATTGTGCAGGAATGTTTATAGCAGCATTATTCTTAGTATCAAAAGGTTGAAACAACCCAAGTATCCATCATAGGTCAATGTATAAACAAATTTTTCTATATACATAAACATGATTATTCAAGCACAAAACAGAATGAAGTATTGACAAATGTAACCACCTGGATGAACCTTTTAAACATGCTAAGTGAAATAAGCCAGACTCAAAACGTCACATGTTGTAAAATTCCTTTCAAATGAAATATTCAAAATAAGCAAATATATAGAGCCAGGGGGCAGATTAGTGGTTATCAGGATATGAGGGAAAAGAGGAACACTTACTGATTATTTAATGTGTATGGGTGTTGATTATTTGATGGATATGGGATATGCTTCTGGAGTAATGAAAAGTTGAAATGAGAGAGATAGCAGTTACACATGATTGCAAATAAACTAAATTCCACTGAATCATATACTTTAAAGTAGTCATTTGTGTTTTATGTGCAGTTCACTTTCATTAAACAGACACACATTCACACACACATGGTCACACACACACACACAGACACAAATGTGAGTTCGATTCCCAATTCTTCAATTTGAAGTTTTCATCCTCCAGGAAAACATAGTGTTGAAAAATAGTCCTCCCTTTCTAAGAGTATGAATTGAAAGTATAAGGTTAATCCAGTTTTTATTTTTGGATTTATAAAAAATATGTATATAGAACACTAATGTGACTATGATATATGCTTATATTTCCTAAAATTTTTCAACTAGAATTTACTGTATTGCTGACAGAAATTGAAATATATGTAATGGGACAGTTTTATTTAAAATTCTTAGGATTAGTGAGTAAAATTTTCTAAATTCTGCATCCAGTTTCTCAAGATATGCATGCTTTCTTTGTGTACAAAGAGTAAGATAATATCTTTGTATGTTCAAATTTTTCTATTATCAAGTAAACTGAGCCTTGAAAACAACTTGCCATGTTCTCTGACTTACACCTATTTCAGTGTTAACACAAGTAATCTACTTAATGCTATTTTTTGCAATACTATCTTTATACTATGTCAAGTTCTTCTCAAGAATGTATGGTACTTCAGGGATTTACTTGCTCTATGCAAAATAAGCGTGAAGCTATTGCTCTGTCTTCTCTGTCTTGTTAGCCCATAGGGAGCTAAAGAATAAACACCAGGTGCATCCTGTGCTAAGTTTTTGAGTACTACTTGCCTTTATTTAGGACAATATGACAAACTTGAAATGCACTAAATGTTTTATGACAGATACTGACAGAAATCACTGATTTTTTTTTTCCTAAAGAAAAGGAAACTGGTGTAAGAATAAAGAATTTACAATGACTAGCTGACATGCATTAGAATTAGCCAGAATCTTGATTCTTTTCCATAAGATTTCCCACATTTAAGTATCTTGCCCTCAGGATTGTTTTAGGAAAATCCAGTATTTGTAACAACACAAGTCAGGGCGAGGTTACACATAACAGGATGCTTGAAGAAGTACCGATGGACTGGGGAATATAGATTTTAATATCAACAGGTTCAAGATGCTGACAGATTGGACATACTTGCTAAGACATCTGATCCCATAGGAAAAGTGCATCTCAGACACTGATAGCTGATCTGACTGTTACATTTTACTGGGAAAAGAAAAAGAAAAAATGTGTTAAGTCTGAATGATCTTCTAGTTTTCTGATTAAATTTTGTGATTCTGCTAGATTTTAATTATTCAAAAAAGTATTATAAACTGAGAGCTAAAGCAATTATTTTTTAATGGAACTTGTTTCTATTTTATTTGTGAAGCTGCTAACATAGAAATTTAAAGTGAAACTGATAGTCAATCAGTCATGTCCAGCTCTTTGCGATCCCATGGGCTATAGCCCACCTAGCTCCTCTGTCCATGGAATTCTCCAGGAAAGGATACTGGAGTGGGTAGCCATTCCATTTTTCAGGGATCAAACCCGAGTCTCCTGCATTGCAGGCAAATTCTTTACCGTCTGAGGCACCAGGGAAACCCTGACATAGAAATGAGTACAAAAATGTATTAGTTGAGATTTTGTCCTATGAAAAGGTAATTCTATGTGTACCCTTAAAATACTTATGTGTGCATGTATATATATGTATGTGTGTGTGTGTGTGTTAGTCGCTCAGTCATGTCCGACTCTTTGCTTGCAACTCCTTGGACTATAGCCCACCAGGTTTCTTGGTGGAATTCCATGGAATTCTCCAGGCAAGAATTCTGGCGTGGATTGCCATTCCCTTCCTTCTCTAGAGAAACTTCCCTAACCAGGGATCAAACTCTGGTCTCCTGCATTGCAGGCAGATTCTTTACCATTTGAGTTACAGGGAAGTCTCTCTATGTATACATATATATATATATATACACACACACATAGCAGATTCTTAAGCGTTTGATCTACAGGGAAGTATGTATATATATAAATATGTATACATACATACATGCTGCTGCTGCTACTAAGTCGCTTCAGTTGTGTCTGACTCTGTGCAACCCCATAGATGGCAGCCCACCAGGCTCCTCTGTCCCTGATTCCCATGATTATGTCCAATAGTATTTTCAGAGTCATCATTACAAGGAAAATATATGGACAAAATATGTTAATAATTGTTCTCTTAAATGTTCTGAAATTTAAATCATAATATCATGTCTCTCCTAGTAGATTTTCCAGTATATGCATGTGGATATTTCTAATAGTAAGGAAGATTTGATCTAGAGGCAGCAAAGATGAGAGTTGCCTGTCACTGGGAATTAGTACAAAGACAAGGTTTCAAGTGAGGGTATTGATTAACTTACAAGAGGAAGGAAGGTACTTTTAGAACATGTGACTAGATATTTAAAGATTTCTTTGAATTTTTATGTTCAAGAGCCAAATGTTTTTCTCTCCTTTATCTGAAACCTAAAAATGATAAAAAATAAAAGCATAAAACAGTATATTTTATAAATTCAAATGACAAAATATAAAATATTCATATTTAAGTGTTATAGTTTGTCCTGCTCCCTTTATAACAAGATATATGTGTGTATACCACATACATATATACATATATACACACATATATACATTCATATACACACAAATTTAAATGCATGTTAAAATTTAATTAGAATTAATGGAAGTAGTCTTTGGAGGGTAAAAAAAGTTCGTTGTATCAAGATTTTAGAGCAAATTGCTTTGTTAAGATACTATCAATATTTAAAACTTAGTCATGTTTTAATGACTAAGAGTTAAAAAAAAAAGAAAGAAAACCTTGGGCATTGTTGGTATACAGTCTAGCACATAGAAAACTCTATTGTAAAACAAATCATTTTACCAGTCTCCATGATTCAAAGAGACAAAATCTGGACTGGACTGTTGTGCTTCTTATGGTCAGAAAATTAGAATAAAATTTAAAGTCTGGATTTAACTATACTAATTTTGGTTATACAGGTTATACATCTTATGTAAACAGGTCATCATTTTAATTTAACTCATTGAAATTTCTTAAGGGCAAATATTGCCTTATCTTCCAAACAGAAATATTGCCAACTTCAAAAATGGCAAAACCAATACAATATTGTAAAGTTAAAAAAAATAAAATAAAATAAAAAAATCTGCTTGCTGCTTCCACCATATTTCCATTGATTTGATCCCTCCATATCTGAACCTAGACAGGTTCTGTAGGAAACTATGTAATATGGAAACTGTAACTGTGTAATATAGTAATGGGAGTACATGGATACTTAATATAGACAATTGTGTCCTAATTTTTCCCTAAGCTGTCACAAACAATTTTGGAAAAAAATTAAAAAAGGATTTTAACCAATTCAGATATTTGCACACAGTTCTCAAAACTTCTTTTAAGAAAACTTCTCAGCCACATCAGAGCAAAAAGAAACATTTACATCTGTAGCTATCAACTAGTTTCTAGTGTTATTTTAAAAATATATTAAATATAATTACAGATAAGAGACCATTTTCAGTTTCAAAATAATGAGAGCAAAAGCAAACAATTTTCTTCCTTCAATTTTCGTCAGTTTTGTAACATTACTCTGGAGCTATATGTAAATTCTCCTTTCTAAATGTAACAAAAGATTTTCAAAGAGTTCTTAAAAAATAAAATGTGTTTTCATTTATTCTTCTTCTCTGTCCCTTAATCCTCCATTTACCTTGATGTTAATTCCTGTTTGATTTTTATGTCTTTCGTAAAAATATTTTACATGATAAGAGAGAGGAACTTAAATAACTTTATATAGTAAAATATAAAGGCCAACATACTTACTTTATATGTTTATATATAATTCCACAAAAATTTATAAATAATTCTAGAGAAATCCTAATTATAAAATCAGAAATTGAGTTTCATAAGTGAGTGAAAGTCGCTCAGTTGTGTCAGACTCTTGTGATCCTATGGACTGTACAGTCCATGGAATTTTCCAGGCCAGAATACTGGAGTGGGAAGCCTTTCCTTTCTCCAGGGATTCTTCCTAACCCAGGGATGGAACCCAGGTCTCCCACATAAGACACAAGGGAACCCAAGAATACTGGAGTGAGTAGCGTACCCTGTCTCCAGCTTATCTTCCCAACCCAGGAATCGAACCAGTGTGTTCTGAATTGCAGGTGGATTCTTTACTAACCCAATGGATTTCATCAGATCAGATCAGATCAGTCGCTCAGTCGTGTCCGACTTTTTTGCAACCCCATGAATTGCAGCATGCCCGGCCTCCCTGTCCATCACCAACTTCTGGAGTTCACTGAGACTCATCTCCATCGAGTCAATGATGCCATTCAGCCATGTCATCCTCTGTCGTCCCCTTCTCCTCCTGCCCTCAACCCCTCCCAGCATCAGAGTCTTTTCCAATGAGTAAACTCTTTACATGAGGTGGCCAAAGTACTGGAGTTTCAGTTTTAGCATCATTCCTTCCAAAGAAATCCCAGGGCTGATCTCCTTCAGAATGGACTGGTTGGATCTCCTTGCAGTCCAAGGGACTCTCAAGAGTCTTCTCCAACACCACAGTTCAAAAGCATCAATTCTTCGGCGCTCAGCCTTCTTCACAGTCCAACTCTCACATCCATACATGACCACAGGAAAAACCATAACCCTGACTAGACGGACCTTTGTTGGCAAAGTAATGTCTTTGCTTTTGAATATGCTATCTAGGTTGGTCATAACTTTCTCTGCAAGGAGTAAGCGTCTTTTAATTTCATGGCTGCAGTCACCATCTGCAGTGATTTTGGAGCCCAGAAAAATAAAGTCTGACACTGTTTCCACTGTTTCCCCATCTATTTCCCAGGAAGTGATGGGACCGGATGCCATGATCTTCGTTTTCTGAATGCTGAGCTTTCAGCCAACTTTTTCACTCTTCTCTTTCACTTTCATCTTTTTAATTGCTTTTCATCTTTCATCTTTAATTGCTTTAATCACTTTCAGGCTTTTTAATTGCTCTTCACTTTCTTCCATAAGGGTGGTGTCATCTGCATATCTGAGGTTATTGATATTTCTCCCGGCAATCTTGATTCCAGCTTGTGTTTCTTCCAGTCCAGTGCTTCTCATGATGTACTCTGCATATAAGTTAAATAAACAGGGTGACAATATACAGCCTTGACATACTCCTTTTCCTATTTGGAACCAGTCTGTTGTTCCATGTCCAGTTCTTAGAGGAATTAACTAATGTATTTCTCCATTTTTTATACTACTATCTCTCTGCTTCCTAAATACTAACCAGAAATAACAACAAATCAATATATCAAAATAGTCTATTTACTGATACTTACTTCTGAAATTAAGTTTCTTAACACTTTCTTCCATGTTTCCTAGTTTATTAATCTATTTAACTAATGACTTTAATTTTTTTTCTGAACTTTTAGTGAATCTCTGATCTTTTTTTGTGCTCCTCATATTCCTCCTCACTATGGAGGGAAGAAGAAAAAAAATAATTCCAAGCATATTCCATTTTTAATTACAAGCATACCTTGGAAACATTGTGGGTTCAGTCTCAGACCACTGCAATAAAGTAAGCATCATAATAAAGAAAGTCACATGAACTTTTTGGCTTCCTAGTGCATAGAAAAGTTATGTTTATACTATACTGTAGTCTGTTAAATGTGAATAGCATTATGTCTAGAAAAGAGTGGACATACTTTAAAAAAATTCTTATTGCTTAAAAAGTCAAGCCATAATCTGAACCTTCAACAAATCTAATCTTTTTGCAATAGTAACATCAAAGATTACTGATCTCAAATCATCATAACAAATAATAACAATAATGAAGAAGTTTGAAATATTGCATGAGTTACCAAAATGTGACACAGAGACATGAAGGAAGTAAGTGCTTTTGGAAAAAATTAACACTAATTGATTGGCTAGAAGTGGCATTGCCACAAATATTCAATTTATAAAAAGTGAAACATATGTCAAGTGAAATATAGCCAAGTGCAATAAAACAAAGCATGCCTATAACTCTTGTTAATTAGTGTCTAAATTTCTGATAGTCATAAGCAGGTTTCATGTTTTGTAGTGCATGACCATAGTTAAGTATCAAATGAAGATCCAATATTAGAGTCAACATAAATATGTGGAGTTTATTTTACTTTCACTTTTATATGTAATGTGTTCTTTTTATTTCAAAGGCAAAATAAAAAGTTCAATATGCTATTTTATATAAATTTAAGGAAACCAAATATTCCATAAAGAGAAACCCAAATGTCCTGAAATGTAGTAAATCTTTTAACTGGAAATGTATAAAAGTTATTTAAACATTTATCTAAAAGTTAATTAAAAGTAAAGATCATTTATACAACAAAAAATATAATTAAAAAAGAATATTTTTGTAGTGTTTGTTCATTATATTCTCTGCAAGATTACTTTGATTCCTTTTCAAATGCCTTAAAGAAAAGATTCTTTAATAATAAATGACTGACTGCACTCCTAGGCTGTGTTTTCACTCATCCAGTGATTGTTTCTCTAGTTCATCACCTAGAAATACATATAGTCATTTTTGTGTTGATAATTATTAAAATTTATACATCATTAGTCTTTTGTATCAGAAGTGACTTTGCAATACACTATATATAGATTGAACATTGAATATTCAATTGAACATTGAATATATAAGAGTGAACATTGACATTTTAGGAAATCAGTGAACTAAAATGGATTGGAATGGGTGAATTTAATTCAAATAACCATTATATCTTCTACTGTGGGCAAAAATCTCTTGGAAGAAATGGAGTAGCCCTCATAGTCAACAAAAGAACCTAAAATGTAGTACTTGGGCACAGTCTCAAAAATGACAGAATGATCTCTGTTTGTTTCCAAGGTAAACCATTCAATATCACAGGAATCCAAGTCTATGCCCCAACAACTAATGATGAAGAAGCTGAAGTTGAATGGGTCTCTGAAGACTTACAAGACCTTCTAGAACTAACTACAACAACAAATGTCCTTTTCATTAAAGGGGACTGGAATGCAAATGTAGGAAGTTAAGAGATACCTGAAGTAACAGGCAAGTTTGGCCTTGGAGTAAAAATGAAGGAGGGCAAAGGCTAACAGAGTTTTGCCAAGAGAAAACATTGATCATAGCAAATACCCTCTTCCAAGAATACAAGAGAAGACTCTACTTATGGATATCACCAGATGGTCAATACTGAAATCAGATTGATTATATTCTTTCCAGCTGAGATGGAGAAGCTCTATACAGTCAGCAAAAACAAGACAGGAAGCTGACTGTGGCTCAGATCATGAACTCCTGTTGCAAAATTCAGACTTAAATTGAAGAAAGCAGGGAAAACCAGTAGACCATTCAGTTATGAACTAAATCAAATTTCTTACAATTACACAGTGAAAGTGACAGATTGAAGGGATTAGATCTGATAGACTGAGTGCCTGAAGAACTATGGATGGAGGTTTATGATATTATACAAGAGTCAGGGATCAAGACCATCCCCAAGAAAAAGAAATTCAAAAAGTCAAAATGGTTATATGAATAGGTCTTACAAAGAGCTGAGAAAAGAAGAGAAGTGAAAGGCAAAGGAGAAAAGGAAAGCTATACCCATCTGAATGCAGAGTTCCAAAGAATGGCAAGGAGATATGAGAAAACCTTCCTCAGTGATCAGTGTAAAGAAATATAGGAAAAAATAGAATGGAGAAGACTATAGAGATCTCTTCAAGAAAATTAGAGATATCAAGGGAATATTTCATGCAAAAAGGGGCACAACAAAGGACAGAAATGATATGATACTAACAGAAGCAGAAAATATTAAGAAGAGGTGACAATAATACACAGAAGAACTACACAAATCTTAATGACCCAAATAACCACAATGCTGTATAAGTAACCTAGAGGAATTCAGGCTGGATTGCAAAGTCATGTGGCCCTTAGGAAGCATCACTATGAACAAAGCTAGTTTAGGTGATGGAATTCCAGTTGAGCTATTTCAAATCCTAAAAGATGATGCTATGAAAGTGCTGTACTCAATATGTCAGCAAATTTGGAAATCTCAGCAGTTGCCACAAGACTGGAAAAGGTCAGTTTTTATTCCAATCCCAAAGAAAGGCAATGCCGAAGAATGCTCAAACTACAGAACAATTGCACTCATCTCATATGCTAGTAGAGTAATGCTCAAAATTCTCCAAGCCAGGCTTCAACAGTACTTGAACCATGAACTTCCATATGCTCAAGCTGGATTTAGAAAAGGTAGAGGAATCAGAGATCAAATTGCCAACATCTGCTGGATCATTGAAAAAGCAAGAGAGATCCAGAAAAGCATCTACTTCTGCTTTATTGACTATATCATAGCCTTTCACCTTGTGGATCAAAACAAACTGTGGAAAATTCTGAAACAGATTGAAATATCAGACCACTTACCTGCCTTCTGAGAAATCTGCATACATGTCATGAAGCAACAGTTTGAACCTGACATGGGACAACTGGCTGGTTCCAAATGGGAAGGAGTACATCAAGGCTGTATATTGTCACCCTGCTTATTTAAATCCTATGCAGTCTACATCATGAAAATCCTGAAGCACAATCTGGCATCAAGATAGCCAGGAGAAATATCAACAACCAAAAAGCCTCTTGATGAAAGTGAAAGAGGAGAGTGAAAAAGCTAGCTTAAAACTCAATATTCATAAAAAGAAGATCATGGTATCCGGTCTCATCACTTCATGGCAATTGAAATAGTTGCAGACTTTCTTTTCCTGGGCTCCAAAATCACTGTGAACAATGACTGCAGCCAAGAAATTGAAAGACTCTTGCTCCTTGGAAGAAAAGCTATGACAAACCTACACAGCACATTAAAATGCATAGACATTACTTTGAAGACAAACTTCCATCTAGGCAAAGCTGTAGTTTTTCCAGTATTCATGTGTGGATGTGAGATTTGGACCGTAAAGAAAGCTGAGTGATGAAGAATTGATGCTTTTGAACTGTAGTGTTGGAGTAGACTCTTGAAAGTCCCTTGAATTGCAAGGAGGTCCAACCAGTCCATCCTAAAGCAAATTAGTCTTGAATATTCATTGGAAGGACTGAAGCTGAAGCTGAAGCTTCAATTTTTGGCCACCTGATGTGAAGAACTGGCTCATTTGAAAAGACCCTGATGCTGGGAAAGAGTGAAGGCAGGAGCAGATGGGGACGACAGAGGATGAAATGGTTAGATGGTATCACCGTCTCAATGGACAAGAGTTTGAACAAGCTCTGGAAGTTAATGGACAGGGAAGCCTGGAGTGCTGAAGTCCATGGGATCACAAAGAGTCAGATACAACTGAGTGATTGAACTTTATATAAATTATAAAATTAAAAGAAATATGCAGTTTTCTAGCAATATTCATATACAACAAAATACTAGCACTGAATTTAAGAGCATATAAAAGGAGTCATACATCATGTTCAAGTGAGATTTATCCCAGCCATAAAAGTATAGTTTACAATTCACAAAAAAATAAATGTGATATATCACATTGACAAATGGAGATGAAAACTCACATGATCATCTTAATAGGTGCAAAAAATATATTTTACAGATTCGATGTACCTTCATGATAAAAACTCTTAACAAAATGGATAAAGATGGAATGTAGCTCAACATAATAAAGGCTATATATGACAAGTCCACAGTTAAAATCATACTTAAATGTGAAAATCTGAAGTTCTTACTCTAAGGTCAGAAACAAGATAAAGATGATCATTTTAGCTACTTTGATTTGCTATTGTACTGGAATTCTTAGAGCAATTAGGTGAGACAAAGAAATAAATGACATCCACATTACAGCAGAAGAAGCAAAACTGTCTCTACTTGTAGATGAAATAGACTTAAATATAGAAAATCCTACAGACTTCTCCCAAAACTATTAGAGCTAAGAAATGAGTTTACTAAGATGACAAGATAAAAAATCAACATACAGAAACCAGTTTCATATCATACACTAAATATGAGCTATCTGTAAGAGAATATAAGAGAGCAATCTTAAATGCAATAGCATCAAAAAAAAAATAAAACAATTATGAATAATTTAACCAAGGTGGTGAAATATCTGTATGCTAAAAAGTATAAGACCTTAATGAAATAAACTGAAGAAAACATATATAATAATTAATATGATTAATTGTCTATTTTACCCAAAGCAATCTACAGATTCAATTCAATCCCTATCAAGATTCCAATGACAATTTTTAGAGAAGTAGGGAATAAACTATCACAAATATTTGTTATTATTGTTGTTGAGTCACTAAGTAATGATCAGCTATTTGTGACCCCATGGACTGCAGCATGCCAGGCCTCCTTATCCCTCACCATCTCCTGGAGTTTACCCAAGTTCAAGTCCATTGAATCGCTGATGCCATCCAACCATCTCATCCTTTGCTGCCCTCTTCTTTTGCCTTCAATCTTTCCCAGCATCAGGGTCTTTTCCAGTTAGTTGGCTGTTTGCATCAATCAAAGTATTGGACCTTCAGCTTCAGCATCAGTCCTTCCATTGAACATTCATCATTTACCCTCAGGATTGACTGGTTTGATCTCCTTGCTATCCAAGTGACTCTCAAGAGTTCTCCAACACCACAATTAGAAAGAATCAATTCTTCAGCAGTCAGCCTTCCTATGGTCCAATTTTCACATCCATACATGACTAGTGGAAACACCATAGCTTTGACTATACAGACCTTTGTCAGCAAAGTGATGTCTCTGCTTTTCAATACACTGTCTAGGTTTGTCACAGCTTTCTTTCCAAGAAGCCTGTGTCTTCTAATTTCATGACTGCAGCCCATCAGCAAATGGATAAATATAGAAAATGTGGCAAGATATGTACATACATATTTATCTATATAAACTGTTAATTATTAATCAGAAATAAAATGGGAGGAATTATTGTCATTTGTCATTTGTAACAACATTTGAACCTGGAGGACATTATGGTTAAGTGAAATCAACAGACAGAGAAAGATATATACAGTATTGTGTCACTTTGTGGAATCTGGAAAAAAAAAACAACAACAATGTCATAAAAACAGAGAATATAAAGGTGATGGCAGGAACACTTTCTTTCGTTTCAATTAGTGGCAAATCTGATCAGTTTATGTGATAAAGATTGTCATTCTCAATCCCACTGAAGTTATTGTGCAATTTATATACTAAGAGTCTTTGCTGCTGCTGCTGCTGCTGCTGCTGATGCTGATGCTGCTGCTGCTGCTAAGTCACTTCAGTCATGTCCGACTCTGTGCGACCCCATAGACGGCAGCCCACCAGGCTCCCCCATCCCTG
>NW_011495032.1:16099188-16136598 GCF_000754665.1 Bison bison bison
CGACCCCATGGACTGCAGCCTACCAGGCTCCTCCATCCATGGGATTTTCCAGGCAAGAGTACAGGAGTGGGGTGCCATTGCCTTCTCCGAAGAGTCTTTGCTAGGGATTGCAAAGAGTTGGACACTACTGAGTGACTTTCACCTCTACTTTGGTTAATTGTTTATAGTCTTAGATAAATTACCTAATTTAATTGTACATCATATTTTTTCCTTTGTTAACTGAAGATGATTATAGTATCTACCTTATAGAGGTGATATTAATATTAAATGTATTGATAATTATAAAGTGATTAGAAATAGACTGGCCTATGATAAGTATTCTATAGTGTTGCTAAGTAGGGAAATAAGGACTACTGTCAAAGGAAAAAAAAATTAATGGACTAAATCTTAGTGAATGAAATCAATCCAACAAATACTGTATGTATGTTGTCTCTTATGATAATCTTTACCATTATAATTGACACATCAGATATATTTGAGAATTGTTTTATGCATAACTTTGTGAAAAAATTAATTCCAATTCCTAAAATGGAACTTGTGTAGTTGTGGGTTTTTATTAGTTAAATATTAGATTACTTCATTTGATAAACTGATAGTTAAATAATTTTATAATATAGACTGTATCCTAAAATTATAAGAAAATAATTGATCTTATACATATACTGAGACATATAAAATAGGTAATATAACATTACTAGACCCTACAAATACCTATAGTGTTTAATATCTATACAACAAAATAAAGGGGATCACTGACTTATGTTAACTACATTACTTCAAGGATTCAAAGATAGCACTGATTGTAAATTAATGATTATATTATCTACTAAACTTAATAAAGCTATAAATTAAATCGTACAAAAATGTATTCTTACCACATACTTTTTGTTACATATTTATAGAGATCTTTTAGACATAATACACCCTATATACTCATTTTGATGCCAATGTCATGTGTAAATCAAAGGAAAATTTAATGAAATTAACCAGTTAAGGTATTCTTAGAGTCATCCTTGTTTGTGTGATTTTTTTCCTATCAACAAGAGTGATAGGAAAACAGTATGTCTATAAAGAAATTTACATTCTTTTTTTTCTTTTACTTTTTATTTTATTTTATTTATTTTTATCTCAGTTTTATTTATTTATTTTTACTTTACAATATTGTATTGGTTTTGCCATACATTTACATTCTTTTCTTTACCTCTTTCTCCAAGCCGTTAACAACACTTTATGCTTTTTTTTTTGTTATAAAATAAGTAAAGCATTTTAAGAAAATGGCAAAAAACAATATATCTTCTTCACATTTCCCCTGATTATTTTTCGGATAAAGCATCCAGGGATTGCAGTTGTCCAGTTGTGTTATTGGTAATTTCAGCCATGCTCATGAATTGTCCAAGTAATAAAATCTCTATCATGTCTGCCTCAGGCTGACAGAAACTATAAAAGACATTGGCTTTAGGTATATTCAGATTGCAGAGATGTTAAAATGTAAGAAAAAAGTATGTTTTTAGGATCAATGGAATTTGATATCTAGGAAGCAGACTGCTAGATGTTTAAATTTAATATTTAAATTTAATTTGTAAAGATTAAAACAAAAAACAAGACAAAAACAACAAAATCACACGTGGTGGACCTTAGGTTCTTTGTATAATTCCTACAGTTAATCAGTAAGTGAATCAGGAATTAATCTCAGATCTTTGGGCTTCCAAGCTGGTACTGATTCTATTATATTGCATGATTTAGGATTTCTTAATTCAGGGATCCTTAATATTAGAAATATAAAATCATATTTATCTCCTATACGGTGACAGCATTAACTGAAAGAAAAAAAAATCAACATAGTTTTATTAAATGTGTGCAATATGTAGGATATTATAATAGGAAGTAAGTAAGATGAATAAATTCTAATCTTGGAAGTGGTAAAGGATGAAGAATGGAGAGAAGAGGGGCTAGCAGACTATTACAAATAAATAGAGTTAAAAGCAGAAAGCAACAATAGCTATACTTGGTGTTTCTTGAACAGAAATAAATCTAACCCAGGTGTGAAATGTTTAGAGTGGGAACAAACTTTTAACATTATCAGGAGGTTAAGACTCACAAAAACTAGTTCTAGTCTTTTTAAAGTTCCTTCATGCCAGTGGCTTAACTTAACCTAAATGTTTTCCCAGCATAACTCATAAGAGTTTTTGTAGTGAATGTGTGAATTGCATGTTCAGTATTAAATGACTATAAATTATTCTTAATAATTCTTAAAAGAAGATTGTCTAGGCCTATGTGAAGTCCTTGATCTAAATTAAGAATTTAATTAGACAAAAGAATAATGAAGATTATACCCCCCATTAAATGAAGAGTACACCCAAGATAAAAATATGTAAACAGATAACAATGAAAAGGGAAGTGGACTAGAGAGTTTTTGAGGTAAACTTTTTTCCCTTAAATATATTTTCACTGGTCACTAAAAAGACTTAGAAGTGCTCATAACACATTAGTAATGAACAGACTTAATGCTCAAATTATGGCCTCTAACATTTCCCACTAAAATGAGCAAAGTAAAAGGCTGATTCCAATTCTGGAACAGAAAACATGAAAGATGAAGCAGGGAAGTTATACAAACCTGCCGATAACATGTAAATGGATATAGGAATGAAGTTAAAGGAAATGTCACTGCTCTAAGATGGCAAAGGGGGTTATTATAAAAAATAATCACTGCAATAGACTGAAATATCTAAAATACATTTACATCCATGATTTCATTAAAAATTCATTGGTTACCTTTGGATACTAGAGTACTATTGATAATTATTTAAATTTAAAAAAAAGAAAAGGAAAATAATTGAGAATTTATCCTGCCTTTCTTTTATATAGTTCAGGGACTCAAAATAATGAATATGGACATGATTGAATTAGATTGTCACCCTTTTAAACCTCTTATGAAGTAATGCATAATAAGCAAATATCAATAGATATTAGGTAAATTCTAGTTAGAAATTTATGAATCATGCTGATATTGGAATCCAGTGATGAATTTTGACAAAAAGCGAAACAATTTGACAGTACTTTAGTAATAAAATAAGAAATATGAAGCCACAATTATGAGGTAAAATCACGGCTAAAATAAAAGCGTTTTAACAAAACATATAAAATTAATTACCAGTTTACGGATATAAGGTGGGTAGAGGAATGCGTTAAATGAATTTAGCAATCTGTCAGACCTTGCAAGTGAGAATATATGTAAGACAAATGTCTGACTTTATTTTTTTTTCTCTAATTTTATTTTATTTTTAAACTTTACATAATTTAGATTCACCAGAAACTGGTCTTTGAACAATAATTATAATGCAGGCACCGTGAATGTGGCACATGGGAGCAGGGAAGGGATAAAACCATAGACCCTGCATTGTAAACTAGCTACCACTGGGGGGAGCCAAAGCCTAATCCCATCATGCTGCTAACTGCTAAGAAAAGATAGCTATGATACCCTTCAGAGGCATTCCATCCAAGGGCCTAGGGAGATGGCATGTTTTTGCATCTATACCCTCATTTTTTTGTTATAATTTTATCTCGAGGGCATTAGTTATAATTTTCAATCCATAATGAGTGGTTTTCCAAAGCTTTAAGGGAAGCCCTCAGGCCAAACATCAGATACTGGTTATACTAAAAGGTAAAGGGCACTGACTTCACTAGTTTCTACCAGAGATAATGTATTCAACAAATATATGTCATGGGAATTAGAGGAGGAAAAGGCTATAGACTCAAAGAAACTTCATATATTACTGAGAACTACTATACATATTTTTTATATTAATTTTGGTGATAGTTTTAGGGAGATACACACATACACACACATTGAAGCTGAAGCTCCAATACTTTGGCCACCTGATGCGAAGAGGTGACTAACTGGAAAATGCCCTGATGCTGGGATAGATCGAGAGCAGGAGGAAAAGGGCACAGGAGAGGATGACATGATTAGATAGCATCACTGACTAAATGGATATGAATTTGCACAAACTCTGAGACATAGTAAAGGACAAGGAAACCTGGCATGCTGCCATCTATGGGGTCACAAAGAGTTGAACACGACTTAGTGACTAAACAACAACACACAGATGCACATGTATATGCACATATGTGTATATACATGTCAAATCTCATAATGGTGTACAGTTTTAAATATGTGCAACTTATTGTATGACATTTATATGTCAGAAAAGTGGTTTTAAACAATAATGGGAAAAGAAAACTTAAGAAACCATACCAACCAAATTTTTTAAAAAATATTTAATTTGATCTTAATTAAAACAAGGATAGTCTAAAAACACAGGAATATAACTTAAAAAACATAGATACAACAGACGGAATTTAGATGATATTAAGAAACTACAATTAATTTTCCTGAATTCAATATTGATCTTCTAATTATGTTAAAGTATTATCTGTTCAATATTATGTCTGAGATTTATTTATAAATACACTTGTAAAGAGAAAAACTGCTTCTGTGGACAGCATAGAAAGCAAGAACATGCCACAATTGTCTACTTTGTTATTTCCTCTTTTTTCCTATTTCCTCTAATTTTGTCTGAAGTATTCCATAATAAAATGTTAGAGATAGCAACTTTAAAACCAAAATGAAGAAAAAAAAAGACTGCTTTTTGCAAGTAGATTAATTTAAAAAATCTAATTATTATTACTTTCAACATAGCACTGCTTTTGTTTTGAATTTTATAAATGTCTGGGTTTTAAAAGCTCTACCATATACCATGATTTACCCCATAGTGTTGTTTCACCATACAAACCAAAATGTTCGGCAGTCTATATAAAAATAAAATATAATAGTTATTTTACTACTATCTTTATTCTGCATAGAACATAGACTTTGTTTTATTATGTGCTTTCATTTTTAAAGCATATAATCTATTTATTCAAATAGTAAACATAATTCTTGATTGTAGTAATTTGAAGCCATATTCACTGCTTCCAGTTTCCAGTTTAATTGATCATATAATAGGGCAGAATGTTGAAAATAAAAATAGAATGGCATATATTTAAAAAAATATTTTCTGAAGTTAAAGAGAAAAAAAAGTAATGAGGAAAAGATAACTTGGAAAATTCAGTTAATTTAATATGCAGTCAGGTCAATATAGTGTGTTGAAAATCCAATCAGACATTGACACTTTCTGCAACAAATGCAGTTTTAATACAGCCTAATTAGTAGAGAGAAAGACAGTCTGCTAAAAGAATAATTTTATTTTTTATTCAGCATAACTGCTACATCATAATGATGAAAGATTTGTTGTAAGTGTAAGACAAAGTTGAACTTATAATGCGGCAATTGGTTTTTTCAACAAATTCGTGACCTATAAGTAATGAGTTCCTTTTTAATGTTGAAAATAAGGACTTTGCAAGACTCTGATATATCTTTGAGTTACTCCGCATGCTGTTCAGTCATTAGAAATGAATGTAAAGGGGTTGAGGGGAAAGGGAGACTGAAGTTCTATTTATATTTTGTTATATAGTAGCATTACCTTGAAACACTGAGGCTATAATTTCTAAGGAAAATATAAATAAAAAATATTCTAAAATACATAAACAAGAAAAGAAACTAATGCAAAAAAAAAAAAAAAGCCTCATTGACTATAAACTAAATAAAACAGCTTTCTTAAACAAAGGCTTGTAGGGTATTTAAATGGAGTAATGAGACAGAATGAAGACATAGTAAAAGCACATTTTATAATCAAAAGAAAATTTGAATGAGTTACTAACTAGTCTTTCAAAGGTATGGGAAATATTAACTTGTGCCAACTATATCCTATTTGTCCACTTGAGATCTTTAGGTGTATATTTCTAATGCCTGGAATTCGTTTCTGTTGTCTTCAGTGCAGATGATGTTCATATTTTCTAAAACAATTGACTAACACAGTTTTATAGATTAAAAAATACATGTTTCAAAAGAGATGTAAAAGTGAAATGATTTTTACACTATTATAAAAATAATTTTTGGAGATATTAAAGTGTTAACTATTCATATTCTTGTTCAAATTTTTTTGTATTCTATTAATATTGATTTGAGATAAAGGAGTGTAAGGAAATACTGTGGGAAGTTTTTCATAAGTGACATACTGCTTTATTTCTAGTATTAACAGTTACTTGCAAACAAAAACTAAATATTCTTACATTTCTAACATCTTCTAGGAGGCAGTAGTAGATATTTACTACGGAAACAAATATTTATGGAATGATGTCCATATATCTGAGAAGCATTAATATGGGCAAAGAGCAAAACATTTAACTGAAATTTTTAGGAATTTTTAATAATAAAATATCAAGGTGGATTTTTTTTCTATTTTAGACTATGTATTTTCCTGAAAATCAAAGAGACCAAATGATATTAAACCCAGTTTCACACCTCTTATTTTTTATCTTCATTCTCAGTTCAGTTCAGTTCAGTTCAGTCACTCAGTTGTGTCGGACTCTTCGCGACCACATGAATCGCAGCACGCCAGGCCTCCCTGTCCATCACCAGCTCCTGAAGTTCACTCAGACTCACGACCATCGAGTCAGTGATGCCATCCAGCCATTTCATCCTCTGTTGTCCCCTTCTCCTCCTGCCTCCAACCCCTCCCAGCATCAGAATCTTTTCCAGCGAGTCAACTCTTCACATGAGGTGGCCAAATACTGGAGTTTCAGCCTTAACATCATTCCTTCCAAAGAAATCCCAGGGCTGATCTCCTTCAGAATGGACTGGTTGGATCTCATGGCAGTCCAAGGGACTCTCAAGAGTCTTCTCCAACACCACAGTTCAAAAGCATCAACTCTTCAGTGCTCAGCTTTCTTCACAGTCCAACTCTCACATCCATACATGACCACTGGAAAACCATAGCCTTGACTAGACAGACCTTTGTTGGCAAAGTAATGTCTCTGCTTTTCAATATGCTATCTAGGTTGGTCATAACTTTTCTTCCAAGGAGCAAGTGTCTTTTAATTTCATGGCCGCAGTTACCATCTGCAGTGATTTTAGAGACCCCAAAAATAAAGTCTGACACTTTTTCCTCTGTTTCCCCATCTATTTTCCATGAAGTGATGGGACCAGATGCCATGATATTAGCTTTCTGAATGTTGAGCTTTAAGGCAACTTTTTCACTCTCCACATTCACTTTCATCAAGAGGCTTTTGAGTTCCTCTTCACTTTATGCCATAAAGCTGGTGTCATCTGCATATCTGAGGTTATTGATATTTCTCCTGGCAATAGTTTCTCATGATGTACTCTGCATATAAGTTAAATAAGCAGGGTGACAATATAGAGCCTTGATGTACTCCTTTTCCTATTTGGAACCAGTCTGTTGGTCCATGTCCAGTTCTAACTGTTGCTTCCTGACCTGCATATAGGTTTATCAAGAGGTAGGTGAGGTGGTCTGGTATTCCCATCTCTTTCAGAATTTTCCACAGTTTATTGTGATCCACACAGGCAAAGGGTTTGGCAAAGTCAATAAAGCAAAAATAGATGTTTTTCTGGAACTCTCTTGCTTTTTTGATGATTTAGCAGATGCTGGCAATTTGATCTCTGGTTCCTCTGCCTTTTCTAAAACCAGCTTGAACATCTGGAAGTTCACGGTTCACATGTTGCTGAAGTCTGGCTTGGAGGATTTTGAGCATTATTTTACTAGAGTGTGAGATGAATGCAATTGTGCAGTAGTTTGAGCATTCTTTGGCATTGCCTTTCTTTGGAGTTGGAATGAAAACTGACCTTTTCCAGTCCTGTGAGCACTGCTGAGTTTTCCAAATTTGCTGGCATATTGAGTGCAGAATGTGGTCCACTGTAGAAGGGAATGGCAAACCACTTCAGTATTCTTGCCTTGAGAACCCCATGAACAATATGCAAAGGCAAAATGATAGGATACTGAAAGAGGAACTCCCCAGGTCAGTTGGTGCCTAATATGCTAATGGAGATCAGTGGAGAAATAACTCCAGAAAGAATGAAGGGATGGAGTCAAAGCAAAAACAATACCCAGTTGTGGATGTGACTGGTGATAGAAGCAAGGTCCGATGCTGTAAAGAGCAATATTGCATAGGAACCTGGAATGTCAGGTCCATGAATCAAGGCAAATTGGAAGTGGTCAAACAGGAGATGACAAGAGTGAACATCGACATTCTAGGAATCAGCAAACTAAAATGGACTGGAATGGGTGAATTTAACTCCGATGACCATTATATGGTATGTATATATATATACCATATATATATATGTAGACCAGATATAATGGTCTACTACTGTGGGCAGGAATCCCTTAGAAGAAATGGAGGAGCCATCATGGTCAACAAAAGAGTCCGAAATGCAGTACTTGGATGCAATCTCAAAAACGACAGAATGATCTCTGTTCGTTTCCAAGGCAAACCATTCAATATCATAGTAATCCAAGTCTATGTCCCAATCAGTAACGCTGAAGAAGCTGAACGGTTCTATGAAGACCTACAAGACCTTTTAGAACTAACACCCAAAAGAGATGTCCTTTTCATTATAGGGGACTGGGATGCAAAAGTAGGAAGTCAAGAAACACCTGGAGTAACAGGCAAATTTGACCTTAGAGTACAGAACAAAGCAGGGCAAAGACTAATAGAGTTTTGCCAAGAAAATGCACTGGTGATAGCAAACACCCTCTTCCAACAACACAAGAGAAGACTCTACACATGGACATCACCAGATGGTCAACACCGAAATCAGATTGATTATATTATTTGCAGCCAAAGATGGAGAAGCTTTATACAGTCAGGAAAAACAAGATCAGAGGCTGACTGT
This sequence comes from Bison bison bison, assembly GCF_000754665.1. Classification (NCBI taxonomy): domain Eukaryota; kingdom Metazoa; phylum Chordata; class Mammalia; order Artiodactyla; family Bovidae; genus Bison; species Bison bison. The sequence continues at coordinate 16,107,980 of NW_011495032.1, forward strand.
GGCTCAGATCATGAACCCCTTATTGCCAAATTCTGACTTAAATTGAAGAAAGTAGGGAAAACCACTAGACTATTCCGGTATGACCTAAATCAAATCCCTTATGATTATACAATGGAAGTGAGAAATAGATTTAAGGGACTAGATCTGATAGATAGAGTGCCTGATGAACTATGGACAGAGGTTCGTGACATTTTACAGGAGACAGGGATCAAGACCATCCTCATGGAAAAGAAATGCAAAAAAGCAAAATTGCTCTCTGAGGAGGCCTTACAAATAGCTGTGAAGAGAAGAGAAGCGAAAAGCGAAGGAGAAAAGGAAAGATATAAGCAACTGAATGCAGAGTTCCAAAGAATAGCAAGAAGAGATAAGAAAGCCTTCCTCAGTGATCAATGCAAAGAAATAGAGGAAAACAGCAGAATGGGAAAGACTAGAGATCTCTTCAAGAAAATGAGAGATACCAAGGGAACATTTCATGCAAAGATGGGCTCGATAAAGAATGAAATGGTATGGACCTAACAGAAACAGTAGATATTAAGAAGAGGTGGATATTAAGTAGATATTAAGAAGAGGAATACACAGAAGAACTGTACAAAAAAGATCTTTATGACCAAGATAATCACAATGGTGTGATCACTCACCTAGAGCCAGACATCCTGGAATGTGAAGTCAAGTGGGCCCTAGAAAGCATCACTACGAACAAAGGTAGTGGAGGTGATGGAATTCCAGTTGAGCTATTTAAAATCTGCATGTTAGTCAGTGGAAACTGAAAAAAAAATCATGTTAAACAAAGCATGTTTCATCACAAACTGTCAATGATAGAAAATAACCGTCACTTTTCTCTGTGTGTGCTTAGCCGCACAGTCGTGTCTAACTCTGTGTCCCCATGGACTATAGCCTGCCGGGGGGATTCTTCAGGCAAGAATACTGGATGGGTTGCCATGCCCTCCTCAGGGGATCTTCCCAACTCAGGATTCGAACCCATGTATCCCACATTGAGGTCAGGTTCTTTGCCATCTGAACCACCAAGGAAGCCCAAGAATATTAGAGCGGGTAGCCTATCCCATCTCCAGGAGAACTTCCCAAGCCAGGAATCTAACTGGGGTCTCCTGTGTTGGAGGCAGATTATTTATCAGCTGAGTTACCAGATAAGCCCGACTTTTCTCTCTACATATGTGCTTATTTTATGATTACAACTGCTTTTATTTCTATGACTAACTTTATACGGGCTTCCCTGGTGGCTCAGAGGGTAAAGCGTTTGCCTGCAACAAGGGAGACCCAGGTTTGATCCCTGGGTCAGGAAGATCCCCTGGAGAAGGAAACAGCAACCCACTCCATTATTCTTTTTTTTTAAATTTTATGTTATTTTTAAACTTTACAATATTGTATTAGTTTTGCCAAATATCGAAATGAATCTGCCACAGGTATACATGTGTTCCCCATCCTGAACTCTCCTCCCTCCTCCCTCCCCATACCATCCCTCTGGGTCGTCCCAGTGCACCAGCCCCAAGCATCCAGTATCGTGCATTGGACCTGGACTGGCGACTCATTTCATACATGATATTATACATGTTTCAATGCCATTCTCCCAAATCTTCCCACCCTCTCCCTCTCCCACAGAGTCCATAAGACTGTTGAGAATCCCATGGATGGAGGAGCCTGGTAGGCTACAGTTCATGGGGTCGCAAAGAGTCTGACACGACTGAGCGACTTCAGTTTCACTTCGACTGTAACTTTATACTATTTTAAAGTTCCTTATATGTGTCTTTATTCATTGTTAGTATGAATTCTTCATTTTTTATGAATGATATAGTCATCTTTTTCAATATCTCTGCATAAATTAAGATGTGTTCAGTAATAACTTATTGAGTGCTTACTATACTTTAGGTATTTTACCAGGTGCTAGAAATAAAAAGATATATATAATATAGTTAGTTACATAAGGAATGCAATGTAATTAGACTATGAAAATATGCATTAATGGAAATATATAAATGATGAGATCTAGCTAAACACATAGGGATTAAATATGACATGAGGAGAGCAGAAGAAATATTACTGAAGTATTTCAGAGAGGAACACCATTTACAGTGTGGAATTTGGCAACATGTGCAAGGCAAGTCATGTGTGAGACATGTCTGGCTCGTAAAGAATTCACAATGATTTCTAACCTACTCTATAAGGGAAGTGGTAAAGTTAAAGCAAATATAAGAATCTCTCTCAGCAGAGGGAGCTGGAGGAACACTATAGTAGGGAGAGGCATGATATCAGCAAGATGTGAGAACAACTGGTAGAGCCCCAAGCATGCTCTACCACATGGTCCCTTTGTGACCCTGAAGCTTCAGTCTGATGACAACCTTTCACAGCCCTTTCCACAAGAAAATCAGAGTCCCTGTGAGCGGTGCAATCTGAAGGTATCCTGGTCCCACCAATTTCCTAGAATCCACTGCACACACCAACAATTGCTAATCCCCTCCCCCAACTGCACCCTGGAGGGTGGCCAATTGCTTGCCTTCTAACTGATTAGCTCTTCTCCCACCAAACCAGCCACTATCTTTAGAGCTGATCTGGTGTGTTCTGAACTTCTTCTGAATTTATCCTCCTTTAGATAATTTTCCTCAGTCCTGAAGTACCATACAGAATTTCCTGATGCCTAATAGTTGCTTTTTTACTATAGTTGATAATACTTTTACAAAATGTCCCATTTAACCTTCTGTGTAGTTTTTTGTAGTCTTTATCTCCTGATTAGACTCAGACTGCTGCATCATTTTAATTTGGCCTTCTCATTCACAAAGTATGGACATTAACATGTTTCTTAAAGATAATTTACAAATGACTTCTTGTGGTCATAAACAAGGCAAGTCATGGAAAATGCATTGAAATATTTTAAAATACCATTCTTTACTTGATGTTATGGATGATTTTAATTCTGGACAGAATGAATATATATTTTCAGGAAAGTAGCATCCTAATTAAAATATTACAGATGGGTTACCAAAATAGAAGTTTATTTTAGAAGTCTAATTTAATGGAGCTCATTGAATATCCATTTAATATCAAGAGTTCATGAGTTTAAAGTTTCTTTTAATTTACTGATGCCTTTGACATAACCTATATTTAAAACTGGTAACTGACTACAATCACATCTGACAAGAGAAAGGAGGAAAAATGCATATAAGGAAAACAATTAAAGTTATGTACACTTTCTTGAGATTTTATCAAAAGAAAACTTAGCATTTCATTTTTCTCTTAGTTCATAAATTAATGTAATAAATTAAAGACAAATTTCTAAGACTTGGCCTGTAATGCACTTAATACATTAAAAAAAAATGAATGTAAACTGTTTGGGATCCTACGTATTATTCAGATTACATAGAAGTACTAAATATTCAAGCCCCAAATGCTCTAACTCAGAAAAATATGATTTATAGATACCCGAGATAGGAAATTCCTAAGCCACATTATAAGGCTACAAATTATATTTGAGAGCTAAAAAGTTTAGCTTTATTTGACAGTAATTTAACTAATGATATGCCTTGGTGGCTCAGAGAGTAAAGAATCTACCTGCAATGAAGGAGACCTGGGTTTGATCTCTGGTTTGGGAATATCCCTCGGAGAAGGGAATGGCTACCCACTCCAGTATTCTTGCCTGGAGAATTCCAGGGACAGAGGAACCTGGCGGGCTATAGTGCATGGGATCACAAAGAGTTGGACACGACTGGAGGAACTTAGCACACACACACACACACACAAGAGGGAAATTAATTTAACCAGCTTGTGAGAAAAATATAGCTTGCTAATTTTGTGACACCAAAGATAACTAACACTATAAATCTACTTTATTCCAGTGTTACCTAAGTGATCATTACAGATTATATAGATACAGTATTGGGCTCTCTCTTTTAATTCATTCCTTTGTTCATTCTGACTCAGACTAGAAAAGTTAGTGTCCAAGCTCTGGTTTGGAACAAATAACAACACTGTCTACTGGGCACTCTAAAATTCTAACTCCTCACCACTGCATATGCATTAAATCATTGGTCTACTGATAAAATAATAGTTCAATAAATCGGTATTGGTGGGGAAACATAAACGAAGCCTCAAAAATGTCTGCCTCAATTGTCCCACTTGCCTGAAGTACAAGGGAACAAGGAAGCCTGTTCACACTGCTCCTGGACATTTTAAACTGCCTAATGGACTGTTTGAAATCTAGCAAATGGGTTTTATACAACTCCCTTAATCAAGTGGATATAAATAGGTTTTAGACATAGTCTCTATATTTTCATATTGGACTGAAGCTTTCCTTGCAAAAAGGCACCTGCCTCTTCTGTGACTAAAGTCCCTTTGGAAAAGATTATCCCTGCCTGAGGAACTCCTCTTGAACTTCCTATTGACTGAGGAACCAATTTTACTGATCAGGTACTTTAATTTCAGATAAAAAGTAATGGAGGGTTTTCCCTACTACCCTTCCTTCTTTCTCACATGTGACCTTAGTAAGGGCACTTTCCCTCTGATGTTACTCACTACAGCTTGGAAATATCCTTTTGGGGTTTGAGGGACAACTTGCTGCTGATACTAGAAAACCTGACCCTTGCTCAGCAATGCTTTCAGAGAAGATCTTGATCAAAATGTAGAAATGTAAAAAGTTAATAAACAGATGTAACCTCAATTAATCACATTTTGCAACCTGGAAATTTCATCTACTGGAAAAGATACCTTCAGAAGAACTGTCTTACCCTTGTTGAAGAGAACCTTATCAGATACTGCTACCCACCCCTTGTGCCACCAAACTCCAAGGAATAGACTTTTAGATTCATGTGACACACCTAAGGAAAGTACCAAACACTGACTGGACCTGCACATCATGTGGTAACTTGAAAGTAAACATTTGCCAGAACTGAAGCAGACAACGTCTGATGAGACGGTTTTCCTAAGATGTGTGGACCAGGCCTGCTGAAAGTATGCTGTCAAATCTCTAATGATGACATTATGCTTCAGCTGATTTCCAATATACTGCATCATTGACCTTTGTATTTAATTCATCCCTATATACATGTCCTTGGCCATATCACTTTGATTTGCCCACTGCTTGACTCTGGGCTTGGTCATGTAATTTGCTTTAATCAACTGGATTTTAGTAGACATGATGTAAGCTTGAAATGAATGTACATGATTGGATTTTCCTTCTTTCTCTCCTACGTCTATCAATACTAAAAGAATATGCCCAGACTTGTCTAGTGGAGTATAGAAGAGACATGTGAACTATAACAGAGTTGCTCTAGTCATCTCAGGTGTGGGCAGCATAGACAAGAAAATAAGCTAGTAGATTCTCTGGACAAATAAATGACCCTAAACAAGAATAACAAATCATCAACTGAGCGAGAGAGTATTGGATATTGCATATTTTTACTTTACCTAGTTATTTAAATTTTAGTATATTTTTTATAGAACATTAATAGAAATGAGTTCATTTTAAAAACTGAGATTTTTGTTGTGGTTTTTGTTTAAGATTGTTAACAATCTGCATCAATTCTGGTTGATACTCTTAAAAACAAATAACTAGATTTAAAATAAAAAGCAATCTCCCATTGAGCTTTCTTCATTTCTATTTAATATTAACACTTCCATATAAAATAGAACTGCAATGTGCACTTGATAATAGCAACAGCTGCTTACTGATGAGTTTTGAATCCTGAGATATTTTGATGGTTAACCCCCACTGGGAACTTTGTCAGTGTCAGTACCTATTAATAATTGCTGACAAATTATCAACAGTGCAGGAGCAAGGTTTCTGTTGATGATTTGTGGAAAAAAAAATATGGTAACTTTGACATTGTCTTAAGTTTCTTGTAGGAGATATTTTATTTTGATATGAAAAAAGACAAAGTCAATTTCAAAAAGTTTATGTGACATTGGTAGAGAATATATAAATAGTTTCTCTCAATGTGTTTTGGTTGTTGTTGTTTCAATATGATTTTGTGAAATGGAGAAAGTGCATCTGGAATAGCACTGGTTGAACACAAGTATAACAAAAAGGTAGAAAATTCCATTAGCAGAACAGGTTTTTAGGAACTTAAAAATGGCATTTTCAAGTGTGTTTTCATTTACAGCATTATCATTTTCAGTTTTCTTTAGAAAGGTAGAAATTCCTAATGTAGCAACCTGGGTGATCAGATAGAAGACAAAGACAGAGTAGAGATTAAATAAGATTTTTTTCCCTCTACTTTTATTTTTCTCAAAAAGACATTAAATATAACAGAGCATAGCCAAGATAGTAAATCATTTTAGAAACAATTTTCTCTTCAGAATGCAAATTTCCCATAAAAATCACAGAGTAGACGTCTGTGTAGACATAGTGCATCTTCATTTTCTTAGGAAGTGTGAGTACAACTCAAATTTCATTCTCTTAAGAAAATTACATATTAGGGCAATTTTTGAATAGTGAAAATAGAAGCTGAATTCTACCTCCATTTAGGATACGAAAAGTTGCTATTGACTGTCACCCTCATCCTAACAAAGAAAGCAGTCTCCTCTCAAAAATATATACGTAGATAGAATCTTAACTCCTATAGTATCAGTGAGAAACCTAATAACAGAAACATAAATTTAGGAAAATAGGAGGAATTGTTCATATTGATTAGAAGCTCAATTAATCAGATAATACAATAATCATAAATGTGTATGTCCTAGTAGCAGAATTGTAAAGTTCATGTGAAGAAAAGATAATTGACAGGAGAAAGAGACAAATCAATGATTATAATTGCAGATGTAAACACCTCTCTTTCTTTCAGTAATATTTAAAACAAATAGAAAAACTATAAGAACTTTTCAATACCATCAATCTGCTTGACCTAATTAATATTTATAGAACACTCTACCCAAAACACATTTGAAATGTATGGAACATTTGCTGTATATTGAAGAATAAAGCTAGTCAATATATATCAAAAGATTGGAATCAAAGAGCATATATTCTGATCACAATATAAATACATAAGAAATTAGTAAAAAAAAAAACAATAAGGCATACAGTTTTTAAAATTAGGGAGTTAAAATAACTGTAAATAGACAAGGTATTAAAGGATAAATTACAAAAAAATATAAAATATTATTATTAGAAAAATTATAAGAAATTACAAAAATTACAAGAAAAAAATAGAAAATATTTTTAATTCAGTGATAAACCGTAGCCTACCAAAACCTGTGAGTTGAAAATAGAGCAGTTTTTTGAGTGAAATTAACAGCTTTTTTTTACAGTATAGAAAAAGAAAGGTCTAAAAGTAATTATTTATTCTTCCAACTCTAGAGTAATAAAATAAACACAAAACAACTAGAAGACAAAAATAATAACACAAACCATTGAAAATATAAAATAAAAATAGAGAAAAATTGTAAAGTCAAAATCTCTTCCTTAAAATGATTAATAAAATTGAAGCTTTAGTAAGATTGATCATAAAAAGTAGACAAAACACCAAATTACACACACTAATTTTAAAAAACAGTACTGATCATACAAAGAATAAAGAACATTTGTGGGGCAATATGAATGACTAATAATTCAAGAAAACAGATAAAATAGAAAGTTTTGTGGGAAAAAGTATTTGTTAAAGTTGATACTAAAAGAAACAAAAGTAAAAGTCTAAATAGTCTCTTATTTATTGGTTATATATATAGAATTAGGAATTTAAAATAATTCTTACCACAAAGAAAATGTCAGGTCAATGTGGATTCATTGGCAATGTCCATTAAAAATGTCAGGAAAAATAATACCAAAATCACACAAGTCTTTCAAAAAATGAAGGATGGAATGTTTAACCTGTTTTATTATGCATATGTAATCTTGATGCTAAAAGGTAAGGTATTTAAAGGCAAAAAATATTTTAAAAATCTTTTTTTTTCTAATTTTATTTTATTTTTAAACTTTACATAATTATATTAGTTTTGCCAAATATCAAAATGAATCCGCCACAGGTAAAAAAATATCAGATAGACACAACTTAGTTAGTGGACAACAACAGCAACTGGTGGCTCAGTGGCAAAGAATCCACCTGCCAATGCAGGAGACATGGGTTCAGTCCTTGGTCTGGGAAGGAACTAAGTCCATTTGTGGTTGCTTAGTCACTCAGTTATGTCCAACTCATTGCAAATGCATGGACTGTAGCATGCTAGGTTTCCCTGTCCTTCATTATCTCCTGGAGTTTGCCCAAACTCATGTCTATTGAGCTGATGATACCATCCAACCATCACATTCTTTGTCACCCACTTCTCCTGCCTTCATCTTTCCCAGTATCAGGTTTTTTCCAATGGGTTGGCTCTTTGCATCAGGTGGCCAAAGTATTAGATCTTCAGCTTCAGCATCAGTCCTTCCAATGAATATTCAGGGTTGATTTCCTTTAGAATTGACTTGTTTGATCTCCTTCCAGTTCAAGGGACTCTCAAGAGTCTTTTCCCACATGTCACTTCAAAAGCATCAATTCTTCAGAGCTCAGTGTCTTTATGGTCCAAATCTCACCTCCATACATGATTGCTGGGAAAACTGTAGCCTTGACCATACAGACATTTTTGGCAAAGTAAGATTTCTGTTTTTTAATATGCTATCTAAGTTGTATAACTTTTCTTCTAAGGAGCAGGTGTCTTTTAATTTCATGGCTGCAGTCACCATCCACAATGATTTTGGAGCCCAAGAAATTAAAGTCTATCACTGTTTCCATTGTTTCCCCATCTATTTGCCATGAAGTGATGGGACTGGATACCATGATCTTTGTTTTTTGAATGTTGAGTTTTAAGCTGGCTTTTTCACTCTCCTCTTTCATCTTCATCAAGAAGCTCTTTAGTTCCTCTTCCATAGTTCCTTTAGTTCCTTTCTTCCATAAGGGTGGTGTCATCTGAAATTCTGAGGTCATTGATATTTCTCCCTGCAATCTTGATTCTGCTCTTGCTTCATCCAACCCTACATTTTGCATGATGTATTCTGCATAGATGTTAAATAAGCAGGGTGACAACATACGGCCTTGATGTACCCTTTTCCCAAATTTGAATTAGTCCTTTGTCCATGTCTGATTCTAGCTTTTCCTTCTTGACCTGCATACAGATTTCTCAGGAGGCAGGTAAAGTGGTCTGGCATTTCCTTCTCTTGAAGAGTTTTTGTTTGATGTGATCCACAGTCAAAGGTTTTAGTGTAGTCATTGAAGCAGAAGTAGATGTTCTGCTTCTAAGCCCATGCACCACAACTATTCAGCATGTGTTCTAAAGCCTTGGAGCCACAACTAGTAAGCCTACATGCTGCAAGTACTGAAGCCAGAGTGCCCTAGATCCCATGTTCTACAAGAGAAGCTACTGCAATGAGAATCTTGTTCACTGCAACCAAAGAGTAGTTGGTTCTACTCTGCAACTAGAGTAAAGCCAGCAAAGCAACAAAGATCCAACAAAGCCAAAAGAAAATTATAAAAATAAATAAATACATTTAGCAAGGTTGCTAGATACAAGGTTGTTATGCAAAAAAATAAATTTCTAGCAATAAATCAATAAAACTGAAATTAAGAAAAACAAAACTATTTACAGTAGCAAGAACTAGTGCAAGTTACCTAATATAATAACAAATGTTTAAGAAATTTTCACCAAAATTACAAAACAAACATTGTTAAGGTGAATTAAAGAAGATATAAAATAACTGGAGATATACACTGTCATCATTAAAACTGAAAAACTCAGTATTTTTAAGGTATCTTTTCTCCCCAAGGTATTGTTTATTTTTTTTAAGAAATTGACAAGCTGATTCTAGAACATATATGAAAAGAAAACAGATGTATATTATAAAAAATAAACTTGAAAAAGAAAAATAACTTTGCAGGCTTTTATTACCTGAGTTTGAGACTAAAATATGATTATAATACTAGTATTGGTAGAAGCATGGAAAGATACATTAGGAGAACAAAAGAGAGATGTGTGCATTTATAAATAATAGAATGTGTATCAAAACAATCCAAAGGGGAAGGAATGTATTTTGAACCCAGGGTTCTGGAACAGCTGGATATATATGTCAAAAATTTACCCTATATACCTTTTATATCAACCTCTATATCACAAAAATAGTTAAGAGGAATTATAGATTTAAATATAAATATTATTGCCATAAAATTCTTAGAAGATCAAAGATAATTTTCATGAATTACATTAAGGTGAATTTATTGGAAAGAGTATAAGAAAATAATAATATTAAAGATAAAATGATAATTATAAAGATAAATATTTCTTCTCATCAAAAGAGAAAATCAGTGGAGGTGAGAAACACTGTAAAAGCATATACCAGAAAATTGACTAATATGCAAAGTATGTAAAGGACTTCTATACATCAACAGTAAAAATAAAACAAGACAACAAGACTATGAAAAATAGCAAAAGACTTGAAAAAATCCTTTAAAAAGGGATACATATACACCTTTTATATATGTGGCATATTTTTATAAATGTGGCAAAAGTACATGTGAAAAGGCACAAGGGCAACATCAGTCCACCTATAGTAACCATTCTCAAAAGGAGACAGAGAATAAACACTAAAACCTATCCTTTCTCACCCTAAATATAAGGCATTATTTCCATTATCCAATTACAGCCATAAGTCTGGGGTCAAAGTAATCCACTGATATTCCATTAATGGGAATGGGGATTATTGAGGCACAGAGCAGGGTGGATCTGAATGGAGTTTGGATCTGAAGGGAGAAAGGAAGAGCAACTAGCACAAATCTCTGATAGCATCATTTTCTCCCCAAAAGAAAAATGAACAAATATATTGAGGGCAATAGAAGAAAGGAGGGCAGTGAGATAGATAACTGCCTCCAAATATAATGTCCTTTCATTTTTTTTTTTTTCCTGAAGCTGTTTAAGTGAAAATATTTCTTCTGCATCTGCTAGTTCAATATCTTTGTCAAGGATTTGGGGAAGATTGAAATTTTTTATTTCAATTATTACCTTACTTTCAATCTAGCAAATTAGCCTGCCAATTTCATGGATGCTGGCCAAAGACATAAAACTATGGAGTTGGAGATAAAGGAGATTTTGTTACTCAAATCATAGAAATGGCCAGAAAATCTGCAGCTGTGCTTGTTCCCTAAACCCCAGTTCTCAAGACTATCACAAACACAGTTGAGTATGTTATAGAGGAACTCTGATGTTAGGATATCCTGATATTTTACAACAAGTTGTAAGCCTACAGAACTTTTGCCCCAAAGGGGGACGTTATCTTTAGTAAACAGGACAGCAAACAAACTTAACCTTACTTCAGAGGTAAACATTATCTATGTCTTCCAAGGCTTTTAGATATACAGGAAGCATTGTAAAAACCATTCAGAAAAAGACAGTTGGTATCTCTAGTTGCAAAATGGACAGAAACTCGAGAGACACAGCATTTTTCCTAGAACTCCATCTCCAATCCATCACAAACAAGCAAACAAAAATCTTCTTGAATTAAAAACACACACACACAAAATCTGTGATGTCTCTGTGCCTATGTGTGTGCTAACTCACTTCAGTCTTATCCAGTTCTTTTGCTACTCCATGCACTGCAATTCACTAGGCTCCTCTGTCCATGGGATTCTCCAGGCCAAAAGAGTAGAGCAGGTTGCTATTTCCTCTCTCAGGGGATCTTCTCCAAAGTACAAACATTACTTAAGTTTTTCTATTCAAGACTCATTCTGAGGATAATTGGCAAATATTCAATACTTTGTTCATAACCAAAGGATTTTATTGACCGGTTTGAAATTCAGTCTTAATACACATTGTTTCTGTGCATATTTTAAAATCTTGTGGTGAGATATATGAAACAATCTAAATAGGCTCTCTATGCATTCTCTATGGTAATGTCACAAGCAGGGTTATTATGTCATATCCAGGGATATTGACAGGTTACAACAGATGTGGCTCAACATTTTTCTCTATTTAAAATGTTGACAGCGGCCATTGGTATATTGGAAGAGTATAATGTTTTCATAAATTAACTCCTAAAAAATGAAAAAATTGTCAATTTCTTTCAAGGTTACCACTCATTATGATCCTCTGAGGTCCCAAGGAAAGCTAGATATAAACTTCATCTGTGACTTGCACAAAGCACAGAATTCTTTGACATCTGTGCCAGCTCTTCCTCTATTTAAACTACATTTAGCTTCTGAACTAATGAAAAATGCTATCTTTAAATAAAATGGTGATTTTATGCTTGAATATTTTATAAACTAAAATATTTTTCTTATTCTATATATTGAGGTGACAAATAATACAAATTGAATGTAATAATTAGCAGTATTTTAGAACAATGAAATTTTGAAAAGTAGACCTCATTACATTAGAGCCTAATATTAATAGTTCATACTAGGCAGGCAATTTCATAAATGTAAATGTGTTAGTTCTAAGCATGGGGCTGACCCAGTGGCTTAGAGGTAAAGAATCTGCCTACAATGTAGCAGCCGAAGGAGACATAATTTGATCCACAGGTCTGGAAGATCCCCTGGAGCAGGGCATGGCGACCCACTTCAGTATTCTTGCCTGGAGAACCCCATGGACAGAGGAGCCTGGTGGGCTACAGTCCAGAGGTTGCAAAGAGTCAGACAGTACTGAAGTAACTTAGCAAGCATGCATACATCTCCAAGCATATGAGTTTTTCTCATGCTTTAGGGTAGTTGAGTTTTCAGAATGCCTGTCCATATTTGGCATTTTCTATAATTTCCTTGCAGGTGTTGCAGCAGTTTAAGACTTTAGCTTAGATAGATAGAAAACAATTAATTGTGTACGGGTTTAATTGAATAATATATTGGGCAAAATTTGATTTTTAAATTTCGCTTATTTTTATTTCTAACATTTCAATATCAATGCCTAAGTAGAATCCTTATATTGGTAAGGAGTGTCAACATATTTCTGAGTTAAATCATTTTTGTCCATGTACTCTTCAATAAGAACATCTATCATGACTTGGGAAAGATAATATTCTGATTATTTATGCAATTAATTGAGAAGATAAGCATTGGAACACACATAGAATACATGCTTAGAAAGTGTGACTGTAGCCTGGACACTGAAGGATGTTCATGCTATGTCAGATATCTGAAAACAGAAAGGCTTTTCAATGCTGTGAAGCAAGGATGTACTGTGGTTTGAAGGATAAATAAGGTCAAACAGGTCAATCTGCTCTAGATGTTATCTTTCAATTAAATGTCAGGGCAATTCCATGGAAAGTAGATATTGTGTAACAGAACAAAAAATAGTACTATTTATGCAATATTAAGTTTGATATAAGGAAAATAATAAAATACTACTTCAAGGGCAAGAAATACAGAGATAAGCTTTTAAAAAGTCTCAAATTTGAAGAAAGTGTTGTTGAAAATGTATTGTTGAGTTCAAATGAGTTCCAAAGCTATGGGAGCTTGGGATTTTTAAAATCAAGAAAGGAAAATAATCATTATTATTTCTTTATTCTAGCCTTTCCCTTGCATTGCATGAGTTTTCATTCAACTGCAAATTTCAACCTCTGGATCCATAATTATTTATAGTGCACAGTGAGAATATGTCTCATTAATTTTCATAACTATATTTAGCCAGGTAATATATGCCATGTATATTTTCTATCCATTCTTTTCTGCATTCCTCTTTACTCTATTCCATCATTTGCTGTCACGTTTTCCATATGATTCAGGCACCAAGGTTTCAAAGTGGTGGTGGATTACATGGAATTTTTAAGGCCCTAAGATCGCCCTGAGTTTTATTTATAAGTATATATAGAATGCCTCCCTTTCCCCCAGTCACTTGTGTTTTCCATGTTTACATGGACAATGAAACAGTAGAATTATCCTAATACTACAGTATCCCAAAGAAACTTTTAATGAAAACTGTAGTTTCCATTGTGCAATCATTTCTGCTATGCTATGCTATGCTAAGTTGCTTCAGTCATGTCCGACTCTGTGCGACCCCATAGACGCAGCCCACCAGGCTCCGCTGTCCCAGGGATTCTCCAGGCAAGAATACTGGAGTGGGTTGCCATTTCCTTCTCCAATGCATGAAAGAGAAAAGTGAAAGTGAAAGTGAACTCTCTCAGTCGTGTCCGACTCTTAGCGACCCCATGGACTGCAGCCTACCAGGCTCCTCTGTCCATGGATTTTCCAGGCAAGAGTACTGGAGTGGGGTGCCATTGCCTTCTCCAGCAATCTTTTTTACACATCACACTTTCATTCTCTTTTCTTTTTCAAATCACCTATCGTTTGAGAACTGAGCAGAAGTCCAAGGCAAGGAAGCTTACCTAGGCTGCCTTTATTGTTTTTAGTCCCTAAATCTTGTCTGACTCTTTGTGACCCGCATGAACTGCAGCACCCCAGGCTTCCCTGTCCTTCACTATCTCCTTAAGTTCGCTCAAACTCATGTCCATCGAGTCAGTGATACCATCCAAGTATCTCATCCTCTGTTGTCCACTTCTCCCCCTGCCCTCAAACTTTCCCAGAATCAGGGTCTTTTCCTTTGAGTCAGCTCTTTGCATCAGGTGGCCAAAGTATCGGAGCTTCTGCTTCAACATCACTCCTTCCAATGAATATTCAAGGTTCATTTCCTTTAGGGTTGACTGGTCTTTTCTAAACCTATATCCTCCTTTTTCCCATAAAAATCTTAATTCTTGATTTCATTTTCCAATTTGTTGAAACCACTTAATAAATTGCCTTTTTCAGGATTATATTTCACTGTTCACAAACAGCTTATGATGCTGACTGGGAAAGAAATTGGAAACAGAGATAACTAATAAATGATATAAAATTCAAGATCTGTATTATATAGAACAATTATAAAAACTGTCCTTTATAAACAGTAATTTCAATATATTGCAAATATCATACATGAGATAGAAATTTTAAATCATTTTGTGAACTATTAGAAATAAAATACAAAGGTTGAAAGTATCAAGGATGATTCTTCGGAGGAAATAGCATTAAAGGAAATAGCATTCTATGTAGTACTCAAAATATAATTTCTATTTTGAAAGAGGGAAATTAAGCATAAAAGAATATGGAAATATGTTAGATTATGGAAAGAATTCAGTAAGAATACCAAGGACTGTTTTTTTAAAAAGCCCTAATTTCTCATTAATTTTTTTTGAAAAAAAAAAGATTCAAAATAGTCTTCCTTTTTTAAGAGGTCAAGGACAATAATATTTGCCTCTAGGAAAACAACTGGTCTCTGCAATAATAGTAAATTTGATTGTTATGTTGATGCATGATGCTAAGATAACTTAAATGGTCTCATAATATATAATTTACAGATTAAGACAAAAATATAATTTTTAAATATTTCATTAAATTTAACATTTTTAAGTCATGCATTTTAATTTGTTCTTTAATAATATATGTTTTTTTAAAGTATAAATTACAGAGGTGACCAGTACTCAATTATTTCCCCCTTATCATAATGCCCATTGCTGCTGCTGCTGCTGCTAAGTCGCTTCAGTCGTGTCCGACTCTGTGTGACCCCATAGACGGCAGCCCACCAGGCCCCGCCGTCCCTGGGAATCTCCAGGCAAGAACACTGGAGTGGGTTGCCATTTCCTCCTCCAATGCATGAATGCCCATTAACCAAATTTAATTAGCTGGCTGATTTGAAGCATATGTATTTAAAAGACCTTTTCTCAAATCTTTCCCCTTCAAAGTTAGCACTTCTTACATGTTTGTGCTATTACAGGTTTTTTGTTTGATAAACAGTATCCTTTTCAAGAAATTGCATGCTATAGTATAAATACATATCCTGTTGATTTTCAAAGTATCACATCTTGACATTCATAAGCAAGTTGAAAGATAATTCTGTGTGTGTATGCACTGTTCTCAGTTGTGTCTGATTCTGTGACCCCATGGACTGTAGCATGCCACTAGCCTCCTCTGTCCATGGAATTCTCCAGGCAAGAATATAAGAGTGAGTTGCCATTTCCTTCTCCAAGAGATCTTCCTGATCCAGTGATCAAATCCATGTCTTCTGTGGCTCTTGCATTGACAAGCGGATTCTTTACCACTGAGCCACCTGGGAAGCCCAAAGATAATACTACGACTCAATATTTGCAGTATTTTTCAGCTTCACAATAACGTACAGTTTATTTATGATAATCATGGACATGCTTTGTAGACAGATGAATCACCTCAGGTTCTAAATTGATAAATCATTTAAAATGAGTAACCTAAAATGTATCTTTGCTTATCACTACTTTCTTAAAATATATTTCATGTACAATTATCTTTAATAGGAAAGCAATTATACACCTAATTTCTTCAATTATAAAGAAATCAAATATCAGAATCTTTAGATCGACTTAATATATTACCATAGTTGTACTGAATTTGTCCAGTTAATAATAAAATATAATAAAGAAAAATTCATGTTCTAATTTTGATGTTTTGTTAGTTGAAGTAAGAATATACATTTCCCACCACTCCATAGTTCTACATATGTTTACAGTTCTACATATGTTTACAGTTCTACATATGTTTACAAGAAATTTTTTCTTGGTTTATAGAGGAATGAGAAAATAAAGAATTCTACTTAATATCATGTCTTAATTATGGTTCACCCAGGCCTGTATATATATATTTTACATTGTAATAAACATTTTACTTCATCAAAAGTAATAAAAATTGTTTGTAATTCTCTTCAAAATGTTTTCCTGAGCTTTATATTTAATGTTATGTGGAATGGAATGTCTGTACATTAGAGGCCCTTTTAATGAGATACTGAAATTATGATTGCATATTAATACTACCAATCTATTCTGCCCTAGAAATTGACTAAAAGAAACAGAACTCCTCCATGCTTTGAGGTAGATTGCCTGTTATGAGAATAACAAACCAGATACCCATCCATAAAAATAGAGAGGAATTCATATCTGAAAAGTTATATGAAAAATGAGGCACAGATTTCACAAGGTTCGAATATTGCATAATATTATTTTGCACAGAGAAAAGTGAGAAAACAATTTCTTCTTTTTTTGACTGGTCTCTAAGTCTCTTGGTGTCTTAAAATTTTGCCTCATTGGTTATTACAAAAATAATTTAAAAAAAATCATCTTTGAAAGGGAATTCATCCCTGACACTCAGAAACACCTAAAATGTTTGCTCTGGAAAGAAATCCTTGGTCATATATAACAGATATAATATGAGAAGCTAAAAATACATGGAGAAAGGCCCCAGCTTTTTCAATCCTGTAGATTCTATTATCTTCTGCTGATTCTTTAGGTACTAAACATTCTATTATATGACTGAACACATCCTTTCAGCTATGTCACTTTAACTACCATTGCATGGGAGTCTTAGATTAAAAGCTTTTAAAGCCTATGTAGTTTCATTCACTGTATCAGGGTGCAGGGATACAAGTCAGTATATCTTGAGGAGCAAAAATTTTGAAACTGAATGTCAGCACTTTTCTCCTGTGTGTTGCTATTCTATGTCCTAATATCTTGTTATAAATATTAAAAAAGGAGTGTTTCAAAAATAATTAATGTGTTTTATATAAGCACATGAGAGACACTAAAACTTTAGCTCTCAAATTTTATTTTCCCTGACTCTGAAGGTTTTCTATCTAATATATTTATATGTTTATATATTTATATGACCTTCTCTGAAAATATATGTAAACCAACTTCATTTTCTGTTTTATGCCTGGTTTGTTTGTTTTTTGTTTCTATAACTAGTTATATTTTCTGTTATTCTTCATTATACCACCTTGGGGAAAAATAAACGCCTTAATTTATATTGAACTTAGGAGAAAAACTAGATTCCAATAAAAGATATATTTCTGTATTTATAAATGTATGTGTGTAGGAGAGGAGATATCTGTAGTATGTGCCTGTGTGTGTGTGAATATATAGGGATGATTTTAGAGCTTCTACTTTCCAACCACAAGGAACTAGGTGGTTCATTTAGAATAGGGCATCATATACTGAAAGTTGTTCTCCAGAATACAACTTCCACAGAATATCAATATGTTTTGCTGTTAAAAGAGGGATTTATTGATCACAAAAAAATGGGAAAGATCTTTTTAAATATATAAATTTCTTTATTGCAAGACTTCTCAAAGGTGTCAGTTGAATTATGACTCAGTAGAATCTCGTCTAAGACATAACTAAAAAAAAAAAAAAAATTCCAGTGTTTCCACAGATCTCCTCTTAGGGTTGATCTACTAAGGGATGAACCTTGAAAAATGAGAAATTTGAGGATCAGAGAGCTTAATCATCCTAAAACTGATAATATCTGAGATTCTAACTCAGAGTTCTGAATTGACACGTATGGTCCATCAGCCAGATCAATGTGACTTAGCCAAAATTTGAGAACGTCAGGAAATAGTTCGTGAGACACCATGTATCAGAGAAGAGTTTTCATTTTGTCATTGGGATAAAAATATAAAGAATATCTTAATAAAAAGGATGGTGTCTGTGTTTCCAGTGCTGAGAGAAAAACAATTATACGTTTTACAAAATAATAATAAAATACATATTTTGGACTCTGTAGGTGTAAAAATGTAAGGTCAAAATGGTAAGAATTTGATTGAAGTGGTCAGTTTGTTTAGTTGCTCAGGCAACTTTGTCTCAGTGTCTCTTTGTCACCCCATAGACTGCAGCATGCCAGGCTTCCCTGTCCATCACCATCTCCCAGAGTTTGCTCAAACTCATGTCCATTGAGTCGGTGATGACATCAACCCATCTAATCCTCTCGTGCCCCTATCCTCCTGCCTTCAATTTTTCTCAGCATCAGGGTCTTTTCAAATGAGTCAGTTCTTCACACCAGGTGGCCAAAGTATTGGAGTATCAGCTTCAGCATCAGTCCTTCCAATGAATATTCAAGGCTGATTTCCTTTAGGATTGACTGGCTTGATTTCCTTTCAGTACAAGAGATTCTAAGAGTCTTCTCCAACATTACAGTTCAAAAACATCAATTCTTCAGCACTCAGCTTTCTTTATGGTACAACTCTCACATTCATACATGACTACTGGAAAAACCATAGCTTTGACTAGACAGACCTTTGTCAGCAAAGTAATGTCTCTGCTTTTTAATATGCTGCCTAGGTTGATCATAGCTTTTCTTTCAAGGAGCAAGCATCTTTTAATTTCATGGCTTTCTCACCATCTGCAATGATTTTGGAGCCCAGAAAATAAATTATCTCACTGTTTCCATTGTTTCTCCATCTATTGGCTATGAAGTAATGGGAATGGATGCCATGATATTCATTTTTTGAATGTTGAGTTTTAAGCCAGCTTTTTCACTCTCCTCTTTCATTTTCATCAAGAGGCTCTTTAATTCCTCTTCACTTTCTGCCGTAAGGGTGGTGTCATCTGCATATCTGAGGTTATTTATACTTCTCCCAGCAATCTTGATTCCAGGTTGTGCTTCATGCAGCCTGGCATTTTGCATGATGTACTCTGCATACAAGCTAAATAAGCAGGGTGACAATATACCACCTTAATGTACTCCTTTCCCAATTTGCAAACAGTGCATTGTCCATGTCTGGTTTTAGCTTTTGTTTCTTGGCCTGCATACAGACTTTTCAGGAGGCAAGTCAGGTAATCTGGTATTCCCATCTCTTTAAGAATTTTCCACAGTTTTTGTGATTGACACACTCAAAGGCTTGGTGTAGTCAATGAGGCAGAAGTAGATGTTTTTCTGGAATTCTCTTGCTTGTTCTGTGATCCAATGGTTGTTTGTAATTTGATCTCTGGTTCCTCTGCCTTTTCTAAATCCAGCTGAACAGCTGAAATTCTCAGTTCATGTACTGTTGAAGACTAGCTTGGAGAATTTTGAGCATTACTTTGCTAGTATGTGAGATGAGTACAATTATGCAGTACAGACATAATTTTGAAAGGTAGTAAAATATTGTGAGGTCACTCATGTATATTAATTTGTTTTATTTAGCCTACAATGGAGAATTATGAATATGATATTTTGTATATGATTTTCCATCTTTAAATGCATAGTTTTCAATACTTTTTTGTAGGTCTTTTAAAACAATGTGTCTTAGAACGTAGATATATTCTTCCTAGTTAATAAAATGCAAATGTTGGAAAGGAACAGGTTTTAGCACTCCAGTAGCAGAGCAGTAAAAAACACCAGAGTCTTAGTGCATATTTTCATTTTATATTTTAAAGACATTCATCTATGTTATGAGTTTTAAAATGGCCAATCATTTTTATGCATAGTGTCACAATATTTTTCATCCAGGAAATATATATAACTTTCCTTGACTATTTAAATACCTCCTGAGCAGTTCATAAAAGTATTTCAAGAAAAATTATAATTTTATTTCAATATGTATTAGGCTGTCATTCATTGTTCCAGAAAAGGAGTTATGTTCCTTCTTACTCTATAGAAAGTACATAGACATTCATCTTAACTTTAAAGACAGTTAGGATAAATTAAATATCTCTAAATTCACTTATTCTACAAAATCAGACAGGAGTTTTCTAAAAGTTGCGTCTAAGGAACTAAAAGAATATTGATAGAGAAAAAACCATATTTACTAACCTGAAGTTTGGACAATATTAGTACAGGGTAATTTTAGTTCTTTTCAAGTGTAATTTTTCTTGCATAAACAAATGTCTAATATTATAATAGCAGCACTTCAAATAGCACTTAAAATCTACCTTTAAGTGGAAGAGCAGAATATGCGTGGAGTCCAGCATACAGTGGAAAGAGGGTGACAGTCACACCCCCAGGACCCAGATTCACAGTATCTAAGGATGAACTTAATCAGAACATAATAGAATGCTCCCCTCTCACACCCACTTGCACGGTAAGAAAACTCAGATAAAACTAACCATGAAATACACCAGGGAGAACCACAAGAGATAAATACTATGTGGTGAGAAGCTGCATAGTAGGAGGGATCAGAGACAAACTAGGAGCAGAAATTGAGAAACTCTCTGAAAAACTAACCCACATTCTAAAAGATAAGATCTTAATTCTTAAGAATTTCATGTTCAAGGTACACTGTAGATAAGTTTCAAATACAATCCAATTTCTGACTCTATTAATATACACAGTACAGGCCTTGCAGAAAAGAGGAATAAATCTGTTTCTATTCTCCAAAACATCAAGTTTGGTTTTAAACAAAAAGTATGCCATACAAGACACATTTTGTGTCTTCAAGGTAAACACAGTCTGAAGATGGAAATCAGGCTCAGATATGATATAGATATTTATACTACCAGAGGGGGAATTTTAATATATGTGATTAAAATGTTAAAGGCTCTAATGGAAAAGTTAAACATAATGCAGATCACATAGGTAATATACGCAGAAATGTTAAAAATGTAACTAAGAATCAAATAGAAAAACTAAAAATCAAAGGAGGAGATCAAAATGAAGAATGTTTAATGGCTTGTCATTAGACTCAACACAATTGAAAAAATAATTAGTGAACCTGAAGAAAGATGAAGATAAAATAACCATATTGAAATACAAAGAGAAGAAAATAGTCCAAGAGTTGTCAGTATCAGACACTTTAAGACACATATAATTGGAATCTAAGGAGGTGAAAAAAGAATGAGAATTATTTGAAATTATGTCTGATATTTTTTTCTAAAATCAGTAATAGACACCAAAATAGAGTTGACAGGAGCACAGAAAACAATGAACACTGTAAAACCAAAAAAGATTATACATAGGCACATCATATTCAAATGCTAAAAACCAAAAACAAAGATGAAGTCTTGAAGACAGCCCAGATTAAACAAAACATATTAACCTATAGTAGAAGGGTAAGAATTACAGCAGACTTCTCATGAAAACTCTGCAGGCAAGAAGATTAAGGAGAGAATTTTTCTAAGTACTAGAAGAAGAAAAATAAAATATAATTTTAGGAAAGTATACCCATGTAAATATTCTATAAAGTGAAAGAGAAATAAAGAATTTTTCAGAACAACTTAAATAGGGGAGATTCTGCTAGCAAACCCCTTCTAAAAGTAATATTAAAGGAAGATTTTTAGTTAGAATAAATATAATACAATGCTGAAACTTACATCAAAAAACAAAAGAGAAAATTTTGGATATAGTATAAATTTCCTTCTTTGTTTATTTCTTTTTTAATTGCTCTGAAAAACTCCTTGAATCAAAAACAGTAACAATTATTTTGTCCTCAGAACATATTTAAAGCTAAAAACAAATGATCAGACATTGAAACTATTTTTAAGCTATGAATTAGGTTTTACTAGGTGACTAGAGAAAATTACATAAAGTAATTCAGAATAAATAGGGCAAGATACAAAAAGATGTAGTTACTTGTATCTCAGAGTTTCTAACAACCAGTTTGTGAGTTAAATGAAATAATAGATGCAATTTATTTTCTATGTATAGTTACAAAGAATTATATATTTGACCTCTGGAAGATAAGTAGAAAAAATAAAGTTAGAAATGTTTATAATTGTTTCTAATGAGGTACCATTCCATTAATTTTTAAAACATTTCAAAAAGTATATATAAGTATATATCATTTTATATAAATGCCTATATGTGATTTCTTGTTTCTACTCAATCTTTCTATCCATGTCACTTTTCCACCACTAATTAACTGTATTTCCAACTTAATTTATATTTTCCAATGGTTTTCTCCATGCCTATATAATTGTAGAGACATAAAGCACATACAAACAGTAATAACAAACACTATGCTGCTGCTGCTGCTGCTGAGCCACTTCAGTCATATCTGACTCTGTGTGACGCCATAGATGGCAGCCCACCAGGCTCCCCCATCCATGGGATTCTCCAGGCAAGAGTACTGGAGTGGGTTGCCATTGCCTTCTTCAAACACTATGCTAACTGCACACAATTCTAAGTGTTTTTAAGATATCATCTCACGTAATATTTAGAATAACTGTATCAGTCAGTTTTCCCTGTAGCTCAAACAAGAAAGAATTTGCCTGCAATGCAGGAGACCCAGGGGTTAATCCCTGGGTCAGGAAGATCCTTTGGAGAAGGGAATGGCAATCCACTCCAGTTCAGCTTTCTTGCCTGGAGAATCCCATAGACTGAGAAGCCTGGCAGGCTATAGTATATGGGTTCGCAGAGTTGGAAACGACTGAGAGACTAAAACTTCACTTCATTTTACTTATCAGTCAGGCAGTTACTATCATCTCTGTTTTTCAGATGGGAAAATTTAGACACAGAGGGGTGAATCAGCATGCAACAGCACACAGCTTTTAAATTGCATATTTAGAATTCAAATTTAGGCCATCTGTATCCAGTGTCCATGTTCTGTTTGCTTTTAATTTTTATTGGAATATAGTTGCTTTACAATGCTGTGTCAGTTTTTTTTTTACCGTACAGCAAAGTCAATCAACTATACATATACATATATCCCCTCTTTACTGGTTTCCTTCCCATTTAAGTCACCACAGAGCATTGAGTAGAGTTCCCTGTGCCATACAGTAGGTTCTCATTAGTTATCTATTTTATATATAGTATCAGTAGTGTACAGGCATCTATGGTCTTAACTGCCATGTATCTTGCTTTTCACTAGCTCCTAACTAGAGAAAAATATTCAGTCTCCTACATTGCATATACGATATCATTTGAATCATATGATATTACTTCTCAGATGATAATGTGGAAGAAATAACTAGAGAAATCCTTTAATTAAATTGTACATTATGTTAGGTTAATTAAATGCACCTTAAGACAGAAAGAAGGTATTATTTTAGTAGAAGAAGGGGAAATTGCTAATGAGCTAAATACAATATTTATGAAGTTTTTATTAAACTGTCTTATTTAATTGTCTTCACTGACTTGACTAATTTTGTCTCTGGTAAATTACACTCTAAATTGTTGTTATTTTTAGTAGCTCTTAAATAAGATGTTCTAATGAATGAAATTTGGCAACCAGAAAGAATAAATAAACACATATCTCCATATATTTAAACTGTGTTGATGAGCTTCTGAGATATAAATTCAACTCTACATTTTGAGTAAATAGCAGAGTGACATTACTCTTAATCTAAAAGCATCTACACAGATATATTGCTATATGTGGAATGGGACCAAGAGACATTATGGTAATGTTGAAAGAACTGAATGATTTTAAATTAGATTTTTTAATTGCTATGCCACAGACTCTTAGATTTGAAGTGGTAATTAAGCAGCATTCTAATACACCTAGATTTTATATTTGCAAATTATTGTGATTTTATATGAAATCTCAAGAAGTTCTGGGAAGGCAATTTATTTCTTTGTAATCACACTTAAAATTTGTAATTTAAATCCAATCTCATATTCATGAGACATGTTTCTTAAAAACAACTTCCAATATTAAGACTGTGCCAATAAATGAACATTTTAAATAAATACAAAAGATATTAAAATGCAAAATGTCATAGGTGTAAACTAGAAGGATTCATTTATTTCTTAAATTTTGGCTTGAATTTTGGTTTTGTTAAAATATTCTTTTTTGTTTTAGTCAATAATATTTTAGATTTAGAAAATAAAAGTTGATCTAAGTTACCCCAAAAGAAGAAATCAAACAAGATAAACATAAACACACACACACACACAGGCAAAGTGGAAGGGGAAGTGGAGATACTTTGCCATATTATAGAAAATAAAGCCAAATGGATTGGAAATGCTATAGGACTACCTGAGATGTTATAGATAAAAAGCCACTTAGACCTGGAATCAAATTTCTCAGAACCTCTCTGTGAAGTGTCTTATCTCATCTACTCTATTATGTCAGCAAACTGGGTTTTTCTTCTCCATAACCTTATCAGGAAATGTCTATTCCAATAAAATTCATGATTGTATTTTCTCTCGTTTAATACTATTAGAGATTGACTGCATTCTCAATCAGCAAACCAAAATCTCTGATGAGAACATCTGCCTGGTCAAGTTGATTAATTTATCACCAACTGTGGTGTTGGAGAAGACTCTTGAGAGTCCCTTGGACTGCAAGGAGATCCAACCAGTCCATTCTGAAGGAGATCAGCCCTGGGATTTCTTTGGAGGGAATGATGCTGAAGCTGAAACTCAAGTACTTTGGCCACCTCATGTGAAGAGTTGACTCATTGGAAAATACTCTGATGCTGGGAGGGATTGGGGGCAGGAGGAGAAGGGGACAATAGAGGATGAGATGGCTGGATGGCATCACTGACTCGATGGACTTGAGTCAGAGTGAACTCCGGGAGTTTGTGATGGACAGGGAGGCCTGGCGTGCTGCTATTCATGGGGTCGCAAAGAGTCCGACACGACTGAGTGACTGAACTGAACTGAACTGAACCAGAGAATTACTCATTAGCATGGCAAAAATTTAACTATAGAGCTCTTTCCTTACTAAGAATGGTGGCAGAAAACATACATGAGTTCTTTATTAACTATTAAATAGTTTTTAAACTATTTAATATATTAACTATATAACTATAGTTACCATATTAACCATATAACTAATATATTAACTACATAACTATTAACTATATTTAAATAATATTTTCACTGTTGTGCAGTACAGTGTGAAATATACAAGGAGTTTTGCTGTGCTAATTCACTTCATTCATGTCTGACTCTTTATGACCCTATGGACTATAGCCCACCAGGCTCCTTTGGGGGGATTTTCTAGGCAAGAATACTGGAATGTGTTGCTATTTTCTTCTCCAGGGGATCGCCCCCAAGTAGGGATGGAACCTGTGTCTCTTAAGTCTCCAGCATTGGCAGACAGGTTCTTTACCACCTGGAAAGCCCCTATAAGGAGAAACTAAGTACATGAAAATTGAATTTATTGGTCTTTAGAATAGGTAGAGGAGGAACAATTATTTGATAGAAATTTTAAAATTTCATTAGAATTTTTTTCTGAAGAGAGAATACATTTTAAATCTGGATACTACTTATAAATGAACAAGTCAAATCAGTAACAGTCACTGATGTCTAACTCATGTCAATGTATGTATAATAAGTGCTCAACAAATATTTCTTGATGAATGGAAACTATAGATTTCGTTCCTCAAAAACTTATGGGCTCCTATATTGTCATTCAAATAGGAAACAATTGAAGTTAAGGTGTTCTTAAATGTATTACAAAAAGATTACCACTAATAGGGCCCTAGCTTTTTTGGTCATATCCTTGTGTATGTGCTCGGTCATGTCTGATTCTTTGCAACCCCATAGACTGTGCCCACCGGGCTCCCCCATCCATGCAATTTTCCAGGCATCTCCTTCTTCAGGTGATCTTCCTGCTCCAAGGATCAAACCTGAGTCTCTTGTGTCTCCCACATTGGCAGGCGAATTCTTTACCACTACTGCCACCTGAGAAGCCCCATTATACCCTTGGCAAGAAATCAAATTAAATCCATGTAAATAAATACCTGCTCTGTTTCAACAGGTAAAATATAAGTTTTCTGATTCATATATTTCTTTCCCAAGATATTGCATTACTATTTATTTTATTCTATAAATTTCATCATGAAACTGAAAACTAATTTTAAATCTGAAAAAATAAATTACAGGGATTCATTAATATGAAAAATGTTCTCAGTGAATAGAAATTCTGAATTTTCTTAGCCTTGTTCTTACACCGTTGTTTAGTTGCTGTGTTGTCTGACTCTTGCGACACCATGGACTGTAGCCCACCAGGCTCCTCTGGCCATGAGATTCCCAGGCAAAAAAACTGGAGTGTATTGCCATTTCCCTCTCTAGGGAATCTTCGCTACTCAGAATTGAACCCAGGTCTCCTGCACTGACAGAGAGATTCTTACCACTCAGCCACCAGGGAAGCTCCTTCATATCTTACAGAGTTTTAATTAATACTTTAATTGACTAACTCCAAAGATTTCCATTTAAAGCTGTTTCTTTTCTAGTTGTTAATTACTCTTCTGTTAAGTAAATAAATATTTCAAGTGTGCAGTGCTCCAAATCTGTTAGAATATTACTGTGTTTTGTTTTAAAGGGGGGAAATATTCAAAACATAATTGATATTGGGATAGAAATCTTACTGAAACAGAACTGTCTTCACATATATACTACTTCAATTCAAATTATCTTCAAAATGGTCTTCTAATTGCAATTGAAATATAAAACATATATAAGCATACACACTCATATATACAACTTTTTGACAATTTCATACACATAAACTTCATTTCAAAAAATAGGTAATATTTCTCTTTGCTATACTTAAATTATTTTTATTCTGTTTTGTTTTATTGCAAATTGCTTAAAAGAATATAGAACTTTCTGTAGCCTTGCTGCTAAATCTTTTGATTATAGGATTTACTGGTTTGATTCATGTGATTTATTTTAAATATATCACATTAGTTTCTTTTTTTATATGCTTAAATTTCTTAAAATCTAATTTGACTGTAATGTTCTCAATCCATTATTTGGACAAGTCTGTTACTTTTTATTTGTTGTTTACACAAATAATGTATTATTCCAATTTGAAAATAATAACTTCTATAATATTTGTACTTGCTGTACCTAAACTTTTCAATTATACCCACTTCAATATGTGTTTGTTGTTTAGTCACTAAGTCATGTCCAACTCTTTTGGGACCCCATGGACCATAGCACACCAGGCTCCTCTATCCATGGGATTTCCCAAGTGATAATATTGGAGTGAATTGCCATTTCCTTCTCCAGTGGATCTTCTCAACCCAGGAATCAAACCCACATCTCCTGCATTGGCAAGCGGATTCTTTACCACTGAATCAGCTGGGAAGACCTTTTTAAAGTATAGCTGCCTTAATTTATGTATGTTGTGATTGTAATGGTTCTTTAATTTGGCTATGTAAAAAAATTATTAAGGGCTTCCTCAGTGGCTCAGTGATAAAGAATCTATCTGCCAGTTCAAGAGATGCAGAGTTGATCCCTAGGTAGAGAAATTCCCCTCAAGAAATGGCAACCTACTGCAGTATTCTTGCCTAGGAAATCCCATGGACAGAGGAGCCTAGTGGACTATAGTCCACAGGGTAACAAAAGAATAGAACTTAATTCAGCAACATAAGAACAGCAACAGCAACACAATAGAATCATTGCTGAACTTTCAGAAATACTAATGCCTGCCTATTTAACACATCCAGAAATTTTCTTTATTTGATTTTGCAGAGTACAGAGTTCAGTCAACACTCCTTAGGTGATTCTAATATGCAGCCAAGTATGGGAACTAACTTCAGTTTGGGGATTGCCACTGAGTAAAATGCTTATATTTAAAATATGAAGCCTTAGAATTTAAACTTTTTAAAACTATTACTCTAAAATTGCAACTAATTAACATCTTAACAAAGAACTGTACAAAAAAGATCTTCATGACCCAGATAATCATGATGGTGTGATCATTGACCTAGAGCCAAACATCCTGGAATGTGAAGTCAAGTGGGCCTTAGAAAGCATCACTACAAAAAAAAAAAAAGAAAGAAAGAAAGAAAGCATCACTACGAACAAAGCTAGTGGAGGTGATGGAATTCCAGTTGAGCTATTCCAAATCCTGAAAGATGATGCTGTGAAAGTGCTGCACTCAATATGCCAGCAAATTTGGAAAACTCAGCAGTGGCCACAGGACTGGAAAAGGTCAGTTTTCATTCCAATCCCAAAGAAAGGTAATGCCAAAGAATGCTCAAACTACCATACAATTGCACTCATCTCACATGCTAGTACAGT
>NW_011495032.1:16136698-16142140 GCF_000754665.1 Bison bison bison
AGGTAATGCCAAAGAATGCTCAAACTACCATACAATTGCACTCATCTCACATGCTAGTACAGTAATGCTCAAAATTCTCCAAGCCAGGCTTCAGCAATATGTGAACCGTGAACTTCCTGATGTTCAAGCTGGTTTTAGAAAAGGCAGAGGAACCAGAGATCAAATTGCCAACATCCGCTGGATCATAGAAAAAGCAAGAGAGTTCCAGAAAAACATCTATTTCTGCTTTATTGACTATGCCAAAGCCTTTGACTGTGTGGATCACAATAAACTCTGGAAATTTCTGAAAGAGATGGGAATATCAGACCACCTTACCTGCCTCTTGAGAAACATGTATGCAGGTCAGGAAGCAATAGTTAGAACTGGACGTGGAACAACAGACTGGTTCCAAATAAGAAAAGGGGTTCGTCAAGG
The DNA here is from genome assembly GCF_000754665.1 of Bison bison bison. Taxonomy (NCBI): domain Eukaryota; kingdom Metazoa; phylum Chordata; class Mammalia; order Artiodactyla; family Bovidae; genus Bison; species Bison bison. The sequence goes on from NW_011495032.1 coordinate 16,137,113, forward strand.
CTGTATATTGTCACCCTGTTTATTTAACTTGTATGCAGAGTACATCATGAGAAACGCTGGACTGGAAGAAACCCAAGCTGGAATCAAGATTGCTGGGAGAAATATCAATAACCTCAGATATGCAGATGACACCACTCTTATGGCAGAAAGTGAAGAGGAACTCAAAAGCCTCTTGATGAAAGTGAAAGTGGACAGTGAAAATGTTGGCTGAAAGCTCAACATTCAGAAAACGAAGATCATGGCATCTGGTCCCACCACTTCATGGGAAATAGATGGGGAAACAGTGGAAACAGTGTCAGATTTTATTTTTCTGGGCTCCAAAATCACTACAGATGGTGACTGCAGCCATGAAATTAAAAGACGCTTACTCCTTGGAAGGAAAGTTATGACCAACCTAGATAGCATATTCAAAAGCAGAGACGTTACTTTGCCAACCAAGGTTCTTCTAGTCAACGCTATGGTTTTTCCTGTGGTCATGTATGGATGTGAGAGTTGGACTGTGAAGAAGGCTGAGCACTGAAGAATTGATGCTTTTGAACTGTGGTGTTGGAGAAGACTCTTGAGAGTCCCTTGGACTGCAAGGAGATCCAACCAGTCCATTCTGAAGGAGATCAGCCCTGGGATTTCTTTGGAAGGAATGATGCTAAAGCTGAAACTCCAGTACTTTGGCCACCTCACACAAAGAGTTGACTCATTGGAAAAGAGTCTGATGTTGGGAGGGATTGGGGGCAGGAGGAGAAGGGGACAATAGAGGATGAGATGGCTGGATGGCATCACTGACTTGATGGATGTGAGTCTGAGTGAACTCTGGGAGTTGGTGAGGGACAGGGAGGCCTGGAGTGCTGCGATTCATGGGGTCCCAAAGAGTAGGACACGACGGAATGACTGATCTGATCTGAACATATTAAAAATAAACATTAATTTGCATATCATAAAATTCATTCTTTTAAAGTGTACAATGAAGTGATATTTAGTGTAGTTACAAAGTTGGGCAACCATCAGCCCTATCTAATTTCAGAATAATTTCATCAGTGCCAAAAGAAACCCCATACCTATTAGCAGGCAGTCTACATTTCTCTATCCTATAGTAACTACCAGTCCACTTTGTGTCTGAGTAGATTTGTCTATTTTGGACATTTCAAATAAATTCATATAATATGGAATAATTTCTCAATTACTTGCACCTACAATTTCTTTCATCAGTGTCTTATGATTTTCCATTTAATTTATTCCTAGGTATTTTATCCTTTTTGATTATATTGTAGATGATATTGTTTTATCTCTTTTTCAGATATTTCATTTGTTACTGTTGAGATATGCGCCTGAATATTAAATGTTGTTTTGTACCTTGAAAATTTACTGAATTCCTTTATTAGTTCAAACATCGTTTGTTATTATTAGGACTTTATAAATATAAAATTGTTTCATTTGCAAATAGTGACTGTTTCCGTTCCAACTGGGATGTCATTTTAAAATGTATTTATCTTAATTGTTCTGGTTCAGACTTCCCATACTATGATTAATAAAAGTGATGATAGTGGACATCACAGATTTGTTCCTGATCTTAGAAGAGGGGTTTAAAACCTCTCATCACTGAACATGATGGTAGGTCTTGACTTGTCATATATGATTTTATTATATTGAAGTATGTTGCTTCTGTGCCCAATTAGAGTTTTTTTTTTTTTTTTTTTTTTATCATGAATGGATGTTGAATTTTGTCAAATGGCTTTTTACTTCATCTACTGAAATGATTATGGGCTTTATATATTCATTTCTATTATTGTGATGTATTACATTCATTGATTGTCATGTATTGAACCATCCTTGCCACAAAGATGAGTCTCACTTGATTATGGTATATGACCCTTTCAATATGCTGTTGAAATCATTTTTTAAGTTAAGAATATTTGCATCTGTATTCCTCAGAGATATTTTTAATACTTTTTTGAAGTGCCCATATATGATTTTGACATAAAAGTAATGCTGGCCTCATGAAATGAGTTTGAAATTATTCTCACCTATTTAATTTTCTGCATGAGCTTGAGAAGGATTGGTATTAATTATTCTTTAGATTTTTGGTAGAATTCACCAGTGAAACTATGTGGTCCTGGACATTTATTTACTGGGAACTTTTTGTTCCTCATTCAGCATTCTTACTTGTTGTCTATTCAGATTTTCTATCTTATTCAGATTCATTCTTTTTTAATTAATTTTTTAATTAATTTAATTACTTTACAATATTGTAGTGGTTTTTGCCATACATTCACATGAAACAGCCAGGGGTGCACATGTGTCCCCCATCCTGAACCCCCCACCCTCTTCCCTTCCCATTCTATCTCTCAGGCTCATCCCAGTGCACCAGCCCTGAGCACTCTGTCTCATGCATCACACCTGGACTAGCAATCTATTTCACATATGGTAATATACATATTTCAATGCTATTCTCCCAAATCATCCCACCCTCGCCTTCTCCCACAGAGTCCAAAAGTCTGTTCTTTATCTCTTTGTATCTTTTGCTGTCTCACATATTGGGTCATTATTACCATCTTTCTAAATTCCATATATATGCATTAATATACTGTATTGGTGTTTTTCTTCCTGACTTACTTTACTCTGTATAATAGGCTCCAGTTTTATCCACCTCATTAGAACTGATTCAAATGCATTCTTTTTAATAGCTGAAAATATTCCATTGTGTATACGTACCACAGCTTTCTTGTCCATTTGTCTGCCGATGGACATCTAGGTTGCTTCCATGTCCCAGCTATTGAAAACAGTGGTGCAATGAACATTGGGGTAAACATGTCTCTTTCAATTCTGGTTTCCTTAGTAGTGTATGGTTCTTGATAGGTAATGTCATGCAAAATACCAGGCTAGATGAAGCACAAGCTGAAATCAAGACTGCTGGGAGAAATATCAATAACCTCAGGAATGAAGATGACACCATCCTTATGGCAGAAAGAGAAGAGGAACTAAAGAGCCTCTTGAGGAAGGTATAAGAGGAGAGTGAAAAAGCTGGCTTAAAACTCACCATTCAGAAAACTAAGATCATGGCATCTGGTCCCATCACTTCATAGCAAATAGTTGCAGAAACAATGGAAACAGTGAGAGAATTTATTTTCCTGGGCTCCAAAATCACTACAGATGGTGACTGCAGCCATGAAATTAAAAGACACTTACTCCTTGGAAGAAAAGCTATGACAAACCTAGACACATATTAAAAAGTAGAAACATTATTTTGCTGACAAAGGTCTGTATAGTCAAAGCTATGGTTTTCAAATAGTCATGTATGAATGTGAGATTTGGACCATAAAGAAAGCTGAGCACTGAAGAATTGATGTTTTTGAACTGTGATGTTGGAGAAGACTCTTTAGAGTCCCTTAGGCTGCAAGGAGATCAAACCAGTCAATCCTAAAGGAAATCAGTCCTGAGTATTCTTTGGAATGACTGATGCTGAAACTGATGCTCCAATACATTGGCCAACTGATGTGAAGAGCCGATTCACTAGAAAAGATCCTGATACTAGGAAAGATTGAAGCCAGGAGGAGGATGGGAGGACAAAGGATGAGATGGTTGGATGGCATCACTAGCTCAATGGACATCAGTTTGAGTAAGCTCCAGGAGATGATGAAGGACAGAGAAGTCTGGCATGCTCAGTCCATAGGGTAACAAAGAGTTGAACATGGCTGAGTAACTGAACAACAATAATTCTGGGGACTTATTTATTCTAGGTTATAAAATCTGTTGAGGTATAATTGATGATAGTTGTTTCTGTCATATAATCTTGATTTCTAATTTATCTCTGTGTTTCTGGCAGCTAATGAGATTCTCCAGTTTATCTTTTCTATCGTCGTACATTTATGTCCTTCAATGAAGTTCTACTCTTCTCTAGTCTTACTTCTTCATGTCCTTTTAACCCATAGAAAATACTTTCTTTAATTGTCTAATTTTACTTCACTCTTGTCACTCCTATTCTCTACTCAAAATATTTGTGTTACTTTACCTTGATCACCAACCAAAAACTTGATAATAACTTTATTCCAGTACAGTATTGCTTCCTTTTTTTTTTCGGTTTAATTTGTGTAGGGATCGAATTTTGCCTAATCCTTAAATACCTCTGTTCATATTTACTGATTACAATAGTTAGTACATATTCTTACCATTATTTCTTTCACCTTTTTGAGATATAATTGACAGCACTGTATGAGCTTAAGATGTATAGCATAATGATTTGACTTACACTAATCATTAAATGATTACCACAATAGATTTAATGAGCATCCATAATCTCATTGAAGAAGTGGAGAACTTTTTGCCTTGTGTTGAGAAGTCTTAGGATCATCACCGTTTTTTGAAAATATACTTCAATTTTTTAAGATGAAGCTTAGTTCACTATCCTTTGAATAAAGACTAGACTGAGTAAGCTACTTCCAAATAATAGTATATCTAAAGAGAAAAATGGCAACATTGAAGTGAAGAAACCAGACAGACACTTAGCCAAGTGATCAAGTTAACATCAGCAGTCATAGGTCAGGTCAATAGTATATGCATACTGCCTTTGTAGTATTTCTTTCCAAAACTCTATGGCTTCAGTATAATCATGAAAAAGAAAATTAAAGTAAAAATTGAGAGTCATTCTACAAAATATATGACACAAATACTTGACCTTAAAAAGTATCAGGGATGTAAGGAAAAAAAAAATTACAGATTGCTTTGGAGAAGACTAAAGAAACTGACTGATGAACAGCAAGGTGATAGCTTGGCTTGAATCCTAAAATAGAATAAAAATGTTACTGAAAAACTGGTGAAATATAAATAGTTCTGTAGTTAGTATAGCTTACCAATGTTAGTTGCTTGGTTTTGATGAATATGCCATGCTTACACTGATAATCGGAGAAGGCAATGGCACCCCACTCCAGTACTCTTGCCTGGAAAATCCCATGGATGGAGGAGCCTGGTAGGCTGCAGTCCATGGGGTCGCTAAAAGTCGGACACGACTGAGTGACTTCACTTTCACTTTTCACTTTC
>NW_011495032.1:16142240-16150279 GCF_000754665.1 Bison bison bison
GCAGTCCATGGGGTCGCTAAAAGTCGGACACGACTGAGTGACTTCACTTTCACTTTTCACTTTCATCCATTGGAGAAGGAAATGGCAAGCCACTCCAGTGTTCTTGCCTGGAGACTCCCAGGGACCGGGGAGCCTGGTGGGCTGCGTCTATGGGGTCGCACAGAGTCGGACACGACTGAAGGGACTTAGCAGCAGCAGCAGCACGCTGATAATAACATTAAAGAAAGATAGATGAAAAGTACAAGGGAACACTCCACACTATCTTTGTAACGGTTTGATAAGTGTAAAATTGGCCTTCCCTGGTGGCTCAGCACTATAGAATCCTCCTGCCAATACAGGAGATGCCGATTTTATCCCTAGGTCAGGAAGATCGCTTACAGAAGGAAATGGCATCCCACTGCAATATTCTTGCCTAGGAAATCCCATAACAGAGGCGCTTGCCTGGCTACAGTCCATGGGATCACAAAAGAGTCGGACATGGCTTAGCGATTGAACAATAAAACAACAAAATCCAAAATTATTTAAATATAGAATAGCAAAGAAGAGATGAGTAATATCCTATCCACAAGTGGATATTCTCAGAATTATAAAGATTAAATTTTTACCTAAATATATTATCAGTGAAAGATATTTAATTTAACATGTATGTATGTGTGTATATATATATATACACACACACACACAAGATTTATGGCAGAATTTGAAAAGTTGGTTATAAAGTTACATGCAATTAGAAATCCCAAGGCTTTGTTGTAAAAAGAATAGGTAGATATGTGTGTGTGTGTATGTATTTTATACATATGAATTCACTGATATATTTTGCAATTATATGTATTACATAATTAATTATAAGAATGATATATATACAGTAACATAATAATTAAGACATTAAAGTATTGTTCCAGGATGGGTTAATAGTATGTTATTTTTCCCCAGCTGACTAATAAGATTTAGATTGTGCAGCTGTGCTCTTTATTTCTTACTCTCCTGGCCTACTAATCTTAGAATTGGCCAGTGTCTTTCCCATCACTCCTGTTTGATGTTCCTGGAATTATCCCCACTTCAATGAGGATTGTTAAATCCAATTCACACTTCTGGTTTAAAACAAAAATCATTTTTTTTTTTCTGGTCTTTTTCTGACTGAATAAGGAGCGATAATCCATATTATAAACTTAATACTTTTGCAATACTTACGAGAGTTGCAATTTTGTCCTTATCTATATTTTCTAAAGTATTTTCTAAAGATACAACTTCCTTATCAGTTTAAGAGAAGTGCCAAAACAAAATACCTTAAATTGGGTGGCTTAAACCACAGAAACGTATTTTCTCACAGTTATGGAGGCCAGGCAAAATCAAGTTGTTGCCGCGTTTGATTTCACCTGAGGCTTGTCTCCTTGACGTGCAGCCAGTCGCTTTCTGCCTTTGTCCTTACCCTGCTTTTCCTTAGTGCACACATCCCTGACGTCTCTGTGCTTCCAAAAGTACATCACCTATATTTGATTAAGGCCCTGCCCTGATGGATTCATTTTAACTTTGTCACCTCTTTAAATAATTTATCTCCAAATATGATTTCCTTCTTAGATATTGGGACTTGGGACTTCAACATATGAATGTTAGGGAGACATAGGTCAGCCATAATATTCTCCACTTGATTGAGCTTCATAAGGATATAGCACATGTCTGTCTTGTCCATAACTGTGTTGTTGTTTAATGAATGAATGAATATGTATACATTACCATGCCCCATATGTGGAAATAAGTTGTGACTTTGTTTTTATTTACAAAATAGTCTAAATTAAGTTGAATGCCTCAATTTATAAACAATTGAACAGCTTAAAATAGGTAGAAATACATTCACAACCTGAGACAATGAGAGTAATTTTGAAGTTAAATATAATACTTATGTTACTAAGGTGACAATTTTGTCATTTCTTTCTTACTTTATTTTATGGAGTTTAAGAGTAATATCATTAAAACAAACAAACAAAAATCAATGTGATAAAACTATACTAACCTGTGTGTTCTTGAACTATATTTCTGAAGCTGGTTCCTTAAGAGACTTTAGTGTATGCTTTTCTTGAGCTGTCGCCTTGTTAACAGGCAATCATTTTCCTGAGTGAATTTTTATAACAGTTCTTATGTAAAACTTGGCTCTTCAAAAGTTTTCTTATTTGTGTCTTTTTTTAAAAGGATAGAATATTAATATATAATTTTATTTGGATATCATACAGGCATGAACCTAACAGAATCCCCAAAGAACATACAGTTAAGGAATGTACAAATTACATGAACTGTTTTTCTGTGCATGTATTTTCAGTAAAATTTTATTACTTTAAAATATTATTTTTTATTCAGTAAAATTTTATTTTAGTATAATATATACACAGAGAAGTTTCTATGTTAAGTTCATAGCTCAGTTCATTTTTAAGTAAAATCACTAATGTAATCTGCACCCAAATAAGAAATAGAACCAGTTTTCTCTAATGCATCCCTCAAGTTGGTAAACTCCTTCCAAGCTAATACCAGGACTTTTATCTCCATAGACTTTTCTTTAAAGATTTCCAATTTTATGCAAACTAAATTATGCTTGATATACTCTTTTAAATCTAGCTTCATTTGAAGTCATTCATTCAGAAATATGCTTATGAATCCATTTGCATTGTTGCACATAGCAATTGTTTGTATAGTAAATATATTTCAATTTGTCCATCCTACTGTTGATGAATATTTGGGGTGTTTCTATCATTTATTTTTCCTTATTTGACATAAATGCTTTTGGAACTCTTAAAACTGTGTTTAGTATAAATATCTACGTTGGACCTACACTGATTAGAATTTCTATGTCATAATATACATATATTTTCGCTCTTAGTAAATTCTGCCTAAGTGGCAATACAGTTTCCATTTTGCTCACTCTTTCTTGGGATATTCACCCTTAAAACCCAGCCACCATACTTTGAGAAAGTTAAAAATATACAACTCTAGTTGATGTCTCACCTCACAGCACACATTAACCACCCAACATTTCAGTAGGAAAACCCTTGGATGAATCTAACTTTCAACTGTCTTGACACACTGATTCGTGCCAAGTGGAGAAGAGAAGAGCAGTCCACACTGACCTGAAAAATTGCATATTTGCAGGCAAATATGCTGGACTGGAAGAAACCCAAGCTGGAATCAAGATTGCCAGGAGAAATATCAATAACCTCAGATATGCAGATGACACCACCCTTATGGCAGAAAGTGAAGAGGAACTCAAAAGCCTCTTGATGAAAGTGAAAGTGGAGAGTGAAAAAGTTGGCTGAAAGCTCAACATTCAGAAAACGAAGATCATGGCATCTGGTCCCACCACTTCATGGGAAATAGATGGGGAAACAGTGGAAACAGTGTCAGACTTTATTTTTCTGGGTTCCAAAATCACTACAGATGGTGACTGCAGCCATGAAATTAAAATATGCTTACTCCTTGGAATAAAAGTTATGACCAACCTAGATAGTATATTCAAAAGCAGAGACATTACTTTGCCAACAAAGGTTTGTCTAGTCAAGGCTATGGTTTTTCTTGTGGTCATGTATGGATGTGAGAGTTGGACTGTGAAGAAGGCTGAGCGCCAAAGAATTGATGCTTTTGAACTGTGGTGTTGGAAAAGACTCTTGAGAGTCCCTTGGACTACAAGGAGATTCAACCAGTCCATTCTGAAGGAGATCAGCCCTGGGTTTTCTTTGGAAGAAATGATGCTAAAGCTGAAACTCCAGTACTTTGGCCACCTCACGAGAAGAGTTGACTCATTGGAAAAGAGTCTGATGCTGGGAGGGATTGGGGGCAGGAGGAGAAGGGGATGACAGAGAATGAGATGGCTGGATGGCATCACTGACTTGATGGACGTGAGTCTGAGTGAAGTCCGGGAGTTGGTGATTGACAGGGAGGCCTGGCGTGCTGCGGTTCATGGGGTCGCAAAGAGTCGAACACGACTGAGTGACTGATCTGATCTGATCTGATCTGATGTATGCTCCGAGGGCTTCTCAAAGTGGTGTTAGTGGTAAAGAAGCCACCTGCCAATGCAGAAGACATAAGAGACATGGGTTTGATTCCTGAGTCAGGAAGATCCCAAAGAGCAAGACATGGCAACTCACTCTAGTACTCTTGCCTGGAGAATCCCATGGACAGAAGAGCTTGGAGGGCTACAGTCCATAGGGTTGCAAAGAGGCAGACACAACTTAAGCAACTTAGCACACATGCATGCATATACACTGCCATTGTTTTGATCCACTAAATTTTGGAGTAGTTGGTTATGCAGCAATTAATAATTGGAAAGGGAGGGATTTCATTAGCTTGTAGATGACAATGAAATAGTGAAAGATTTATCATATCTGCAACATCTAGACATGTCTAGATGTTACCCAGTCCAACCATGCTCTGCTTGCTGCACTACAGGCCAATAAAATTGGAGACAAGGTTTTGAGGCAAGAAATACATCTTTATTAGTAAAGTTGACTCACAGAGACAATGGAAGACTAATATTTCGAACTAACCATCTTGTTGCTATCTTTATGCCAGGTTCTTTTATAGAACAGAGAGGGGAGGAGTTGAGGAAGTAAAGTAAAAAGGCCATTATCTTGCAGATATCTCCTAGAATGGCCAATGTCCATGAAGGGTGTGTTAATCTCTTCTTCCTTAAAGACATTTAGAGGTGTTGGTTGTTGTGCCCTCAACTAGGGACAGGTTTCCCTGTCCTTCACCATCTCCCAGAGTTTGCTCATACTCATGTCCAACTTAATCCAACCATCTCATCCTCTGCCTTCCCCTTCTCCTTCCATCAATCTTTTCCAGCATGAGGCTCTTTCCCAATGAGTGGGTTCTTCACATCAGGTAGCCAAAGTATTGAAACTTCAGCATCAGCATCCGACCTTCCAATGAATATTCAAGGTTGATTTTCTTTAAGATTGACTGGTTTGATCTCCTTGCTATCCAAGAGACTCTCAAGATCACCAGCACCACAAATCAAAAACATCAATTCTTTGGCACTCAGCCTTCTTTATGGTCCAGCTCTCATATCTGTACATGACTACTGGAAAAAACCATAGCTTTTACTGTATGAAACTTTGTTGGCATAATGATGTCCCTGCTTTTTAATACTCTGTCTAGGGTTGCATAGCTTTCTAAAATTTAGCCAAAACCTCTGTCTCTTTCTGTCTCTGTTTCTTCCTCTCTCTCTCTATCAAAAAGAAAGCCAAAAAGAAAAAAAAAAATCTAGTTTAAAAGATTATAATGTAGACTTTTTAAACTTAACTTTGATGAAATATAATTCAAGCAAGAAAATGTGCCCATTTTAGAATGAGTTTAACAAATGTGTATGCTTGTGTAGTCAGCACTACATAGTAGTGCTGAATGCACTATTAGATATATAATGCATTCATAACAATGAAAATTTCCTGTGACATTTTTCTTCATTTGCTGTCTATCACTACAGATCGGAGAAGGCAATGGCACCCCACTCCAGTACTCTTGCCTAGAAAATCCCAGGGGCGGAGGAGCCTGGTAGGCTACAGTCCATGGGGTCGCTAAGAGTCGGACATGACTGAGTGACTTCACTTTCAGTTTTCACTTTCATGCACTGGAGAAGGAAATGGCAACCTACTCCAGTGTTCTTGCCTGAAGAATCCCAGGGATGGTGGAGCCTGGTGGGCTGCCATCTATGGGGTCGCACAGAGTCGGACACGACTGAAGTGACTTAGCAGCAGCAGCATCACTACAGATTAGACTTGTCTTACCTAGAGCTACTCATAAATGAAATTATACAGGATGAACACTTGTATGTTTCATTTTTTGTTCTTTATAAACTTATGGAGATTTAATCATCATCTTTTTGGGGATTCACATATTTAGGAGTGTAATCACTGAGTTGTTTATAAAAGACACATCAAACTTTTCAAGAAACTTCCATACTGGTTTTCCAAATGGTTTTAACCCTTTTATTTCTCACTGGGAGCATTCTTTGTCCTCCACATCTTTGCCAACAGTCAGTCTTTTTGGTATTAGCCATATTATCTGGGCTTCCCATGTGGCACTAGTGGTAAAGAACTCATCTGCCAATACAGGAGACATAAGAGATGTTGGTTTGATCCCTGGGTTAGGAAAATCCCCTGGAGGACATGACAACCCTTTACAGTATTCTTGCCTGGAGAATCCCCATGGACAGACTAGCCTGGTAGGCTGCAGTTCATAGGGTTGCAAAGAATCAGACATGACTGAAGTGGCTTAGTACATATTGTATTATCCGTAGGTTTATAGTGGTATATTTGTGTGTGTGTGTGTGATTTTAGTCGTTCAGCAAGTTTTCTTGTCCTTTTCAGTCATCTGTGTATCTTATTTCAGGAAGTGTCTGTTCAGATATTTAGCACATTTTTATTGGGTTATGTTTCATTATTGAACTTTAAGAGCTTTATGCCATTTAGATGTTAGTAATTTGCCAGATACATGTATTTTTTTTATTGTGAATATTGTCATCTACTCTGTAGCTTCATTCAAATGCTTTTAGTTAAAATTTTCCAGATCAGAATATTTTAGTATCTGTGAACTTCAATTTTATTTTTCTTCTTTTATAGATTGGATTTTTTTTATTATTATTTTTCCCACTCCATGTTTATGAAGATTTATTCCTATCCTTTCTTCTATAAATTTAGTAGTTTTACATTTTACCATTTATGTTTCATTTTGAGTTTTTGTTGGAATATCTGAATATTTAACTCTTAATTTTACTATTGAATTGACTGAGTCCTTTTGTAAAAAAAAATCAGTTCACTATGGGTATATCTCAGACCCTACTTTGTTCAATTAATTTATATTTTTATCCTTAATCCAACAAACAGTTGATTACTGTAGCACAATAATACAATTTATATCAGGAATTTTTGACTATTCAGTGTTTTTGCATTACTACATATATTTCCTATTGATTTATTATTTAGTCTTCATTATATCCTAATGTGATTTTGACCAAGATCATAGTGAATCTGTACTTCAAATCAGGGAGAATCATCATCTAAAACTATGGATTTTTGATGCAGTTATTTATACCTTTCTTAATTTCTCTCAGAAATGTTTTATATTTTTCAAGTTTGAATCTTGCACAAGTTTGTTAACTTCTTCTGAATTTGATTTTTAATGGTAGCATAAGATACACCTTTAAAATGTCTAATTCTTATGTTTCTTGCTAATCTATAAAAATATAAATGATATTTTACTTTTAACTTATGTCCAGTGACCCTTTTATTGATTAATTCACTGACTAAACTATGTAATTATAGTAGGTTTTGTTTTGTAGTTTCCTTAGAAATTTCTACAGGCACATTTCTGCCACTTAGCATGTCTATTTGATAACAAACACTGTAAATATTATAATTTCAAATGTTCAGATATTATGTTTTCCATCTAAAAAGGAAATTTGGAGATTTAATTTTAAGGCACTTGCATTATATGCAGGTCATTTTGATTCCTTTGAGACCTGTTTTAAAACTTCGCTTCAGTTCAGTTCAGTTCAGTTGCTCAGTCATGTCCGACTCTCTGTGACCCCATGAATCACAGCACTCCAGGCCTCCCTGTCCATCAACAAATTCTGGAGTTCACTCAGAATCACGTCCATCGAGTTGGTGATGCCATCTGGCCATCTCATCCTCTATCGTCCCCTTCTCTTCCTGCCCCCAATCCCTCCCAGCATCAGGGTCTTTTCCAATGAGTCAACTCTTCACATGAGGTAGCCAAAGTATTGGAGTTTCAGCTTTAGCATCAGTCCTTCCAATGAACACTCAGGACTGATCTCCTTTACGATGGACTGGTTGGATCTCCTTACAGTCCAAGGGACTCTCAAGAGTGTTCTCCAACACCACAGCTCAAAAACATCAATTCTTCGGCACTCAGCTTTCTCCATGTCCACCTCTCACATCCATACATTACCACTGGAAAAACCATAGCTTTGACTAGATGGACCTTTGTTGGCAAAGTAATGTCTCTGCTTTTCAATATGCTATCTAGGTTGGTCA
>NW_011495032.1:16150411-16163127 GCF_000754665.1 Bison bison bison
AATGTTAAGCTTTAAGCCAACTTTTTCACTCTCCACTTTCACTTTCATCAAGAGGCTTTTTAGTTCCTCTTCACTTTCTGCCATAAGGGTGGTGTCATCTGCATATCTGAGGTTATTGATATTTCTCCTGGCAATCTTTATTCCAGCTTGTGCTTCTTCCAGCCCAGCGTTTCTCATAATGTACTCTGCATACAAGTTAAATAAACAGGGTGACATTATACAGCCTTGATGTACTCCTTTTCCTATTTGGAACCAGTCTGTTGTTCCATGTCCAGTACTAACTGTTGCTTCCTGACCTGCATACAGGTTTCTCAAGAGGCAAGTCAGGTGATCTGATATTCCCATCTCTTTCACAGTTTATTGTGATCCACACAGTCAAAGGCTTTGGCATAATCAATAAAGCAGAAATAGATGTTTTTCTGGAACTCTCTTGCTTTTTCGATGATCCAGCAGATGTTGGCAATTTGATCTCTGGTTCCTCTGCCTTTTCTAAAACCAGCTGGAACAAACTTTGCTTATGCAGAACTAAAATAGATGTTCTCGAGGGATATCTTGAGATGGATGAGATGCCATCTGGCCATCTTCTCCTTCTCCTCCTGCCCCCAATCCCCCCCAGCATCAGGGTCATATACTTATATATACTGAAATTTATATACTTATACTGAAATTTATCTTCTTGTAGTTTGTTATTGAAAATCCCATTTAGTGTCCAAGTACTCCCCATTCTGGCTGGTCTGACCTTGCAAGTCTTTCTAGCCTGTGTGATCTCTGGAAATGGTTCATTTTAAAACTTTCCATTGTGTGTGTTGTGGGTGGTGAGGGTAGGTGTAGGTGTGGTTTCACCTTTGCATGTGCAGTTCAATATAGAGCAAAGATCCTCTATATATTTCTGAGGTGCTTTCTGTGTATATTTCCTTGATAGAACTCTGCCCTACAACTTCCAGCTGCCTCAGCCGCCCCAAATGTCAATTATCTCTTTTAACTCAGTGAGACCTTCAGGCTCTTTGAATACTTGCTCTTTGTCCTTGAATTTCTGAAACTGCCTTCAGGCATAATGCCTGGGCAATTGGAGTGCTTATTTCCATCTCTCAGGGATCACAATCTGTTGCTTCCTCTTGTCCAAAGTCTGCTAATTTTTGCTTCATATAGCTTTGTAATTATGTATGGTAAGATTTCAAGTCATAAATGGCCTATTCTGGCATGGCCAGCAAGTTAAGATGCAAAATATAGTTTATATGAAAAACAAATTATGCAAGTTGTATAATTCAGCTATATAAAACTAGTAAATCCTCTTGTTTCAGTATCAGACTAAGTGCACTTTAAATTAATATACCTCTAAAATTTAAAATAAGTGGTCGGCCATGTTATTGACCATCTATTGATAGCTATATGGGGGGAAGATAGATAGATAGATCTAGATATTCTTGTAGTGGGAGAAGAATTTGATGTTTTCTCAATTTATTCAAATACTGCATATAAAAAGTAGAGGGTTGATGATGACAATATATTTTGAAAAGGTATGGTGATCATAAAAACACAAAACATGACTAATAATAATTTATATTGCATTTTGAAAAAAGTTAAAAATCCATATTGTATCTATTGATAAACTATATCAATATGGAAGGGAAGTTATGACCAACCTGCTGCTGCTAAGTCACTTCAGTCGTGTCTGACTCTGTGCGACCCCATAGATGGCAGCCCACCAGGCTCCCCTGTCCCTGGAATTCTCCGGGCAAGAACACTGGAATGGGTTGCCATTTCCTTCTCCAATGCATGAAAGTGAAAAGTGAAAGTGAAGTTGCTCAGTCTTGTCTGACTCTTAGAGACCCCATGGACTGCAGCCTACCAGGCTACTCCATCCATGGGATTTTCCAGTCAAAAGTGCTGGAGTGGGATGCCATTGCCTTCTCTGTGACCAACCTAGACAGCATATTAAAAAGCAGAGACATTACTAGGCCAAAAAAGGTCCATCTAGTCAAGGCTATGGTTTTTCCAATGGTCATGTATGGATGTGAGAGTTGGATTGTAAAGAAAGGTGAGTGCCAAAGAATTGATGCTTTTGAACTGTGGTGTTGGAGAAGACTCTTGAGAGTCCCTTGGACTGTAAGGAGATCCAATCAGTCCATCCTAAAGGAGATCACCCCTGGATGTTCATTGGAAGGACTGATGTTGGAGCTGAAACTCCAATACTTTGGCCACCTGATGAGAAGAGTTGACTTATTTGAAAAGCCCGTGATGCTGGGAAAGATTGAAGGCAGTAGGAGAAGGGGACAACAGAGGATGTGATGGTTGAATGGCATAACCAACTCAATGGAGATGAGTGTGAGTAAACTCCCAGAGTTGGTGATGGACAAGGAAGCCTGGCGTGCTGCAGTCCATGGGTTTACAAATAGTCGGACACAATTGAGCGACTGAACTGACTGACTGATGTAGATAGATAAACGTGAATTAGACCATTCTCAGGGTAAAGTTGGAGGATTCATTAGCTACAGAAATTGACCCTAGGCTAATTTTCATCTTACTACAGACTTCATAACTTTGTATCCTCTAAAAGTGAAAGTGAAAGTCACTCAGTCTTTGTGACCCCATTAACTATATAGTCCATGGAATTCTCCAGGCAAAATACTGGGTGGTTTGCCATCTTCTACTCCAGGGGATCTTCCCAACCCAGGGATTGAAGCCAGGTCTCACACATTGCAGGTGGATTCTTTACCAGCTGAGCCACCAGGAAAGCCATTGTATGCAATAGAACCATCTAATTAATTAATTAATTACTTTGCCTGCACTGGGTCTTTGCTGTGTGTGGGCTTTCTGTACTTGCAGCTAGCAGGGGGCTACTCTTTTTTGCGATGTGCAGGCTTCTCATTGCAATGGCTGCTGTTGTTTCAGAGCACAGGCTCTAGGTGCCCAGACACAGTAGTTGTGGCACATGGGCCTCATTGCTACATGGCATGTAGAATCCTCCTGCACCCAGGGATTGAATCCATGTGCCCTGCATTGGCAGGCGGATTCTCATCCACTGTACCACCAGGAAAGTCCCCAAATCATCTATTTTTAATAATCTCTTTGGTTACAATACCAGAGAATATTATTTACTATACTCCAATAGCTGGAGAAGGAAATGGTAACCCACTCCAGTACTATTGCCTGGAAAAAAATCCCATGGATGGAGGATCCTGGCTACAGTCTGTGGGGTCACAAAGGGTGAGGCCCTAATTCTATACTACTAATGTCCTTATAAGAAGGTGAAGAGATACTTGAGAGCTCACTTCTGTACTCTCTTCCTCTTCACATATGCACTTGCAGGCGTGCACACAACACACACATGCACAGAGGAGAAACCATGCTTGGACACAGTGAGAAGGTAATGGCCTATAAACCAGGAAGCGGATCCTCATTAGGAACCATGCTGACATCTTTATTTTGGTCTTATAGATTTCATAACTCCGAGAAAATTAATTTCTATTGTTTAAGCCACCCAGTCTGTGATACTGTGTTATGGATGCCCAAGCAGAGTAATACATAAGTCAATGTTATCTTCACGTTTAAAGCATTGGTAAATAAATGGTCAAGATTCTTAAACTTACTGTTAAATATTTCCAGTCAAAGTAAAACAGATATTAGGATATTTTAAAATATAAACTACAATAGTTGATGTAACTTAAAAAAAAATCATCATACCTAAGCACCTCTTGCTCATTTCTATCCCTGGTGTTCTGATGATTTGTTATCTTTTTATAAAAAAATTACATTTGGAACTACACTTTGTCATTAACAATGATCAAAAATTTTATGCAAGAATTGATCATAGGAATCATCATGTGATCGTAGAAAATTTTCTATAATAACTCAAGCAGCTTTACTTCAGAAACAAGATTGACCATTTTCATGAGATACTAGACTACTTATCATATTACTTAAATTATTCATATTCTTTTAAGAGCATAATTTTAAATATGAATGAGTTATATCACTATGTGTGGTAGGGGACTGATAGTTAACTAATAACATTCTGTGATAGCTATATTAAAAATCAGAAGTATTAAAACAAATTAAAGGCTTATTTTAAAACATCATATTAAATAATAAATTCCATTATCTGAGCTTAGAAAATGTTGGTAGTAAAAAAAAAAAAAAAAAGAATTACAAAAGAGATGAAACAGTATGTACAAAACACTTATCCCAAAGAAGTGCTTAAAGCTCCATTAGAATTAATCTGGAGTAAAACTTACCAGTCTTGTTGACCACTCATTGGCATTCAGGATCCCATGGCACTCTTTGAAACAGCAGAGGTATTAACCCTGAAGTTCTGGCCTTATTCCAAATCTATTAATTAAATACTCCCTACCTTATATTCCCCACATATTTCCAACTAGGAAAATTATTCTCCATTTCTCTTTGATATTGCTATTGGGAAATGTTCTGGCACAAATCTCCTGTATCTGTTCTCTCTGGAATTTAATTTCAGTACAGCTTGAAATTTGGGATAAATGACATCTTTATATTTAAGGTGTTCTGACCACTAATAAACTGTGGCAAAAAGGACAATTGGACATTTCATAGAACATGTTGTTCAGATAAAACATGTCATTTTGTCTGCATGTTTGTGTATATATAAGAAATATTATTAATGTAATGAATATTAAATTTCTTAATCATAAAACATCAAAATAGAAGAAAAGTAATTGAAACTTCCAGGATATTCTTAATGTAGAGGGAGGAATTTCCTGACAAGACAGCAGAAGTTATACTAATCAAAAAAGAGATAGGAATTGCCAAGTTTTTCCTTTTTTTTTCACTTTCAAACCTCTACAGCTGGTTACGTGGGGGAAGAAACAGATGGGATGTATTATATATATTTAAACAGCCTTTGACATCACATCAAACACCTTGGCTTTTGCTCCATAAACGGAACTTAACTATTTTCCCACTTATTGCAGTCATAGCATTATTTACGTTTTATTTGAATGTTAAAGACTAGACAAGTAATTGAAAATATATAAATATGTTAATTTGTGTATCACAAAACAAAGTGATATCAAAGAGAGAACTAAACATTCTATTTTAAATTAATGAACAGTGAACTATTTTTTTATTTTCTGAAAAATGTGTTAACCAATTGTACTAGTTGAAAATTATCTCTTTTAATCTCTTGGCATTAAGAATAATTCTAAGTCAGTATTTATTTCAGGAATGTTTTCACAGATTAAAAAGTGAATATGGTATAGAGGCTACTGCCAAAAATAATCCTGGGTTTCTGACAGGCCTATTTGTTGTCGTTCAGTTGCTAAGTCGTGTCCAACTCTTTGCGACCCCATGGGCTGCAGCACATTAGGCTTCCCTGTTTTTCACTGTCTCCTGGGGTTTGCTCAAATTCATGTTCATTGAGTCGATGGTGTTATCTAATTATTTCATCCTCTGCTGTCCCCTTCTCCTTTTGCCCTCAATCTTTCCCAGCATAAGCATTTTTTCCAATGAGTCAGCTCTTCACATCAGGTAGCCAAAGTATTGGAGCTTTAGTTTCAGCATCAGTTCTGCCAATGAATATTCAGGGTTGATTTCCTTTAGAATTGATTGATTTGATCTCCTAGCTGTCCAAGGTACTCTCAAGAATCCTCCGGCACCACAATTCAAAAACATTTACAAATAGAGTCATATTTGAAAAGACAGAACTTAAGATGGATTCATTAATTCATTTATTAATCCAACAAATATTATTTGAGTATCTACCATGTGATATATATATATATATTTAAATTTATTTTTGGCTATGCTGGATCTTCATTGCTTCATGGGTTTTTCTATAGTTGTGGTGAGTGGGGCTGCTCTCTAGTTGCAGTGTGAGGGTGAGGGTTTCTCATTATGGTGGCTTGTCTTACTTATTGTAGGGCATAGGTTCCAAGGTGCATGGACTTCAGTAGCTGTGGCACATATTAGTTGCAGCTCCTGGGCCCTACAGCAGAAACTCAATAGTTGTGGTGCATGGGCATAGTTGTTCCATGGCTTGTAGGATCTTCCTGGATCAGGGATTGAACCCCTGTTTCCTGCATTGGCAGGCATATTCTTTACCACTGAGCCACGAAGGAAGTCCTGGTGATAGACATGAAGGGAATAAAATAAAGCAAAGTCTTTAAGAGGATTACATTTTATTGGGTAAGAAGACAGTAAACACCCAAATGGTGTCAAATGGCAAAGGAGCTGTGAAGAACAGAAAGAATAAAGAGATACTTGAGAAAAGAATATTTATTTTCCTAAAGTGACCAGAGATGTTAACTTCTAGCCAAAGAGTTTAAATAAAACAGAGTATTTTTTTCCATTTCTTTAAAAAGAACTATCTAAATTGTAATTATGATTTTATAATTAATTTTATCTGACTTCTATGACTTCCAATATAAAATACATTTGCTAAAACAAAATGTGTTAATATAAATGGGATAATAATCTTCTGGAGGAAACTGTTACATGCCTTAATTTTCTTAGTAAGAATGAGTAGCATAAGCTATCTCTAGTGTTGACACCTTATCTAAATCTTCACTTTTTGACATAAATTCAAACACATATGATTTTTATGTCAAAAAGTGAAATTTTGAATTGTTGAAATTTTTAACAATTGTTGAAATTTCATAAAGTATTTATCTATGAAGCTCCAAAAAAATCAACATCATGTGATTAAGTAGTTTATATTTATTAAAATTGTCATGACTTATTAACAGTGTGTTTTCAGCTTGATCAAATTATTGGAATAACATGTTTAGTGATTTACTCATCATTTATCATAGCCTTAGAAAATGCTATTGGCTATATATTTTGCAGCTGCCAATTAATATTTGTTACTATCATCTCGACCATGTCAGAATTCTTCCTTGCAACAGTTTTAGTTCTAAATTTGCCTAAAATGTTTGTCTTAATGTAAATTTCATATAACGTTGCTTTTTATTGTATCCATTCATTCACTGTTTGGTTTTATTCTGCATTCTTTCCAGAAAGGGTGATTTTTTTTCAGTTTAATTTATTTCACTTTTTTATATTTTTATATTTTGTTCTGTTATTTATGAAAATTACTCCACATAAATTTAGCCAATATCAGTTTTATTTTATGCTGATTTTGTGAAAATAAAAAATAGTAGATTTGCTTCTTGGAAAATATATGAGAAAATCACAATGTATCTTCTGAGATATTTTTAGTATTACATCAAGTAGATTTCTTTAGTATCATTTTATGTACCATGTATTTCTATGCTTATTTTGACAGATCAGAGTAGAACAATGAAGTGAAAATTGGTGGATAAAAGTGGAAAGTTAACAAGTAAAATGGACCTCTATCATTTTTCTGTTTGTAAAAATAGATTTTGTTCACATCTGTAAAATTATAATGTATAAAAATTTGAAATACTGATGTTATATGTACCAATTCCTTCCATCTTACTTGAATATGCAATTTTAGAAAACCATTATTATAATAAGAAGAAAAGAATAGCTTCCTCCATTTTAATTAAATGTTTCTTAATTAAATCCAGTTTTTACTTTTTAAGGGAAGGAATTATGTTTACCCTCATATATTACACTTAATAGAGAACAAAATACAATACCTAGATAGGGGAGAGGCAAAATCTTTGGTGGCACAGGTCCCTCTCTAATAAATATGCTTCACACTTTTAATCAGCTAAACCTTCTCAAATTCTGGAATTTATCTCAATAATCACTGATATCTCTATACTAAATAATATGGTTTAAACAACTTGCAAGTTACTTGACAGTCACCTTAAATTTTGGATATTTTAATTCAGAGCTTTAATAAGCAAGTGTAAAACTCCAAATTCCATCTCTATAACAATGTGCAGTTACTGAAATTTCTACATAAGTTAGTAAATACAAAATGGAAACAACGTATTGTGGAATGTATAGCGTTTTATTAACAAATGACGATAAAAGGAAAACAACAACAACAAAAGGAGCCAATGATTATTACAGTGTACATGAAGTAAGATTCTTTGTTTCAAAAGTGCAAAATGTTTCATATTTTTCTATGCTAGCTAAGGTCTTCCCTGGTGGCTCAGTGGTAAAGATTCTGCCTGCCAATACAGGGGACACAGGTTCAATCCCTTGGATGAGGAAGTTCCCTTTGAGAAAACGGCAACCCACTCTAGTATTCTTGCCTAGGAAATCCCACTGACAGAGGAGCCTGGTGAGCTACAGTCCATGGGGTCCAAAAAAGTTGGATACGACTTGGCAATGGACTTCCCTGGTAGCTCAGCTGGTAAAGAATCTGCCTGCAATGCAGGAGACGCTGGTTTGATTCCTGGGTCAGAAAGATCCGCTGGAGATGGGATAGGCTACTCACTCCAGTATTCTTGAGCTTCCCTTGTGGCTGAGCAGGTAAAGGATTTGCCTGCACTGTGGGAGACCTAGGTTCAACCTCTGTGTTGGGAAGATCCCCTGGAGTAAGGGAATGGCTACCCACTCCAGTATTCTGACCTTGAGAATTTCAGGGATTGTATAGTCCATGGGGTTGCAAAGAGTTGGACAAGACTGAGTCACTTTAACTTGACTTGACTTAGCAACTAAAACAACAATGTTAACTTGAGTAACAAGGGCAAAAAGAATGAAGAAGATAAGAGTCATAACAGTGATAACATTGGATGTGGTTTTGAAAATTATTGGAAAATACTTTTTGAATAAATTATTGGTAAGATAATTCTGTGTTTTTATTTGTAACAGTGAGCACAATATTATTTTGTAATTGAATGAGAATTTTAAATATTCTTTACTATACATAAGGTTTGAATATTTTAAAAGAATGCAATTAGCCCTCTGAATCAGTAGGTTCTGAAGATTCAACCAAACTCCTATAGAGTACACACTTAGCTGTATCCATGGAGTCAGAATTGTGCTCATATAGAGGGCGAACAGTGATATGCCATTTTAAATATGGAACTTGAGCATCCATGGATTTTGATAATCCAGAGTTTCTGGGAATCAGTTCCTTTTGGATATTGGATATCAAAACAACTGTCTATTAATTTCTAGCATAATTGTATAATCACATATGCTATACATAATTCAAATATATATATTTAAATATATATTTTTGTATGTACATGAAATACAAAAAAA
This sequence comes from Bison bison bison, assembly GCF_000754665.1. Taxonomy (NCBI): domain Eukaryota; kingdom Metazoa; phylum Chordata; class Mammalia; order Artiodactyla; family Bovidae; genus Bison; species Bison bison. Next base: position 16,159,529 of record NW_011495032.1, read on the forward strand.
AAATAGAGATCCACTAGGCCTTATAAATAATTTGCATCTCCCTATATACTCTTCCTTCATCCCATACTTTCCTACCTAAACAGTAGGCACTGTACCGAGTTTTTTATTTACTGTATAGTATATACATATACTTTTGATTTCTTAATTATTAATGAAGCAGCCTTGACTAACTCAATGAAACTAGGCCATGCCATGTGGGGCCACCCAAGGCAGATGGGTCATGGTGGAGAGGTGGATTGTGGTCCACTGGAGAGGAAATGGCAAACCATTTCAGTATTCTTGCCTTGAGAACCCCATCAACAGTATGAAAAGGCAAAAAGATAGGGCACTAAAAGATGAACTCGTCAGGTTGGTAGGTGCCCAATATGCTACTAGAGATGAGTGGAAAAATAACTTCAGAAAGAACGAAGGGATGGAGTCAAAGCAAAAACAACACCCAGTTGTGGATGAGACTGGTGATAGAGGCAAGGTCTGATGCTATAAAGAGCAATATCACATAGAAACCTGAAATGTTAGGTCCATGAAGCAAGGCAAATTGGAAGTGGTTAAATAGGAGATGGCAAGAGTAAAAGTCACCATTCCAGGAATCAGTGAACTAAAATAGACTGTAATAGGTGGATTTAACTCAGATGCCCATTATATCTACTAATGTGGGCAGGAATCCCTTAGAAGAAATGGAGTAGCCATCATAGTCAACAAAAGAGTCTGAAATGCAGTACTTGGATACAATCTCAAAAATGACAGAATGATCTCTGTTCATTCCAAGGCAAACCATTAAATATTATGTTAATCCAAGTCTATGCCCAAATCAGTAACGCTGAAGAAGCTGAAGTTGAACGGTTCTATGAAGAGCTACAAGATCTTTTAGAAATAACACCCACAGTAGATGTCCTTTTCATTATAGGGTACTGGATGCAAAAGTAGGAATTCAAGAAACACTTGGAGTAACAGGCAAATTTGGCCTTGGAGTACAAAATGAAACATGGTAAAAGCTAATTGAGTTTTGCCAAGAGAACACACTGGTCATAGCAAACACCCTCTTCCAACAACACAAGAGAAGACTCTACACATGGACATCACCAGATGGCCAACACTGATCAGATTGATTATATCCTTTGCAGCCAAAGATGGATAAGCTCTACACAGTCAGCAAAAAACATGACCAGGAGCTGACTGTGGCTTAGACCATGAACTCCTTATTGCCAAATTCAGACTGAAATTGAGGAAAGTGGGGAAAATCACTAGACCATTCAGGTATGACCTAAGTCAAATTCCTTATGATTATACAGTGGAAGTGAGAAATAGATTTAGGGGACTAGATTTGATAGACACAATGCCTGATGAATTGTGGACTGAGGTTCGTGACATTGTACAGGAGACAGGGATCAAGACCATCCCCAAGGAAAAGAAATGCAAGAAAGCAAAATGACTGTCTAAGGAGGCCTTACAAATAGTTGTGAAAAGAAGAGAAAAGCAAAAGAGAAAAGGAAAGATACACCCATTTGAATGCAGAGTTCCAAAGAATAGCAAGGAGACAAAAGAAAACCTTCCTCAGTGATCAGTGCAAAGAAATAGAGGAAAAACAATAGAATGGGAAAGACTAGAGATCTCTTCAAGAAAATTAGAGATACCAAGGGAACATTTCCTGCAAAGATGGGCTCAATAAAGGAAATAAATGGTATGGACCTAACAGAAGCAGAAGATATTAAGAAGAGGTGGCAAGAATACACAGAACTATACAAAAAAGAACTACACGACCCAGATATTCACGATGGTGTGATCACTCACCTAAAGCCAGACATCCTAGAATGTGAAGTCAAGAGCGCCTAAGGAAGCATCATCACGAACAAAAGTAGTGGAGGAGAGGGAATCCCAGTTGAGCTACTTCAAATCCTCAAAGAAATGCTATGAAAGTGCTGCACTCCATATGTCAACAAATTTGGAAAGCTCAGCAGTGGCCACAGGACTGGAAAAGTCAGTTTTCATTCCAATCCCAAGGAATGTTCAAATTACCACACCATTGCACTTATCTCACATGCTAGAAAAGTAATGCTCAGTATTCTCCAAGCCAGGCTTCAGCAATACGTGAACCGTGAACTTCCAAATGTTCAAGCTGGTTTTAGAAAAGGCAAAGGAACCAGAGATTAAATTGCCAACATCCACTGGATCATCGAAAAAGTAAGAGAGTTCCAGAAGAAAAATATCTATTTCTGCTTTGTTGAATATGCCAAAGCCTTTGACTTTGTGCATCACAATAAACTCTGGAAAATTCTTCAAGAGATGGGAATACCAGAACACATGACCTGCTTGAGAAACCTGTATGCAGGTCAGGAAGCAACAGTTAATACTGGCCATGGTACAACAGACTGGTTCCAAATAGGAAAAGGAGTACATCAAGGCTGTATATTGTCACCCTGCTTATTTAACTTATTTGCAGAGTACATCATGAGAAACGCTGGACTGGAAGAAGCACAAGCTGGAATCAAGATTGCCAGGAGAAATATCAATAACCTCAGATATGCAGATGACACCACCCTTATTGCAGAAAGTGAAGAGGAACTAAAGAGCCTCTTGAGGAAAGTGAAAGAGGAGAGTGAAAAAGTTGGCTTAAAACTCGACATTCAGAAAACTAAGATCATGGCATACAGTCCCACCACTTCATGGGAAATAGATGGGGAAACAGTGTCAGACTTTATTTTGGGGGCTCCAAAATCACTGCAGATGGTGATTGTAGCTATGAAATTAAAAGACGCTTACCCCTTGGAAGGAAAGTTATGACCAACAGATATAGCGTATTAAAAAGCAGAGACATTACTTTGCCAACAAAGGTCCGTCTAGTTAAGGCTATGGTTTTTCCAGTGGTCAAGTATGCATGTGAGAGTTGGACTATAAAGAAAGCTGAGTGCCGAAGAATTGATACTTTTGCACTGTTGGAGAAGACTCTTGAGAGTCCCCTGGACTGCAAGGATATCCAACCAGTCCACCCTAAAAGAGATCAGTCCTGAGTGTTCATTGGAAGGACTGATACTGAAGCTGAAACTCCAATACTTTGGCCACCCTAATGCGAAATTCTGACTCATTTGAAAAGACCCAAATGCTGGGAAAGATTGAGGGCTGGAGGAGAAGGGGACTACAGAGAATGAGATGGTTTGATGGCATACCCACCCGATGCACATGGGTTTCTGTAGGCTCCAGGAGTTGGTGATGGACAGGGAGGCCTAGCGTGCTGTGGTTCATGGGGTCACAAAGAGTCGGACAGGACTGAGTGACTGAACTGAACTGAACTGAACTGAAATAATATTTTGAATGCATATCACTCACTGGACTTCCTTGGTGATTCAGTAGTTAAGACTTCACCTTACAATGCAGGAGGTGCATGTTTCATCCCTGGTTGGGGAACAAGACCCTGCCTGCTTTGGGGCCAAAATCAAAATATAAAGCAGAAGCAATATTGTAACAAATTCAATAAAGACTTTAAAAATTGTTCACTTCAAAATATCTTTTTTAAAAATTTTTTTTTCTTTTTAAAGTTTACAATATTGTATTAGTTTTGCCAAATATTGAAATGAATCCACCACAGGTATACCTGTGTTCCCCAT
>NW_011495032.1:16163227-16226302 GCF_000754665.1 Bison bison bison
CTCCCTCTGGGTCGTCCCAGTGCACCAGTCCCAAGCATCCAGTATCGTGCATCGAACCTGGACTGGCGACTCGTTTCATACATGATATTATACATGTTTCACTGCTATTTTCCCAAATCTCCCCACCCTCGCCCTCTCCCACAGAGTCCATAAGACTGATGTATACATCAGTGTCTCTTTTGCTGTCTCGTACACGGGGTTATTGTTACCATCTTTCTAAATTCCATATATATGCGTTAGTATACTGTATTGGTGTTTTTCTTTCTGGCTTACTTCACTCTGTATAATAGGTTCCAGTTTCATCCATCTCATTAGAACTGATTCAGATGTATTCTTTTTAATGGCTGAGTAATATTCCATTGTGTATATGTACCAAATCTTTTTTAAAAAGCATGTCATGTGTGTTTCTTCTATTGTAAAATATATATCTTAATTTTGCTCATTTTAATTCAAATTTTGTAGTTCTTTTACTTTTTATACTAAATCTTTGTTCCATTGTGACTTTCACCTCTAATTTGAAAATCATATTTATATTTCAAATTTTAATATGTTTTGTTCTGATATCTTCTGTTTAAATAAAGCTTTAATTTTAATATAGTAAAATTTATCCATATTTTTTGCAGGTTCAGCTTTTTTTATCATCTTTAAGACATCTTTCCCCACCGTAGTGTCAGAAAACTTGCTCATGGCTCCTATATTTTCTTCCAAAACTTTTAAGGTTTTTGTTTTTCAAATTTAAGTTCTAAACCCATCTGGAATTGATATATATGCATTGACTATAATAGGCAATAGGCAAAGAATTGTTTTAGCATCATTTAGTGGATATCAGGAAGTTATCAGTCTTTTCTGATAGCTTAGTTGATGAAGAATCTGCCTGCAATACCAGAGACCACAGTTGGATTCCTGGGTTGGGAAAACCCCTGGAGAAGGGAAAGGCTACCCACTCCAGTATTCTCGCCTGGAGAATTCCATATAGTCTATGGGGTCACAAAGAGTTGGACACAACTGAGCGACATTTACAATCTTTATCTGCTGATTTAATTTAGTCAAACAATCCAGTAAAATCATATCCTAGTTTTTTCCTATTACATCTGATTGGTTAATTTTTCTATTTCAGTACCACACTTTTATTTATTATAACTTCATATGAAGAGCCCTCAAATTGCTTTCTGAAAGCCTTTAAGCTATTTTGGAAACTAGTCTTTCACATATAACTATGAAAATTAGTTTGCCCAAGTTTCATAATCAACCTGTCAGATAATTATTAAATTTTAATTGCAACTTTTGCTCAATTTGAAAAGAATTGCTGTATATACAGAGCTAAAATTTTTCCCCTGAGACTATGGATTAAGTTTCTCATTTTTAATGATATAAGTATCTTTAATGTTTAACAATATTTTAGTAGTTATATTACTATTTGCTATTTATATTAATAGCTTTTTTATTCTTGAATTTATTTATACCTGTTTAATAATATCTATAGTTGTTTTTAAATGGTTTACATTAAGATGCAATTTTTTAGCTAGTAAATCATTAGCATACATATATCCTTTGAATTTTCTTTTAGAATGTTGGCTTTATTTCTTCCTTTCTATGATCCTTTGCTTTATTTTCCTTGTCGTAGTCCTTTGGCTAGGATGTGAGTACAATGTAGAATGAAATGTATTATACAGTTACCTATGTCATATTCCCTGTTTTAAATGAATTATTCCCATTCTCAAAAATGTTGTTTTGTACTGGTTTTTAGTAGACACTATTTATTACATTGATAAAGATTTACTTAACTATCATAAAATATGTTGAATTTTATCAAATAATATCTGCATATCTATGAAATAGTCCTATTTTTTCCTCTGAGACTATTAATGTAATAAGTGTATTTTTATGTGATATAACTCTTGAATTTCTTTTTATAATATTAATTTAGTTGGGATATTTTTAATATTTTTAAATATTAAAAAATTATTTTGAAAATATTTCTGTGTTCTGACTGTTAATATTTTAAGGATCATGAAGTTTGCATTTATTATTATGACTGAGGTAAGTTGCAGATTTACTTTAATAACAACAAAAATATCTGAACTCATGATGTGTTTTTTTTTTTTTTATAATATCATGAACCAACAACTGTCCTTCTTGAATTCAGTAAATTGTTTCTTCCTCACAAGTGTTATTATATTGGCCTTCACTTTGTTAGTCGTATCTTTTTTCTCCTATTTATAATGGATGCTTTGAATCCTAATAATCTTATCCAAGGTGAAACCTAGCCTCCCTAATATGGCATGATCGACAAACAGAAATTTTATACTTTCCAGTCCATCATTCTGAACAGTGATGAAAGCATAAAACCCTGAATTTAAGATTAATCCTGTAGGACACCAGTTGTTTTATCCCCTGTCTCCAGACTGACCCCTGTTTATTGCTTTCTGATTACAATTTAGTCAGTTGCCTGCTGACATAATAGCTATATAAGCTAAACTATATTTTCCAAGTACATTGATAAGGATATTAAGCTCAATATACTATGCACTAAGGACTCAAAAACCTCACTAATGCTACATTAATGTTAGTACATCACAGTGGTATTTATGAATACCCCAAATCCCTTGGAGTTATACTTGGCAGTAGCTCAAGGTATAATAATAAGGAAGTCACCAACCATCTGTCAGTACAGCTGGGTGAAGGTAACAAGTTCATAACAGTGAGAAAACAAATTTAAAGCAATGGGTGATCATTGGTGACATTTCAAGAAAGAGTTTGGTTATAATGTACCATTTCAAAAAATCTAAACACTTGCTCTGCAATACCCCAATATACTCATTTTTCTCTGTTGCCAGTTAACGATCTCAGTGAGTAATTTCAGCCAACTGTTTCTGATGTGCTTACCTTTCCAAAGGCAAAAAAGCAATCTTGATATTTAGTTAAGTATTTTAGTTGTCTCGTAAGAATTCATAAGTAAAGAATTTCCTCGTATGTGTACATAGAGTAATAATTGACAAACCAATATAATATTGCCTCCCTGATTATCGATTTCCAAATTAAATAAGTTGGTACTGATTAAAATGACAAGCAAAGAGTCTAGGAATAAACTGTGAATTTTCCCAGATGTTCACCAATAGATCTTTCATACCTCTATATCACTCAATAAATATGTTGAAACCATTTATTTTTCATATGCTAAAATAATCATAATCCCTAATTATATTAGAGCCCATTGTAGGAAACAGAAAGTATTAGTACAAAAAGACATAATGAAAGGAATGTATTTCTCAGAAATCATCAGAACTATAGGAATTTAAGTTATCCCTGAATATTAAGTTCAAGGGAAAAAAATCATGGTTACAAGTGAAAAGTCAGGAATATGCCTCTGTTCTCTCTGTGCTGTGCTTAGTTGTTCAGTCATGTCTGCTTCTTTGCGACCCCATGGGCTGCAGACTGCCGGGCCCCTCTGTCCATGGGGATTCTCCAGGCCATAAAACTGGAGTGGGTAGCCTTTCCCTTCTCCAGGGGATCTTCCCAACCCAGGGATCGAACCCAGGTCTCCCACATTGCAGGCAGATTCTTTACCAACTGAGGCACTAGTATTCTGGCCTGGAAAATTCCAAGGACTGTAGAGAGTCGCAAAGACTTGGACACGACTGAGCGACTTTTACTGCTCTCTCTACTACACCACAGATACCTCTCACATAGCTGGTACCACCAACCAGGGTTTGACTACTTGTTGCTTTAGAAGTGCTCAAGTATTTTTGTCTTAGAACGAAAAGCTTCATGGAAGAAAGTTAAACTCTAAAAAAGTGCAGCCTGTTCCTTACAAAAATCATTAACATTCTGAGTCATCAGTAAGTACTTGATAAATATTTTGTGACAATTTTGAGTTGATAAATATTCATGAAATATGATGTCATATACTTATTAGAGATGATAATGTTCTGAGTTAATTTTAAAATAGTTATGATAAAGCATATATTTCAAGTATATGTTAAGGAAAGAAAATAAAATTTATTAAATGTATTTTGGCATTTTATTTGTTTGCCATTATTTTCTGTAGAGTGTGTTTATGAGAATAACACATATTTCCATGAAAGGGCATATTTTTAAAAATCTCCTTGATTTTAATTTTAAGTTTTACCTTAAACAATCATTAAATTAAGATTTATTAAAGCCACATCTTTCAGACTAATGAAGTTCCTTGATATATAATGCGAACACTTTGAAGGTAGATTCTTTCCAACCACGGGAGATTGAAAGCTAAATGACAGATTAACTTATTCAAGAAGCTAGTTGAAGAAAATGGTAAGACTTAGAGTTGAAGTATGACTTCAGCGTCTTCTGTTCTCTATTCAACTGAGGAACTGTAAATAGAGCAAAGTAGAACTCCGGCAATGAGTGAGTCACTGCAGTTTGCAGAGATGGAGCATCATGGGGACAAAAGGAATATGCATATCTACACATGGAAAGATAAGTGTGGCAGTAAGAATCCCACTTGTTTCTGGTTATTCGTGCCTAAATGAGTAGAAACGATTTGGAGGTGTAGGCAAAAGGAGTCATCAATCCAGTTGTTGAGGGTTAAATAGTATGAATTTTTTGTTAGTTTATTTATTTATTTTTTGCAGTATAATTTAAATTTATTGTTTTAATTAGAGGCTAATTACTTCACAATATTGTATTGGTTTTGCCATACATCAACATGAATTCACCACAGGGTGTACACGTATTCCCAATCCTGAACCCCTTCCCACCTCCCTCCCCATACCATCCCTCTGGGTCATCCCAGTGCACCAGCCCCAAGCTTCCTGTATCCTGCATCGAACTTGGACTGGCGATTCGTTTCTTATATGATATTATACATGTTTCAATGCCATTCTCCCAAATCATCCCCCCACCTCTCCCACAGAGTCCAAAAGACTGTTCTATACATCTGTGTCTCTTTTGCTGTCTCGCATACAGGGTTATCATTACCATCTTTCTATATTCCATATATATGCGTTAGGATACTGTATTTGTGTTTTTCCTTCTGGCTTACTTCACTCTGTATAATCTGCTCCAGTTTCATCCACCTCATTAGAACTGATTCAAATGTATTCTATTTAATGGCTGAGTAATATTCCATTGTTATTATTGTAATTGTATTGTTATTGTAATACTCCAATGGCTTTCTTATCCATTATCTGCTGATGGACATCTAGGTTTTTTCCGTGTCCTGGCTATTATAAATAGTGCTGTGATGAACATTGGGGTACACATGTCTCTTTCAATTCTGGTTTCCTCAGTGTGTATGCCCAGCAGTGGGATTGCTGGGACGTATGGCAGTTCTATTTCCAGTTTTTTAAGGAATCTCCACACTGTTCTCCATAGTGGCTGTACTAGTTTGCATTCCCACCAACAGTGTAAGAGGGTTCCCTTTTCTCCACATCCTCTCCAGGATTTATTGCTTGTAGACTTTTGGATCGCAGCCATTCTGACTGGCGTGAAATGGTACCTCATTGTGGTTTTGATTTTCATTTCTCTGATAATGAGTGATATTGAGCACCTTTTCATGTGTTTGTTAGCCATCTGTGTGTCTTCTTTGGAGAAATGTCTATTTAGTTCTTTGGCCCACTTTTTGATTGGGTCGTTTATTTTTCTGGAATTGAGCTGCAGGAGTTGCTTATATATTTTTGGGATTAGTTGTTTGTCAGTTGCTTAATTTGCTATTATTTTCTCCCATTCTGAAGGCTGTCTTTTCACCTTGCTTAGAGTTTCCTTAGTTGTGCAGAAGCTTTTAATTTTAATTAGATCCCATTTGTTTATTTTTGGCTTTATTTCCAATATTCTGGGAGGCGGGTCATAGAGGATCCTGCTGTGATTTATGTCAGAGAGTGTTGTGCCTATATTTTCCTCTAAGAGGTTTATAGTTTCTGGTCTTACATTTAGATCTTTAATCCATTTTGAGTTTATTTGTGTGTATGGTGTTAGAAAGTGGTCTAGTTTCATTCTTTTACAAGTGGTTGACCAGGTTTCCCAGCACCACTTGTTAAAGAGATTGTCTTTTCTCCATTGTATATTCTTGCCTCCTTTGTCAAAGGTAAAGTGTCCATAGGTGCGTGGATTTATCTCTGGGCTTTCTATTTTGTTCCATTGATCTATATTTCTGTCTTTGTGCCAGTACCATACTGTCTTGATGACTGTGGCTTTGTAGTAGAGCCTGAAGTCAGGCAGGTTGATTCCTCCAGTTCCATTCTTCTTTCTCAAAACTGCTTTGGCTATTCGAGGTTTTTTGTATTTCCATACAAATTGTGAAATTATTTGTTCTAGCTCTGTGAAAAATACCGTTGGTAGCTTGATAGGGATTGCATTGAATCTATAAATTGCTTTGGGTAGTATCCTCATTTTCACTATACTGATTCTTCCAATCCATGAACATGGTATATTTCTCCATCTATTAGTGTCCTCTTTGATTTTTTTTCACCAGTGTTTTATAGTTTTCTATATGTAGGTCTTTAGTTTCTTTAGGTAGATATATTCCTAAGTATTTTATTCTTTTTGTTGCAACAGTGAATGGAATAGTTTCCTTAATTTCTCTTTCTATTTTCTCATTATTAGTGTATAGGAATGCAAGGGATTTCTGTGTGTTGATTTAATATCCTGAAGCTTTACTATATTCATTGATTAGCTCTAGTAATTTTCTGGTGGAGTCTTTAGGATTTTCTATGTAGAGGATCATGTCATCTGCAAACAGTGAGAGTTTTACTTCTTCTTTTCCAATTTGGATTCCTTTTACTTCTTTTTCTGCTCTGATTGCTGTGGCCAAAACTATGTTGAATAGTAGTAGTGAGAGTGGGAACCCTTGTCTTGTTCCTGACTTTAGGGGAAATGCTTTCAACTTTTCATCATTGAAGATAATGTTTGCTGTGGGTTTGTCATATATAGCTTTTATTAGGTTGAGGTATGTTCCTTCTATCCCTGCTTTCTGGAGAGTTTTTATCATAAATGGATGTTGAATTTTGTCAAAGGCTTTCTCTGCATCTATTGAGATAATCATATGGTTTTTATTTTTCAATTTGTTAATGTGGTGTATTACATTGATTGATTTGCGGATATTGAAGAATCCTTGCATCCCTGGGATAAAGCCCACTTGGTCATGGTGTATGATCTTTTTAATGTGTTGTTGGATTCTGATTGGTAGAATTTTGTTAAGGATTTTTGCATCTATGTTTATCAGTGATATTGGCCTGTAGTTTTCTTTTTTTGTGGGATCTTTGTCAGGTTTTGGTATTAGGGTGATGGTGGCCTCATAGAATGAGTTTGGAAGTTTACCTTCCTCTGCAATTTTCTGGAAGAGTCTGAGTAGGATAGGTGTTAGCTCTTCTCTAAATTTTTGGTAGAATTCAGCTGTGAAGCTGTCTGGACCTGGGCTTTTATTTGCTGGAAGATTTTTTATTACAGTTTCAATTTCCATGCTTGTGATGGGTCTGTTAAGATTTTCTATTTCTTCCTGGTCCAGTTTTGGGAAGTTGTACTTTCTAAGAATTTATCCATTTCTTCCACGTTGTCCATTTTATTGGCATATAATTGCTGATAGTAATCTCATCTGATCCTTTGTATTTGCTGTCTGTCGTGATCTCTCCATTGTCATTCTAATTTTATGGATTTGATTTTTCTCCCTTTGTTTCTTGATGAGTCTGGCTAATGGTTTGTCAATTTTATTTATCTTCTCAAAGAACCAGCTTTGGCTTTGTTGATTTTTGCTATGGTCTCCTTTGTTTCTTTTGCATTTATTTCTGCCCTAATTTTTAAGATTTCTTTGTTCTACTAACCCTAGGGTTCTTTATTTCTTCCTTTTCTAGTTGCTTTAGGTGTAGAGTTAGGTTATTTATTTGACTTTTTTCTTGTTTCTTAAGGTATGCCTGTATTGCTATGAACTTTCCCCTTAGGACTGCTTTTACAGTGTCCCATAGGTTTTGGATTGTTGTGTTTTCATTTTCATTCATTTCTATGCATATTTGATTACTTTTTTGATTTCTTCTGTGATTTGTTGGTTATTCAGCAGCATGTTGTTCAGCCTCCATATGTTGGAATTTTTAATAATTTTTCTCCTGTAATTGAGATCTAATCTTACTGCATTGTGGTCAGAAAAGATGCTTGGAATGATTTCAATTTTTTTGAATTTACCAAGGCCAGATTTATGGCCTAGGATGTGATCTATCCTGGAGAAGGTTCCGTGTGCACTTGAGAAAAATGTGAAATTCATTGTTTTGTGGTGAAATGTCCTATAGATATCAATTAGGTCTAACTGGTCTATTGTATCATTTAAAGTTTGTATTTCTTTGTTAATTTTCTGTTTAGTTGATCTATCCATAGGTGTGAGTGAAGTATTAAAGTCTCCCAGTATTATTGTGTTATTGTTAATTTCCCCTTTCATACTTGTTAGCATTTGTCTTATATATTGTGGTACTCCTATGTTGGGTGCATATATATTTATAATTGTTATAATTTCTTCTTGGATTGATCCTTTGATCATTATGTAGTGTCCTTATTTGTCTCTTTTCACAGGCTTTATTTTAAATTCTATTTTATCTGATATGAGTATTGCTACTCCTGCTTTCTTTTGGTCTCTATTTGCATGGAATATCTTTTTCCAGCCCTTCACTTTCAGTCTGTATGTGTCCCCTGTTTTGAGGTGGGTCTCTTGTAGACAACATATATAGGGGTCTTGTTTTTGTATCCCTTGAGCCAGTCTTTGTCTTTTGGTTGGGGCATTCAATCCATTTACGTTTAAGGTAATTATTGATAAGTATGATCCCTTTGCCATTTACTTTATTGTTTTGGGTTCAAGTTTATACACCATTTTTGTGTCTCCTGTCTAGAGAATATCCTTTAGCATTTGTTGGAGAGCTGGTTTGGTGGTGATAAAGTCTGTCAGCTTTTGCTTGTCTGTAAAGCTTTTGATTTCTCCTTTATATTTGAATGAGATCCTTGCTGGGTACAGTAATCTGGACTGCAGGTTATTTTCTCTCTTCACTTTAAGTATGTCTTGACATTCCCTCCTGGCCTGAAGAGTTTCTATTGAAAGATTAGCTGTTATCCTTATGGGAATCCCCTTGTGTGTTATTTGTTGTTTTTCCCTTGCTTCTTTTAATATTTGTTCTTTGTGTTTGATCTGTGTTAATTTGATTAATATATGTCTTGGGGTGTTTCACCTTGGGTTTATCCTGTTTGGGACTCTCTGGGTTTCTTGGACTTGGGTGATTATTTCCTTCCCCATTTTAGGGAAGTTTTCAACTATTATCTCCTCAAGTATTTTCTCATGGTCTTTCTTTTTGTCTTCTTCTTCTGGGACTCCTATGATTCAAATGTTGGAGCGTTTAATATTGTCTTCGAGGTCTCTGAGATTGTCCTCATTTCTTTTAATTCTTTTTTCTTTTTTCCTTTCTGATTCATTTATTTCTACCATTCTATTTTCTATTTCACTAATCCTATCTTCTGCCTCCATTATTCTACTCTTTGTTGCCTCCAGAGTGTTTTTGATCTCATTTATTGCATTTTCATTATATATTGACTCTTTTTTTATTTCTTCTAGGTCCTCGTTAAACCTTTCTTGCATCTTCTCAGTCCTTGTCTCCTGGCTATTTATCTGTGATTCCATTTTGATTTCAAGATTCTGGATCAATTTCACTATCATTATTCGAAATTCTTTATCAGGTAGATTCCCTATCTCTTCCTCTTTTGTTTGGTTTGGTGGGTATTTACCCTGTTCCTTTACCTGCTGGGTATTCCTCTGTCTCTTCATCTTGTTTGTATTGCTGAGTTTGGGGTGGCCTTTCTGTATTCTGGCAGTTTGTGGAGTTCTTTTTATTATGGAGTTTCCTCGCTGTGGGTGGGGTTGTATCGGTGGCCTGTCAAGGTTTCTTGGTTAGGGAAGCTTGTGTCGATGTTCTGGTGGGTGGAGCTGGATTTTTTCTCTCTGGAATGCAGTGAAGTGTCTAGTAACGAGTTATGAGATGTCAGTGGTTTTGGAGTAACTTTGGGCAGCCTGTATATTGAAGCTCAGGACTGTGTTCCTGTGTTGCTGGAGAATTTGCATGGTATGTCTTGCTCTGGAACTTGTTGGCCCTTGGGTGGTACTTGGTTTCAGTGTAGGTATGGAGGTGTTTGATGAGCTCCTATTGATTAATGTTCCCTGGAGTCAGGTGTTCTCTGATGTTCTCAGGATTTGGACTTAAGCCTCCTGCTTCTGGTTTTCAGTCTTATTTTTACCGTAGTCTCAAGACTTTTCCTTCTATACAGCACTGTTGATAAAACATCTAGGTTAAAGATGAAAAGTTTCTCCACAGTGAGGGACACCCAGAGAGGTTCACGGAGTTACATGGAGAAGAGAAAGGGGAGGAGGGAGTTAGAGGTGACCCGAATGAGATGCTGCTGCTGCTGCTAAGTCACTTCAGTTGTATCTGACTCTGTGTGACCCTATAGATGGCAGCCCACCAGGCTCCCCTGTCCCTGGGATTCTCCAGGCAAGAACACTGGAGTGGGTAGCCATTTCCTTCTCCAATGCATGAAAGCAAAAAGTGAAAATGAAGTCGCTCAGTCATGTCTGCCCCTCAGCGACCCCATGGACTGCAGCCTTCCAGGCTCCTCCATCCATGGGATTTTCCAGGCAGGAGTACTGGAGTGGGGTGCCACTGGATGAGGTGGAATCAAAAGAGGAGAGAGCAAGTTAGCCAGTAATCACTTCCTTATGTGTGCTCCACAGTCTGGACCACTCAGAGACGTTAATGGAGTTATACAGAGAAGAGAAGAAGGAGGAAGGAGACAGAGGTAGCCAGGAGGATAAAAGGGTTGAATAAAAAGGAGAGAGACAGATCCAGCCAGTAATCAGTTCCTTAAGTGTTCTCTACCATCTGGAACACACAGAGATTCAGAGAGTTGGGTAGAGAAGAGAAGGGGGAGGGAGGAGACAGAGGCGACCTGGTGGAGAAAAAGGAGAGTCCAAAGGGGGAGAGAGCAGTCAAGCCAGTAATCTCATTCCCAAGTAGAAATGCGTACTGAAGATTGGGTTCTTAAAGGTACAAAATTCATAACAAATACTAAAAACAAATATTAAAAATCTAGAGTAGAGGTTGGATTTTCAAAAATACAATATTAAAAAAAGAAGAAAAAGAAGAAAAAAACGAAATCACAAAAGTTATTTAAATATATATATATATGAAGTTTGCTTTAAAAAATAGTCTTTTTTTTTGAAAAATAATAGTAGGTTATAAAAATGAAAAATTAAAGGAATAATAGAGGACTTAAAATTTTTTAAAAAGTTAAAAAAAAAAAGGAAAAGAATGATCATAAAAATAGTAAAAATACATCTAGGACTTTCTCTGGTGTTTTTGTGGGCACTGTGGGCTCAGTTCATTTTCGGATAGTTCCTTGGTCTGGCTTATATTTCTCAAAATCTATGGGCCCCTTCCTATGTAGTTGGTACTAACTACAGGGTTTTAATCTATTGCACCTGTCACTTCCAAGGCGGTTCCCTCGGTTTTAGCTTCTTCTGTTTGCTGATCTCTTCAGTGTCTGATTTCTGCCCTGATACAAGGAGGGGGGGCGGTGGTGGACACTTTTTTTTTGGGGGTGGTGGTGCTCACTTGTTCAGTCACTCTGTGGGGAGGGAGGGACACTGCAGACAAATAACACTGGCATGTGCTTGTAGTGTCTCAGCCACACTGGGCCTGCCCCCGCTCACAGCGCATGCACCCTTCCTGCCCACACAGCTCAGGCTCTAGATTGCTCCGCCAAGAACTGTCTGAGGCCGGCCCTGGGCTGCATGCACCTCCCAGGTCTAAGCAGCTCAGGTTCAGGCACTCGGGTAGTCTGCAGAGGCGCACACTCCGTTGGGCCTGCGTTTTGTGCCCTTCCCAGCTCTGAGCGGTTCGGGTGATGAGGTGTTTGGTGAGTGTGGTCACTGCGACTTATCACCTCTCCCATCCCTGCCGCTCGGTTTTCTGGGTGTACAATCTGCACACCTTCCCAGGAGGATGATGACTGTCCAGAACCCCAAGAAGTCTTAGTTAACAAAGAGGCCTGCTTGCAGTTAAGTAGATAATGTCTCTCTGGGGCTGCGATTGCCCCCTTTCGGCTCTGGCTGCCTGTCACCAGAGTTGGATAGTCTGCAGCCAGCTAGTTCTGTTCAGCCCTTTGTTCTGTGCTTGGGCCTGGAGGTGTCTTAGGGCTATTCGTGTGGTAGCTATATCACAGTCTGGTTTGCTAGACCAAATTAGTTCGCTCTTACTCTAAGCAATGCAGCCCGCGTCTTCCTGCCCAGCCCCTGCTTGCTAGTGGCAGGTGCAGGCCTCTGCGCTGCTTCTCCGCTGGGGGAGTTACCGTTGGGCTCATAATCTGTGGGTTTTAATTATTTACTTATTTTTCTTCCCTATTATGTTGTCCTCTGTGCTTCCAAGGCTCGCTACAGACTTGACAGTGAGAGTGTTTCCTAGTGTTTGGAAACTTCTCTCTTTAAGACTCCCTTCCCGGGTTGGAGCTCTGTTCCCACCTCTTTTGTCTCTTTTATTGTCTTTTATATTTTTCCTACCTCCTTTAGAATACAATGGGATGCTTTTATGGGTGCCTGATGTCCTCAGCTGGCATTCAGAAGTTGTTTTGTGGAATTTACTCAGTGTTTAAATGTTCTTTTGATGAATTTGTGGGGGAGAAAGTGGTCTCCCTGTCCTATTCCTCTGCCATCTTAGGACCGCCTCCTTGTTAGTTTATTTAAACTAAATTTTAAAGATAAAATCTTTTGGAGTATTTAAAAACTTTAGAAATTATCATGAATAAATTTCCCCTTAAGTTGTTAGAATTGAATCTGTCCAGGTGTTATTAAAATTTTCTGACCTTAGAGTATATGTATTCGAAATAGGTCTTCTATTTGGGAGGCCATCAGCCTATGTGCATGTGTGCTCAGTCACTTCAGTTTTTCAGTTGTGTCCAACTCTGTGGCCCTGTGGACTCCCCACCGGGCTCCTCTGTTCATGGAATTATCCAGGCAAGAATATTGGAGTGGGTTGTCATGCCCTCCTCCAGGAGATCTTCCCAACCCAGGGATCAAATCAACATCTCCTACATTCCAGGTAGATTCTTTGCCACTGAGCCATGGCAGAAGCCCCAAGCCTATATGTATGCTGTTTGGAAATAAGTTGATTTTGTTATATTGAAATGTTTTTATAAATATCAAAATTATTAACTCCATGGATAAACTGAGATTTGTGTGCATTACTTGTTAATTTTTTCATGATACATATTTTGATGGAGGTATCTTTTTGAGGCCACTTGTCAATATTCTTTAAATGAGCATTATATATACAAAAGAGCAGTGGCTTGGTGACATATTTTTTATATTAACTATTGCTTATGGATCACATTTTCCTGATTCTTTGTACACGTTGTAATCATCTGGTTTCTGATTGACATTCTGAGTGATACATTTGAGGAAATCTAGAGTATGTTTTCTTCCTTTAAAAGATAGTGAATTTTATAATGACAGGCATTACATAACAGGATCATCTTGATTTTTTCAAACTTGGTTTAGTGCTTTGTCAGGAATACTTTGTTTCACCTCACTGCTGCTTGAAAATGGTTCTTACTCTAAAGTTTGATCTTTGACTCTAATATTTGAGCTCTCTGGACTCTCAATTAGAAGCGCCAAAGGACTGAGCAACATTCATACTCTGAGTTGGGGGAAACTCCACCATTTCTTATCACAGCAAAATTTTAATACTTTTGTTAATCTCTTTTAACCCCTATATTAAGTATTCTCTGCTAGGCCTACTGGGCCTTACTCTTGGCATGCAAACTCAGTTACTGCCAAGGCCTCAGGGAGAGTTTCCAAAGGAACTTCTGGAGATGCTTCCCAGTGATGTTTTCCCTTTTCTTACATGGTCTGTCACTCATATCCTGACTACTTCAGCAAGAGTGCATGTGATCTGTGCCTCCTTAGCTCAGCAAGATCACATCTTACTACTTGAGTTTACCTTCCTAAGCCATGGTGTGGAAAATGCTCCCAGGCTAATTGCCAGAGTGAAAGGAGTACTGAGCTCACTGGTTTCCATTTATTCAGTTATCACAGTCCTGTTTTGTTGTCCACTGACTTCACATCATATATTTTTCCTCTTGAATGGAAATCTGTAATATTTATATGAAAATTTATTTAGAAGTGAATTTAGTAAAGGTAGAGATATGGAAAGAATCTGTGCTGTGATACATTGTCAAGATAACTGTTTCAAATACACTCATTTCAAATTACAAAGAATAAACAAATTATTTTTACAGTTGTATTTTTCTTCCTCCTTTATCTCTATGAAAAGAAAAGAATAATATTATAACTTATACTTCATTATAATAAAACCTTCCCAAATAAAAAGAAAAGCAAGAAAGAAAAGTGGTTATCTGAGGAGGTCTTACAAATAGCTAGAGAATGAAGAGAAGTGAAAAGAAAGCGAAAAGAGAAAGGTATACACAACTAAATACAGATTTCCAAAATACAGCACGGAGAGACAAGAAGGCCTTCTTCAATGAACAGAGTATAAAACTAGAAGAAAACAACAGAAGGGGAAAGACTAGAGATCTCTTCAGGAATATTGGAGACATCAAGGGAACACTTTGCCCAAAGATAGGCACAATAAAGGACAGAAAAGGTAGATATCTAATAGACACTGAAGAGATCAAGAAGAGATGGAAAGAATACGTGGGAGAACTGTATAAAAAGCATCTTTATGAACCAAATTACCACAGTGATATGGGCAGCCACCCAGAGCCAGACATTCTGGAGAGTGAAGTCAAATGGGCCTTAGAAAGCACTTCTGTTAATAAAGCCAGTGGATGCAATGGAATTCCAGTAGAACAGTTAAAAATAAAACCTAAAGTATGATGCCACCAAGGTGTTGTATTTAATATGTCAGGAAATCTGGAAGACTCAGCAGTGGCCACAAGACTGGAAAAGGTTAATCCTCATCCCAGTTCCCAAGAAGGGTAATACTAAAGAATGTGCTAACCATCAGATAATTGCACTCATCTCCCATGTTAGTACAGTCATGCTTAAAATCTTGCAAGCTAGGCTTCAGCATTATGTGAACCAAGAACTTCAAGATGTCCAAGCTAGTTTAGAAAAGGAAGAGGAACCAGAGATCAAATTGCCGACACTCCCTGGATCATAGAGAAAGCTAGGTAATTTCAGAAAAACATTTACCTCTGTTTTATCGACTATACCAAAGCCTTTGACTGTGTGGATCATAATAAACTGTGGAAAGCTCTTAAAGAGATGGGAATACCAGACCGTATTACCTGTCTCCTGAGAAACCTGTATGCACATCAAGAAGAAACAGTTAGAACCCTGTATGGAAGAACTGATTGGTTCAAGATTGAGAAAGAAGTACACCAGGGCTGTCACCCGGTTTGTTTGATCTATATGATGAGCACATGGAAAATGCCAGGCTGGATGAGTTGCAAGCTGGAATCAAGACAGGCAGGAGAAATATAGACAAGCTCAGATATGCAGATGATACCACTGTAATGGCAGAAAGTGAAGGGATCTAAATAGTCTTTTGATGAGTGTAAAGGAGGAGCATGAAAGAACTGGCTTAATACTAAATATTAGAAAAACTGAGATCATGGCATCTGGCCCCATTACTTCATGGCAAATAGAGGGAGAAAATGTGGAAATAGTGACAGATTTACTCTTCTTGAGCTCTAAGAGCACTGCAGATGGTGTCTGCAGACATGAAATCAGACTTTTGCTTCTTGGCCAGAAAGCCAAAAGAAACCTAGACAGTGTGCTGAAAAGCAGAAATATTACTCTCCTGACAAAGGTCCATATAGTCAAGGCTTTGGTCTTCCCAGTGGTAATGTACGTTGTGAGAGCTTGACCATAAAGAAAGCAGGGCGCTGAAGAATTTATGCCTTCAAACTGTGGTGCTGTAAAAGACTCCTGAAAGTCCCTTGGACACCAAGGAGATCAAACCAGTCAATCTTAAGGGAAATCAACCCTGACTACTCATTGGAAGGACTAATACTGAAGCTGAAACTCCAGTACTTTGGTCTTCTGATGGAAACAGCTACTTAGTGGAAAAGTCCTTGATACTGGGAAATATTGAGGGCAGAAGGAGAAGATGGAATCAGAGAATGAGATGGCTAGCTGCAATGGACATGAACTTGGGCAAACTTTGGGAGATGGCAAGGGACAGGGAGGCCTGGCGTGCTACAGTTCATTGGGTTGCAAAGAGTAGGACACGACGAGGTGACTGAACAACTACAATACTACATTCCTATTCTCTACCATATTCACATACAGTTTTATCATTATTTCCTAACATTATTCAAAGACCCAAATGTATGATACTGTTGTGAATAAATTAGACATGAAATCACTTGTTCTATGATAAAAATGGAATTAAGATGATTGTTTTGATTTTTCTGTAAGTGCCATTTAATATTATTTTCATATTTTTGAGGTATAAATAAGATTGTGTGTTATATACATGCAAATATATTTTATTTAGATAAGAATATATTAAAAAGCTTATAATAAGTCATTACAAATTTCTCCTTGGTTCTTCTCTTTAATTGTTTATATAATATTTCTAGAAAAATACCCACAGCTCACAAACCCTAGTAAGAATGTCTCCAGATTTCTAAAGGTGTCTCATTATTCCTCAGGAACAAATCCATTTCCACAGTATGCCTACTACACCTTCATGCGTCACAGTTACTCAGTGTGGCTCTGTCTGGCTTAGTTGTCCTAGCCTACTGCATTCACCACTGCTTTGCCCGTATGTTAGGTGCTAATGCTGCTCAACCTGGTACAAACTCCAATAATAATGTAATTTCTACTTGGAATCTATCCCCCTTCAGATAACTAGAATACTCCTCAAACTAGTCCAACTCAACACTTCTAGATCCCTTTCCAACAGGATGGGTTGTCACTCAAGAAACTATCAGTATCTTTTCCTCCAGCATAAGCACAACTCAACTTCTCTTAGTTCCTCCTTCATATTTATTGGGTATGTCAGTAGAGAAATATGTGAAAACTTCATTCCTATATACAGATTGGGTTCATTCTCCAAACAGATAGACTGCACAAATATAGACCTCTAAGGCCAATGAAGTCATTCTGTTGAACCACTTTGTATTTGTTGAACTTTGCAGAAGAGTGAGTGAAAGCTAAGGTTCAAACTGAGTCCCTGCTACACTAATAATACAACTAATAATAATAAAACCCTTTTAAATTATCATTTATAAAAAGAATCTAATGTGTTTATTTATTGAGACTAAAAAAATAACAGAGCAATGTATCATGATATTTATCAAGGAGTACAAAATTCAGTGTCTGGCTTTTTCATCTATTGTAGTATGAAAGTGAAAGTCACTCAGTCATGTCTGACTCTTTGTGACCCCATGGACTATACAGTCCACGGAATTCTCCAAGCCAGAACACTAGAGTGGGTATCCTTTCCTTTCTCCGGAGGGTCTTCCCAACCCAGTGATCGAACCCAGGTCTGCATTGCAGGTGGATTCACTACCAGCTAAGTCACAATATCCTTCAGCAAATTATTTTCTTTTCTCAGTCTGTAATATTGTGATGTAATAAGAATACACATTTTAGCCTTTATGTCTTGTTCCTGAACAGATTTCCTAAAACCTTTGCAGTTGTCTTAGGAATAAAGGTGTTAAGAACATCTTTATTCTAATATTTGGTCCTTGATACCAGTTCCTGACACAGTGCTTCTTAATACCTTAGAATTTCCTGAGTGACAGGAGAATGTTCTATTCTGAGGAGCTGATTCTTGGTGACTCCTGGGTAATATCAGGATAGGGATGGCTGCCAGAAAGACCAAAAAAGCCATGATTAGAAGTTTGGAGATTTTAGCCCAACTATTCATTCTCTCTAGGGAGCAGAGATGAGCTGGAGATTGAGTTAATAATCAATCATGCCTATATATTGAAGTCCCTGGTGGCTCAGTCAGTAAAGAATTTGCCTGCAATGCAGGGGAACACCTGTAGGATTTCCTGGGTTCAATCCTTGGGCCAGGAAGATCCCCTGGAGAAGGAAATGGCAACCCACTCCAGTAATCTTGCTTGGGAAATTCCATGGACAGAGGAGCCTGGTGGGCTAGAGTCCATGGGGTCGCAAAGAGTCAGACATGACCTAGTGACTAAACCACCTATACATTGAAGCCTCCATTAAAAACCCTAAACAACAAGGTTGATGAAACTTCCAGGTTGGTGAAAACTTTCACATGCTGGGAGAGTAGTGTACCCTAATTCCATGGAGGCAGAACTTCTGTGTCTGGAACCCTTCAAGATCTCTCCTTATATATCTCGTTACCTGGCTGTTTACCTGTGCTGTTATTTTTCAGTCACCAAGTCACATTTTGTAGGACACTTGGAAGCTATGTCCATGGGATTTTCCAGACAAGAATAATGGAGTGGGTTGCCATTTCCTCTTCCAGGAGATCTTCCCAACCCAGGGATTAAACCTGCATTAAAGGGGAATTCTCTACCACTTGAGCCATTGAGGAAGCCTCTCTAATTCAGTACTAATCATTAAAAAATTATAGGTGTTCTTCTATACATACTTATGCACACTGTAAGTTCAGTTCAGTTCAGTCTGTTACTCCTATCCAACTTTGCAACCCCATGGACTGCAGTACGCCAGGCTTCCCTGTCCATCACCAACTCCTAGAGCTTACTCAAACTCATGTCCTTCAAGTTGGTGATGCCTTACATTAACTAGAATAGGCTTACTAGGCAGATTCATGTTGATGTATGGCAAAACCAATACAATATTGTAAAGTAAAAAAAAATAAAAAAATAAAATAAAATTAGAAGGAAAAAAAAGAAAATATAGAGATGGGTCATCCATTTAAATAAAATGCAGTTTGTAATTAAAGCGCTATAAAAACTCAGTTAAAAGGTTTGAAATTGTCAATGTTATCTTAAAAAACTACAGTAAACATAGAACTTCATCTTTAAATTGTATAAAAGGTGAAGGTAGTTTAGTAGGAGAGAGTGTAAGGTAGGGTTGAAACTACTAAGTAGTGGAAATAAAAGCAAGATTCATAGCACTGGAGAGCGTATAGGAAGAACAAGGAAAGTATGGTGTTATGTACAACATTCTAGCTATTACCTTTGCTACCTCCCACTCTGCTACTATACTTTGCATTTAGCAGCTAATACATGGTGGCACACAACGCTAAGTTTTAGAAAATGCTATGTATAAACTAATGAAAATCAAGTAACATATTGATTTCATTTCCCCATTTATCAATCACAGATGAACTAAGGATGCCTTATAGAACAACAAATTGTATTTGATGCTTTAAAATCAGATAAGGCCATAGGTAGACTGGCTTATAATGAGTCTAGAACAGTTAATGAAGTGTGATCCTGCTTATAAATGTACTAATAACATAAATAGTTTTGTATTTGTCTTGCTTTACACAGAAAAGGGTTTGCTAGACTTAAAACTTGGTGCCTATATTATATAGGGAACTTAAGAAATATTGGCTTATCCATGGTACATAATTCACATGCCCTTGAAAGATAAATAATAAACTAACCTGTATGAACTGTGGTGTTGGAGATGACTCTTGAGAGTCCCTTGGACAGCAAAGAGATCAAACCAGTCAATCCTGAGGAAAATCAACCCTGAATATTCATTGGAAGGACTGATACTGAGGCTGAAGCTCCAGTACTTTGGCCACCTGATGCAAAGAGCCAACTCTAATTAAAGACACTGATGCTGTGAGAAATTGAAGGCAGGAGAAGAAGGAGACAACAGAGGATGATGGTTCGATGGCATCACAGACTCAATGGACATGAGTTTGAGCAAATTCTGGGAGATAGTGAAGGACGGGGAAGCCTGTGTGTGCTGCAGTCCACGGGGTTGCAAAGAGTCGGACATGACTGAGCAACTGAACAACAACAAAAACCTGTGTGCATGCTAAGTTGCTTTAATTGTGTCCTACTCTTTGCAACCCTATGGACTATATCTCACCAGTCTCCACTGTCTATGGGATTATCCAGGCAAGACTGGAACTGATTGCCATTCCCTTCTCCAGGGGATCAAACCTCACCTCTTATGTCTCCTGCATTGGCAGGCAGGTTTTTTTTTACCACTAGTGCCCCCTTGGAAGCCCCAATTAACTAATTTATGTAGAATTAATTTTGACTTAAACAAATGTGACAAAATTTTGATTTAGTAGATAAAGAATTAGTAATAATACTAAAAATTCTCCTTGATCTTGAAATGTCTTTCCTAATCTTAGGATAGCACCATTGACATTACCCATAGTACAATAATATGAAGTTTTATTGTTTTATTACAGAATACTAAATAGTTTCAATAAGGGAAATTATTTTTCATATAATGTCATATAGGGAAAGCCAATTTGTAAGAGAATTATGAAATGCTTCATCAGTTAATTTAACTATTTTTGAAACATGCATTTACATTATGTAGCTCTCAGGATAATTCTTTAGAGACCCAGGGTTCTAAGAAATAGAATAAGAAAATAAATCTTTTATCTCATAATTATGTTTTATCATCAATTACACAATATCAAAGAATGGAGTAATAATGATAATGTCTTTCAAATCATTTTGTATAAATTAGAAGTATAATAAATAGAAATGGGCATCTTATATTTATTTATGTCCTATTTCAATAATCAAGGTGGCTGAACATTCAGGGATAAACCAGAGAAGAAGCTGACAAAACGAAGGCAAAACATAAAACTGCTGTGCAAGTAAACTACCTCTCTCTGAGGACTGTAGCCAAAACAGAATAAAAAAGAGGGAGAACCATAACAGCCTCTATATGTCTCATGAAATAATAAAAATAGTAATACATAATTGTAAGATATTAATGTTTTTCTGTCATACTAATTGGAAATCTTAGTCACTTATTTGATGATTTAATGTTAAACAAGTATGTATAATAAGATACAATGGTAACTTAGAGAATCAAAGGAAAGGCAGGGATCTGGGTCTCTGGAACATAAATTACAAGCCCTTGGAAATACTACAAAAAGTTTTCTCTTTGCCTTCTCTCTCTGCTCTACTATTTATCTGTTAGCTTTCTTCAAGACAAAAGATGAGGGAAATGGTAGGAGTAATACTATTGGTAGTAATCTACTCGTAGTAAAACAATGTAACTGAAAGTGCATTAGCAGAGTGCACTAATTTTCAACTATTTCATAAGTAATTATCACAAACTCAATGGCTTAAAACAATACAAACTTACTGTTTTACATTCTGTAGCACAGAACTCCAACACAGGGCTCAAGAGACTAAAATCAGAGTGTTGGTCAGCTACATTTGTTTCTAGAGAAGGATTCGTTTTCTTCTTCATCTGGGCTGTTGACAGAATCACTTCTTTGTATCCCTATGACAGATACTGCCATATTCTTGCTGGCTGCCAACGGAAGGCTATTCTTAGCTTTTAGAGGCCACTCTCATTCTTTGGCTTGTGTTTCCCTTCCTCCTTCCAAAAGGCCAGCAAGGGCAAGTTGAGTTTTTTTTATTCTTTGACTCTCTCCTTTCTTCCCTTCTCGCTGACCAACACTTCTATTGATTCTTCTATTTTTAAGAAGTCCTGTCATTAGATTGTTCCCATTAGGATAATCCAGGCTATTTTAAGATCCATAATCTTTTACCCATCTGTACCTTTTGGGTTTCCCTTGTGGCTCAGCTGGTAACATGGTATCTTTTAAAGTAATATATTCTCAAGTTTTAGATTAGGGTGTGGATATCAGATATTAGGGACAGCATTATTCTGACTATCAGAAAGAGATAAATCTTTCTATTCTTTCAGAATTAACCCATTAAAAATATACATTTGCTTTTAAAAAGTAAATGCAAAGCTAAATGAAAAGTAAATGCAAAAGTAATAAAAAATATAAGAAAAAATGTTCTGAAATTAAACGAATTGAATGCTTAAGAAATGAAAGAAACTACATGAGGATAAGAGAATTAATAATCACAAAGAAGGTTATGAAAATGTTAATTTTTAAAAATTTATTTTATTGAAGTATAGCTGATATAAAATGTTGTGCTAGCATTTGGTGTACAACAAATTGTTTCAGTTAAATATAAGTATTCAGTGAAATATGCATATTCTTTATTATATTATTTTACATTATGGTTTATTACAAGAAATTAAATATATTTTGCACTACGCAATATGACCTTATTGCACCAGCTAATCCCAAACTCCCCACCCCTCCCTCCTCCACGGTCTAACCTAAAGATTATCATACTAAGGCTATGAAATTTTTAAAACATAAAATCAATAAGTAACAAAAAATTAATGGAAAAGTGGTTGCAAAGTAGAATAAGAACATGAAAACCATAAATGTAAGCATAATATTTTAAAACAATGCTAATATACAGAAAGTTAAGCATTTAAATGTAAAATAAATATGACTTTACTAACAAAATAAAAAAGCACAATAAAAATAAAAGTTTATAAAATCAATATCATAATTAAAAACACCAAAGTTTCTCAATGATTTGTAAAACAGCAATCAAATGTTAACCTCTTACACTTAGTAAAGATGCTCAAAATACAGGGACAATATTTTTTTGAGGCATTTCCCTGCTAAATATAAAAGGAAACTTAAACCACAGTTGTTAGTCAAGCTTGTTCATGGTTTTACAAATAGAAAGCTACCTTAAATTTTAAAACATCTGTGTACCCAGAGAACCAGGAAACATTATTTCTGTTGGTAAAAATTTGCCTGTGCAATTAATCCAACTTTAAAAAATTGATGAATCCTGCCAGCAGTAAAAGTTGTTACTTTATATTGGATGGACTGATGAACAAGACTGGCTACACTGTGATTGTATTACCAACAAATTCAATTATTCTGCTTAATTTCTCTGTCAGTATCTACCTTATCCAAAAGTTATCAGGCTTTTTGAATATCTTTTTTAAAAAAGAGGAAACTATTTAAAAATCTGTGGGTATTTCTTACCTTTGATTCCAAATTATCATTAATTTTTTATTCAGCTCAGTTCAGTTCAGTCACTCAGTCGTGTCCGACTCTTTGCAACCCCATGAACCACAGTACACCAGGCCTCCCTGTCCATCACCAACTCCTGGAGTCCACCCAAACCTATGTCCATTGTGTTGGTGATGTCATCCAACCATCTCATCCTCTGTTGTCCCCTTCTCCTCCTGCTCTCAATCTTTCCCAGCATCAGGGTCTTTTCAAATGAGTCAGCTCTTCACATCAGGTGGCCAAAGTATTGGAGTTTCAGCTTCCACATCAGTCTTTCCAATGAACACCCAGAACTGATCTCCTTTAGGATGGACTAGGTGGATCTCCTTGCAGTCCAAGGGACTCTCAAGAGTCTTCTCCAACACCACAGTTCAAAAGCATTAATTCTTCGGTGCTCAGCTTTCTTTATATTCCAACTCTCATATCCATACATGACAAAAACCATAGCCTTGACTAGACAGAACTTCATTGGCAAAGTAATGTCTCTGCTTTTTAATATGCTGTCTAGGTTGGTCATAACTTTCCTTCCAAGGAGTAAGCGTCTTTTAGTTTCATGGCTGCAATCACCATCCGCTGTGATTTTGGAGCCTAGAAAGATAAAGTCAACCACTGTTCCCAATGTTTCCCCATCTATTTGCCATGAAGTGATGAGACCGGATGCCATGATCTTAGTTTTCTGAATGTTGAGCTTTAAGCCAACTTTTTCACTCTTCTCTTTCTATTTCATCAAGAGGCTCTTTAGTTCTTCTTCACTTTCTGCCACACTATTTATATTTTAATTTTATAATTATATTAATAAAGAGTTGAGATAACTTTAATATTGATATACCAGCACTTACATTTTTGTTTGAATATTTAATGTCTAAGGGAGCTTTTGTATGTTTTAATCAATAAATTAATTATTCAAGATTATGAATATACTAACCAATTTTCTCATAATTTTAAATATACCCTACAAATTTAGTAAATTTCCTTATAATCTTGTATGTTTTTAAAATTAATAGTTCTCAATTCATTTTGTTCTTTGATTTTCAATTAACTTACAAGTTAGAATATTAAATTTTATTGAACAATTAATGCTGTTTGCAAACTTAATTAAATTATCTTAATATGTTTTAAATTGTAAATTACAAATTTGAAATAGCTGAATCTCTGAGGCATTTCAATGGTCCTAAAACATAGGCCAAATATACTCAGATTTAAAATAGAAATTACATTTCCTTGTATAATGAACACACTATTTATATTTTAATTTCAAACGATACTTCTGAATCATTTCTGCTTTATCTCTGTTTATACAGTTCCATAATTTCATATAATATTATTAGTCATGGCTCTGACAGGAAAAAAAATCTAGCATATTTTATTATGCAGAGATTTTAATTCAAGGACTACCTATATAGATGAGATCAAGGCTAAATGGACAGAATATCGGAACTATAATACCAGAGATTTATACAGTCAGAAGCCCTTACTACTCCTGGACCTGAAAGGACAATTCGAGGAAATAGCAATAACAGTAGCCCATTGAGATCTAAGAAGTATTAAGAATGGACTTCACTGTGGGAGATTTAGCTGTGGAGAGTGCATCCAGGAACGTCTTCCTTTCCTGATGTCACTAGACATGCAGAATGTAACTCCTCAGTGAGTCCTGCTTCTTCTTTGTATGGAAACACATTAAAGATTGAAATATTGGCATAAGAACTGTATTACATACCTAATTGTTCCTCATGATGTGGAATTGCAAAGAATCAGACATGAATGACCCAGCACACACACACACACACACACACACTCACTCACTCACTCATGAATACCAGTATATGCAAAGTAACAGACTTCTATCCCTTTTAATGAAATAACTGGAAAAATAGTGTTAACAAAGTTTCTCATTAATGCTTATCCTTTCTTCTGATCACCCACTGCACAGTACTTTAGGCTCCCACCCTACATCTCTCCCAACTCTGCCCTGAACTTCACCCCACTGAGAGATATCAGTCACAGAAGTTTACATATTATTTTGAAGGTTATAATAAGCCTCCAAACTCAGCATCTCCTCTCTCCACTTTAATAAGATTTTTTTTTAATCTGAGGAAGTTTGGCTCTAATTAGATATAAATTTTCTTTGTTCACTCAAAGATTCCTTTTTTCTTAGTTGTACATCATATATGTTTGTATGTGTGTGTGTGTGTACACTCAGTTGTTCAGTCCTGTTGGACTCTTTGAGACCTCATGGACTATACATCTCCTGGCTCCAATGGCCATGAGATTATGTCAGCAACAATACTGGAGGAGGTTCCCATTTCCTTCTCCTGGGGATCTTCCAGATCCAAGGATCCAACTCGATCTCCTGTGGCAACTGCACTGGCAGGTAGATTCTTTTCCACTGACAGACCAAGGAAATCCCATCAGTTCAGTTCAGTCACTCAGTTGTGTCCAACTCTTTGTGACCTCATGGACTGCAGCATGCCAGGCCTCCCTGTCCATCACCAACTCCTGGAGTTTACTCAAACTCATGTCCATTGTGTCGGTTATGCCATCCAACCATCTCATCCTCTGCTGTCCCCTTCTCCTCCCACCTTCAATCTTTCCCAGCATCAGGGACTTTTCAAATGAGTCAGTTCTTTTCATCAGGTGACCAAAGTATTGGAGTTTCAGCTATAGCATCAGTCCTTCCAATGAATATTCAGGATTACCTTTAGGTTGGATCTCCTTGTAGTCCAAGGGACTCTCAAGAGTCTTCGTTCAAAACCACAGGTTCAAAAGCATCAGTTCTTCTGCACTCAACTTTCTTTATAGTCCAACTCTCACATTCATATATGACTACTGGAAAAACCATAGCTTTGACTAGACGGACCTTTGTTGACAAAGTCATGTCTCTGCTTTTTAATATGTTGTCTAGGTTGATCATATCTTTTCTTTCAAGGAGTAAGCGTCTTTTAATTAGATGGCTGCAGTCGCCATCTGCAGTGATTTTTTTGATCCCCAAAAAATAAAGTCTGCCCCATTTATTTGCCATGAAGTAATGGGACCAGATGCCATGTTCTTTGTTTTCTGAATGTTGAGCTTTAAGCCAACTTTTTCACTGTTCTTTTTCACCAAGAGGCTTTTTAGTTCTTCTTTGCTTTCTGCCATAAGTGTGGTGTCATCTGCATACCTGAGGTTATTGATATTTCTCCCAGCAATCTTGATTCCAGCTTGTGCTTCATCCAGCCCAACAGTTTTCATGATGTGCTCTGCATATAAGTTAGATAAACATATGTGTCATATATATTTATACCTTTCCAATTGTACATTTTTCCACCTTGAAGTATATGTGTAGCCTTACCTATTTCTTGGTAATCCTAAATTTAGGCCCTCATATGGGTGAGTTCTTTCTTACAATTTATCTTTACATATTTTAAGGAAATTGGAAGGTGTTGTGAGATTTAAAAAAAAAACATTAGTGACTTTTATTTAATTAATCAAAATAGTATTCTTTCTCCCAGGTAGTCTTATATGATATAAGATTTGCTCCCAAAAATATTGTTAATTTTACCTATAACAAGAAGAGTTTACAAAATACCATACTGATTTTACTCTACCAGCTATAATTAATGAAATATTTGACAATTAGTATTTTTCAGATGTTTCTAGATTCTAAGTAGAGGAGGTCATAATATACAAAAATTGTTAGTAGGATGTGTTATCACATCTCATGAAAAGTAATATTTTAGGGCAAAAAGATCATTCTCTCCATAGTATGTTTTACCAGAATTGTATTCAACACTCTATCTTGTTCATAAGCATATATTCTTAACTGTACTTAATAAATTTTAACTAGCTATTTGTTGCTGAAAGTCTTTCTTAAATGATAATCACTATAATTGATTATCATCCACTGTTGTAATATAATATCTGTTAACAGCAGTACACTATGGGAGGAAAAATAGCATAGTGGATTTGTTGTTATTTTTCAGTCGTTCAATTGTGTCCGACTCTTTGTGACCCCATCAACTGCATCCTGTTCTTCACCATCTCCTGAGAACTGCTCAAACTCATGTCCATTGAGTCAGTGACGCCATCCAACCACCTCATCCTCTGTCACTTCCTTCTCCTCCTGCCTTCAATCCTTTCCAGAATCAGAGTCTTTTTCAATAAGTCAGTTCTTCACATCATAGTTGATTTATGTGCATACAAATCCATCCTTGGGAAATTTATTGGACATCTCTGGGCTTTAGTTTCCTGATTTGTCAAGTAGGGATAGTAAAAACATCTGTTCCATAAGACTATAATTACATGTATATTTCTAAATAAAGTATTTAGGACAAAGTCAGGTACATAGTACTTAGCAAAAGTTGACTATTTTTGTTTGAAAATCAAATATATATATAATACAATGTTATATTACATATACAGTAACAGAGGAAAAAACTCTGGCTCATTTACAATGTCTGTATTAATTCATCATGCTAATTAGTATACTAGTTCATGTTTGTAGTATTAAATTACTTAATGCATATAAAATTTGGGGGGATATAATTTTTATTTGTCTCTTATTTCTTAAGCTCTTATTTAGATAACAGTAACAATCAGGTTATTGACATTGATGCTCAGCCAAGGTACCAAGTATTTCCACCACTCAGGAATTCTTCACATGTCCCTTTTATAGATACCCAACCTTTCCCCCATCCTCCCTCTCCCCTTCTTAAAGCCTGGCAACCACTAATCTTTTTCTTTTTCATATAATTTTGTATTTTAAAAGTGCTGTGTAAGTAAAGTCAGTGTGTAACCTTGGAAATTGGCTTTTTTTCCAACTTGGTATCTCTCTGAAGTTTTACCTAGGCTTTTGCATTTAATCAATAATCTGCTCCTATTTACAGCTGAGTAGAATTTTATGGTACAGATGTACCACAATTGGCTTAACCATTCACTCTAGAACATCTGGGTTGATTCCAGCTTTGGTCTATTATGACAACATTTGCATATACATTTTTGTGTGTATACATTTTCTTGTCTCGTTTAAATAAATGAGCACAGTTGCTGTGTTCTATAGCAGTTGTATGATTTTGTTTTTTAACAAACTTCCAAAATGTTTTCCAGGAAAGCTGTAACACTTTATATCTCCACAACAATATATGAGTAATCCAGTTTTTCCATGTCACCAGCATTTACTGTTGTCTCTCTTATTTCTTTTAGTTTTTCTGATAGATGTGTAGTGATTTTTCTTTGTGGTTTTAATTTACAGTTCTCTAATGGCTGACAATGTGGAATATCCTCTAATGGCTGACAATGTGGAATATCTCTTCATGTGCATATTTACCATATGTATATCCACTTCAGTGAAATGTTATTTCATATACTGGATATTTTCTACTAGGATTTTTAATTTTTATGTTGAGTTACTAGATTTTTTTACATATTCAGTCCTTGCTCAGATACCTGATTTGCAAATATTTTTGCCCACTCTATAGATTGTCTTTATATCATCTGAAATCCTTCACAGAATAAAAGTTTTGAAGTTGATGAAGTCAGTTTATCAACGTTTGCTTTGATATATTGTGCTTTTGGTATCAAGCCTAATTTTTTTTTTTTTTACTTAATCCCAGATAGCAATGATTCTCTCATTATTTTTCCCATAAATTTCATAGTTTTATTTACATGTAAGTCTGTGATCCATTTTAAGTTTTGTATGAAAGTGAAAGTAAAGTGAAAATCACTCAGTCGTGTCCAACTCTTTGTGACCCCAAGGACTGTAGCTCACCAGGGTCCATGGAATTCTCCACACAAGAATTCTGGAGTGGGTTGCCATTTCCTTCTCCAGGGGATCTTCTCAACCCAGGGATCAAACCCAGGTCACCAGCATTGTGGGCAGACTCTTTACCGACTAAGCCACCAGTGAGTATTAAGTCAAGGGAAGTTTAAATCTTGCCTATGAAATGGATGACCCATGGATGTCAAATTTCTACAACACAATATGTTGAAAAGGCTATCTTTCCTCCACTTAGTTTCTTGTGCACCTGTGTCAAAAAATAATAATTTTGTCTCTTTTGCAATTCTTATTCTGTTCCATTGATTTATATGTCTATCCCTCTGACAATACCACACTGTCCAGATTACTCTAGCTATACAAGTCATGAAATGAAATAGATATATCCCACCTACTTGATTCTTTCTAAAAGTTGTTTCAGCTCTTCTAAGTCCTTTATCTTTCCATATAAATTTTATATCATTTTATCCTTATCAAGAAACTTCTTGTTAGGATATAGGTGTTGTGCTAAATCTGTATATCAGTTTGGGGAGATGACATCTATGTAATGTTGAGTCTTCTAATCCTTGAGAGAATTCTTTAAGTTCTTTGACTTCATCAGCATTTTGTAGCTTTAGCATACAGGTCCTGATGTGTTTTGTTAGATTTGAACTTAAATGTTTCATTTATTTTGAGAAATTATAAATAGTGTTGCATTTTTAAGTTGCTGTGTCCATTTCATATATGAATAAAACTGACTTTTAAATTTTTTAAAGTTTAAAAGTTAAGCTTTTACAATTAAAAATTTTAATAATTCATTAGTATTTACTCTTGATCTTCCTGAGCTCACTTATAAGGTCTAGGGATGTGAAGTTTTTCATAGACTCTTGCAGTCTTATAGCAGGATAATTATAGCTTCTGCAAAGACAGATATTTTTATTTCCTTCTTTACAACCATTATGGTTTTTATTTTCCTTTTTGCCAATTGCACACTAGTATTTCTAGCACTATTTTGAAAATTGTGGTGAGAGCAGATATACGTGCCTTGTGCATGATCTTGGGGATAAGACCTTCAGTCTTTCATCACAAAGTGTTATGTGAGCTATAGGTGTTTTGTAGATACCTTTATTAAGTAGAGGACATTCTCCTTTATTTCTATGTTACTGAGAGATTTTATCATCAATAGATGTTGGATTTTGTGCTTTTTGGACATTGATTGATATCATCATATGATTTTGCTTATTTTTTTCCATAATATGTTAGGTTACATAGTTTGACTTTTCAAATATTGAACTAGCCTTATTTACCTGGAACAAACTCCACTGGTTATGCTTTATAAATCTTCATATATATTGCTGAATTCTATTTGCTAATAGTTGGATATTTTATGAGAAATATTAATCTGCAGTTATATTTTTTCTCATTTTTGTGATCTAGTTTTCATATCAGGGTAAAACTACTTTTATGACCTAAAATGCAATACATTCCTTATATTCTAGTAGATATCTTATAGAATTGACATTTTTTTTTAAACAGTTGGCAGAATTTTCTAATCAAACTATTTGGGCCTTTATATTTTTATTTTAGCATATTAAATACTAATTAAATTTGCTTGATTGTTATAGGTTTTGGTACATTGTGCTTTTGAATAATTGATTCATTTCAACTAAGTGGTCAAATTTATGTTGTTTTTTAGGGTTTCTCTAACATTCTTTTGAAATCTGCAAGAGCTCTAGTATCCTTATTCTGTGTCTTGTTTCTTTTTTCAATCTTGCAGAGTTTTGTCAATTTTATTAATTAAAAGAAAACAACTCTCATTTAACTGAGTTTTGTATGTTGTTTTTCTGTTTTCAATGTTATTGATTTACACTATTTTGATAATGTTGGTTCCTCATTGTATGTTTATTTGTTTTTTTAAAATATGCTTCAGGTAGAAACTTTGATAATTCAATTTGAGTCATTTTCTGTTTTAGTGCTATAAACTTCCCTCTCAGCACTGTTTACTGTGTCCCACAAATTTCTGCATGTTATAGTTTCATTTTTATTCAGTTCACTGTTCTTTCTGGTTTGCCTTGAAACTTCCTCAATAATTCATTAGTATTTAGAAATGTGTTATTTACAAGTGCTAAAAAAATTTCCTGTTATCTTTCTATTGTGGATTTCACCCTACTCCAGTACTCTTGCCTGGAAAATCCCATGGATGGAGCAGCCTGGTAGGCTGCAGTCCATGGGGTCGCTAAGAGTCGGACACGACTGAATGAATTCACTTTCACTTTTCCCTTTCATGCATTGGAGAAGGAAATGGCAACCCACTCCAGTGTTCTTGCCTGGAGAATCCCAGGGACGGGGGAGCCTGGTTGGCTGCCGTCTCTAGGGTTGCACAGAGTTGGACACGACTGATGCAACTTAGCTGCAGCAGCAGCAGCATGCCCATCTATCTATCTTTTAATTGCTATATTCAGATGATTTACATTTTACTTAATTAGGGCTAAATCAATTTTTATTTTCTGTTTTTGATTTCATTTTTTTCTGTCTTTCTGTGGGTTATTTGAAAAATTTTAGAGTTCCATTTTAATCTATTGATAATATTTCTAGTGTATGTTTATGTATAAAAATCTCCATACATAAAGAGAGACACCTCAGTTCAGTTCAGTTCAGTCACTCAGTCAGGTCTGACTCTTTGCGACCCCATGAACCACAGCACACCAGGTCTCCCTGTCCATCACCAACTCCCGGAGTCCACCCAAACACATGTCCATTGAATCAGTGATGCCATCCAACCATCTCATCCTCTGTCATCCCCTTCTCCTCCTGCCTTCAGTCTTTCCCAGCATCAGGGTCTTTTCCAATGAATCAGCTCTTCACATCAGGTGGCCAAATTACTGGAGTTTCAGCTTCAACCTCAGTCCTTCCAATGAACACCCAGGACTGATCTCCTTTAGGATGGACTGGTTGAAATCTCCTTGCAGTCCAAGGGACTCTCAAGAGTTTCTCCAACACCACAGTTCAAAAGCATCAATTCTTTAGCACTCAGTTTTCTTTATGTATTCTTCCAAATGTTATTGTCTAACTTCCAATTCATTGGTTCTTCCTTCTGCTCCTTTAATTCTGCTATTGAGTCTGTCCATTTCTTTTCCCCCAGTTATTATATTTAAGCTTTAAAATTTACAGTTGGCTGTTTTTTATATCTTCTATTTCTTTGGTGAGATTTTCTTTTAAGTTTTTCAAGCAAGATTATTATTACTCATTGAAAAATTCCATAATAGTTTCAAATCTTTGCCAGATATTCTCATATATCCTTCATTTCAGTGTTGGTGTCTGTTGATTTTTTTTTCCATTCAATTTGAGATTTATCTGGTTCTTGGCATGATGAGTAACTTGATTAAAACCTAAATATTTTGAATATAGTAAGAGTCTAAATTTTAAATCTGTTTTGCTGGCCTTCTCTAACAGGACTGCAGCAAAGGACATGCACTCATTACCTTTTTACTTTCAGGTGGAATTTGAGATCCAGGTTTCACACTTGGCTTTAGTTGACATCCAAGGTTGGAAGGTGGGCTTGTTGTTACTCC
The DNA here is from genome assembly GCF_000754665.1 of Bison bison bison. Lineage (NCBI taxonomy): Eukaryota > Metazoa > Chordata > Mammalia > Artiodactyla > Bovidae > Bison > Bison bison. Next base: position 16,195,546 of record NW_011495032.1, read on the forward strand.
TGTGTTGCGGTGAGAGTTTGAGAAATAGAGCTCCTCAGTAGGCCTTCAGTAAAATGTCTTTGGTTATGAGGGGTAAAAGTGACTCATTTCTGCTCCCCTCATTGTTTTCACTATACAGAGGGGAGTGACATTTTTTTTCCTAGGGGATGGTGAATGGTATAAATTACCACTAGGACTCTGAGAAGATGAAATAAATGTATTTTTCTCTAATTCTTTGACTAAGTATCAATACAAATAAAATCTCTGGAAACTGTATATGAAACAAGCCTAAGAAAATTATTAAAGGTGGCTCACTGGGAAGACCAGGAGGTTAGTTTCCTTGGTTTACTTTTGCCTTATATATGCCAGACTTGGAGTAAACAAAGCAACCTGAAATACCAACAGGTACATACAAAAATGTCTCAACAAAACTCTGCTCTCCCAAAGTACCAGAAAAGAAGTAGCCTAGAAATGCAGAAAACTTTCAGACTACTCTGCTCTATCCCAGAAAAAGTGCCACACACACACACACACACACACACACTCACACACAAATGGCCTCAAAGCAGTAAATACCAACATGATAGTTGAGACACTATGCTCAAAAAATGTAAGGAGCATCTTCCAAACACCTTCATACTTCCAGGTACCTAATCCTCAACTCCAGCCCCTTCCATAATATCAGTGAAGATCATCCCCATCCAGAAGCAAAGAGAGATCCTTCCACATCCAAACAGGAAAATAATTTTATTTTTAAGAATATGAAAACATCTTAATTAATAGGATATGTAAATAAGTATTTAAAACATGACTATAAATCTTAGTTTCCTGGGAAATTATAAAAATAAACAATGGATAGCCATCTGAGAAAAAAAAATATAGCAGATTTTCACACACACACAAAAAACTAATCTCTCTCTAAATGAATATATTATTATGTGTTTTGTGAATTACTGTTATAATAGTACCATAGTTTTGTCAAAAAAAATGGATTGAGCATTATGTAAATTAATATAGGAGAATCAAATGCATTTAACAAAGATATCTTGATGAGAAATACTGGGCCATTATCTGTTATATTTCTGACTTGATATTTCTAAAAAACAAAAGGGAAGGGTTGGAAAAGCCAGATTTTGAAATGGTCTGCACATTTCTCTGCGATCTCAGACTTATTCTATACAGCTGTGTTAACTATCTATCATTTTCCTAAGATCTGCACACAATTAAATCAAGACAACTTTAGTTTGACTACTGTAAATTCAAAAATATCCATTTGAATGCTTCTCATGTCTAGGACACTTTCTTAGCAAAAAAAAGGGTACTTTGAAATTAAATGACATTTTCATGGACCAGCATAATGATTTCTTTCAAATATAAAGACGTTTCTTTGGAATCTTTGTACAAATAGACTGAAATTACTTGAACTATGGCTATCACACATATTCATATATTCTTATTTACCAAAAAGTGCTTAATAATCTCATGAAAAATATGTGACATTTTTAATTGTAGCATGAAAATTCTACTAATTTATGTAAATTCTATATACAATGTTAGTATTTTAATATTATTGACAATTATTGAATTAATACATAAAATGGACATTTCATAGAATTGAGATATGCTTCTTTAATATTTGCATAATGTATAGTCCAGTTTGATAACATGTAAGTACTGAAAAAGCATATCATTTTCATGTAATCATTTTCCAGCATCTAATGGGAAGGTGGAGCACATTGTCGTTGCTGTTAAGTCACTAAGAAGTGTCCAGCACTTTGCAACCACATTGACTTTAGCACACCTGGCTCTTCTGTCCTCCACTATCTCCTCCTGCAGTTTGCTCAAATTCATATCCATTGAGTTGATGATGCTATCTAACCATCTCATCCTCAACTGTCCCCTTGATCTTTTGCCATCAATCTCTCCCAGCATAAGGGTCTTTTCGAATGAGTCAGCTCTTTGCATCACATGACCAAAGTATTGGAGCTCCAGATTGAGCACCAGCCTTTCCAATGTACATTCAGGGTTGATTTCCTTTAAGATGGACTGGTTTGATCTCCTTGTTGTCCAGTTCAGTTTCATTCAGTCTCTCAGTCATGTCCAACTTTTTGTGATCCCCTGGGAAGCAGCAAAACAGGCTTCCCTGTCCATCACCAAGTCCTGGAACTTGCTCAAACTCATGTTCATTGAGTCAGTGATGCCATCTAACCATCTCATCTCTGTTATCCCATTCTCTTCCTGTCTTCAATCTTTCTCAGCATCAGGGTCTTTTCCAATGAGTAAGTTCTTTTCATAAAATGGCCAAAGTATTGCAGAGTCAGCTTCAGCATCAGACATTCCAAGGAATATTTAGGACTGATTTCCTTTAGGATGGACTGGTTGGATATCCTTACAGTCCAAGGGAATTTAAAGAGTCTTCTCTAAGACCACATTTCAAAAGCATCAATTCTTCAGTGCTCTGCTTTCTTTATAGTCCAGCTCTCACATCCACACATGACTACTGGAAAAACTGTAACCTTGACTAGATGGACCTTTTTTTGGCAAAGTAATGTCTCTGCATTATAATATGTTGTCTAGGCTGGTAATAGGTTTTTCCCCAAAGAGCAAGCACCCTTTAATTTAATGGCTGCCATCACCATATATAGGTGGTCTGATTTTTGGAGCCCAGAAAAATAAAGTCTCTCACTTTTTCCATTGTTTCCCCATCTATGTGCCATGAAGTGATGTCATGATCTTAGTTTTCTGAATGTTGAGTTTTAAGCCAACTTTTTCACTTTCCTCATTCACTTTCAAAAAGAGGCTCTTTAGTTCTTTTTTGCTTTCTGCCATGAGGGTGATGTCATCTGCATATCCGATGTTATTAATCTTTCCCTCTAGCAATCTTTATTCCAGCTTGTGCTTCATCCAACCCATCATTTCACATGATGTACTCTGCATATAAGTTAAATAAGCAGGTGACAGTAAACAGCACTGACATACTCCTTTCCCACTTTGGAACCAGTCTGTTGTTCCATGTTCAGTTCTAACTCTTGCTTCTTGACCTGCATACAGATTTATCAGGAGGCAGGACAGGTGCTCTGGTTTTCCCATTTCTTGAAGAATTTCCCACAGTTTGCTGTGATCCACACAGTCAAAGGCTTTGGTGTAGTAAATAAAGAATAAGTAGAAGTTTTTTCTGGAATGTTGTTGCTTTTTCTATGATCCAGCAGATGTTGTCAATTTGATCCTATGCCTTTTTGAAATCCAGACTGAACAACTGGAAGTTCACAGTTCATGTACTGTAGAAGCCCAGCTTGGAGAATTTTGAGCATTACTTCCTTTCTCATGTGTGCTGAGTGCAATTGTTCGGTAGTTTGTGCATTTTTTGGCTTGCCTTTCTTTGGGATTGGAGTGAAAACTGACCTTTTCCAGTCCTGTGGCCACTGCTGAGTTTTGCAGATTTGCTGGCATATTGAGTGCAGCACTTTCACAGCATCATATTTTAGGATTTGAAATAGCTCTACTGGACTTCCATCACCTCCACTAGTTTTGTTCTTAGTGATGCTTCCTAAGGCCTACTTGACTTCACATTCCAGGATGTCTGGCTCTAGGTGAGTGATCACACCATCGTGGTTATCTGGGTCATGAAGATCTTTTTTGTATAGTTCTTCTGTGTATTTTGCCACCTCTTCTTAATATCTTCTGCTTATGATAGGTCCATACAATTTCTCTCCTTTATTTTGCCCACTTTTCCATGAAATATTTCCTTGGTATCTCCAATTTTCTTGAAGAGATGTCTAGTTTTTCCCATTCTATTTTTTCCCTCTATTTCTATGCATTGATCCCTGAAGAAGGCTTTCTTATCTCTCCTTGCTATCCTTTGGAACTCTGCATTCAAACGGGTATATCTTTCCTTTTCTCCTTTGCCTTTCACATATCTTCTTCTCTCAGCTATTTGTAAGGCATCCTCAGACAGCCATTTTGACTTTTTGCATTTCTTTTCTTGGGGATAGTCTTAAGAACTGTCTTTAGTACAATGTCATGAACCTCCATCCGTAGTTCTTCAGGCACTCTGTCTATCAGATCTATTCCACTGAATCTATTTGTCACTTCCATTGTATAATCGTAAGTGATTTGATTTAGGTCATACCTGAATGGTCTAATGGTTTTCCGCGCTGCTAAGTCGCTTCAGTCGTGTCTGACTCTGTGCAACCCCATAGACGGCAACCCACAAGGCTCCGGCCTCCCTGGGATTCTCCAGGCAAGAACACTGGAGTAGGTTACCATTTCCTTCTCTAATGCATGAAAGTGAAAAGTGAAAGTGAAGTCGCTCAGTCATGTCCAACCCTCAGCAACCCCAAGGACTGCAGACTACCAGGCTCCTCTGTCCATGGGATTTTCCAGGCAAGAGTACTGGAGTGGGTTGCCATTGCCTTCCCAATGGTTTTCCCTACTTTTGTAAAATTCAGTCTGAATTTGGCAATAAGGATTTCATGGTCTGAGCCACATTCAGCTCCTAGTCTTGTTTTTGTTGACTGTATAGAGCTTATCCATCTTTGGATGCAAAGAATATAATTAATATGATTTTGTTATTGACCATATGGTGATGTCCATGTGTAGAGTTTTCTCTTGTGTTGTTGGAAGAGGATTTTGCTATGACCAGCTTGTTCTCTTGACAAAACGGTGTTAGCCTTTGCCCTGCTTCTTTTTGTACTCCAAGGACAAATTTGTCTGTTACTCCAGTTATCTCTTCACTTCCTTCTTTTTCGTTACTGTCCCCTATAATGAAAAGGACATCTTTTTTGGGTGTTATTTCTAGAAGGTTTTGTATGTCTTCATAGACCATTCAAATTCAGTTTATTCAGTATTAGTGGTTCAGGCAGAGACTTGGATTACAGTGATATTGAATGGTTGATCGATTATACCAGGCAAGATGTCAGAGTATAAGGACATGTGCTCATCTTCTCCTGCAAAAACTCCAAAATTACAAGTTTTTGCTGAACAACCATTGACAGGAGAATGTTGGATCTCACTAATAAAAGTTACTGACTTCCAAGGACAAAGGAGAAACCCCAGCAAAATGGTAGGAGTGGTGAAATCGCATTTAGAATCAGACCACATACCCACCAGAGATGATCAGAGGGCTCAAACCAAACCTTGTGCACACCAGGAGACCCTACAGAGACTGAGCCAGACCTGCCATTGAGTGTTTGAGTGTCTCCTGCAGAGTTACGGGTCATCAGTGGCCTGCCGCAGGGGCAGGAGCTCTGGGGGAAGTAGTTCTGGGTGTGGCATAAGCCTTTTTGGAGAAGGTTGCCATTAACCCCACCATAGAGCAGCCAGAACTTACACAGGGCTGGGGAAACAGACTCGTAGAGGGCACAAACAAAAGCTTGTGCACACCAGGACCCAGGAGAAAGGAGCAGTGACCCCACAAAAGACTGACCCAGACTTTCCTGTGGGTGTCCAGGAGTCTCCGGTGGAGATGTGGGTCAACAGTGGCCTGATGCAGGGTCGGGGGTACTGAGTGCAGCAGTGTGTGCATAGGACATTTTGAAGGAGGTTGCCATTATCTTCATTGCCTCCACCATAGTTTGATCTCAGGTCAAACAACAGGGAAGGAACACAGCCTGGTCCATCAACATAAAATTGGATTAAAGATTTACTGAGCATGGCCCCTCCCATCAGAACAAGACCTAGTTTCCTCCACAGTCAGTCTCTCCCATCAGTAAGCTTCCATAAGCCACTTATCCTCATCCATCAGAGGGCACAAAGAATGAAAGCCACAATCACACACACACACACAAAAAAACAGTCAAACTGATCACATGAACCACAGCCTTGTCTGACTCAATGAAACTATGAACCATGCCCTGTAGGGCCACCCAAGACGTACGGGTCAAGGTGGTGAATTCTGACAAACTGTGGTGCACTGGATGTCAAACCACTTCAGTATTCTTACCTTGAGAACCATATGAAAAGCTAAAAAGACACTGAAAGATGAAGTCCCCAGGTTAGTAGTTGCCCAATATGCTACTGGAATAGAGTGGAGAAATAACTCCCAAAAGAATGAAGAGACAGAGCCAAAGCAAAAAAAAACACCCAGTTGTGGATGTGACTGGTGATTGAAGTAAAGTCTGATGCTGTAAAGGGCAATATTGCATAGGAACCTGGAATGTTAGGTCCATTAGTCAAGGTAAATTGGAAGTGGTCAAACAGGAGATGGCAAGAGTGAATATCAACATTTTAGGAATCAGTGAACTAAAATGGACTGGAATGGGCAAATTTAATTCAGATGACCATTATATCTACTACTGTGGGAAAGAATCCCTTAGAAGAAATGGAGTAGCCCTCATAGTCAACAAAAGAGTCTGAAATGCAGTACTTGGGTGCAATCTCAAAAACAACACAATGATCTCTGTTCACTTCCAAGGCAAACTTGCTGTCCAAGGAACTTTCAAGAGTCTTCCCCAACACCACAGTTCAAAAGCATCAGTTCTTCAGTGCTCAGCCTTCTTTCACAACTTCCTGGGATGTGAGCATGTGAGGCTAATTTGGATGTGAGGTCCAATTCTCACTTCCATACATGAGTACTGGGTAATACCATAGCTTTGGCTATAAAGACCTTTGTAGTCAAAGTGATGCCTGTGCTTCTTTTTAATATGCTGCCTACATTGTCATAATTTTCCTCCCAAAGGACAAGTGTTTTGTTTTGTTTTAATTTCATGGCTGCAATCACTATCTGCAGTGATTTTGGAGCCCAAGAAAATAAAGTCTGTCACTGTTTGCATTGTTTCCCCATCTATTTGACATGAAATGATGGGACTAGATGCCATGATCTTAGTTTTCTGAATGTTGAGTGTCAAGCCAGCTTTTTCACTCTCCTCTATCACTCTCATCAAGAGGTTCTTTAGTTCCTCTTCACTTTCTCCATTAGAGAGATATCATCTTCGCTCTGAGATTATTGATATTTCCCCTGGCAATCTTGATTCCTGCTTGTGATTCATCCAGCCTGGCATTTTGCATGATATACTCTGCATAGAGATTAAATATAAACAGAGTGACAATACAGACTTGTGGTACTCCTTTCCCAATTTTGAACCAATCAGTTGTTCCATGCCACTTCATGGATCACAGCCATGTCATGGCGAAGGAGCTTGCATAACTCAATGAAGCTATGAGCCATGCTATTCAGGGGTACCCAAGATGGACAGGTCATAGTGAAGTATTCTGACCAAACGTGTTCCATTGGAAAAGGAAGTGGCAACCCGCTCCAGTACTCATGCCTCAAGAACCATGGACAGTATGAAAAGGTAAAAAAGATATGATGCCAGAAGATGAGCCCTCTAGGTTAGAAATTTGAAAATGAAAGTCACTCAGTCATATCCGACTCTTTGCAACCTCGTGGACTGTAGCCCACCAGACTCCTCTGTCCATGGGATTCTCTAGGCAAGAATACTGGAATGAGTTGTCATTTCATTCTCCAGGGGGATCTTCCCAACCCAGAGATCTAACCTGGGTCTCCTGCATTCCAGGCATATCCTTCTCAGCCACCAGGGAAGTTATCTAATATACTACTAGTGAAGAGTGAAAGACAATTACAATAGTTCCACTAATGAGCTATGAATGAATCTGCTGAACCAAAGCATAAATGATGCTCAGTTGTGGATATGTCTGCTGATGAAAGTAAAGTTCAATGCTGTAAAGAACTATAATGCATAGAAGCCTGGAATATTACATCCATGAATCAAGGGAAACAGGATGTGATCAAGCAGGAAATGGCAAGAATGGACACTTACATCTTAGAAATCAGTGAACTAAAATGGACAGGAATGGGAGAATTTAATTTAGATGACCATTATATCTACTACCATGGGCACAAATCCCTGAGAAGAAATGGAGTAGCTCTTATAGTCAACAAGAGTCTGAAATGCAGTACTTAGGTACAGTCTCAAAAACAACCGAATGATCTGTTTCCAAGGTAAACCATTCAGAATCACAGTAATCCAAGTCTATGTTACAGCCACTGATACAGAAGAAGCTGAAGTTTACTGGTTCTGTGAAGACCTGCAAGACCTTCTAGAGCTAACACCAAAAAAAGATGTCCTTTTCATCATGGAGATTGGAATGCACAAGGAGAAAGTCCAGAAATATCCAGAATAACATGCAAGCTTGGTCTCAGAATACAAAATGAAGTGGAGGACAAATGTGTTAACTATAAAAAAAAAGTTAATAGAGCACAGTTATCTATTTTTTAAATTAAAAAAATTAAAACCTTAAGAATATAAAGTACCTGAAAGATAAGATTTTCTATTTAAGGACCCCAGATTAATTTAAGCCTGGAGTAATTTTTTTTTTCCTAAGATATAGAACTAGCTTAGTAACTACCAATACTTTTAGGAGTTTGGTCATGTTGTTTGTATGAAATTCTGAGGCTTTGATTTAAATCTTTCCTTGTATTGTGATTTCCATTAAATGTATTGTACTAAGTGAAACTTGTTAAATAAATCTTCCTTTTAAAAACTGGAAAAAAAAAAAAAAAGAACTAGCTTAAAGATTTTAAGCAAATACTTATTTTCCAGATATTTTACAGGATGTGTGCATACTAACAATGGATTTTTCTAAACAACTTATTGTCATTGTATTTTTTTTAGTAGAAATGAAAGTTTATTTTACTTAATAATACTGTCATTGTATTTTTAACACAAGTTTTGAAAGAAGGAGTGTTCAGAGCAGTAAATTTATATGCCAAAAAGCTACATATTTTCAGAGTAAAAACATTTGGGCATGAATCAGTCAGAGTGGAAACAAAACTCTTTGTGATTGGGCAGATATGAGCAGTAAATCTGCAGTATATAAGGATAATCTTGAGAAAATAAGTGAATGTAATTTGGGATGCCCCTGACTTAATGACCAACAATAGGACAGAAACTGGGCATTGCTTTACAAATTTGTTTAAGGTAGCTATTCATTGAGCTAATCTGTTGCTGGTGTCATAAACACAAGAAAAGACAATGCCAATATTTTTTAAGGCTCACACTCAATAGAAAGGCCAAGAAAAATTTAAATCTTTTAACCATTGAAATGATACAGAAGGCTAAAGAAGTACATTAGTTCAAGAAAGTGATGCATATTTCATAACTAATAATTCTCATAATAACCTACTAAAGATAGCTACTAAAAGCTTACTAAGATTAATTACAAAATGGCACACATTGAAATACAGAAAGCCCATTATTTGTGGATGGCTGTCTAAAGAATGGTATGCCCAGTGGCTCAGTGGTAAAGCACCAGCCTGCAATTCAGGAGACACAGGAGACATGGGTTGTATTCCAGAGTCTAAAAGATTTCCTGGAGGAAGACATTCACTCCAGTATTCTTGCCAGGAAAATTCCATGGACAGAAAAGCTTGGCAGGGTACAGTCCAAGGGGTGCAAAGTGTTGAACATGACTAAGCACACACACATGTCAAAAGAGAATCCTTTTTGTTGTTTTGTGATTATTTTACTATCAATCTTTCCCAATGGACCACAAACATCAATCATAAGGAGAGGACTACATTCACCTGTACTTAATGATTGTATGCTTAGTACATAGTGCAGTAGATGTTAGCTGAATGAATAATGATAATCTTGCCATTATATGGCATATATAATACTGTATATAAAGTATGCCACATGTAATATGTTAGGGATTGGACTCATTCCTCTATATTTTCATATAGCAATTCTGAGGGCAAAAACAGTTCTAAAATGTTCTAATGAAAATATCACTTCAGATGCCAAACTAGTTTCTTGAAGGTGGCAATAAATTTGGAATGAGTGATTTATTCATCTTTATTAAGGACTCTGTGCCCACATGTGCAACATTTTGTTCGAAGACAAGGAAAAGAAAATACTTGCATTTTGTTATGGAGGAGGAGTGGGCAGTATCTAAAGAAAGAACATTATGAATAAAACTTGTTCACTTTAGATGTAATTAACCTTCTTGTGCCATCTGCAGTACTAATGTGATGGGATTATTATACTGCCCTAATGTATCTGAATTTCTATTCATGTTTTCTCCACTAAATAAATAAAAGTGGTTGACTAAGATGACATTTGCTTTAACTGTTCATCATAGAATTTTTTTCTAAAGCTATATTGCCCTGTTAAATGCAAATTATTAAATAGATGATATTTCATGAGAGGTTGTGAACCTAATTATACTAAATGTCATCATTTTATTTATTAAAAGGTTTTGAAAAATTGCTCAGTAAAAAGGATGAATACCTAGATTCTTATGATATTTAAATTATTCCATTAACCAAAAATAATTTTATAAGGCAAGTTTAATTGACAGTATACTTAATTTATATTTATAATCCATTTGAGTTATTTATGGATAATTTAGGGTTTCCCAGTTGGTGCTAGTGTTAAAGAACCCAGCTGGCAAAGCAGGAGACACAAGACATATGTTCGATCCCTGGGTCGAGAAGATCCCCTGGAGAATGGAATGGCAACCTTCTCCAGTATTGGAGTTCTTCCATGGACAGAGGAGTCTGGTGGGCTACAGTCCATGGGGTCCCAAAGAGTCAGACATGACTGAGCACACACACACACACAGACACAGCTGCATGCATATTGTAAACATCATATGTCTACTGTGAATCATGTTAGGTTTTGAATCTTATAGGACTTAAGGAAACATCTGTTTGAAGAATCTTTATATTGATAGAGTTATGTTCCTTGAAAAAGACATCAGCCCAACTAAAGTATCCATGTACTTGAATCCAGCATTTACATTATAGACATATTTAGTTCTTGCTCTTGTCTTCTCAAGCCTTCAATAAGGGAATGCACAAGCCGTGTTTGAAAAGTCAATGTGTGCACCCCATTTACGTCTCTTATCAAGACTGGCCTATACATACTATTGACCAATATAAATGAGACATTTCTCGCATTTAGACAACATTTCATGGGCATTCTGTCGTTCAAGCTACCAACTTATGGTTTCATCTTTTATAATATGTTGAGCTTAAACTTTTCATACAATTACAGACCATACCTTCTGATTTTTGTAAACACAAAACATAATGGCCTTTTCCCCAACTATTTTTTCTGACCCTGGATGTCATTATTTTAAAACACAGGTCAGAAATAATTTGTAACTTAGGAAAGTTCTTACCTCTCCAGAAAATTTGGAACTAAATTAATCAAAGAGAAAATCATAGCTTGAGTTTATTATAGATAATGTGCAAACAATAAAAACATGAATAATGAGGATCAACTGCACTTCAATGCTGTTCACTTGTTATTGTAACTGTTTTTGTTTAAGACAGTCATAACAGTGAAACTCAGATATTGACTCATTTTTCATGCTAATCAATAAAACAGTTCATCCCTTTAAACTCAAATATTAGTCTCTTACTGTATATTGCATTTAGTGGTATCTGAGTTTCAAATCCATCAAAAGTACATATTAATAAGCACAAATCATTGTATAGTACAAATATTCATAAGCCTATTTTTAAGTTAGCCTTGGAGAATGTCTAAATCATGCATTTTTCCTTTGTAAATTGTACATTTATGCTGAATTTTCTATAATTAGAAAAGTGTTAATTAATGTTTATATTTTACTTGGATTTTAAGATTAAATATTCGCTTGTTTAAAACAAAACAAAATAATACAGCTGTCTGATTGCTATAAGCCTATAAGAAGGACATCAGGGTCAACATGGAGCATAATCAACAGGGGCATAATCTATTAATTTATGATCCTTAAGGGATATCAACCAGTTAAAGTATTTTAGCTATAAAATTCCTGGCAATTGCTATAATTATGGATAAGAGAATGACATGAAATCTAGCTGTAGTTACAGCTCTTTCATGGCACTGCAGCAGAATGTCAGAAGGCTTCTGAAAATATTACATTCCAGGACTCTTAAATACATTTGGTTTTACTTGATGATGAAACTTTGACTTCTTCAAATGTGGTGAATCTCATTTGTATAAAAGCAATTATATATATAGGCTAAGATTTAAAGCATGCTGTGGAGACTGTTCAATTTGTTCAAATTTGGTAGTGATGGTAAGTGGAAGAATGATTTCAAATAATTAAGTAAAATTTAATTATTTTAAACTTTATAATGATTTTCTTATAAAGGTAATATCATTTTAATTCATTTTCCATGATTATATGAGCCAATTGAGCATGATTATAAAATTTTGTATGGGGCTTCCAAGGTGGCACTAGTGGTAAAGAATCCACCTGCCAATGCAGGAGACCTAAGAGATGTGGATTCCTTCAATCCTTGGGTTGGGAAGATCCCCTGGAAGAGGACACAGCAATTCATTCCAGTATTTTTGCCTGGGGAACCTCAGGGACAGAGGATCCTGGCTTGTTACATACAGTTCATAGGGTCACAAAGAGCCGGACACTACTGAAGCAACTTAGCACACATAAAATTTTATATAGACTTGAATATTCAATATTGTTAATTCATATATGTCTTATTATTTGACTTATAGGTGATTGATAAATAATATGCTGTGAACTCTGGCATATATAAAAGAAATACAGCTGTAATTCCTTGTGAAAATCACGTTTTTGTTGAAGGAAAGCCACATTTCACATGGGAACATGTACTAAGAGCTACATCTATTTATGCTAAAATACATTAAACTAGTTGTTTTATATTTTTAGTGCAAAAAATGTTCTATAGACTACTTACAACATGTTCTGAAAAATGAAGTTGTATATTAGATTTTAAAAATTAGATGAGCTGATGTGGACTTGTTAAAGAGAGGAATCAGAATGTTATCTCTCAAATTTTCCCAAGAAAAATAATGTGAAATTTAAATAACATATTAAAAGTTAACCAAGAAATTAAAGCAAATATACTACTTGCACAAAATATTAAATCTTTATCATTATCAATTAACTCTCAGTTTCCAAATGTGTTAATGAGCTTCTCCACGTACAAGAACTTGTGTATTTATCATTTGGTTATGGTCATGATCATGATCAAGCCTACTGAAGTTATTACTCTAAATACCTTAATGATATGAAAAAATAAGAATCAGAATAATATTTATTAACACTTTGACACATTGCTAAAGTGGCTAATTTATACCCAGGGAGTAATTTACAAATGCTGAGCATCTGGATGTTTACATATTAAGCTTCCTCAGGTGAATGATTTCAGGTAATACTCAGAAATACTTTTAAAGACATGACACCTGCTCTATAACAGTTTGCAAAACTAAAGACAAACACACGCTGATTTATATAATCAATGTTATAATTAAACACATATAAATTAGAAAATCTGGCCATGTCAAAGTATGAAATAAATTCATCTTAGAATAGAATTGCATTTTATATACCATTTTAGTTTTATATACATATATTATATATAAATGTGTTTATGTGTATACATCTGAGCATGCTTTATTATAAAATCTTTTTTAAAAGAAATATAGTTTCATTATAAGCTAAGAAAATTGAACAAAGGAGGAATTGTGAGATCTGTCCTTTGAGATACATTTTTCTTCCAGATTTTATGTCTATTTGACAAAATGATGAAATTTAAGCCTATAATGTAATGAGATTATTCAAATTTTCCTACCTAAAGACCATAATTCCTATAGGCCCCTCAAAACAGCTATCAAGGAGAGTGTTTTGCCTATGTTCTCCTCTAGGAGTTTTATAGTTTCTGGTCTTACGTTTAGATATTTAATCCATTTTGAGTTTATTTGTGTGTATGGTGTTAGAAAGTGTTCTAGTTTCATTCTTTTACAAGTGGTTGACCAGTTTTCCCAGCACCACTTGTTAAAGAGATTGTCTTTTCTCCATTGTATATTCTTGCCTCCTTTGTCAAAGATAAGGTGTCCATACGTGCATCGATTTATCTCTGGCCTTTCTATTTTGTTCCATTGATCTATATTTCTGTCTTTGTGCCAGTACCATACTGTCTTGATGACTGTGGCTTTGTAGTAGAGCCTGAAGTCAGGCAGGTTGATTCCTCCAGTTCCATTCTTCTTTCTCAAGATCGCTTTGGCTATTCGAGGTTTTTTGTATTTCCATACAAATTGTGAAATTATTTGTTCTAGCTCTGTGAAAAATACCGTTGGTAGCTTGATAGGGATTGCATTGAATCTATAGATTGCTTTGGGTAGTATCCTCATTTTCACTATATTGAGTCTTCCAATCCATGAACATGGTATATTTCTCCATCTGTTAGTGTTCTCTTTGATTTCTTTCACCAGTGTTTTATAGTTTTCTATATGTAGGTCTTTAGTTTCTTTAGGTAGATATATTCCTAAGTATTTTATTCTTTCTGTTGCAGTAGTGAATGGAATTGTTTCCTTAATTTCTCTTTCTGTTTTCTCATTATTAGTGTATAGGAATGCAAGGGATTTCTGTGTGTTGATTTTATACCCTGCAACTTTACTATATTCATTGATTAGTTCTAGTAATTTTCTGGTGGAGTCTTTAGGATTTTCTATGTAGAGGATCATGTCATCTGCAAACAGTGAGAGTTTCACTTCTTCTTTTCCAATTTGGATTCCTTTTATTTCTTTTTCTGCTCTGATTGCTGTGGCCAAAACTTCCTAAACTATGTTGAATAGTAGTGGTGAGAGTGGGCACCCTTGTATTGTTCCTGACTTTAGGGGAAATGCTTTCAACTTTTCATCACTGAAGATAATGTTTGCTGTGGGTTTGTCATATATAGCTTTTATTATGTTGAGGCATGTTCCTTCTATTCCTACTTTCTGGAGAGTTTTTATCATAAATGGATGCTGAATTTTGTCAAAGGCTTTCTCTGCATCTATTGAGATAATTATGTAGTTTTTATTTTTCAATTTGTTAAGGTGGTGTATTACATTGATTGATTTGCGGATATTGAAGAATTCTTGCATCCCTGGGATAAAGCCCACTTGGTCATGGTGTATGATATTTTTAATGTGTTGTTGGATTCTGATTGCTAGAATTTTGTTAAGGATTTTTGCATCTATGTTCATCAGTGATATTGGCCTGTAGTTTTCTTTTTTTGTGGGATCTTTGTCAGGTTTTGGTATTAGGGTGATGGTGGCCTCATAGAATGAGTTTGGAAGCTTACTTTCCTCTGCAATTTTCTGGAAGAGTTTGAGTAGGATACGTGTTAACTCTTCTCTAAATTTTTGGTAGAATTCAGCTGTGAAACCATTTAGACCTGGGCTTTTGTTTGCTGGAAGATTTTTTATTACAGTTTCAATTTCCATGCTTGTGATGGGTCTGTTAAGATTTTCTATTTCTTCCTGGTCCAGTTTTGGGAAGTTGTACTTTTCTAAGAATTTGTCCATTTCTTCCACGTTGTCCATTTTATTAGCATATAATTGTTGATAGTAATCTCTTATGATCCTTTGTATTTGTGTGTTGTCTGTAGTGATCTCTCCATTTTCATTTCTAATATTATTGATTTAATTTTTTTCCCTTTGTTTCTTGATGAGTCTGGCTAATGGTTTGTCAATTTTATTTATCCTTTCAAAGAAACAGCTTTTGGCTTTGTTGATTTTTGCTATGGTCTCTTTTGTTTCTTTTGCAAAACACTCTCCGACATACATCACAGCAGGATCCTCTATGACCCATCTCCCAGAATATTGGAAATAAAAGCAAAAATAAACAAATGGGACCTAATTAAACTTAAAAGCTTCTGCACAACAAAGGAAACTATAAGCAAGGTGAAAAGACAGCCTTCAGAATGGGAGAAAATAATAGCAAATGAAGCAACTGACAAACAACTAATCTCAAAAACATACAAGCAACTCCTACAATTCAATTCCAGAAAAATAAATGACCCAATCAAAAAATGGGCCAAAGAACTAAATAGACATTTCTCCAAAGAAGACATACAGATGTCTAACAAACACATGAAATGATGCTCAACATCACTCATTATCAGAGAAATGCAGATCAAAACCACTATGAGTTACCAATTCACGCCAGTCAGAATGGCTGTGATCCAAAAGTCTACAAGCAGTAAATGTTGGAGAGGGTGTGGAGAAAAGGAAACCCTCTTACACTGTTGGTGGGAATGAAAACTAGTACAGCCACTATGGAGAACAGTGTGGAGATTCCTTAAAAAACTGGAAATAGAACTGCCTTATGACCCAGCAATCCCACTACTGGGCATACACACTGAGGAAATCAGAATTGAAAGAGACATGTGTACCCCAATGTTCATCGCAGCACTGTTTATAATAGCCAGGACATGCAAGCAACCTAGATGTCCACCAGAAGATGAATGGATAAGAAAGCTGTGGTACATATACACAATGGAGTATTACTTAGCCATTAAAAAGAATACATTTGAATCAGTTCTAATGAGGTGGATGAAACTGGAGCCTATTATACAGAGTGAAGTAAGCCAGAAAGAAAAACACCAATACAGTATACTGACGCATATATATGGAATTTAGAAAGATGGTAACAATAACCCTGTATATGAGATAGCAAAAGGGGCACTTATGTATAGAACAGTCTTGTGGACTCTGTTGCAGAGGGAGAGGGTGGGATGATTTGGGAGAATGGCATTGAAATACGTATAATATCATATATGAAACGAGTCGCCAGTCCAGGTTCGATGCACGATACTGGATGCCTGGGGCTGGTGCACTGGGACGACCCAGAGGGATGGTATGGGGAGGGAGGAGGGAGGAGGGTTCAGGATGGGGAACACATGTATACCTGTGGTAAATTCATTTCAATATTTGGCAAAACCAATACAATATTGTAAAGTTTAAAAATAAAATAAAATTAAAAAAAAGAAATGAATTTGTGTTAAGCAACTATAAAAAATAATAAAAATGATCAAATATTTTTCTTGGAAAAAAATGCTATCAAAACACATACAGTGAGATATTCCCTAAGTTTAATCTTCTGATATAAATGCAATTATCCAATAGTGTATCTATTTGCATTTTACGTACATCTCCCCAATTCAGAGGTCATTTTTCTCTTCTTTTCCATTCCTCTCCTCGCATTCAATTAACCCCAAGATGTAACTCCAATCCCTGTTATTTACAAGAATTAAAAAAAATTATCTTTATAATTTTTACAAATATAATCTTTACGAAAACCTTTCCTGTCTGGCTTTTGCAAAACTATACAGACTCATCACTGTGCCATTTCCCATTCCTGCATGATAGGCTTCTTGTGATCCTCTGAATTTGTTATTTTTCTTATTTTTGCACATTACTATTCACTCTTTGGAAAAACTTATCTCCATTTCCATCTGCTAAATTTGTGTTTTTCCTTTAAAACATTATTTAAATATAATCCTTTTTGCAAAGACCTGCTTGATACCTTCAAGCTCAACTTCTAGCACATTCACTAGATTCTCTTAGTACTTCAGTTCAGTTCACTTCAGTCGCTCAGTCGCGTCTGACTCTTGGAAACCCCATGAATCTCAGCACGCCAGGCTTCCCTGTCCATCACCAACTCCCGGTGTTTACTCAAACTCATGTCCATCGAGTCGGTGATGCCATCCAGCCTCTCATCCTCTATTGTCCCCTTCTCCTGCCCCCAATCCCTCCCAGCATCAGGGTCTTTTCCAATGAGTTATTACTTAATAGGGCTATATTATTCTAAATATCAGTTACTTTCCTGCATATTTATCTTTATTATTCCGTGTGGTCCTTGAAGTAGGTTAACTGTCTTGCTTTTTAAGATACCCAAATCTTTGCATATTTATAGGATTTTATTAAATATGTATTTGAAAAGGGAATATTTTGAATCCAAAGTAAGGATTCAACCTTGTTATAAAATGGATAAATTGAATAGAATAGTTCAGTCAGTTTGTCGCAAGCCACTGCCCAACTATTAATACTAAGCCTATTTCTCGCTATCTAAGATTTTATTACTATTATGGGAGGGCAATACTACAAGATGTCTTTTTCCATACTGGTCTGAGTAAGCTGCACTGTGGTTACAGATATACCATACAGACCTCCAGATTGTGGTGATTTAGCACCAGAAAAGATTATTTCTTGCTCAGATGAAGTTAAATATGAGTCTGCTGATATTCTTCTCTGTGACTTAGGGTTTAGACTTCCTCCATTTTGATGCTGTATCAACTCAATATTTGACTTCCCAGATCTCAGTGACAGGATTATTATTCAATTTTATACTTAGAAAAAGACTGAGATATTATAGATAGACTTGACCATTCATTAGTAAGTAGGTAATTTAGCTTCAATTCAGATATTTAACCACTGTGTTATACAGCCAACCCAGATGCTGGCATGCATGCCAAGTCACTTCAATCGTGTCCTACTCTGCGTGACCCCACGGACAGCAGCCCACCAGGCTCCTCTGTCCATGGGATTCTCTAGGCAAGAATACTGGAGTGGTTTGTCATTTCCTTCTCCAGCCAATGAAAATAACGCATATTAAAAGATTTATATTTCTTGGCCTATAGCAGGATCTCAGTAACTCTTATTTTCCCCATTTTATCTACCAGACTGAAAGACCTTTGAATATAAATGTTTTTTCTTATTAATATTTTTCTTCTCAATACTTAGCATGAGAACTGGTAAACAGTAGGCAGTCAATAAAATTAATTTGATGACATTGTCATGGGAAAGCTATAGGATGCTAAATAAAGGAAACTAAATATAGTTTATTTTCTTTCTTATGCATAGATATCCTCACCTATTAAAATACACGTTAAAACCTTTATGTTATAGTGAAATAGATTATGCACTGCATATTTCATTGCAGATAATTTTAATTTATTTTAAACAGTGAATTTGCTTGGTTTTAGACTATGTTCCATTTTGTGATTGTTAAAGTAGTCTCATATGTGAAATCTGAAATTTTAACTGTGGGAAAAGATAATCATGTCTAGAGTTTGCTACTGAGAATTCAAGGAGCATTGTATTTAGAAAATTGCTTTTAGAGGGCTAACAATTAAATCACATGCATAAACACAAACACACACACAGTGTTTAAGTGTAATTTAAAATGATTTAATTCTGCCCAAAGTAAAGGTCTCAGAAATGCCAACAAATTCAGCTACATTGCAGACCAGAAATGTCTGGGCACTATATTTAATAATGCACAAATACTCAGTTGCTCAGTTGTGTCTTATTCTTTGTGATGCCCTAGATTGTAGCCTACAAGGCTCCTCTGTCAATGAAATTTTCCAGGCAAAAATACTGGAATGGATTGTTATTTTCTACTGCAGGGGATCTTCCCGATTCAGGGACTGAACCCACATCTCTTGCATCTCCTGCACTGGCAGGCAGGTTCTTCACTGCTGAGCCACCTGGGAAGCCCAAACAACCTTGCCCAGATTGTGCAGCGTTGAAAAAGAGGCAATTTTTTCAAATTAGATTTTTTTTTGTTACTTTTGTCCCTGTATAATCATATTTTTTTCCATTATGGTTTATCATAGAATATTGAATATAGCTTCCTGTGCTACACAGTAGGACCTTGTTGTTTATTCATTCTATATATAATAGCTTACACCTGCTGATCTCAAACTCCAATCCTTCCCTCCTCCACCACCCTCCTTCTTGGAAACCACAAATCTGTTCTATATATCTGCGAATCTGTTTTTGTTTATTAGATATGTCCATTTATGTCATATTTTAGATTCCACATTTAACTGATATAATATATTTATCTTTCTCCTTCTGACTTAGTTTGCTTAGTATGATAATCTCTAGGTCCACCCATGTTGCTGAAAATGGCAGTATTACACTCTTTTTTATGGCTGAGTAATATTCCATTGTATATATGTACCGCATCTTTATCCATTTGTCTGTCGATGGACATTTAGGCTGTTTCCATGACCAGCTATTATAGATAGTGCTGCTATGAACACTGGGTGCATGTATCTTTTTAAACTATAATTTTGTTTGGGAATACACCCAGGAGTGGGGTTGCCCCATCATTCGGTAGTTCTATCTTTAGTTTTTTAAGGAACCTTCATACTGTTTTCCACAGTGGCTGAACGTATATACGTTCCCACCAACAGTTTGAGAGGGTTACCTTTTCTCCACACCCTCTGCAGCATTTATTATTTGTAGACATGTTAATGATGGACTGGTGTGAGGGTTTACAAATATTTTCTTCTAGTCTGTAGCTGCCTTTTCATGTTGTTTATGGTTTCCTCTTCTGTGTAAGAACTTGTAACCTTGATTAGGCCCCATTTTTTTTTTAATTTTTGCTTTTATTTCTATTGCTTTGGGAGACTGACTTTAGAAATCATTGATATGATTTATGTCAGAGAATATTTTGCCTATGTTGTCTTCTAGGAGTTTTATGATATCTCATCTTTATTTAAGTCTTTAAACTATTTTGAGTTAATTTTTTGTGTATGGTGTGGGGTTGTGTTCTAGCTTCATTGATTTACATGTGGCTGTCCAACTTTCCCAACTTCACTTGCTGAAGAGACTCTCTTTTCCCCATTGCATATTCTTGCTTCCTTTGTTGAAGATTAATCATCCATAGGTGTGTGTGTGTGTGTGTGTGTGTGTGTGTTATTTTTGGAATCTCGATACTGTTCCTTTGACTATATGTCTGTTTCTGTGCCAATAACATACTGTTCTGATGGATGTAGCTTTGTATTATTAAGTCTAGGAGGATTATACCTCCTGCTTTCCTCTTTTTTCTTCAAAATGGCTCTGGCAGTCTGGGTTTTTTATAGTTCCATATGAAATTTAAGATTATTTGTTTTAGTTCTGTGAAAAACTGTCATGGATATTTTGATAGATATTTCATTAAATCTTCAGATTGCTTTGGGTATTATAGCCATGTAAACAATATTAATTCTTCCAATCCAAGTGCATGTGGTATCTTTCTATTTCTTTGAATCATCAACAATTTCCTTTATTAATGTTTTGTAGTTCTCAGCATATGTCTTTTGCCCACTTGGTGAGGTTCATTCCTATTTTTAATGCAACTTTAAAAGGTATTGTTTGTTTACATTTCTTTTCTGATATTTCATTGTTAGTGTAAAGAAATGCAGCTAATTTCTATATGCTAATCATATATCCTGTTACCTTGCTGAATTCATTTATCAGTACTGGTAGCTTTTGTATAAAGTATTTAGGGTTTTCTATATACAGTATATCATCTATGTAAAATGACAGTTTTATCTCTTCCATACCAATTTGAATACATTTTACTTCTTTTATATGTCTTATTGTTGTGGCTAAGACTTACAAAACTATGCTGAAGGGATGTGATGAAAATGGGTATTTTTGTCTTTTTCCAGATTTTAGTGAGAAAGCTTTCAGCTTTTCAATGTTGAGTATTATATTGGCTGTGGATTTCTCACAAATAGCTTTCATTTAATTATGTTGAAAAATGTTCCCTCTATAACAACTTTCATAAAGATATGCTATATCTCCTGACTCTATTGGGGAAACCTTCCCAGTAGAGTACTGCAGGATGAGAATCTAAAATAACTTCTAGTATACCCTACTGCTAAGTCACTTCAGTTGTGTCCGACTCTGTGCGACCCCATAGATGGCAGCCCACCAGGCTCCCCCGTCCCTGGGATTCTCCAGGCAAAAACACTGGAGTGGGTTGCCGTTTCCTTCCCCGATGCATGAAAGTTGAAAGTAAAAGTGAAGTTGATCAGTCGTGTCTGACCCTCAGTGACCCCATGGACTGCAGCCTTGCAGGCTCCTCCACCCATGGGATTTTCCAGGCAAGAGTACTGGAGTGGGGTGCCATTGCCTTCTCTGATACCCTACTAGATAGTGCCTATTATATCAAGTAGAAAGTGGTAACACTTTTAATTGACAATTGGTATAATTGTGGATGAGTTTCCCAGGTGGTGCTCATGGCATGATCCTTGGGTTGGGAAGGTCTCTGAAGGAGAATATGACAACCACTCTAGAATTCTTCTCTGGAGAATCCCATGGATAGAGGAGCCAGGCAGAATATGATAGGGTTGCAAAGAGTCGCGCCTGATTGAAGCGACTTAGCAAAAGCAGCAGGAGCATAACTGTGGATGGCTTCTGATTTCACTTTTATTTCTGTGTATTGTGTTTAAAGAATTCGAAGTATGTTCCTGGTTTTATGATACTAAGTTGTAATGCAGTTGTCATTTTATTGAAAGTGTACAAGAGCCCCATGAAATTTATAAAGCATACCCTTGTATAGCTTCAATTGCTAGAATTTAAATTAATGTTATAAAAAAATGCTTTCACAGTTTACCTTGTATGTATGTAAAGGTAAGTATTTAATTCTCACTCTTCACTTTTAACTAACAAATTAAGAAAAAGTGAAACCTACAGAAACTGTGTTAGAACCTTATATACTGTTCTGGTCCTGGTTGAACTCACCTTTGGCAAGTCCCATAGCTACTCAGATTATTAGTGAACTAATTAAAGATATTTGTTTAGCTTCTATTCTATAACCAATAAAAATGACTGTATCATAATACCAATTTACATGAACAAAAAGATTTACAATTGAGACGTGAAGAATTTAACACATACTCAAAATAGAAAGAAGAAAAGATACTGAAATAGAAATTTACATTGGATTCTATTTAAAGTTTTTTTTTTTTTTTCCATTTTTAAACATGAAATTTCAGGGCTGTATAGTAAAGAAAGAGTTTATAATTTGCTTAAGTGGTAACTAACTGGTTGCCAGATATGCAGTTTTCTGCACAGAAAATTATTGAGGAAAAGATAAAAGATTTTTATTGTAGGGAAAGGAAATTTACAGAAATATAAAGCAAAATATTAATTCCCAATTCAATGTTGAAATAAAGACAATCTTTGAAACTGATTAACTGTCATTGCAAGCAGTAAGAGAATATAACACATACTTTTGAAATCATTCTTAAATTCTGATTTCACATGAATATGTATGAAAATAATAAGCAACTGTGTCAACTCTTCAGTATTAATGAACTTGATTTGCCCTATGTGAAGTTTATCTGCAGATACGTGGATCACCGAATTAATATAGAGACGGCTAGATTTAGAAGTATTAATAGAAATTTAGGATCTTTATTTCCTTTTCAACATGTTTATTATATAAGCTTCCAGTGCATAATTGAAAAACAAATTACTTTATGATGAAACTTGACATCTAAGAACCTGGCTTCTACACTAAAATTTCACTAGGGCAAAGGAAAAACAAATCAGTGTTTTCTTTAGTATCTCACTATGGAGCAGTTTTTGGAGTTTTCATTTGTTTTATTTTGGTTTTAATCCACTGAAAACTTGACCTTTTGCAGAATGTGGCTCAAGTGAGATTTTGGATACTAAGGCTTCCTTGCCAAAGAGAAATAAATTTAATATCCTTCTGGTTTTAATATCAAAGTAAAGGATTCATGTCTTTGACCTCATACTATGGAAAACTATTTAATCTTGTCTTTAACATTTGTTTAAGAGACGTACTAATAACAATCACACCAAGGGGATCCACTCAACCATTAGAAGACCAATGAACACAGCAATAAGAAAGATAATAAAGACAGTTTCACGTATAAAAAAATTATTGGTTTTCAAAGTTGGGATCTGGGCCAGAAAAGAAAATACTAAAGACTAGCTAGGGGCAGCAAGTGTGATCAAATATATTCCTGGCAGAAGACACGTAAGAGAATACTCAGCTGCAGTTACAGGAGATGTCACCTCTTATGAATTACAGTTTGCAGAATCCATTTGTAAAACACTTCTGGAAATTTCCTGTCCTCATAAAAACAATGCTTCTGTTTGACACTATCATAAAGAACAAGTAAATATTAATTAAAGATTAGGAATCATTAAAAAAAATAAACTTTGATGGCAAGACAATTTTTGAAATTTCAACTTTGTTCAAGTTATTTATGTTTTCATTTGGAGAAAATGAAGGAATAATTGTGAAAAAAAAATTTCCTAAGAAATTAGTAAAGGTCTTTCCATCAAAGACATGGTAATTTATTCAATAGCATATTTGAAATGGGCTTCCCTGGGGGCTCAGTGGTAAAGAATCTGCCTACCAAACAGGAGATACAGGAGTCACAGGTCCCATCACTGGGTCAAGAAGATCCCCTTGGAGAAGGAAATGGCAACCCACTCCAGTATTCTTGCCTGGGAAATCCCAGGACAGAGGGGCCTGGTGAGCTACAGTCCACAGGGTCACAAAGAATCAGACATGATTGAGCATGCATGTATATTTGAAATATTTCAAAATTAACTTACTGTAGACTAATTAGCTAATTAATTAGTTAGAATCAAGTCTGAGTGTATATATGCAGAGCAAAAGAAGGTATATACATAAATTAAATTTGTGTTTTTTGACTAAACTTAAGTATTTTCACCTGACTAACCAGATTATTAAGTTTATAAGATTCCTATATTAAATAGTTCATCCTTTTTTTTTTTTTTTTTCTCTCCCAAGGAGGAAATCTAGTCAAGCAGATAGGGACATGACAGTGGTCAAAAACATATTCAAATCCTGGAAAAACATAAAGGTATAGAGAAATTTCAGTCTAATAAGCAAATTTGTGGAGGGATTTCTTGGAAATAAAAAGCTGAATGATTATTAAACAGTAAAAATATAAGAATATGGTGTTTATAACATGTTTTTGGCTACTTGAATTGTATAAAATTAAGAAAAAAAGTCATATAATATTATGAGAAACTAGCTTGTTTCACATACTTTATTAAAGGGGTAGAAATATTTTCATAAATTTCCCAGGAAAATATATGTAATCCTAACTAATTAAATTTAACAATTAAATTTAGTTTCACAAAATGATAATGAAGTCATTTCTGAAATCCAGCTAATTCTCAGCAGTTTCTCGAGTGTTTAACACTAGAGGATTTATTATAAATGATATTTATTATGAATTCTATTACTATATGTCTTAGCTAAGGCTACCATACAAAATACCATAAATTAAATGGCTTCACAGCAGAAATTTGTTTCTCTAAGTTTGGAAGCTATGCATCTGAGATCAGCATGCCAGCATGGAAGGTTTTTGGTGAGAGTTCTGTTGGCTTGCACATGGGGGAGAGAGAGAGAGAAAGAAATTTCTCTGTTCTCTCCTATAAAGTCATTAGTCCCACAATAAGGATTCCAATAATAACCTAATAATTCTAGTTACTTCCCAAATGCTGTGTCTCCAAATACTGTCACCTTGTGTGTGTGGTGTTAGAGCTTTAGTATTATATATAAACTTTGG
This sequence comes from Bison bison bison, assembly GCF_000754665.1. Taxonomy (NCBI): domain Eukaryota; kingdom Metazoa; phylum Chordata; class Mammalia; order Artiodactyla; family Bovidae; genus Bison; species Bison bison. The sequence continues at coordinate 16,220,666 of NW_011495032.1, forward strand.
TTAAACACAACTATTCAATCCATAACAATATAATTGCACCCCTCTGTGCAAATGGAGGAGAAGGCAATGGCACCCCACTCTGGTACTCCTGCCTGGAAAATCCCATGGACGGAGGAGGCTGGTGGGCTGCAGTCCATGGGGTCACTAAGAATCGGACACGACTGAGCAACTTCACTTTCACTTTCATGCTTTGGAGAAGGAAATGGCAACCCATTCCAGTGTTCTTGCCTGGAAAATCCCAGGGATGGGGGAGCCTGGTGGCCTGCCATCTATGGGGTTGCACAGAGTCAGACAAGACTGCAGCACCCTTTATGTGCAAATGGAACACTGAAGAGTCACTTACCTAGTCTATTCTTTGCCCACTTCCAAATAAGAGGCATTGAAATAGCCCACTAGTTCATATGTATAAATTCATACTATAGTTGTTCTACAATGGACAGGTGAAGGAGAGGCAAGTACAATGAGTTAGAATTTTCTCAAAGGAAGAATGCCTTGAGGTTGACGGCACTATAAAAATATGTATTTTTAAGTAGCAAAATGACTTAATAGAACAACTTATTAGAACCATCATAATAATAATGTCCCAGTTTTAATATTTTCCTTAATGGAGAATAGAATTATACTCTTACCGATATTGATAATATTTGAGTACACATCTTATAAAAGGATTAAACCATAATTGTGAAAGACATACTGACAATATTGTTTTCAGTAGAACAAATTATAAGCCTATTGTATAAATAGCATTTTATTAACAGTAATTCAGATTTTTGTCTGATATTTAGAAAGGCATTTGCTTCAGACTTTTGCATAACAAATTCTTTAACTCTAGACTAGTACTGTCCAATATAAAAGTAATGGAATAACATACATAATTTTAAATTTTTGTAAGTACTATCTTTTAAAATATAGCATAGTATGACAGTGAAGAAGGAGGTGGAATCTTAATAATATATCTTATTTAAACCAATATTTCTAAAATATTATTTCAGCATTAAATCAAAGATTATTAAGACATTTTCATACTGTTTTCAAAATATTTTACATTTTTGGCACATTTTATCAGACTAGCCACATTTCAAATGCTTAATAGCTATATTTGACTAGTGGCTACTGTAAGAGATACTACCGCTCTAGTCTTTTTATTTAAAGGAGATTAGATTAAGTCATAATGATTATAGACTGGAATGAAAATATTCAAGTCACAACTAAATGCAGCGTTTTTCTCAGACAATGATATACAATAAGTCACAAAATTGAAATTAGATGGAAAATACAAGTCCTGAAAAAAGAAAAAAATCCTAGAATCCTATGCTAATATATTGTTTTGTGTGAATACACACCAAGCTGAACTAATAGATCCTAAAATCAGTACCAAATGCTGTAATGAGTGAGATAATTCAAGAACCTCACTTGGCAGGTTTTGGGAGTTGACCCTTCAGTGAGAATTTTGTTGCATTACACTAGACATACTGACATGGATTCCTCTAAAGGCTGAACATATTCAAAATCCATTTAGCAGAGCAAAGAAATAGGAAATTATGTTAATTTGGGTAAAACCTAGAGGGATTTGTTAAAAGACTGGGTGAAGTATGGGAAAATTGAATATGTTTACCCTATCTGTTCCAGCCATGAAATAAAGTTATATTGTGCCTAATTGCATAATTCTTTGTCTAATGTTGAGAATACTTTGTGGTAATAATGTCTGTGATATTAAATATTGAAATAGAAAGGGATGCAATGCTTTAGATAGTTTTGCTTTGAGCTTCTCACAATAGCTATGTCTCTAAATGTACTGTTATTAATTATTCACTGCCTTCTCATATTCTTCTTTTATGTTGATAAATTCTTTGAAGTCAATATAGATAATTCGTGGTCTTCCTTTGCAGCTCAACTGATTGCTTCCTTTTTTAGATTAGCCCTGAATACAGAGGCCATGTGCCAAGTAATCCTGTTGAATATTGGTGATTAACTCAGCGGTGGGTGGGTAACTTAGCCAAATGTACCAGATGTAAAGTTAAAAAAAAAAAAAATACATGCTTAATATTTGCCATTAGTGAAAACAGAATGAAATATCCCTGTATATAAATTCATTTCTGTGAATTTTGGTGAGAAGATCCATGAATTTCTACTACTGAATTCCCTTGGAGAGAACTGGTTTCATCACATCCTTAGCTATGATAATTCAGCTAATTTCTTATATTATGCCTGAAGCCTCAGAATCTTCCAATAATTTGCCTCATTAATTTAACTAGCTGGAATAAGTTTCTGTCTCTGTACTTATAATAAATTTAGCTAACTCACAAATTAAGACCAGTTGTATTTGCCAGGCTTTCACTGTTCTATCAAGCCAGAAGCTTCAGGATGGTGGAGAACATCAGGATCATCATAAAATACAGAAAAAAAAAACTACAGAAAATAAATGTATTTAGAATTAGCTATTGGGTCTATTTGGGCAAAGGGCAATGTGCTTCCCCTCCCAATCACAGATGGGATTCTTTTTATCAGTAAATAAAATGGGTGCCTATGTGCTCTGTCATGTCCAACTCTTTGAAACCAGGCTCCTCTCTCCATAGGATTTTCCAGGCAAGAATACTAGAGTGGGTTTCCACTTCCTCCTTCAAGAGATCTTTCCAAACCAGAGGCAGAACCTGGGTCTCTTGTGTCCCCTGTACTGTCAGGTAGATTGTTTACCACTGATGCCACATGGGAATCCTTTTATCAGCAAGTTTATAGCAGATTACCTTGAACCATGGACACTAAGGAGAATAGTGACACAAGAGAATAGTTCATGCAAAAATGGGCACAATAAAGGACAGAATCAGTATGTACCTAACAGAAGCAGGAGATATTAAGAAAAGTTGGCAAAAATACACCAAATACTAAACAAAAAAGAGCTTCATGACCCAGATAACCACGGTGGTGTGATAACTCACCTAGAGCAAGACATCCTGGAATGTGAAGTCAAGTGTATCAGGTATATCAAGTGTATTAGGAAGTATCACTATGAACAAAGCTAGTGGAGGTGATGGAATTCCAGCTGAGCTATTTCAAATCCTAAAAGATGATGCTGTGAAATGCTACACTCAATATGCTAGCAAATCTGGAAAATGCAACAGTGGCCATGGGACTGGAAAAGGTCTGTTTCATTCCAAGCTCAAAGAAAGGCCATGCCAAAGAATGTTCCAACTACTGCACAGTTGTACTATCTCACACTCTAGCAAAGTAATACTTGAAATTCTCCAAGCCAGGCTTCAACAGTACATGAACTGTGAACTTCCAGATGTTCAAACTGGATTTAGAAAAGGCAGAGAACCAGGGATGAAATTGCCAACAGCCTTTGGATCCTCAAAAAAGCAAGAGAGTTCCAGAAAAACATCTACTTCCACTTTATTGACTACACGACAGCCTTTGATGGTGTGGATAACAAGCAACTGTGTAAAATTCTTAAAGAAAATTGAATACCAGACCACCTGACCTCCCTCCTGAGAAATCTGTATGCAGGTCAAGAAGCAAGAGTTGGAACTGGACATGGAACAGAAGACTGGTTCCAAATAGTAAAGGAGTACATCAAGGCTGTATATTGTCACCCTGTGTATTTAAATTATATGCAGAGTACATCATGAGAAGTGCTAGGTTGGATAAAGCACAGCCTGGAATCAAAGTTGCTGGGAGAAATATCACTAACCTCAGATATTCAGATGACACCACACTTATGGCAGAAAGAGAAAAAGAACTAAAGAGCCTCTTGATGAAAGTGGAAGAGGAGGGTGAAAAAGTTGGCTTAAAATTCAACATTCAGAAAACTAAGATCATAGTATCTGGTCCCATCACTTCATGACAAATAAATGGGGAATCAATGGAAACAATGAGAGACTTCATTTTGGGGGGCACCAAAATCACTTCAGTTGGTGACTGCATCCATGAAATAAAATGACGTTTGCTCCTTGGAAGAAAAGTTGTGACCAACCTAGACAGCATTTTAAACAACAGGGACATTACTTTGCCAACAAATGTCCATCTGGTCAAGCTATGGTTTTTCCAGTAGTCGTGTATGAATGGGAGAGTTGGACTATAAAGAAATCTGAATACTTTGAATATACACTGAATATACTCTGAATATAAACAAATCTGAAGAATTGATGCTTTTGAAGTGTGATGTTGGAGAAGGCTCTTGAGAACTGTGCAGTAGTTTGAGTATTCTTTGGCATTGCCTTTCTTTGGGATTGGAATGAAAACTGACCTTTTCCAGTCCCATGGCCACTGCTGAGTTTTCCAAATTTGCTGGCCTATTGAGTGCAGCACTTTCACAGCATCAACTTTCTTTGCTTTACTGCTTTCTACAATTTTTTTTTCACAGAATATAATTTCCATAATAAGAAGATACTATATTGAGAGACCATAAATAAGCAAGTACCTTAATTTTAGACCAAACACAAATACTCTGAATTAATCCTATGCAAATTAAATAGAAATATGAATTTTCCTGTACAATGTCATGAACCTTCATACATAGTCCATCAGGCACTCTGTGTGTCAGATCTAGTCCCTTAAATCTATTTCTCACTTCCACTATATAATCATAAGGGATTTGATTTAGGTCATATCTGAATGGTCTAATGGTTTTCCCCACTTTGTTCAATTTCAGTTGAATTTGGCAATAAGGAGTTCATGATCTCAGCCACAGTCCGCTCCCAGTCTTGTTTTTGCTGACTCTATAGAATTTCTCCATCTTTGACTGCAAAGAATATAATCAATCTGATTTCAGTGTTGACCATCTGATGATGTTCATGGGTAGAGTCTTCTCTTGTGTTGTTGGAAGAGGGTGTTTGCTACAACCAGTGCATTTTCTTGGCAGAACTCTGTTAGCCTTTGCCCTGCTTCACTCCGTAGTCCAAGGCTAAATTTGCCTATTACTCCAGGTGTTTCTTGCCTTCTTACCTTTGCATTCCAGTCCCCTATAATGAAAAGGACATCTTTTTCTGGTGTTAGTTCTAGAAGGTCTTGTAGGTCTTCATAGAACTGTTCAACTTCAACTTCTTCAGTGTTACTGGTCTGGGCATAGACTTGGATTACTGTGATATTGAATGGTTTGCCTTGGAAATGAACAGAGATCATTCTGTCATTTTTGAGATTGCATCCAAGTACTGCATTTTGGAATCTTTTGTTGACTATGATGGCTACTCCATTTCTTCAAAGGGATTCCTTCCCACAGTAGAAGATATAATGGTCATCTGAGATAAATTCACCCATCCCAATCCATTTTAGTTCGCTGATTCTTAGAATGTCAATGTTCACTATTACCATCTCCTGTTTGACCACTTCCAATTGGCCTTGGTTCATGGACCTAACATTCTAGGTTCCTATGCAATATTGCTCTTTACAGCATCAGACCTTGCTTCAATCACCAGTCCCATCCACAGCTGGGTGATATTTTAGCTTTGGCTGCATCCCTTAATTTTTTTGTAGTTATTTCTCCTCTGACCACCAGTAGCATATTGGTCACCTATTGACCTGGGGAGTTCATCTTTCAGTGTCCTGTCTTTTTGCTTTTTCATGCTATTCATGGAGATCTCAAGGCAAGAATACTGAACTGGTTTGCCATTCCCTTCTCAAGTGGACCACATTCTGTCAAAC